>NC_136914.1:150245475-150845475 GCF_949752795.1 Hyperoodon ampullatus | reverse complement strand
ATACACAAAAATAAGCTCAAAATGGATTAAAGACCTAAATGTAAGGCTAGAAACTATCAAACTCTTAGAGGAAAACATAGGCAGAACACTCAATGACATAAATCACAGCAAGATCCTTTTGGACCCACCTCCTAGAGAAATGGAAATAAAAACAAAAATAAACAAATGGGACCTAATGAAACTTCATAGTTTTTGCACAGCAAAGGAAACCATAAACAAGACCAAAAGACAACCCTCAGAACAGAAGAAAATATTTGCAAATGAAGCAACTGACAAAGGATTAATCTCCAAAATTTATAAGCAGCTCAATAGCAAAAAAACAAACAACCCAATCCAAAAATGGGCAGAAGACCTAAATAGACATTTCTCTAAAGAAGATATACAGACTACCAACAGACACATGGAAGAATGCTCAACATCATTAATCATTAGAGAAATGCAAATCAAAACTCCAATGAGATATCATCTCACACCAGTCAGAATGGCCATCATCAAAAAATCTAGAAACAATAAATGCTGGAGAGGTTGTGGAGAAAAGGGAACACTCTTGCACTGCTGGTGGGAATGTAAATTGGTAAAGCCACTATGGAGAACAGTATGGAAGTTCCTTAAAAAACTACAAATAGAACTACCATATGACCCAGCAATCCCACTACTGGGCATATACCCTGAGAAAACCATAATTCAAAAAGAGACATGTACCAAAATGTTCATTGCAGCTCTATTCACAATAGCCCGGAGATGGAAACAACCTAAGTGTCCATCATCGGATGAATGGATAAAGAAGATGTGGCACATATATACAATGGAATATTACTCAGCCACAAAAAGAAATGAAATTGAGCTATTTGTAATGAGGTGGATAGACCTAGAGTCTGTCATACAGAGTGAAGTAAGTCAGAAAGAGAAAGACAAATAGCGTATGCTAACACATATATATGGAATTTAAGGAAAAAAAAAATCACAAAGAGCCTAGGGATAAAACAGGAATAAAGACACAGACCTACTTGAGAATGGACTTGAGGATATGGGGAGGGGGAAGGGTAAGCTGTGGCAAAGCGAGAGAGAGGCATGGACATATATACACTACCAAACGTAAGGTAGATAGATTGTGGGAAGCAGCCGCATAGCACAGGGAGATCAGCTCGGTGTTTTGTGACTGCCTCGAGGGGTGGGATAGGGAGGGTTGGAGGGAGGGAGACGCAAGAGGGAAGGGATATGGGAACAGATGTATATGTATAACTGATTCACTTTGTTATAAAGCAGAAACTAATAAAAAAAACATATGGGTTTTTCTTAGCTGCTCTTTCTTATTTATTTCTAATTTCACCTCATTTTGATAGAAGAAAAAAGTACTAATCCTTTGGAATTTATTTTCTTATGACCTAATACATAATCTATTTTTTAATGTTCTATGTGTTATGGAAAAGATCTGTATTTAATGTCTGTTGAATAAAGCAGGATAGATAGACAGATAGATAGATATATATACTAGCTCAAGATTTTTCATTGTATTCTTCAAATCTTCATTATCCATGTTTATTTTTGGCCTACTTCTATTAGTTTCTAAGAAAATTATTCTAGAAACAAAAACTAAAATTGTTGATTTATATTTGTCTTCCTGCTATTTAGTTGTAGCTTTTGTATATTTGGAGTCCACAGAATTAGATGGGCATATGTTTATGACAGATATATCATCTTTCCATATTTTATTTTTATAGAAATAATACCCTTATCATATCTTTTTACATTAAAATCTGTTTTATCAGGTGTTGATATTGTTTCCCCAGGTGTGTGTGTTTTTCTTTTTTTAGTCTTATTTACCAGGTATATATCTCTCCATCCTTTTATTTTCACTCTGTTTGGTGTTTTTAAGTAGATCTCTTACAGGGAATACATTAGTTGGATTCTGTTTCTCAATACAATCTGAAAGTCTCAATTAACATATTTTATTTTGCTCAATATGAGGCAAATTTTCCGATCACAGTTTCATCTGTAAACCCTTAGGGAGAAATGAATTCCAGCTCTTCAGTGTGGAAAGGGAAGTAGGAAAGGAGCAAGGGCCTAGACAATCTACATGTTTCCATCACCTCAGCAGGGATTTTTCCCTCCCTGGTTATTAATTCATCAATGTCAGCAGTCTGGCGTGTTGCTGCCAATTTCCAGTAATAAAGAGAAGGCAACAATTATCCAAAGTTAACAGGGGGAGAATCAAAAGCAAAATTTTATAAAGATTTTCCTTAATTTTTTTCTCACCACCACCCTCAGTGGCCTTCTGTGCCAATTTTCAGCCATTTACTATTCACCATCTAAATGCATACCAATTTAGGAATTATGATTTGACTGTTGGATCTAAAAAGATTTTACCTAGCCCCAGGTCACAAATATTTTCCCATGTTCTCTTCTAGAAATTTTATAGAAAAAAAAATTTACATTTAGATCAATGATTAATCTGGAGTGATTTTTTGTGTGTTATAAGGTATGGATCAAAGTTCATATTTTTGCATATGGATAACCAATTGTCCTAGCACAATTCATTGAAAAGGTTATTCTTTCCTCTTGTCACCTCTGCCAAAAATAATTTGACAAAAAGAAAATCAATTGACCATATACGTATAGTTCTATTCCTGAACTTCCTTTTCGGTTCTATTGATGTATTTATCGATCTCCCATGTCAGCACACTGTCTTAATTAATGTTACCTTATAATTAATTTTGAAATTAGGTTTTAAGTCTAAAAGCTTGTTATTTTTCAAAATAATTGTGAATTTTATAGATCAAATTCATTTGTATGAATTTTACAATCAGTATGCGAATTTCTACAAAAAGATGCTCAGATTTTTTTTGATAGTGAGTGGAGATTGTAATTTATCTATAGATTCAATGAAGGGGAAATTAATATCTTAATAATACTGAGCTTTCTATTCCTGAACACAGTACATCTCTCCATTTATTTGGGTTTTTTTAAACTCTGTCACAGTAAAGTTTTTGTGGTGTTCAGTTTACAGGTCTTACATATTTTTTGACGAGTTTATCTCCAAGAATTTCATAATTTGATGCTACTTAAAATGGTATCTTAAATTTCAATTTCAGATTGCTTGATGTTAGTATATGGAAAAACAATTGATTTCTTTATGTTGACCTTGTAATATACAATCTTGTTAAGCTCACTATCATTTTTATAATTTTCTTACTATTTTCTACATATACAATCAGATTGTCTGTAAGTATAGTTTTACTTGTTTATTTCTAATCTAAATACATTTATATATATATATTTTTGTTGTCTATTGCTTCTGAATAGAATCGTCAGCACAATGTTGAACAGAAATCATAAGAGTGGACATTTTTGCCTTGTTCCTTATGTTTGGGGGTAAAGTATTCAGTCTTTCCTCATTAAGGTCAAGGAAGTCCCTTCTATTTTTTATTTGCTGATAGGTTTGTCAAAACGCTTTTTTCTGCATCTAATGGGGGGATTATGTATATATTACTCTGTGGACATGTGAATTATAGTGATCAATTCTTAAATATTAAACAAAGCCTGTATTCCTGTAATAACTTCCATTTGATCATGTTTTATTTTTCTTATAAACCATTGGTATAGATTTGTTAAAAAGTTACGAAATTTTGCACCTCTTTTTGTGAGGCAGGTGAGTCCATGCTTTTCTATTCTTGCATTGTCTTAGATATCAGAAAAATACTGAGTTCATGGAATGATTTGTGCAGTATTCTCTCTTCCTAACATTCCTGGAAGAATTTATGTATAATTGTTATTATTTCTTTCTTAAATATTTGGTCAAATTCATCAGTGAAACAATTCAGGCCCCGAGTTTCCTTTGTGGAAAAGTTTTTAACTACAAAGCCAACATCTTTAATAAATGTAGGGCTATTCTGTTTAACCATTCCTTCCAGGTGGGGTGGGTGGAGGGATAAATTAGGAGTTTGGGATTAACATATACACACTACTATATATAAATTAGATAATCAACAACAACCTACTGTATAGCACAGGGAAATCTACTCAGCATTCTGTAATAACCTATGTGGGAAAAGAATCTGAAAAAAAATAGATATATGTATATGTATAAATGAATCACTTTTCTATACACCTGAAACTAACACAACATTGTAAATCAACTATACTCCAATATCCAATATAAAATAACTTTTTAAAAAATTAAAGAAACCATTTCTTCCTGATGAGCCTTGGTAGTTCATGCCTGTCAATGAATTTCACCTAGATTATCAAATTTATTGTCATTAAGTTGTTCATAATGTTTCTTTATTATCATTTAAACATCTATAAAGTGTGTAATTACATCCTCTACTATTCCTGATATTGGTCATTTGTGCCTTCTTTCCTTTTCCTCCTAATCAGTCTGGCTAGACATTTATCAATTTTGCTCATCTTCTCAAAGAATCAGCTTTTTGTTTCATTGATTTTTTCTACTTTCATGTGTGTGTTTTATGTTATTGATTTCTGTTCTTAACTTTTTATTTACTCTTCTGCTTACTTTGAATTTAATGGGCTCTTCTTTTTCTAACATTTAAAGGTAGAAGCTGGAGTCATTGATTTCAAATATTCCTTCTCTTCTAATATAGGCACTTAGTTCTATGAATTTCTCTCTAAGCAGTGCTTTATCTGTGTCTCACAAGTTTGACTACTTTGGCAAAGATGTATTCTCATTTTCATTTAGATAAGACTATTTTCTAGTTCCTACTTCAATTTCTTCTATGACTAACGGCTTGTTTAAAAGTCTTTTAGTCTCCAAATATTTGGAGATTTTCTAAATATCTTTTTAATTGATTTCTAGTTTAACCATTATTGTTGCTTTAAGCCACTGAGTTTTGTGGTTATGTGTTATGCAGTAATTAGATAATTGATAAAGAACTCATGAATATCTAGGCAAATGGGATACTGTATCAGTTAGGGTTTTGTAAAGAAAACAGGAAGAGATTTAATATAATAAATTACGTGCATGCAAAAGCATTAGAAAAGCTAGAAAAACAAAGGTCAGGAAAGGCATCACTGACTTTCAGGAAATCTGGAAGTTGTAGACAATGGCAAAGAGAATGATCAGACCTATCAACTACCTGTAGCACTGACACAGGTGATTCACAGAACACCTGAAGCCACTGGAAAACATCACATCTATCTTTTGCTCACTGGCCTACTGCTGTCAGAGTGAAATGGCTCTGATTCTCTTTCACCTTACAATTATTGTGAGGTGACTCTCAACGGTGAAACCTAAACTAGTGTCGGATCTTGGGAAAAGTAGGTTCCAGGCTTCGAAGATTCTGGAGAGACAAAATGATAAGATAATTCTTAATCATCTTTTGGCTAAATACTAAACTAGGGTAAAGATTCTCCATCTCTTTATTGTCTTGTTGGAGGGTTTTCTCCTGAGCCACTCGAGTAGTGACCATAACTGCTGAGAGTGGAACTAAGGTTGATGGACTAGGTACAAATTCCAGTGCTGTCTTTTCAAGTCCCTTGGGATGCATCAGAGAATCTGCCCTAATTGAGTTCCCTTAGTGGTATGTGTATACATGCAAACTGCACACCATGCAAGGACACATGGTGTTACATAATTCACAAAACAATGATTTCAACACTTACAACGTACTTTCATACATGTCATCTCATTTGATCCTTATAACACTTCTCAAATTTGACAAGAAAACAGATGCAACGAAATGAAGTTGAATTCAAAAAGTCATGTGATTATCAGGACAGATTTATATCAGATCTGATGCTAAGCCAGTGCTCATGTTATTTTCAGCTTTCTCATATCCAATGGATGAGAGCAGGATTACATAACAAAAGGTCAACTCCTAATATTATATAATTGCATGATTTCTGGCAGTAAGGTGTCTAGGAGATACTGCTGAATGTGTAGTGATTGCAAATTGGAGTAAAATGTGTAGTTAGGTTACATAGAAGCCGTTTGGTAACCAGTGTTACCTAATTTAACATTAAAGGTTTTATTATTTACAATGGTATATCAGAAATATTCCACCACTCCTATAGTAGGTAATAATTTAGTCATTATATTGATTTCAATGAAGTCTCCTTTCTTTCTCCTCATCTTTACAGTATTAGTATTGAGTTATATGTCTCACATTGATGAAGTATATGATTCTACTGCTTTCGTCTTCAAAATTTAAAACAGTGGCAGATTATAGCTTTCACTGTATTTTTCTTTAGAGATGATTAGCACAGCTGACTACTCCTTTAATGTGAGTTTAAGCAATACTTTACATCTGATGAAGTAAAAAAAAAAAAAAAAATCAAGGGAAGCCCCCTAAATTTAAGAAAGTTTAAAATAGTTCTGTTGTTTTGGGGGGGCTAAATTCATTTCTGAAGCTATTATCTTTAAAAAGTCTTTAATTATTCTAAACTATTAAGAAAAGGATCACACCATAAGTAACAAGCTAAATGGGAAAAGAATTTGAAAAATAGATACTTGTATATGTATAACTGAATAACTTGCTGTACACCTGAAACTAACAACACAATATTGTTAATCAACTATACTCCAATATAAAATAAAAATTGAAAAAAATTAAAAATAAAAAGAATTCCTTCCAAAAAAAGAAAAAGATTGAGTTAGGCTGAAAATGTTTTTTGAGGGTTCTTTTTTAAAATTAAATACTATTCATCTACTGTATTGTCAATGAAAATGAAATTTGATTCATGCAATAAATAAATTGATACCTGTAAATGAGTCTGAGCTTAAATAATGAAAGACATAAGCAGAATGACAACCTCTATAATAGATTTTTAATATATACATACACTTTTTTATTAAAGTACAGTTGATTTACAATATTGTGTTAGTTTCAGGTGTACAGCACAGTGATTCATATATATATATTCATATATGTATATTCATATATATATATATATTCATATATATATTCTTTTTCAGATTATTTTCCCTTATAGGTTATTACAAAATGTTGAGTGTAGTTCCCTGTGCTATACAGTAGGTCCTTGTTGGTTATCTATTTTATGGTAGTAATGTGTATATGTTAATCCCAACCTCCTAATTTATCCCTCCTCCCCTTTCCCCTTTGGTAACCAAAAGTTTGTTTTCTATGTCTGTGAGTCTCTCTTTTGTAAATAAGTTCTATTTGTATCTTATGTGGCATATATATATATATATATATATATATATATACATACATATATATAGAATAGAATATTACTCAGCCATAAAAAAGAATGAAATAATGTCATTTGCAGCAAATGGATGAACCTGGAGATAATCATACTAAGTTAAGTAAGCCAGACAGAGAAAGACAAATATCATATGATATTGCTTATATGTGCAATCTATACATACACATTTTAAAGTTTTGCTATTCAAAAACTTTTAAGATTTAAAGCATATTAAATGGTAGCTTTTATAAGACAAAACTGTTTTCAATAGATTCTTATTACAAATCTAAGATGAGAATAATGGTGAACAGTTGTTGAAGACTTTTTATCCTTTCCTGCACAGTTAGGTTTGTGGTGCAAGCTACTTTCGGCAAAGTTTTTGGCCTTGAACCTTGGATCTGTGCCCTCAAATATGTAATGGCAGATAATGATCAAATTAGTGTGCATAAATCTAGATTTTAGAGATGATGCCAACTTCTGTCATAAGAATTTATTCAAATTCTGGTAGATATTTTTAGTTGCATTTAGCTTCAAGCTGCAGTGAGGTGGTCTTCCAGGAGCCACATATCCTTTGTAAAGGATGCTAGCCCAAGTCCTGAGGACTGTTTAATCACAAAGATCTGCATTTAATTCACAACATAAAAAGAAGTGTCCTCTAAGTATTTTCCAGAATTCTTAATCTCAAAGTCAGTGCTATACAATATCTGTATTAGGATGAGAAAAAGGAGACTTTATAGGAGAATTTCTCAAAGAATATGCATCCAATGTTATGGAACAAACAATTATTATGGAATTTTTGCTGCTTTATTTTGTTTTGTTTCATTTAAATTTTCTGATGAAAACATTTGGAATACCCAAGGATATTACACGTATGCATTCACATAAAAATATTGCACATAATTTCAGTGGTTCATAGACCTGCTTTGAAACCTAAGGTTGGTCCAGGGATTTTAGGTAAGGATTCTTCCTACTTGAGGCACTTTCAAATATACTTATCAGAGATGCACATGAACAGTTTTGGCTCCCCATAATTTCCATTTGGTGTAAGGTCATTAACCTATATTGAGAGATTCTGTTTATTTCTGTAAGAATGCAGAAAATTGTGGAAAATTTCATGAAAAGGAGCCATTCCATATGCCCATCTCCCATTTGAGTGGGTGGCATGCTTTTCCTTTTGAAAACCAATGTGGGCGGCCCAAAGAGATACCTGTAAAATGAGGAACCTACATTTTATTTTCTGGTGTGATATCTATTTAGCCATCAGACTTCCTGTTCTTTGTGTTACCAAAGCATGGGTAAAAAAACATGAGAGGTGAAGGTTTGCTGGGAAGCCTGAGAAAAGTAAGAGAAAAACTGTGTCATCTCAATGTCTGATCTCACAAGTGTCTCTGGTCTGAGCACTCACCAGGAGACTAGGTAACCCATGGAACCACGGTTGAACATTAGACTATAGGAGTGTGGGTCAAAGGCATGTACTTTTCAGAGGAATGAAGTATGAGGCCTCCAGGAGGATGAAAATATGTGGCTTAATTTTCGAAGGGGCCACCAATGCCCAGGTGAGCTCTACGGGAGTGAGCCATTCACCTATAGGGCCAACATGTCAACATCAAACCCGCAGCCAATGAGGAAGTTGAGGAGTTTGCACTAATTAAAGGGAAAACTATAGTTTTGTCATGGGTGGTTATCCAAGGAAACTGCCTCCCCTCCCCTTCCCTCCACTTAGCTCTAACATTTCTAGAAAGGTACACATCAGGGGGAGTGTAGGGATGAGATTTGGGAACTGGAATATCCTCCCCACACATACACACACTTCTAAACCTCCAAACCACTAAAGTGGAACCTCCTAGGCACGGGGTGAGTAGGAAAACAATAGTGATTGTTTAATAATAGAAAGTTATTGAAGATAAATTGTGCAAATGGATTGAGCTAAGGTCATGAGAGAGGACTACAAGGTGAATGTGTTCCCTGGAGATGTTCAGTGATCAACCTCTCAACTGTGGATGGACTGACTACTCCACACAGCACACTCAGTGCTGGTGGTTAAAAAAATAAAGCCATTTTATATTTATGTATTAGCCTTGATGCTATTCAGATGCTTAGTTTGTTGCCTGGGACATAAAAGGTACACAATAAACAATATTTTCTTCTTTCCCAAACTTGTTCCATTTTTCTAGGAGATTTAACAAATCAAAATTTCAGGTGCAATTGTACAAATGCCATATGTTCATCTATTAAAATAATAGATATCAGGGCTTCCCTGGTGGCAGAGTGGTTAAGAATCCACCTGGTAATGCAGGGGACACGGGTTCGAGCTCTGGTCTGGGCAGATCCCACATGCCGAGGAGCAACTAAGCCCCTGTGCCACAACTACTGAGCCTGCGCTCTAGAGCCCACGAGCCACAGCAACTGAAGCCTGCATGCCTAGAGCCCGTGCTGTACAATAAGAGGAGCCATGGCAACTAGAAGTGCACTACAATGAAGAGTAGACCCCACTCACTGCAGCTAGAGAAAGCCCAAGTGTAACAAAGAAGACCCGATGCAACCAAAAAAAAAAAAAAGATATCAAATTTTTTGAGGAAACCATGTTTTTTCCATAATGACTGCACTAATTTATATTCCTAGCAACAGTGCACAAGGGTTCCCTTTTCTCAATATCCTCACCAAGATTTACAATGGAATATTATTCAGTTATAAAAAAGAATGAAACTTTGCCATTTGTGACCACATGGATGGACCTGGAGGGCATAATGCTAAGTGAAATAATTCAGACAGAGTAAGACAAATACTGTGTATTTTCACTTATATGTGGGATCTAAAAAATAAAACAAATGAACAATTATAACAAAACAGAAACAGACTCATAGATATGGAGAACAAACTAGTGGTTACCAGAAGGGAGGGTGAGAGAGGCAAAATAGTGAAGGGAATTAAGAGGTACAAACTGCTATGTATAAAATAAATAAGTTACAAGAAAGTAATGTATAGCACAGGGAATATCTTCAATATTTTATAATAACTTTGTATGGAGTATAATCTATAAAAATATCAAATTACTATGTTGTACACCTGAAACTAATATAATCTTGTAGGTCAACTATACTTAAGTTAAAAAATAGGTATCAAAAGTCTTCAGCATTTTTATGTGTATGTGTGGAGTCAATAAATTCTTTTCAACAAATAGATATTGCTAGTCAAGTATGTACACATGGCTCCATTTGATAATCTTTAGGAAACTGGATTATAATCAGAAGTAGCCTTAAACTCTAGGTGAGCTGCTTATAGTTCAGAAAATTTTAAGATTGTGAAAAAAAAATCTTGCTGTCTGCCACTATTACAACGAATTTGGGCTAAGTTCAGTAAGTTTAGATTTAAGAACTATTTATGTGTCCAAATACCAACCATTAACAGTAGAAGATTAATTTTTGACACCCTAATAAATGTCAACATCTTTATCAAAATT
This sequence comes from Hyperoodon ampullatus, assembly GCF_949752795.1. NCBI lineage: Eukaryota > Metazoa > Chordata > Mammalia > Artiodactyla > Ziphiidae > Hyperoodon > Hyperoodon ampullatus. Next base: position 150,834,851 of record NC_136914.1, on the reverse strand, counting down.
CTGATTCTTACAACAACACAAAAGGTAGGTTTTCAGTTGGAAAAACAAGCAAAAACCCTGAGACATAAGGAAGTTATTTTTTTTTTAAATCTCTGTGATTGGGTAAGTTATTGGAAGTATAGCTGTTCTAGTAGTGATAGTAGTCTTATGGTGGTGATAATATGTGGCTTGTCCAAGATAAGGAAGGTGCTAAGCTACTAAATGTTCAAGGTTAGACACTCCCTTGTCTGTCTTCAGAGCTCTCGATTTTTCACATCACGCTGCTTCTCACAGAAATTGAAATGTTCTGTTGGTTCGCTTTCCTTCACATCATTCTCAAGCTTCTACATCTAGGTCTGAGCTTCACAAGTGGCCACAAACACATTCTTATTTAATTCCAAGTTCTACCTGTGTCTCAAAACACCATTTTTAAAATAAAAAACAAGTTGTTTTTCACCTACAGAATGTGAAAAGTAATGGCTTTGACCTGTAGCTCAAGGTCCTGACTTGTTTAAAATTCATCCCAAAGGGCTTGCTGATGTGAATCAAATGTCCCAACTCCCAGATATATGTTCTTTAGCAGCCTCAGACTACTTACAAAGGCAAAGAAAGTTTAGTAAAATATTTTTCTCCAGCCTAGACTGATCTCAAAAGAACATTTTTAAAAAATAGTCATTAATCCTTTGGTGAACTGAGGCATAGCTGAGCCAGAGGAATAAAAGTTGTTAGCATTTGATGATCTGAGGGAAGCTTAAGTGTAGAAAACTATTTCTAGTCTGCAATATTAGAAAGCACTCGGTCATTTAAAAAGTATTCCAATCTCTTCTTCAAGCCACTTTAGACTCTAAAGTGCATCATAAATATATTCGTTTCTAGCTTACATAAATACCAGTAAGAACGTAGTGCAGTGTAAAATATTGCCAGATTTTGACAAATCCTTTGTAGATGGACCAAAAAAAAAAAAAAACTCATTTGCAAACGAATAATTATAGACCCAATTAGACTCTTCTGGGAAAAAAAATAATTGTACCTAAAGAAGGGTGCCTATTCTTGAACATGTCAAATCCAATGTTATTTCATAATCACATAGGTAATAAACGTAGTAAATGAAATAGTCCTCTCTGTTTGGGAATTAAAGCTCTCCTAGTGTGTTTGAAATTCTTACAACAAAAGGTAGATATTATATATTTGCTTACCAAGTAAGAAAAGTCTCACTCCAGGCAGTGGAATATTTTGCTTGTGATGGCATATTCTCTCATGTATGCAATTTTTAATAAAGAAATTTTATAGAAACCTAAAGTTTATAGAAGCCTAAAAATTATTATAGTTAATATAAATTCATTCCTAGATAAGATATTTAAACAAAATGTTGAAAGTGGAGTTTTGAGGCAAAATACAAAGAGACAATTAAATAGGCCTATTAGTTGTTTTATTGTAAATAACTCATATGGCTATTGCTAACAGATTTTTAGGTTCGTTATTTGACCTTTAGTATTATTATGGTGGACCCCTCTTTCAAGCACAGCTTTTTTTAGATTGAGTGGATACCAGGCACTTGTGAGTACAGTGTTAAGTACAGAAAACACTTTGCCTAATTTGGACAACCTGGGAAATGAAAAACAGAAAAAATACTGTTCTTTTGTGAGTCTTCATGTAAATATCTGAATTTTGAATTATTATCATAAGATGAAATATTTGAGTGGTCAGACTGCCAAGAGATTAAAAAGGATTAAGTGTGAGGTGACTAGAAACTAGAACATACTCCCAGCAGAAGCCAAGAAAAAAATAAAAACAATAATAAAACAGTGCTTTTACTCTTAAAAATGATCCAGAGTGTTCTTTCATGGATTCATTATATTATGCGGCCTGACATTGTCATCAGGTTGATCAATAATCAAATGTTCAACATATTTCTTAACTACAATCCTATCACCTGGATATTAATGCGAAATGAACAAAGTAAATTATTGAGATGGAGAACTAATGAAAGCATAATGAATGACATGGTGGTAGGTGACACAGCTCCCCAGAAATATTTCAGAGTCTGTTCTGAATGAACAAAATTACAATAACAATAATTCTGATCATTACCTGTATTATGTATACATTTTCTTTATCTTTTACTCTTCCAATTTTCACTTCTCTAGAGACAAAGTACAAGCTACTCAAGTAATAATCTGACAAGCAAAGATTGAAACACAGGAGGTGAACCATAAAAATTAGTAGAGGGTGATGATGATAGGGAACATAAAGAAAAATTTTAGTGCAATAATGATCAGCACAGGTTTTTTTTGTTTTAGTAGTTAAAGTAAGACCTATTTAGCCAAGAGTTTGATGATTCCACATGTACCCAAGTCTCACATAAATATTCTGTGAAAATGGGGTTATTCTAATGACAGACTAGGCTGTGGTCAATACATTTTACATGACTATTTCAACCCAGAACATGTGTTGTAATGCCCAGGTGGTGTTTACTGAGCAGAGCACTGTGCAGTTCATTCATACACCCTTTCAATTAATGTTTGTCGAGAGCCTAGGTGCCAGGTACTGGCATACAAAGTAAACAAAGTCCCTTTTTCATGGAGTTTATAATATAATGGAGGTAGACAAACAAGACAAATTGTAAGAAATACTCAACAGTCCAGTTGTTAATAAGTGCAATCCAAAGAAAAATAAAGCAAGATAAGGGGTTAGAGGTTGGTGATGGTGGTAAGGGTGAGCTATTTTATATAGGGTGGTAATGGTAGATTTCTCTGGTAAGATGACATTTGATAAGAAACCAAAGGAAGTGACAAAGTGAGCCAGTGGATATTTAGGGTGGAACATTACAGACAGAGAAGAGGAAATGCAAAGATCCTGAGATAAAGCATACTTGGCCTGTTGGAGAAGCAGTGAGGAGTTCAACGAGGCAGGAGTAGAGTTGGTGAGGGTCAGAACGGAAGGTGAGTTCCCAGCAGTGTGGCGGGTGGGCAGATCCAAGAGGAACATGCAGGCCTTTGCAGGGACCTTGGCTTTTACTCTACGTGAAACGATAAGCATTGGATGGTTTTGCACAGGGCAGTGATGAGATCTACTATTTCTTAAAAGGATTCCTATAGTTGCTGTGTTGAGAAGAAACTATAGTTATACAAAGATGAAAGTAAAAAGGCCACTGAGGAGACTTGCAAGAGTCTAGGTAAGGGAAAATGGTGATTTGTTCCTGGTGGGTAGTTGTAGCAGCGGAGATGGTGAGAAGTGGTAAAATTTTGAATAAATTTTGCAGGGTGAGTTGATAGGGTATACTGATAGATTAAATGTGGGATATGAGAGACAGAGAAAGTTAAGGATGAGTCTGAGTCCGAGATTTTTTGCCTAAAAACTGGAAGAAAGAAGTAATCTTTCACCGAAATAAAAAAGGAGGATAGGGCTTGAGGGGTAGAACTGAGGATCAAAGAGTTCAGATTTGAGATTATCAGATTTAAGATGCTTATTAAATATCCAAGAAGAAATGTTGAGTAGACAGTGAGATACAGAGCAGGAATTAAATAGCAATAATGTAGATGACATTGTCAGATGTTTGCTATTTGGGAAATCAAAAGAAAAAGTACACAGTAAATAACTCAGAAATATTACAATTAAAATATATAATAAAATTAAATATATACATATTAAAATAATTCCCTTAATTCATGATATCTTCAAAATATTAAAAGAAATATTAACTTTTAAGATTTCTCTAGGGAAAGAACTCTGTGGCTTATACGAGAAACCTGTATCAAAAATGTAAAAATCAACCTCCAAAAATTATGGAGGTTAAGAATCTCTACTTAAGAAAATAAAAATGAAAAATTATTGATCCTGAAATTATCAGCTCACTAGCATTTCTAACTCCTTATTTAAAAGAAAAAAAAAAAACCTTACATAAATGAATATGCTGCTTTGTAAGTTAGTAGTGTGTAAACCAAATTAAACCTTCAAGTCAGAAATTGTTCCCCCTATTGGGAACATGTATAGGATTTTACCTGAAAATTTCCAGAAAGTCAGATAGTCAGCTCTACAAAATTCAACTGAGGGCAATTAAAGGTAAATATGTTTCTTTTAAACTTGAAAGAGCCTAATGTTAGAACTACCTTGAATGTCTCTCCAAAGTTCTACTTAGTGATATTTGTAGAAAAGGGATACCAATTTTTTCTTTAAAGGAAACATCGTAAAATAATTATGGAGATATCCCAGATTTCTTTGCTACTGAAAAGGAAGAGAAATTTAAGAAAGAAATATCAAATTGCTGGCCCTCTGTACAAATAGTCAAGTATGTCAGAAAGGGCCAAGAACACGGAAACATGATCTTTTTTAAATGAAGGGTTCTTTTTGGAGATAGGGTTAGAAAATAGATTGAAATAGATTAAGGTTAGGGGTTTAAAAAAACTTTACCAGGTAGAATGAATTACCTGAATCGCCTATTAAAGTTATGAGCAAGCCCTTCTCCCATAGTAACCACTGAAATCAGTGAAGAGAGAAATGAGCCTTCTCTGTTTCCTGATATGAATCTTTTCCCTAAATAGTCCAATGCAATTGCCAATACTTGTTTAGCTGCAGACCAAACATAAGTAATTGTCTGTGTGTCTTTCATTCATGCTTGCATATATATGTTTATCTGAGAACTGCCTATAATTTATCTTCAGGAAAAAATTTAGAAAGCAAGTTAGCATTAACTAGGAACAAGTCTATACTTATGAATAAAATATGTAACTCGTCCTCTGCCCAAAGAAGCAAGCATCCAAACATGTCATACACAATGACTTATTTTAGGGCTCACTTTACATAAATATCACTGTGCTCCTGCAATGTAAACGTAGACATCTATTGAATCAGATGGACATAAATTTAACATTATTTTGATTAACCCAATGAAATTTCATTGTTTCCTAAAGACGACGAATATGCCATTATTTACCACACAGGAATAAACATATACTTGTATATCTAGTGAATGAATATATTTCACAAATTCTTTTGAGACCCACAGGAAAATGCTCTTAGAAAAATCTTGGAAAGTTACAATTATGAAAGAAATGCCTATATCCTTTTCATCTCATCTTTATCAGGAGTTCATCTAAGCAGAGCTGTATAAGATTTCAACTGGAATCAAGAATGTTGTATGGTTTCCTCTAATTATAGCATTACTTTGCCTAGGTATTTGAGAAATTTTTGCTAACTCATAGCACACTCTGAATTCACTTTCCTGATCTCCACTTTAACTAAGCAGCATCAGTAGAGTCATTCTAGATGGAAGTGGTGTTTTGCAGTTGCAAAAGGTTAGATAGAGAATCATTTTCACGTGTAAACATTGAGGAGCATCCCCACACGATCCTGCAATCTGCAGATTGGTGTATGATAGAGGTATGATGTATGGAGCATAACTAGTTAGTAGATAATACTGTTGAATTTTTCAAAATGACTGTACTTGAAGAGTTGGCTTCAAATTAAGGAAAATGCTTATCTTTGCCAAATGACAATTTGATGGAAAAAAAAAAACTGAAAGGAGGTAGGTGGAGAGCAGACAAGAAAACAGGTATTTACCACTCTATTTGATGCCACAATACACCTTTTGTTGTAAGTGTAATGATGAACTCGGCAAAATTTCCAATACTCAGTCAGTCTCTGATCTAGCCATTTTAAGTGGTTCTGAACTATTTTAAGAAAGTTGATGGAGTGTTAATCTGATTATGGGAAAGTGTTCTTCTTGGGTTGACTTCATTAAAAATCGTTTTGGAAACAAACATCTCAGCTTCAATAACATCACACAGGTAAAAAAAAAAAAAATCTTCTAGCACGTTTGAAAAAGCTTCTCCTTGCAACCACACATGACTAGAATAAGGATAAAGCAATCAGTCTCAGCATATCATATTGTCATCCCATGCCAACCTCACAGCCTTTGTTTTCATTCTTTTCTATTGCTTACTTCACCTCAGGAGCCTTCAAACTCTTCTAGTTTTGAAAACCAAAACAAAATAACCCATGGAATTATTTTGTTTTCCAATGAGTATCAGGCAATCAAGGATTCTCCTGATGACTAAAGTAGAGAGAGCATGGAGAGGTGTGATGTTGGGTGGTTTCAGTAACCAGAAGAAACTTGGAAGAGGATGTAGACTTAACATCTGGCAAGGAGAACTGGATGGCCCAGAAGGACAATAGACATACAAGGATACTCAGATGTGAAGTAAACCCTTAGTCCCAAGAGTATAATCACTGTTTTTAAAGTTAAAACCATGACTCCTGGCACTGTTTGAAAACCTGAACTTACTCTCTACCAGTTGTCATCTGGCTTTTTAAAATTACAGGACACGGTTGTCCCTATATCTCCTCTCTGTCCTTTTCACTTCTGTTTTCCCTCAGTTCTCATCCACATGCTGAACTAAAGCATAAATGCTTCCCTTTTCCTCCCCATTTTTTCTTTGAAATCTATTAATAGTGCAGATTTTAAGGTGTATATCATGTATTTCAGAGAGAGGAACAAAAGCAAAAGAAGCAACATCAATGGCTCCCCTATGAGTTATCACCTCATAACTAGTGTAATAACTTCTTTTAAAAAAATGATAAAGCTGATTTTTCCAAAGTGCATTTAGCTATGTCATCTGCATGGAAGCCATAATTGAGTTACCTTGGTTTTACAGAAACTTCTGTTTATTGAATAAGACATTTACTTCCACCAATTTTCTGAATGAAATTATGATTTTCATTGTGTTTGTATGGAGGATTCTTATTTTCCTAGAGCAGAATATAATAATTTATATATCAATTAATAGAACATATGATCCAAAGTTAACCTTTTGTTCTCCTCTTATGACTTTCACAAAAGTGAAAATATTAAACCCACACTAAATATAAAGATTTACAGAGAACACTATTTATTGAACATTTCCCATATACCAGATATCGTGCCAAGTGCTTTAAATGGGCTGTGTCATTTATTCCTGACAATGGTCATGGGGGGGATTCAATTCACAGGTGGGAAGACTGGCACCCAGTGGGGTAAAGAATTTGTCAAAAGTCAACCACTAGAAAGTTGTAAAATTAAGATTTGAATAAAAGTCTGATTTCAAAAACTTTGCTTTAAACAACTACATTAAATTATTTTTAATAAAGAAATTGAGGAGATTTTTAATGTGAAAGAATCCTACTGTATTATATAAAATAAAATATTAAGAAGGAAGAATGTTACCTGCCTGGCTTGAATCTCTACCTGCTACTTTAAAAAGGATGCTTTTCATTCATTTTGCTATTTCACTGAGTCTAAAACTATTCTCCAACTTTTAACAATAATGATTTACTTGTAATCTTGTATTGAATTTATATTATCCTTGAATTGAGAAAAATTGTCAACTTTAGTCTACCATTCTGTTCCTGACTGTTCATCATCTCCATCCCAAATTGGTCTATTAATTAATTTACCTTAATCTCAGAAGATAGGCCCTACTTATGCCATTCCTGTGCTATTTTAGAAATATATTTTATTTTTAAATGTGATATATTTAAAATATATTTTAAGTATATTTAAATCACAAAAAACACATTTTTGTTATTGATATTTAAATTTTCTACAATTCAGTTACACAAGGAATCCCTAATTTACAAATTATTTTTCTTCTGAAAAGTTCATCTGTGGGTCAGTGAAACGTGGAATATATTATCCTTACAAACAAAGCTGCAAATGAGAATTTGGTCCTCAGGCCAGTCATCAAAGCCTTAAAAGTCCATAATGAAAGCTGAACTACAGTCCTTGAGATACATATTACTGAGTTCCCAGTCTTCAGAACAGGTCATTAGTGATTCAGAAATTTAAGGTAGAGTAGAAAGACAGATTCAATTAAATGCAAATATTTAATAGAAGTTATTCATTTATAATAAGAAATAATACATAAAGAACAACCTATAATAATATTTCACTTCCTCTTGTTATAAAACTGTGCTCAGTAAGCGTGATATAATTGTTGAGTCACTAAAATGTAGACCTCTGTTTTTGATGTAACACCCCTGAAGGAGATGGATTAGAGAGAAGCACTTGGAATAACAAGAATTGAGGGATGAATTTAGTGAGAAGACTGCCCGTCACCCCACCCTTCACCCTGTGACCAGTGTGGTATGCATGCTCAATTCCACAGCTCCCTTACACTGTATGTACCAAAGGTCCACACAGTGGAGTGTGCCATTCCCAGGGAGAGTACAAAGCAACTTTGTGAAAGAAAACATTCTTATATTTTATATACATATATATTTCGATGTAAGATAGAAAAGAGTTAAGCTCTCTTGACCTTTCATGCCCAACAGAAAGGACTTAAGCTCTCTTGACCTCTCATACCCAACTGAACCTGGAATCCTCATTTAGTCCAAATGGTTTTCTGACATATATAGTATTTGGGGTATTGAGGGGACAGTGGATGATTACTGTGGTGTTCTTCTTCTTTTTTTAAGTAACTCTTTGTCAAAATATACTTAAAGTGCACAAATCATAAGTGTACTGTTATGATATGTGAATTTTTACAAAGTGAACACGCCCAGATCTATATAACAATATCACAGCAGCTCAAAAGCCTCCTCAGGTGCCTGCCCACTTATCATCCACCTTCCCCAAAGGTAAAGACTATCCTGACTTCCATCAATATAGCTTCATTTTGCCTACTTTTGAACTTTATGTAAATGGAATCACACAGTCCATGCTCATTTTTGTGTCAAAGTTTTTTTCTCAACATTATGTTTTGTGAGATTTCTTCCAAGTTGTTCTAAGTACTTTGTTCATTTTAGTGACTGCATATTATTCCATTGTGTAAATATGTCACAATTTATTCATTTATTGTAATGCTAATGGAAATTTATGATGTTTTCAGTTTGGGGTTTTGGGGAGCGATGCTGCTCTAAACACTTTCGTACATGTCTTTTGAGGAACATATGTACACACTTCTGGTGAGTGTATATCTAGAAATGGGATTACTGTGTTATAGGATAAGTGCATATTGTTTTCCAAAGTGATTGTTCCAATTTACACTCCTGCAGCAGGTCATGACTGTTCCAGTTGCTTCATATAACTTACCAATATTCATTATTATTTTCTTTAATTTTAGCCATTCTGGATATGCAACAATATAACTGTGATTTTAATTTGCATTTCCTTGATTACCAGGGAGATGGATCATCTTTTCACATACTTATTAGTCATTGGGGAATCATCTTTTGTGAAGCACCTTTTAAGTCTTTTGTCCATTTTTAAATTGAATTATCTATTTTTGTTATTGATTTTTAATCTTTATGTATTTTTTATACGAGTCCTTTGTCAGTCCTTTTCCAGAAAAATGTATTATGAATACCTTCTCCGACTCTGTGGCTTGTCTTTTCCACTTTCTTATTGGCATCTTTGATAAACAGAAGTTATCAATATTAGTCAAGTCCAATTTATCAATCTTTTCTTTTATGGTTAATGCTTTTTTGTGTGTCTGCTTAGTAAATTTTTGCCCACCCTCATGTTATCACCTAAAAGATTTATGGTTTCCTTTCACATTTATGTATACTTGGAATTAATGTTTATGTATGGTTACACTTTGTTTTTTTCCATGGGGCTATCTAGTAAACCCAGTACCATTTATTGAAAAGACTATTCATGTCCTCATGGAGTGTTCTTTTTGTGTATTTGCTTTTGTCATTGTTGGACACATTACAGTTTACATGTGCCCAATTAAAAGGATTTATGAATTCATTTTCTTAAAGACTAAAATAGTATAGTATTTCCTAATAAGATGTAGATTATCAGAACTTTTGGTATTTATAGATGTTCACTGGTTATTTCATGACAAAGAAGCTAAAGTGAGTTCCAAATTTATTTTACAGAAAACATGAGTTCCAAATAGCTTTTCTTTTTCTGTGATGACCACTGGCTGGCAGGGGTATACTTCATGAAGTTATTTTCAATTAAAAAAAATTAATCTTTCTTTTCAAAAAGAAGGTTAAGTTAAGCAAAAAATCGAGTAAACAAATGCTTTTTAAGCAAAAGTACCAAAAATAGCAAATGGATATGTATACTAGGAAATACTTCATGTCATATGATTTTGCTGCTGAAAATAGGTTACAAATTTCACATTTTTAAAAATGAAAAACTTGGCAAGAGAATTTTCTAACCTGTTTTAAAATATTATAAGCAAATAATTTTAGTTAATGTTGAACACATTTATTACAAATACAAAAATATAATCTCTTCTGATTAGTTTCCATAATAACTGATTAGGAAACCTTAGGACGTATAAAATTTGTTTCTTGAATTTCAGCAAGTCTTTGTATAATGGATGGCTAGGAATAAAACTCCAAGTATCATTATTTAGTATGTTTAGCCAAGATTTATACATCTTTTGAGATATCTTTATTAACTACAGTGATTAAACCCAAGGATCAAAATAAACTAAACTCAACAAGATTTTCTAACCTCTGTATGACAAATTGTTAAACCAAGATTTAAAAAACAAAGTGGCATTCAATCACATTACTCTAAAGATGTCATCAGTATAGCTTTTAACGAAGGTCTATTAGTTTTCTATTGATACACAGCAAATTACAAATTTAGTGGCTTAAAACAACACTCATGCGTTAGTACTCAGTTCTGCAGGTCAGAAGTCCAGCACAACGTGGCTGAGTTCATGCTCAGGATATCACAGAGTTGATAGCAAGATGTTGGCTGGACTAAGAGTTGTTCTTAGCTCTAGAGGCAGCCTGCATTCCTTGTCATGTGGCCTCATCCATTTAGAAGCCAGAAACAGTGCAATGAATCTTCTCATGCTTTGAGTCTCTGACTTTCTCTTTGATCCCTGCTTTTAAAGGGCTCATGTGATTAGGTTGGGCCCACCCAAAGAATCTCTCTATTTTAAGGTAAACTGATTCTAGATCTTAATTACATTTGCAAAGTACCTTCACAGCAATACCTAGATTAGCCCTTGTTTGAATGCAATAAATGGGAGTCCCTGGTACACTAAGGGCTAGGATACTTTGTAGGGCCACCTTAGAATTCTGCCTACCACAGGGCCAAAAAGTTATGTGCATATCTTGATTATTACAGAATAATGATGGGGTTTTTTTGCAGTTGGAAAAGAGGAACTGTTTTTAATTTATTTTTTATTGAAGTACAGTTGATGTACAATGTTGTGTTACTTTCTGGTATACAGCAAAGTGATTCAATTATATATATAATAGAAAAAATATATATATATTCTATTATCTGTTCTTTTCCATTATGGTTTATCATAGGATATTGAATATAATTCCCTTTGCTATATAGAAGGAGCTTGTTGTTTATCCATTTTGTAATTATTTGCTTCTGCTAATTCCAAACTCCCAATCCATCCCTCCCCCACCTCTCCTCTTCCTTAGCAACCATAAGTCTGTTCTCTATGTCTGTGAGTCTATTTCGTTAATAAGTTCGTTTGTGTCATATTTTAGATTCCACATATAAGTGATATCATACGGTATTTGTCTTTCTCTTTCTGACTTCACTTAGTATGAAAAACTCTCATTCTATCCATGTTGCTGCAAATGACATTATTTCATTCTTTTTAATGGATGAATAATATTCCATTGTATATATATATATATATATATATATATATATATATATATACACACACCACATCTTCTTTATCCCAGAATAGTGATTTTGATGTATGTAAGATAAGAAATAAATCTTATGAGCTAAATATAAAATCATTAATAAATTATCAATATTCCATTTATTATTCAAACATTGTCAGCCCATCAGTAGAACATCAAAAGGTGGGCAAAAAAATATTTAGTTGTCTTTGATTTTCTTGTGCCAACTTTCAATAATATAAAAACAATGATTTTATTTATATTAAAAATTTTAATTGTGAAGATTTAATTGTCTACAGGGGACAATTTGATTTAGCAATTTGTTATTCTAATTTATAACTTTTACATGTTTAAATATAGGGTATATGGACTGGCCTTATATATATATGGTATATAAGGATGCGTTTGTTCTTTTCCCACTAAATAGGGTCTCTCTTTTCTTTTTAAAGCTAAGTAATTAAGGTGCTTACTAATATTAGCACATGTTGGGCTCTTTTGTAAGACAAACTGTTTCCCTCTATTTCTTGATTCCATGAGCTAATTTACAGGGTCTCTGGGCCTCCTAAATCACAGATATGGTATATGCTAAGCAATCCTACAGCAACTCCCGGTCACTGTCTCCTAAGTTATATCCCAGAACCTCCCTATTCTGAGCTACAGAATAAATAAAATGCTCTTGCTACAAATCAGTTTTCCAACTAATTTCCCACCCATGGTTTAGATGATATGGGCACAGTCTTTGTACAAGAACAATCTAGTTGAAGTAATTTCTACTAGATTATTGTACTGGTCATTTTACCCTTCTCAGAAGATTTTCTATGATAAAAAAGAAAAGTTTCTTTGGGACCTGGTAAAGTTCTACTTGGTAGCATCATCGTGAAGTGATGTCAATATGTTAGGCAGTCTGAGAGGTCATATGAGGCAGGGTCTCTGCCACAGATTCACCAGAGCTGGCTTCCCTAAGATATCCTTTTATTTTCTCCCAGATAATCTATCAGCAGGAGCAGTAATTGTGATTTGTATGGATGGGTTCCTTTTAAGTTCTTGTCCATATTCAAGTAACTCATCCAGACACACCATATTAACCATATGTCAAATCGTAACTGCATAGTATTCATAATATTCATAGTACTCAAGTATGCAACATGGCATTATTCAATTACAGTCCTATGTTCTTTATTTGAGACATTAGTGTTGTATATTTAGGTCACCCAGACTTCTGAAACCAGTTAATGTAACATACTCTGACTAAAAAAAAGCACATATGGTGGCAAAAGACTGGATAAAAGGCACATAATCACCAGAAAGTTCAAAGCTTCCAAGACCTGCTGATAATTCAAGCTAATGACTATCAGATGGCATTGTTTTCAAATCTTGACAGAAATCCTGACTGTTGAGTGCTCAAGGCACAACCTATCCACAGCTAAACCTCTGGTGTATTTCTTCTTTTCAACAGCTCCCTAGAAACCTGCTAAGTCTTGGTGGTTTTTTGCTCACTCTGAGACTCCACAAAATCTCAACATCTCTGTGGCTATAATAGGCTGGTACTCAGATTAGAACCTCTCTGTCCACCGTCCATTACATTAATGTGATGCCTCAGACCAGTTAGTAGATTTCTCATCTTCAAATACATAGAGCATTTCTTAATTGGTTATACCTATTTAACTAAATCCCATCTCTGCCTGAATGAAGGCAATTCCTAATCTTGATTACCTTTTCAAAATACAATTACCTGGAGGAAGAGAAAGGAAATTATACCAACAAAGATCTTATGTTTGTCCTAATGGCCTTATGGTGAGAACCTGAGAGGTATTTAAATTTAATACCCATTGGGAATTCACAGAAGAGACCTGAATTTAGTGCAAGGATCTTTAATTCATGGAACTATTTGATGGTCCATAAACAAGTATATGTCTCTCTGCCTTCCTGTTTCCTGGCAGGGGAGGGGACTGCACTTTTCTTTAATTTTATTTCCCAAATTGTATATTATCATTCCCCAAGGCTGAATCCAAGAAGTAATATCCCAGTATATGGGGAAAATAAGCAACTGGATTTCCTTTTTCAAGGGTATACTCATAACCTAGCTAACCATGAGGACTGAACAAATTCTGAAAGCACTTAAACCTTACTCTATCTTAAGTCCAGGAAAAAAAAAGGTGGAAAAAAAGATGTGTTTGTATCACTAAACTGTCTTCCATTTTAGCTAGCCAGCATATTGGGGTATGCCATTCTCAAATGTTGTCATAATGGCTTACATTTTAATGTGTACCTGGGTAATGCAGAAGGAAAAAAAGAAAATCATCCTATACACCAGCACTATTCAATAGAACTTCCTGAAATGATGGACATGTTCTACATCTGTATTCAATATGGTAGCCACTAGCCAAACATGGCTGTTGGGCACCTGAATTATGGTTAGTGTAACTGAGGGACAAAATTTTTATTTTATTTAACTGCAGTTAACTTAAATTTGTATTCAAATGTCCACATATGGTTAGTGGCTAGTATATTAGACAGCACAGCTATTGACACAAAACAGCAACAGTCCATTCTGAAGTTTGGTTCAGAAAGATACATATTCAGAGATACCAAAAATTGGGGGCTGATTAATTATAAATTCTTACTCTATCTTCTAACTTCCAGTAGAGAACTAATCCTTGTGTTGCAATTTCAGTATGGCTCTTTAATTCATCCTAGTTAATGATCAATAGCACCTTCTCTAATAGAGTATGAAAGCTCCTAAAGAAAAATATGATCTTAAAATATACCTCTAATGTACGGTAATCCACCTTAGATATTTAAATATTTCTTACAACAATTTGCTTGAGAAGAACATGATGTATGCCTTTAACAGATAAGGATAATTTAGACCAGCAAAATGTCTAAATGTGCACATTATAAAAATAGGAAAATGATTTACAGTGCAGACTGCGTACTCTTTCTTTCTTTCTGGAGTCCATGTGTGTGTGTGTATGTGTGTGGTTATTAACTGCGTGGATCCAGGGCAGCACACACTCACTTTCCAGAGCACCCCCAGATTTTTATCTTTTACTTAGCTTTGGCAAACGTATGTGACGATACTGGTGCTTAAAGTGACCACTAAACAAATAAGTGCTTTACAGCAACCTCAGACTTCTGAAATGATCTTGAACAAATCAGGAAAGCACTGTAAGCAAAATTAATGAAATAAACAGTAGTTATAAAGTCTATTTATTATAATTCAAATTGTAACTTGTGACCTCTCCTATTTAAGGGTCCTCTTTCTGTGGTATAGTAAGAAGTTAAAAAAAGCATATTTCACACATGCCTTTCAAACCAAGTGGCAGTTGCTTCTCCACACTGCCTTCTTCTCCCTGCCACTCTGAGGGCTGTCTGGGTGCTTCACTGTGATTAACCTTTCAAAACACCAGTGCCACTATCCTCCCATTATGACTGTGACTGTCTTATAGGGAAAGTCCCACTTCTCTTTACTGCCCTCTGCCATGATTTCTCATAACTGAACCAAGAACAAAGGTTACAGACTCAGTGAAAGTTTCATGCTCATCAGAGGGAATTTTAATCTGAAATACTGATATGGGAGATGGACAGGAAACCCAAGACTGGATGCTGATGTTCAAGAAAACGTGTTATAACCTCTAAAAGATCCTGCATGGGCTGACTGTCTTGCTAGACTTGATTTCATCTGGAATACAATCCTTATCTTTTCAAAGAGAGTGGCTCCTTTAAAAATTCACCCCTAAATTCAGGGTTGGTCTCAGGCTCTAAAGTCTGTTTTCTTTCTTCAATAGGGCAATTCTCAGGTCTCAATAACCTACAAGGTCACATTTATTTCCCCATGTCCAAGATACTCGGAATAGTACAGGATGGTGTTTTGTATGTCAAATCAGGGTCCCTTTGTGATTCTACTTCCAGCATGACTGACCTTCCTTGTTTTACTGGGACAGATCCCGTTCTTTTACTGGGTTTTTTTCCCCGTACTATTTTCTCAAGTGAAAATGAAAAGAACAATTTTCTATATTTGACAGAATTTTTCTGATAGTTTTATGGTTTGGTTTTCTGAAATCTCCTGATAATCCTCAAATCCATCCTAATTTACAACTGGAGAATAGAAATGAGCCATGGGATAACAAAGAAACAAAAAAAAAAGTCTGACAGCAATAACAAGTGACAGGTCAAAGAGAAAAAGACATAGGAGCAATGAGAACAACATAGATGTCTGCCAGAATTTTTGGCAAAAAGCAAGATACGGCTTACATATAGTATCAAGTCAAGGATAAGGGGAGGGGAAGGAATGTTTCCATACTGTAGTACAGAACTGGTATAAAATAATTACCCTGAGTCATCAAGTAAATGCTTAACTGCATTTAATCTACTGTCTTTATTAAGGCAGGGAAGGATATAATAATCTTAATGAAGCTGTCTATATATATTTTATATTCTTACCTCTCATCTTCTGAATAATTTGGTTGTTTCTGCATTAATTTATGTGATTACATCACAGTATTAGCTGGGTAACTTCTGAACTAGTTAAGGTGTTGTCTTTTTCTTACTTTGACTCATGCTGACATTCAAATGATCCTTTTAAGAAGTAAGATTCACTTATTCTTCTTGAAATATATTTGTCTACCAAATTACTATTTAGTAATATTAAATACATAATTAAGTTACTAAATTGCTATTAGTAATTTGTAAATTTAGAATGTGTAAATATTTGCTAGTTTAATATCTTTCTATGAAGTTGGTTTTAGTTTAATTCTGTAGTTTTGTCCTCCAGTTCTGGACTTCAATAGTATAACAAACATCATGTCATTTATCACGCTCTCGGTATGCTCCAGACTGCACATGTAATTGAAACGGAAAGCAGCTATTGGCTGTAAAGTCTTCTGGTGTGTTAAAAAGCAGATTACTAGCTATATCTTAAACCTGTCACTAATTATCTGACATGGAAATTATTTAGTTTCCCCGTGTCTCAGTTTGCTCAACTGGAAAGACAGGAAAATTTTCTCTCCATCTCCATGTTGGTATAAAAATGTATGTGAGGGCTTCCCTGGTGGCGCAGTGGTTGGGAGTCCGCCTGGATGCAGGGGACACGGGTTCGTGCCCGGGTTCGTGCCCCGGTCCGGGAAGATCCCACATGCCACGGAGCGGCTAGGCCCGTGAGCCATGGCCGCTGAGGCTGCGCGTCCGGAGCCTGTGCTCCGCAGCAGGAGAGGCCACAACAGTGAGAGGCCCGCGTACCGCAAAAAAAAAAAAAAAAAAAAAAAGTATGTGAAAGAGCTGTATTTGAAATTGACAGAAAATAAATGGTCGTTTTTATTAGTTTCATAGTGGCAGGAATATAGTTGTTACCTAATGAGAAAAAAGTTTTTCCCATCATTTTCCTACCCCAATTCTTTTCTTATCATAGGAATGGGCTAAAATATGGCTTTGGAAACCTGATAGATGACTTTGAACTTACACTTTTAGAGAACTGCAGTAACTGCTAATGGCATCGTCAGGATTATCTAATCCATATGAACTAATGGAAAAGAATTCCCTATCTACACTAAAGAGAGAATTTTCCTTGAGTCTATCTTTTCTGGTATATGTTTGAAGTGGGGGAAGGTAACAATATTGAAGGGCAGAGAATTACTATTTGATGATAATTCTGCCATTTATGTAATAACAAATGCAACAATTTTTTTGAGAGCCAGATATTGCTAAATGCTATGAGGGACACAATTGTGAATACAGAGACATATTGATGTAAAACTATCAATAGGAAAATACTAAATGGTAAAATGGAATAAGTTATTTTTCTACTCAAGGGTATTGAGGAAGACTTTGAATTTGAGGAAATGAGACCTGAGTCTTAAAGACTGAATTGTATTTTAAAAAAACAGTTAAGAGTTGGTTTCTAGTTATATATTATAGAATTATATAGAACTACATAGAATATATATTACATATTCTATTTGATATATATATATGTAAAAGAATGGAAATAAATAGCATGTTTATGGAATCATGAGAGATTCAGTGGGTTTGGAAATTCAGCAGGCTTATGAAGAAAAGTTGTGGGAGATAGATTGGAAAGGTGTACTGAGGGAGAAGATAAGATTGTGGAAGTATTCTGAATGCCCTATTTATTTTGGATTTTATTTTATGTGTAATGGAGAAATATTGGCACTTTTTAATTGTGGAAGCAAGATTTGTGTGTGACAAGCGGTTTGTATTTTAACAATTCAGTCAGTGCCTGACTGGATGAGGATAGGGAGAGACACAATCACCTGTGAGGAAACAGAGACTAAGATGATTGCTCTTGGTAAATAGGGAAAAGAGAAGATATGATTAAGGGTGTTACAGGGAAATGATCAGTAGAACTTGTTGGCATATTGGACATAATGTAAAAGAGAAAAGAGAATCAAAGATGACTCTGGGACATAATAGATCACATAGCTGAGGTAAACGGTGATGTCATTTATTGGGATGAAAAAATCCAGAAAGAAGAGTATGCTGTCAGTATTTCTTGGGTTGTGTTCAAGTGTATCTGTCTAGTATGAAGTCTGACTTTTTTTTTGGTGGAACTGTTCTGGGTGCTGAAAAAAATAGGCATGATGCGGCTCGGTGATTGGGTTTCTGAAAAACAGTAAAGATATGGGTTTCAGAGTAAAGAAGTTCAGGGTGTCAGAAGGCTCATAAATATTGAATTCATCAATTTATTTATAAGGAATAGCAGGAGATAGGCTGGACATGTAGTAATACTTCTTCCTAAGCAACAATTTTTGAAATTTTCCCCTCTGAGTCACATCCTCTAAGTTCGTATTTCTCAAAGCATGGCTACCTGAGTAGCAGCAACAGCAACTTGGAACTTGTTCAAGGTACATCTTAGATCCCACCTATTACCTACTAAATCAGGAATTCGGGGCCTTTGAGGGCCAGAATCTGTCTTTTGAGAATATCACCAGGTGATTCTGATTCACTCTAAAGAGTCTCAATCTTGATTGCACATTGGAATCATCAGGGGATCATTAAAATATACTGATACCTGGGCCATGTCCAGTGATTCTGCTATAGACAAGTGTGTGCCCTGGGCAACAGGACTAGGAATTTTGAAAGTTCCCCAGGTGATTCTAATGTGCAACTAGGGCTGAGAACTGTTGTTCCAAAGAGTAATTACAAAGAAAAAGAAATCCTAAGAGGAGTTTTCTTCAACCTTTAAAGTGCAAACCAACCATCTAGAGTTACTCTTAAAAGTGCGAATTCTGATGCAGTAGGTCTGAGGTAGAGGCTGAGAGTCTTCATTTCTAGTCTGCTCCTCTGTGAGCCATGTGTGACCACAGACTACACTTCAAAGAGCAAAGCTCTAGAGCGGATTTGCCAAGCATATATGACACATCTTCCACAGTGTGAAGAAACAAGGGATTAGTTGGGGACGATTAGTTTGGCATAAGAACTGGTTGCTCAACAAAAGAGATCAGAAGTGGGAGTAGAAGCCAATAAAATTTCCAAACATATTCAATTTTTATAATGTTTTTAGATCGAATTGTCCAAAAATACAAGCACTTTTTAAAAAGACTAGTCTTTTAAATCTAGTATGGGATCAAGCTAGTCTGAAGGGGTCAAAATTAAATTTTTGCAAGTAGACTCCAAGAGAACCGTTAGATTATCATATTTCTTCCATGTTTTCCTGGAGAGAATGTGGGTTTAAGTTCCTAGTATAACATTGATAGTCCTACCAAATGTTATTCTGGAAGGATTAACCCACATAGGCTCGTATTAATCTACTCACAGGTCAATAGGAAAGTATTTGTGTGTTTTGACTTAATAGTAAAAGTCAACCTATAATTTTGGAATTTTAGAACTATGGGGAAAAAGATCCCAAAAGAGTATTATATAGCCTTTTTGGCCATTTTTGAAGAAATGTGCCTTTGTAGTTTTTTTTTTAATATGCACACTTAATTAAGTACAAATAGTATTACAATTGGTAAATAATCAGTAAGCTGAACTTGGCATGAATTTTTTTTTATTTGCTTTTGATTTTTTGGGTTTTTTTTGTCTCTTTAAAAATTATTATTTTTTATATAGCACATTCTTATTAGTTATCTATTTTATACATATTAGTGTATATATGTCAATCCCAATATCCCAATTCATCCCACCATCACCACCACTCCCTGCCTCCACTTTCCCCCCTTGGTGTCCATACTTTTGTTCTCTACATCTGTGTCTCTATTTCTGCCTTGCAAACTTGTTCATCTGTACCATTTTTCTAGATTCCACATACATGCGTTAATATATGATACTTGTTTTTCTCTTTCTGACTTATTTCACTCTGTGTGACAGTCTCTAGGTCCATTCACGTCTCTACAAATGACCCAATTTCTTTCCTTTTTATGGCTGAGTAATATTCCATTGTATATATGTACCACATCTTCTTTATCCATTCATCTGTCGATGGGCATTTAGGTTGCTTCCATGACCTGGCTATTGTAAATAGAGCTACAATGAATATTCGGGTGCATGTGCCTTTTTGAATTATGGTTTTATCTGGGTATCTGCCCAGTACTAGGATCGCTGGGTCATATTGTAGTTCTATTTTTAGTTTTTTTAGGAACCTCCATACTGTTCTCCATAGTGGCTGTATCAATTTACATTTCCACAAACAGTGCAAGAGGGTTCCCTTTTCTCCACACCCTCTTCAGCATTTGTTGTTTGTAGATTTTCTGATGATGCCCATTCTAACTGGTGTGAGGTGATACCTCATTGTATTTTTGATTTCCATTTCTCTAATAATTCGTGATGTTGAGCAGCTTTACATGTGCCTCTTGGCCATCTGTATGTCTTCTTAGAAGAAACGTCCATTTAGGTCTTCTGCCCATGTTTTGATTGGGTCGTTAGTTTTTTTAGTATTGAACTGCATGATCTGTTTATATATTTTGTAGATTAATCCTTCGTCAGTTGATTCATTTGCAAGAATTTTCTCCCACTCTGAAGGTTGTCTTTTTGTCTTGCTTATAGTTTCCGTTGCTGTGCAAAAGCTTTTAAGTTTCATTAGGTCCCATTTGTTTATTTTTGTTTTTATTTCCATTAATCTAGGAGGTGGGTCAAAAAGGATCTTGCTGAGATTTATGTCAAAGAGTGTTCTTCCTATGTTCTCCTCTAAGAGCTTGATAGTGTCTGGCCTTATATTTAGGTCTTAAATCCATTTTGAGTTTATTATTGTGTATGGTGTTAGGGAGTGTTCTAATTTCATTCTTTTACATGTAGCTGTCCAGTTTTCCCAGCACAACTTATTAAAGAGACTTTCTTTTCTTCAATATATCCCTGCCTCCTTTGTCATAGATTAGTTGACCATAGGTGCATGAGTTTATCTCTAGGCTTTCTATCCTGTTCCATTGATCTATATTTTTGTTTTTGTGCCAGTACCATATTGTCATGATTACTGTAGCTTTGTAGTATAGTCTGAAGACAGGGAGTGTGATTCCTCCAGCTCCATTTTTTTTCCCCCAAGATAGCTTTGGCTATTCGGGGTCTTTTGTGTCTCCATACAAATTTCAAGATTTTTTGTTCTAGTTCTGTAAAAAATGCCATTGGCACTTTGATCGGGATTGCATTGAATCTGTAGATTGCTATAGGTAGAATAGTCATTTTCACAATATTGATTCTTCCAATCAAAGAACATGGTACATCTCTCCATTTGTTTGTGTCATCTTTGATTTCTTTCATCAATGTCTTATAGTTTTCTGAGTACAGGTCTTTTACCTCCTTAGGTAGGTTTGTCCCTCGGTATTTTATCCTTTTTGTTGCAATGGTGAATGGGATTGTTTCCTTAATTCATCTTTCTGATTTTGGTTGTTAGTGTATAGGAATGCAAGAGGTTTCTGTGCATTAATTTTGTGTTCTGCAAAATTGATTATCTCTAGTAGTTTTCTGGTGGCATCTTTAGGACAATCTATGTATAATATCATATCATCTGCAAACAGTGACAGTTTTACTTCTTCTTTTCCAATTTGAAATCCTTTTATTTCTTTTTCTTCTGAATGTTGTGGCTAAGACTTCCAAAACTATGCTGAATAATAGTGGCAAGAGTGGACATCCTTGACTTCTTCCTGATCTTAGAGGAAACACTTTCATTTTTTCAACATTGAGAATGATGTTTCCTGTGGGTTTGTTGGATATGGCCTTTATTATGTTGAGGTAGGTTCCCTCTATGCCTACTTTCTGGATGGTTTTTATCATAAATGGGTGTTGAATTTTGTCCAAAGCTCTTTCTGCATCTATTCTTATGATCATGTGGTTTATATATATACATTATATAACATCTTTATTGGAGTATAATTGCTGTACAATATTGTGTTACTTTATGCTATATAACAAAGTGAATCAGCTATATGTATACATATATCCCCATATCTCCTCCCTCTTGCATCTCCCTTGCACACTCCTTATCTCACACCTCTAGGTGGTCACAAAACACTGAGCTGATCTCCCTGTGCTATGCGGCTGCATCCCACTAGCTAGCTATTTTACATTTGGTAGTGTATATATGTCCATGCCACTCTCTCACTTTGTCACAGCTTACCCTTCCCCCTCCCCGTGGCCTCAAGTTCATTCTCTATATCTGCATATTTATTCCAGTCCTGCCCCTAGGGTCTTCAGAACCTTATTTTTTTTTTTTTTTAGTCTCCATATATATGTGTTACAACACGGTATTTGTTTTTCTCTTTCTGACTTACTTCACTCTGTATGACAGACTCTAGGTCCATACACCTCAACACAAATAACTCAATTTCATTTCTTTTTATGGCTGAGTAATATTCCATTGTATATATGTGCCACATCTTCTTTATTCATTCATCTGTTGATGGACACTTAAGTTGATTCCATGTCCTGGCTATTGTAAATAGAGCTGCAATGAAAAACGCAGTACTTGACTCTTTTTGAATTATGGTATTCTCAGGGTATATGCCCAGCAGTGGGATTGCTGGGTCGTATGGTAGCTCTATTTTTAGTTTTGTAAGGAACCTCCATACTGTTCTCCATAGTGGCTGTATCAATTTACATTCCCACCAACAGTGCAAGAGGATTCCCTTTTCTCCACACCCTCTCCAGCATTTATTGTTTGTAGATTTTTTTTAACATCTTTATTGGAGTATAATTGCTTTACAATGGCATGTTAGTTTCTGCTTTATAACAAAGTGAATCAATTATACTTATAAATATATCCCCATGTCTCTTCCCTCTTGCATCTCCCTCCCTCCCACCCTCCCTATCCCACCCCTCTAGGTGGTCACAAACCACCTAGCTGATCTCGCTGTGCTATGCGGCTGCTTCCCACTAGCTATCTATTTTACATTTGGTAGTGTATATATGTCCATGCCACTCTCTCACTTTGTCACAGCTTACCCTTCCCCCTCCCATATCCTCAAGTCCATTCTCTAGTAGGTCTGTGTCTTTATTGCTGTCTTACCCATAGGTTTTTCATGACCATTTTTTTTTCTCAGATTCCATATATATGTGTTAGCATACGGTATTTGTTTTTTGCTTTCTAACTAACTTCACTCTGTATGACAGTCTCTAGGTCCATCCACCTCACTACAAATAACTCAATTTCATTTATTTTTATGGCTGAGTAATATTCCATTGTATATATGTGCCATATCTTCTTTATCCATTCATCTGTTGATGGACACTTAGGTTGCTTCCATGTCCTGGCTATTGTAAATAGAGCTACAATGAATATTTTGGTACATGACTCTTTTTGAATTATGGTTTTCTCAGGGTATATACCCAGTAGTGGGATTGCTGGGTCATGTGGTAGTTCTATTTGTAGTTGTTTAAGGAACCTCCATACTGTTCTCCATAGTGGCTGTATCAATTCGCATTCCCACCAACAGTGCAAGAGTGTTCCCTTTTCTCCACACCCTCTCCAGCATTTATTGTTTGTAGATTTTTTGATGATGGCCATTCCGACTGGTGTGAGATGATATCTCATTGTAGTTTTGATTTGCATTTCTCTAATGATTAATGATGTTGAGCATTCTTTCATGTGTTTGTTGGCAATCTGTATATCTTCTTTGGAGAAATGTCTATTTAGGTCTTCTGCCCATTTTTCGATTGGGTTGTTTGTTTTTTTGATGTTGAGCTGCCTGAGCTGCTTGTAAATTTTGGGGATTAATCCTTTGTCAGTTGCTTCATCTGCAAATATTTTCTCCCATTCTGAGCATTGTCTTTTACTCTCGTTTATGGTTTCCTTTGCTGTGCAAATGCTTTTAAGTTTCATTAGGTCCCATTTGTTTATTTTTGTTTTTATTTTCATTTCTCTAGGAGATGGGTCAAAAAGGATCTTGCTGTGATTTATGTCATAGAGTGTTCTGCCTATGTTTCCCTCTAAGAGTTTGATAGTGTCTGACATTACATTTAGGTCTTTAATCCATTTTGAGTTTATTTTTGTGTATGGTGTTAGGGAGTGTTCTAATTTCATACTTTTACATGTACCTGTCCAGTTTTCCCAGCACCACCTATTGAAGAGGCTGCCTTTTCTCCACTATATATTCTAGCCTCCTTTATCAAAGATAAGGTGTCCATATGTGTGTGGTTTTATGTCTGGGCTTTTTATCCTGTTCCATTGATCTATATTTCTATTTTTGTGCCAGTACCATACTGTCTTGATTACTGTAGCTTTGTAGTATAGTCTGAAGTCAGGTAGCCTGATTCCTCCACCTCCATTTTTCATTCTCAAATTGCTTTGGCTATTCGGGGTCTTTGTGTTCCATAGAAATTGTGAAATTTTAAATGCCAGTGGTAGTTTGATAGGGATTGCATTGAATCTGTAGATTGCTTTGGATAGTAGAGTCATTTTCACAATGTTGATTCTTCCCATCCAAGAACATGGTATATCTCTCCATCTGTTTGTGTCATCTTTAATTTCTTTCATCAGTGTCTTATAGTTTTCTGAATACAGGTCTTTTGTCTCCTTAGGTAGATTTATTCCCAGATATTTTATTCTTTTTGTTGCAGTGGTAAATGGGAGTGTTTCCTTAATTTCTCTTTCAGATTTTTCACCATTAGTGTATAGGACTGCAAGAGATTTCTCTTCATTAATTTTGTGTCCTTCTACTTTACCAAATTTGTTGATTAGCTCTAGTAGTTTTCTGATAGCATCTTTAGGATTCTCTATTTATACTCTCATGTCATCTGCAAACAATGACAGCTTTATTTACTCTTTTCTGATTTGGTTTCCTTTTATTTCTTTTTCTTCTCTGAGTGCTGTGGCTAAAACTTCCAAAACTATATTGAATAATAGTTGTGAGAGTGGGCAACCTTTTCTTGTTCCTGATCTTAGTGGAAATGGTTTCAGTTTTTCACCATTGAGAATGATGTTGGCTGTGGGTTTGTCATATGTGGCCTTTATTATGTTGAGGTAAGTTCCCTCCATGCCTACTTTGTTCAGGGTTTTTATCATAAATGTGTGTTGAATTTTGTCAAAACCTTTTCCTGCACCTATTGAGATGATCTTTTGTTTTTTCTCCTTCAATTTTTTAATTTGGTTTATCACATTGATTGATTTGGGTTTATTGAAGAATCCTTGAATTCCTGGGATAAATCCCACTTGATCATGATGTATGATCCTTTTAATGTGCTGTTGGATTCTGTTTGCTAGTATGTTGTTGAGGATTTTTGCATCAATGTTCATCAGTGATATTGGCCTGTAGTTTTCTTTCTTTGTGACATCCTTGTCTGGTTTTGGTATCAGGGTGATGGTGGCCTTGTAGAATGAGTTTGGGTGTATTCCTCCCTCTGATATATTTTGGAAGAGTTTGAGAAGGATAGGTGTCAGCTCTTCTCTAAATGTTTGATAGCATTCGCCTGTGAAGCCATCTGGTCCTGGGCTTTTGTTTGTTGGAAGAATTTTAATCACAGTCTCAATTTCTGTGCTTGTGATTGGTCTGTGTATATTTTCTATTTCTTCCTGGTTCAGTCTCAGAAGGTTGTGCTTTTCTAAGAATTTTCCATTTCTTCCAGTTTGTCCATTTTATTGGCATATAGTTGCTTGTAGTAATCTCTCATGATCCTTTGTATTTCTGCAGTGTCAGTTGTTACTTCTCCTTTTTCATTTCTAATTCTATTGATTTGAGTCTTCTCCCTTTTTTTCTTGATGAGTGTGGCTAATGATTTATCAATTTTGTTTATCTTCTCAAAGAGCCAGCTTTTAGTATTCTTGATCTTTTCTATCGTTTTCTTTGTTTCTATTTCATTTATTGCTGCTCTGATCTTTATGATTTCTTCCCTTGTACTAACTTTGGCTTTTGTTTGTTCTTTTTCTCTAGTTCCTTTAGGTGTAAGGTTAGATTGTTTATTTGAGATTTTTCTTTTTTCTTGAGGTAGGATTGTATTGCTATAAACTTCCCTCTTAGAACTACTTTTGCTGCATCCCATAGGTTTGGGGTCATCGTGTTTTCATTGTCATTTGTTTCTAGGTGTTTTTTGTTTTCCTCTTTGATTTCTTCAATGATCTCTTGGTTATTTAGTAGTGTATTATTTTGAGTCCATTTGTTTGTATTTTTTAGGGATTTTTTCCTGTAATTGATATCTAATCTCAAAGCATTGTTGTCCGAAAAGACACTTGATATGATTTCAATTTTTCTTAAATTTACCAAGGCTTGATTTGTGACACAAGATATGATCTATCCTGGAAAGTGTTCCATGAGCACTTGAGAAGAATGTGTAATCTATTGTTTTTGAATGGAATGTCCTATGAATATGAATTAAGTCCATATTTTTTAATGTATCATTTAAACCTTGTGTTTCCTTATTTATTTTCATTTTGGATGATCTGTCCATTAGTGAAAATGGGGTATTAAAGTCCCCTACTATGATTGTGTTACTGTCTATTTCCCCTTTTATGGCTGTTAGCATTTGTCTTATGTATTGAGGTGCTCCTATGTTGGGTGCATAAAATTTTACAATTGTTATATTTTCCTCTTGGATTAATCCCTTAATCATTATGTAGTGTCCTTCTTTGTCTCTTGCAATAGTCTTTTTTTTGAAGTCTATTTTGTCTGATATGAGAATTGTTACTCCAGCTTTCTTTTGATTTCCTTTTGCATGGAATATCTTTTTCCATTCCCTCCTTTTCAGTCTGTATGTGTCCCTAGGTCTGAAGTAGGTCTCTTTTAGACAGTATATATAATGGTCTTGTTTTTGTATCCATTCAGCCAGACTATGTCTTTTGGTTGGAGCATTTAATCCATTTATAATTAAGGTAGTTATTGATATGTATGTTCCTATTACCTTTTTCTTAATTGTTTTGGGTTTGTTATTGCAGGTCTTTTCCTTCTCTTGTGTTTCCTGCCTAGAGGAGTTCCTTTAGCATTTGTTCTCAAGCTGGTTTGGTGGTGCTGAATTCTTTTAGATTTTGCTCTCTGTAAGGTTTTTAATTTCTCATCGATCTGAATGAGATCCCTGCTCTGTAGAGTAATCTTGGTTGTAGGTTTTTCCCTTTCATCACTTTAAATATGTCCTGCCACTCCCTTCTGGCTTGCAGAGTTTCTGGTGAAAGATCAGCTGTTAACCTTATGGGGATTCCCTTGTATGTTATTTTTTGTTTTTCCCTTGCTGCTTTTAATATTTTTTCTTTGTATTTAATTTTTGATAGTTTAATTAATATGTGTTTTGGCATGTTTCTCCTTGGATTTATCCTGTATGGGATGCTCTGTGCTTCCTGGACTTGATTGACTATTTCCTTTCCCATATTAAGGAAGTTTTCAACTATAATCACTTCAAATATTTTATCACTCCCTTTCTATTTCTCCTTTTCTTCAGGGACCCCTATTATTCCAATGTTGGTTTACTTAATATTGTCCCAGAGGTTCTGAGGCTCTTCTCAATTCTTTTCATTCTTTTTTTCTTTCTTCTGCTCTGCAGTAGTTATTTCCACTATTTTATTTTCCAGGTCCCTTATCCTTTCTTCTGCCTCAGTTATTCAACTATTTATTCCTTCTAGAGAATTTTTAATTTCATTTATTGTGTTGTTCATCATTGTTTGTGTGCTCTTTAGTTCTTCTAGGTCCTTGTTAATCATTTCTTCTGTTTTCTCCACTCTATTTCCAAGATTTTAGATCACCTTTGCTACCATTACTCTGAATTCTTTTTCTGATTGACTGCCTATTTCCCCTTCATTTGTTTGGTCTGGTAGGTTTTTACCTTGCTCTTTCATCTGCTGTGTGTTTCTGTGTCTTCTCATTTTGCTTAACTCACTGTGTTTGGTTCCTCCTTTTCACAGGTGCATGTTGATAGTTCCTCTTGATTTTGGTGTCTGCCCTCCGTCGGTAAGGTTTGTTCACTGGTTTGTGTAGGCCTGTGCTGGAGGGGACTGGTGCCTGTGTTCTGATGGATGAGCCCGGATCTTGTCTTTCTGGAGGGAGGACCACATCTGGTGGTGTGTTTTGGGTGTCTGTGACCTTATTATGATTTTAGGCAGCCTCTCTGCTAATGGGTGGGGTTGTGTTCCTGTCTTGCTATTTGTTTAGCATGGGGTGTCCAGCACTGTAGCTTGCTGGTCATTAAGTGGAGTTGGGTCTCAACGTTGAGATGGAGAACTCTGGGAGAGCTTTCGCCATTTGATATTACATGGAGTCAGGGGGTCTCTGGTGGACCAAAGTCCTGAACTCAGTTCTCCTACCTCAGAAGCACAGGCCTGACACCCAGCCAGAGCACCATGAACCTGTCAGCCACATGGCTCAGAAGAAAAGGGAGAAGAAAAAATAATAATAAAGTTATTAAAATAAAAAAAATTATTAAAAATTAAAAAAAAAATAAAAAGTAATAAAAAAGAAAAAGAAAAGAAAAGAAAGAAGAGAACAACTAAACCAAAAAACCAATGCACTAATGATAACAAGGGGTAGAAACTATACAAAAATAAAATAAAATAAAACATGGACAGACAGAACCCTAGGACTAATGGTAAAAGCAAGACTATACAGACAATATCATACAAAGAAGCATACACATGCACACTCACAAAAAGAGAAAATGGAAAATATATATATATGTATACTGTAGGATTTGTTGCACATGTACATGTATTTCTGATTTATTTGTGGGGAGCCACAATCATTATTCACTATCATTATTTTGAATTCTTTTTCTAGAAGGTTGCCTATCTCCATTTCATTTAGTTGTTTTTCTGGGTTTTATCTTGTTCTGTCATCTGATACATAGACCTCTGGCTTTTCATTTTGTCTATCTTTCTGTGAATGTGGTTTTCATTCCACAGGCTGCAGGATTGTACTTCTTCTTGCTTTTGATGTCTGCCTTCCTGCAGTTTTAATGAAAATTCAATTTAAATTGTGGTGATTGAAGGAAACCAATTAAGCTCTTTCCCTTTACCAGTGACAGTAATTGAATCTTTATTTGTCTAATTGTGCCCAGCAATGTCTTAATTAACAAAGGGTTGATCTGAGTCTGAGATGACATCTTACCTTTTGGCTGTTGACTTCTGTCTTCTTATTCATCAAAAGAAAAATAATCAAACATGTTAGAATGGTTAAATAGGAGCTCTGCCTTTGAATCTAACCGTTAGGCTCCTGGAGTTAGGAGACATGGACATTTCCTCTTGTAAATTACATTCTAGACTGATTAATTGATTATTAAATGGGTGAACTGATCTTGAGTGGAAAAGGGATGAGAGATTAAGTAATAGTATTTAGTAAATATTAAAAGGAATTGGTCCAGAAAGTAGTTAGATACCATGCATTCCTACTATGAGTTAACTCAAATTATAAAGCCATCTCCCATTTTCCCAAGGAGAAGGTCCAAAATGAGGTTTGTGGCTTTTTTACTAACTATACCATGTTAATATTTAATTATAAATACATAATTGTAAAATATTAACTTTTAATATTTAATTTATTAAATAAGTTATAAAATATTCAAATTCACTCATATAATTACCTTATTTATATAAAATTATGCTTTTCCACATTTCTTGAAAATATTTTATTCAAGCTTTTCATATGTATCTTACATAGTAGTATCATCACCCTCAGAGTTGCTTGTTGAATCCTCTTTGTTGAGAGAACATAATTTTGCCAGACCACATTTTTTGAGAAAGAACATGTGTTGGATCAGTATATGTTATTCTCACTGGAAAATTTACCCTGAGAGTATACAATCAGAAAACATTAATACATTATTTTATATTGTCCTATGTACATGCATTTATGATATCCAAAACATAACCACACTTTCTGCTTTGCTTTTTAAGTAAATTTTAGAAGCCTCGTTTACAATCAAACACAATTGTGAAGTCATCCCAGTGAGAGTAATGAAGAAATATGTATTAAAGTTTCTTCTTTTTTTTTCACCAATTTATTCAGTTAATCATTTAGTACTAATATTGACATATGTGGTTTCAGACTAATGTGTTTTCTTTCCCAAACTGTATTTGATTAATCAAAATTTAGTAAATTGAGAGAAGGTCTGCAATAACTAGACTTTTTAAGACCTTGGATATAAAATAACTATATCCTCTTATCTGAGGATTAAAATTTTAGGAGGAAAAAACCTTTGGCTTATAATTGAGTATGCCCAGCAATAGTAATAAGGTTCAGTTCATAGAAATTTTATCATTGTTTTAAAGCAAATTCATACTATCATTACTTCTGAATTCTACATTCAATTTTATTTTGTATTTTTATCTGAAACTGATTATAATTAGTAAAAATTATAACAGGCGACTTAGGAAATTCTCTAAAGGTGTTCATATATTATATAAAAAGTGATATACACACTACATGCTCTCTTGTATTAGACCGAATGTCCTGTGGAATATACTTCTCCTTTTGTGTAAGGTCTTTTTGCTGAGAGAAGTAAATTATTAGCAATGATATGTGGAAGCAATGTAATTCAACCTTAACCTTAGGGCTTTTCCCTTTAAATGTAATAATGTCCAAATTTGACCCTACGTTAAGAAATTATGTTTACCTGTATATTATCAACTTTTACTAATGGCAGGAAACAAATCCAAAATTTGTTTTCCACAAGACACATTTTTTATTGATGTGGATGTAACTTGAAAGCTGTTCTTTGCTGGGCTCCACTGAGCTCAGCCCAGCTGCATGAGTCCTCTCACACCTGTATCCATTCTAAAGGAGGAGCCACCATCTGAGACATGATGTTCTCATGGCAGAGGACAACTGCTTAGATAGGACAGAGCCAACCCAGGCAACGCATTTAAAGCTTCTATTTGGACAGCTGTATGTCATACCTACTCACACTCCATGGACTAAAGCAAGTCTCATGGCTAAGCCAATGTCAATGGAACAAGAGGGTGTATTCCCTACCAATGGGGAAACATGGCATGGGTGGGGAGGAGACAAAAAATTGTGAGCAAATAATAAATCTACTCTAGCCTGTTAACCGATAACTAAATCATTTTGCTGAGTGTCTTTTAACTTGTAAAATTTGCTTAAACATCATTAGAATTACAGCTAATGTGAAGGACATACACTGCTTTTGAGTACCTACAATGGCCATGAAATTGGATGAAGATAAATCACATGAAAATCGTATAAAAGTTGAGAGAAGACACTGAATATATTTTCTAATGTACTTATAGTTTCTCATGATGCCATTAATAATAATTTCCTTTATGCTTTTTAAATTCTTAGATAATTTTCATGTCTAAGGTTTATTTGGAAGTTTTTCTACCCTGTCAGTGCAGTATCCAAGTCTGGTTCTCTTCCAGCTCTCCTAGAGCTTCTAGGAGGTATTTAATTTCCTTTAGTATTTCTGCTAAAGTAGTTAGACTAAACTCTTTTCTATATATATCCTATGGAACGGATATGTAGCTTCAAGAAGTTAATGTATAAGAAGGTACATAGCATATGGAATGCATTCTAAAAGTCACATCCTTTTTTAGTCCTATGATTTCATTATGAAAATGTTGATATATTTGCTACTATTTTTTTTTTTTTTTTTTTTTTTTTTTTTTGCGGTACGCAGGCCTCTCACTGTTGTGGCCTCTCCCGTTGCGGAGTACAGGCTCCGGACGTGCAGGCTCAGTGGCCATGGCTCACAGGCCTAGCCGCTCCGCAGCATGTGGAATCTTCCTGGACCGGGGCACGAACCCATGTCCCCTGCATCGGCAGGCGGACTCTCAACCACTGCGCCACCAGGGAAGCCCTATATTTGCTACTTTTAAGAAATACTTTATCATTAACTTTTGACATGATGTCCTCAAGTTCTTAAGAACAGCTTATCCTGATTTTTCTCATTGTCACTGAAAGCCTGGGAGTGATAATGAACATAAGAAGAAAAACAATTTTCCCACCACTTTCTGGTGATGTCTCTAAGCCAATCGTATGTCCTAGATTATCAGAGGCAATTCCAATTTAAAATATGCTGCTTCAGGGCTTATCTATAGATAGTCTTATCTATCATAAGACTCATGAAATGCATGATAAATCCATTTGCTTATGAAGCATATGGGAAATATAAGACCCAGCAGAAGATAGAAGAAACTCGTTCACAGAGTCCAATTAAAGAAATTGCCAAAAGTTAACAAAGGGCTAGCACTTAACTGAGGAAGAGGAAGAGAAGCAAAAATCTACATAGAAGAAGAAAGTTAAGAGCCTTCCTAATATTCTTTCTTACCAGCGATGGTTTTAAAGTTACATTTGAGAACCCTGACTTTCAAGGAGACCAAGAGAGTGGAGAATTTAGGCTTTTGAATACACCTGTTTCAAAAATTAGTGAAAAAAGCAAGAAGAAACTAAGATTCTTAGATTCTTCATGAAAAAGGGGAAGAGAAAGAACTGGGAGGAAAACCAAGTGATACAGAAAATTTTGAGTTCAGATGTTAAAAAAGATGGGGTTGAAGAGGTCAGGAAGTAGCACAGACTTCTCCACCAAGTGGAAGCAGTAGGAAAGACACAAGGAGAACCAACAGATGGTCCTCAAGCCCCAGTTATATGTGATCAAAGCAGGAGAAGAACTCGGAAGCTTCAAAGACTCTGCCACCAACCAGAAGCAGATGAATAAAACCTTTGAAGATCGTTTGAAACTTGAATCAGAAAATGGGACATTGAGTGTATCAGACACTACAATTGGCAGTAAACAATTGACATTCACATTAAAGAGGTCTGAATAGCAGAAGCAACAGGAGACTGAGAAGCTGCACTGACAGGAAAGGAAAACACTTCCTGGTTCAGCAGGTCACCTGAAGTTAAGACACAGAAGAGGATGGCTGTTTCTTTGAATTTGGAAATGATCCTACTTGTGAGTTGAAAGCAGGACCTCTCCCCCAAATTGATCATCACTAGAGTACATTAAACACAGAGAGGGGAATGTACATTTTTAATGTTTTGTATAAATTCCAGATGCAACTAAAAAGTTAAAGATTTGACAACATGTTCCTATGCCTTATGGGTCAGGCTTTGAAACTGGACCCCTTCCCCCACCAAAATGATCAGTGTGTCGCCCCCAGGGTGCTTTTTGTAAGTTGCTGTTCCCTATATACATGGTCATTTTCCCATGGTTTTAATCAAATAGGCCAAGTTGGGGCTTCCCTGGTGGCTCAGTGGTTGAGAGTCCGCCTGCCAATGCAGGGGACACGGGTTCGTGCCCCCATCTGGGAGGATCCCGCATGCCACGGAGCGGCTGGGCCCGTGAGACATGGCCGCCGAGCCTGCGTGTCTGGAGCCTGTGCTCTGCAACGGGAGAGGCCACAACAGTGAGACGCCCACGTACCGCAAAAAAAAAAAAGTGTGCCATGAAATGGAAGGTTATCCTGTGCTAAAAATGAAGCTTGATCATGCACTGGGAACTTCTTTTCTTGCAATACCTGCTTCCATTCACTAACCAGTCAGTGGCCCAAGCAGTGGGAGCTACAGACCACTCTTCCAGCGGCAGACTGAGCTCTCCATGCTTCAGTAGGGAACTGCTGGATAGCACAGAGGGCACCTGCCAACCTTCAGACCAGCCTGGGACCTGGGACTGAGTAGCAGTAAATTTGGGAGCTGGAGCAGTTCATTCATCCTGAAATTCCTCCTTGGTTACAGCCTTTTAAGCAACCTGATCTTCCTTTTCAGTCTTTTTCAGACCTCCGAAGGAGTAGAGATTAGGTGTGACCTCCCATTGGTGTTCACAGAAGAAGGTGCCACATATGTGCAGAACTCCCTTGGCCAGCATCCACCACATCAGACTCATTAAGTGAGCAGAGGACAGTCTGTGTTATACTGAGTGATTGTAGGCGGGTTAACATAAGATGCCTCTGTGAGAGGCTGGTGGTCAACCCTCGGATCAGTAACCACCACCAGAAATCATGACCCCCAGAAGGCTGCCTGGATTTGGTTGGTGAATATGCCAGGAGTTAAGCGGCCAGCAGTAGGAGTGGCTCCAGTGACAGCAGCAAACTTCAGTGCAGCTCGATCACCAGTAATCTTGGAGGATATGATACCAATATCAGCTGAGTTTTCAATGGCATAAGCTGCCAGCAAAGGCTTCTAAGCTTTTCCCAGTTTCTCTTCATATTTATGATGTAGATGTCACTGCTTTTTTTTTTTTTTTTGTAGATGTACTGTTCCATTTGGAAGTCAAGGTTTTTGCCACCTAAGTGGGTTCCTGCTGCAAGGAATTTGTGGACATCCTCCTCCCTCATTAGCAGAATATCAAGGGCTCTGGACATGGTGAAAATTTCCATTTACCTTATGATAGGAACCCAGAACAATGCTGTATGGACCCCTCTATGGGTAGCGCAGAAAGGTGAGTTGTATTTTGATTTGTATTTTTATTATTATCAACTTGCACATTTTTTTCATGTGTATTGTCGGTTTATATTTCTTCATTTGTGAATTATCACGATGTTTTCCCATTTTTCTTTGGAGACTTTGTCTTTTGCTAAGTTGGAAGCATCCCTTATATATAATACCTAGTTTCAACACTCATCCCTCAAACGTGTTGCTAAAATACTTTCTCAGTTTGGGGCTTTCTTTTTAAAATTTTTAAAGGTATTTAAAAAGCAACTTTTATTTGTATTTTTTATAGTTTTTGACCAAAAATGAGGTACTGAAAATAGATTTTCAGGAAAACTAATTTAGCAGTGGTAGGCAGGGTTGATTAGATAGGGAAAGCTCAATTAATATATCAGTTCATAATCAAAAAGTGAGACAAGTTTCTGCAGTCAGAAGCCGGAGATGGAAACAAAACATAATGAATAAGTATCAGATGCCTTTTAAGGGAAGAATGATAGGAATTGGTTCAATGTAGGATCCAAAGAGATATGAGTTACAGATGATTCCAAAATTTAAGACTAAGAAAAATGTATCAGTGCTAGAAACACAAATGTTAGCATGCTGCCCCATTGTTTTTCTCAAAGTTTGTTTTCTTTGATTTTAAGTAAACTGAGTTTAAGGTGACAACAATCTACAAATATGAACACTGAAGTGTTCTTAGGAATTTTTTTCTACCACATCTTTGATAAGCATTCCAAAATAATGAAACTCAAATTCATGTTTGGTTTTATTTCATTATAACCACTATTTGCATTGTTAGCTAGTGGCCACCAGGTACAGAGGATTTTCTCAGTCTTCCCTCTAACTTACTGCTATGGTTGTGTTACTCCTCCTGTCCCATATTGGTCCCAAGTCACAGGTGTGTGATCTGCTGTGACATGAGACTCCAGTCTCTACTCTGCTTCCATCCCTTCCCCTATGTTCCAGAATTACCACCCACTACATATCTAAGTCCAAGCTTACTACATATATGGAATCATGGGCAATGGCAAATGGCTTGGCTGATCAGGAGCCTGGAAAGAGAAAGATAAAAAGATCAGTTTCAAGGAGGTCTGAGGTAGAGGCATGTGGATGGACACAGGAGAATGGACACATGTGGAGAACAAAAAGTAGCACTGATACATTGCTGTCTCTTGGTACAGGACTGTGACATCTTGCTTATAAAAGGTTGTCATAAGAATCCCATAGAGAGGATTCTCTGATACTTTCTCTGTCCATCTGACAATCTCTTATCCACAATCCAAAATCCAAAGATTTCTGACATCCAATCGTTATTTTTTTGCAAATTCATTTGGCAGCAGAAATTTACTTGAACTGACATTATGACATTATAGTTTTAGATATTATTAATAAAGCCAATAAATTAAAGAGCCCAGATGTCACGTGATTTTCCAATACAATAAGGATTACAATGGTGAGAAGAGCACCCACATTACTAAGAACGCAGGTGGTGGCTCTTTTCTGCAGGCTGGGGCAGGAGAAGGTGCTATAAGACTAAGCTCACTGGTAACAGTAGAAATGAATAAAGTCCCCAAACAATAAAGGCCAGTGGTGTTGCTTAACCATCAAAAGCCTGGTGGGTGCAACTGATCATAATGACCCTCATGTCATCTATCACTGTCTCACCAGTGCCTCTTCCTCAGCTCACATCTATGGCTGCAACGAAGATCCTTTACAAACAGCTTATGAAGGGGGTTGAATTCATGAATGGGTAAGGTGGGGATGTGGGTACAAGACAGAAATAGGTGGCAACAGCACTATAGCCTCATTTAGGGTAAAACAGAGATGATATGAAATCATCTCAATGAGGAGAGGTTCAGACGGTACCCTGCTCATCCATTTTGTGTGGACAGAGAAGTGGCGCAAGCTTAGAATATGTATGGAATAATGGGCAGTGGGAAATGGCTTGGCTGATCAGGGGACTGGAAAGACAAGTGTTGAAAGACCAGTTTCAAAGACTTCTGGGTAGAGACATGGGATTGGGCATATGAGAATGGTCACTCATTGTGGAGATATTCGTATCACATGTTAATGCCCACCAGAGATCTCCACCATGAAAGCAGAACTAAACATCCTGGTAAATAAAACTGAATTGGCCAGTTTACACAAGCCAGCCTCTGGCATCAGCCACCCTGGTGCTAACACAGTGGACACAGAAAAGAAGTTTCCATGATGACAGAGTTGGAGGCTATGCAACCATATGGGCTCCTACTTGCCAAAGCCACAAAATGTCCAACGTGCCAGCAATAGAGACCATTGCTGATCTGTTCACATGGCATGAACTGGTCACTGGAGGCCAGCTGAGTACATTGGACTCCTTTGGTCTTGTAAGGTATAGTGATTCATTTTGATAAGAACAGGCACATATTACAGTTATGGGGTCATTTTTCCTACCCATGATACCTTAGCCAGCACCATTGTCCTAGGGTCTATAAAACATATGATTCATCACTACAAGACTCCATGTAATATTATGTCAGATCAGAGGAACCATTCTATAGAAAAGGGGGTTTGTAGACGGCCCATGACATGATTCACCAGACATATTACACACAGTGCCATACAGAAGCTTCTGGCCAGATACAGAAATGGAATAGCCTGCTGAAGGCTAAGCTGAAGTTCAGAGAAGATACTTTACAATGACTCCATTCCTTCAGGACTTAGTGTCCACTTTAATTCAAAGGCCTTTATATGATGGTGTGTCTCCAGTAAGTAGAATGTATAAGTCCAGAAACCAAAGTGCAGAAGCAAGATTAACCCCGCTTATCATCACTCTCAGTGACTCACCTGGCAAATCTGTGCTTCCCATCCCTGCCACTCTGGGCGCTCTTCCATCAAAAAGAAACATTTCCACTAGGACACAGCAAGAGCCCTACTGAACTATCAGCTAAGGGTTGCCTCCTAGACACGTCATGTTCCTCTTGCAAATGACAAGAATGTGAGTGGAGTTAGCATACTGGTAAGAGTAATTGACCGTTTTTCACCAGTAGAAGTGATACAAAGGGGGCAGGGAACAATATATCTGATATTCAGATGATCATTGGGGTACCTCTTGGTGTCCCCTTCCCAAGCTTTGGTGGTCAGTGGAAAAGTTTAGTAATATTTTTCTGAGAAAAGCTTGGTGACCTGGGGCTCAGGAACCTCAAGGATGGTGGTCTGGATCATGCCAAGGAATGATAAATGTCCTTCCCTGAACCTCTGTCTCAAAGTCTGATTCCTGTAGAACATAGCCTGAGACTGCGTGTTCATTTAAGAACGACACCTCAGACATGGCTGGAAATGTCATGTACTATATGGTATAAATACTGTATTCCTTTTTTAAAATATGAGAAGTTTTTAATTCTAAAGTGTTATCAGCCCCAAAATATTCAGATAAAGGATTTCAAAAAACTACATTTACTGAATAAAATAGAAAAAGGGAAAGAGGCTATAAGGATTAGATTATGGATCTTTTGTGCATCTTTTATGTTTGCTTATGACCAACACATCCACACTTTGTCTTCTTTCTTCTTTGCAAAAATCAGTCTTCCTCTACCACTGCCTGACTCAGGAATCTTCCATAAGCCTGGTTTCCTAAGAAGGTTCACTTTTCCTTCTCATGTAATCTCCAAACAATGACATCTAGAAGACCTAATGTTCATCTTTAAATTTTTATTAGATTATATCTTTCCTAGTACAAATATTTAAGTATTTTCCAAGAAATACCCTCCTCAAATTTTCTAAATTAAAAATAAGCAAATTATCTGCTACTAACAGCTCGAGATTATATAAAGTTTTCTCTTTCACACGTTACAGAAGTTGCTTGGCAAGGATGAAGAGTAATGACTAGAATGAACACTTACAACTAATGATTAGGATTATACATTCTATCTATATTTCTCAAAAAGTTTGCTTCCTTGTAAACACTACAGTTATCTGGCATTATAGCTCCATCAAGTGGTAAAACTGACATGAAACTGTAGGATTATATGCTTAGTCTCCAAATGCATTCAGTTTAATTTCCATACTCGAATTCCTAGCAAGGCTGTATTTATAATTAAATATCACCTCATTTCAAAACACAACCTGAGCTATTCTTAATTTGGAAATTCTGATGATTTATTTATGGACAATGATGGAGTATTTAGTTTTTTGGCAGGGGGTAAGGAAACTGAAGAAATCACATTTTCCTACTATATATTTTTTTGTGATTCTTTACTATCTATAAATTACACTTTGCTACTGGAAATGGCTATTGTCAGGCCTCAGGTCCTCGCTAACTTTTGGCCAGAGGCAACTCCTTACCACGTGGGCCTCTCCATATGGCTGCTCACAACGTGCCATCTTGTTTCTCTCTCAGGGCAAAAGATCCAAGAGAGGAGAGAGAAACAGTGAGAGAGCAAGAGCAAAATGCAAGTCACAGTCTTTTTGTGACCTAATCTCAGAAGAGACATCCCACCACTTTCACTGTTTTTTCTATTCATTAGAAATGGGGGCTTCCCTGGTGGCGCAGTGGTTGAGAGTCAGCCTACTGATGCAGGGGACACGGGTTTGTGCCCCGGTCCGGGAAGATCCCACATGCCGCGGAGCGGCTGGACCCATGAGCCATGGCCACCGAGCCTGCGCGTCCGGAGCCTGTGCTCTGCAACGGGAGAGGCCACAGCAGTGAGAGGCCCGTGTACCGCAAAAAAAAAAAAAAAAAAAAGAAATGAGTCCAGTGTGCACTCAAGGGGAGGGGATTACACTACAACATGAATACCAGCAGGCAGTGATCACTGGGGGCCGTCTTAGAGGCTGCCTATCAAAGTGCTTTCCTGAAATAAATGCATAACCTGAAAAGCTCATACTTTATAAAAATTCAAATGTATTATCATTCATTCATAGACACAAATAATTTTATTATTAATAATAGGGTTTACTATGCTCCAGATACTATTCTAAATGTTAACCACATATTTACTGATTGTCAACTCTCTAATCCTTGTAACAACTTTATAAGGTAAGTATTATTATTATTCCCACATACAGTTGGGGAAATGAAGGCACAGAAAAATTAAGAAATTTGTCAGAGTTTGAAAGTAGGCCGTCTGGCTCCAAGGAGAATATGGTGTTTAATATGCTTTCTACTTGCCGTACAACAGAAATTGTAAATTGAAGATGAGGAACACCATTGAAAATAAAAGTAAAAACAGAATTTCAGCAATGATTCTCAGCTCCCTATTATTCCAACTGATAATTTAAAAATATAAATACAGGGCTTCCCTGGTGGTGCAGTGGTTGAGAGTCCACCTGCCGCTGCAGGGGACATGGGTTCGTGCCCCTGTCCGGGAAGATCCCACATGCCGCGGAGTGGCTGGGCCCGTGAGTCATGGCCGCTGAGCCTGCGCGTCTGGAGCCTGTGCTCCGCAACGGGAGGGGCCACAACAGTGAGAGGCCCACGTACTGCAAAAAAATAAACAAATATATATATATATATATATATATATATATATATAAATACAGTGACCCAACTTCTGCCTCACCTTCAATAGCCCTAGTTTAGGCTCATATCCTGGTATAATTGTTAATGATTCTTTCACCCTCAAAAGTCCACATTTAGATACTAAATTATATATATATATATATATGCTTTAAAAGTGTCCCCACACATCTGAAGACTACCACACATTTCATCAATGGAGAAAATTCAGTCTCCCCCTCATACCTCCAGGTGATTCTGATGTGGCCCTAAGGGTAGACAGCCACTTTTTAGATAGTGAAAACTGTAAGAAAAGTAATGGTACAATAATATCACAGAGAGTTTGCCTTGATTAGGGAGCAGCACAAATCATTTAGCTAACTCCCACACAAATCTAGAGGCAGAAATTCAAATATATTGAAAAAATTAATTATAAAAATATCATGTTGTTTTTAGAAGTTGTCTATGACTTTGTCTTTTAGAAATGCAATGTAAAATGTGAGTCTGGTTAAGTTGATTAATTTTTTCAGTAAAGATATCCCAACTAGACAGATTATAGTCCAAGATTTTTAAGAAATTATTTTAGGTTGCCTATGTTTATTAAATTGAGTTGCTAAGCAGGTAAATGCATACATTATTAACAAAACATTTATTTTTCAAGTTAGTAAGGACTAACTAAACAGACTAAAAATTGTTGAAACAGATACTCAAAAGTAAATGTATAGAAAATAACTAAGAACATGAAAATTTTCAGATACTGCCATAGCAGAGAAAGGTCACACTTTGATCTTTAGCCAGAAGAGGGCATTACATGACTACCATTTGGTGGTGTGTTACTATATGGTTTTTTTTAAATTTAGAAAGACTAGGTCTATGGAAAAAAAATGAATGATAGCATCCAAAACTATACACTGAAATTATTTAATAAAAATAATTTTCCAGGGACTTCCCTGGTGGCACAGTGGTTAAGAATCCGCCTTCCACTGCAGGGGATGGGGGTTCGATCCCTGGTCAGGGAACTAGATCCCACATGCATGCCACAACTAAAGAGCACACGTGCCACAACAAAGGAGCTGGTGAGCTGCAACTAAGGAGCCCGGGAGCCACAAATAAGGAGCCTGCCTGCTGCAACTAAGACAACCAAAATAAATAAATGAAATAAATAAATCAGCTCGCTTAAAAATTAATAATAATTTTCCAAATGATTCTGCTTAAAGTAGTCGGCTTTCTTTCTACCTGAGAATTTAATAAACTTATTATTTCATTATACATATGGTCACTATGTTTTATTACAGCCAAAGATTTAAGATGGGGGAAGATCATTCATTGTTAAAACTTACAGGACCCTAAGAGCCCCCCATTCTAATTTCTTCATTTTACAAATGATACAGCTGAAGTTCAGAGATGTTATGTGGCATGCCTGAGATCCCCAGGGCTGGCACTGTCATCTGAGACTGTGTCTCCTCTAACCATTCCCCTGAGATCCGCCCTTCTATAGTCTCCAGTTCACCATCACATCAAAGCACCACCCCAAAGGCTGACATGGGGGGCTGAATGATTCATGTCAGAACTTCCAGCAGCACTGGCAACACCAAAAGAAGTAGCAACTCACTTGTAAATATGGAAGTTAATACAATTTAAATGTAAACATTTTCCATTGTGACCATACCTAAGAAATGTTTCTAGTAGAACAAAATTCTCTTTTCAAAGTGAAATCAAAATGCTTCTCCATGAAAGGGACACAAGAGAAGATAGCAAGCCCTACATTACTTTTCCTGCTGGCCCAAATAAGGTTGGCCTCTGGTCACAAAACAATAGTATTGTAGAACCAGACATCAGCAATCATATTGTCTCTCTTATTTATAAACATTTTATAATGAAGAATCTAAGGCACTTGGAGGTTAAATTATTGGCTCAAGGACACAAACCTGGCAAATGCCAGAAGTGATGGATCACTTAAGGCCTGTAGAAGGCAGAATTCTATGATGTCCTTTTCCCCGGTGTTGTTTCCCTGATTAAATTACCTTATGAGGCAAAAGGAATTTTGCAGATGCAATTAATGTTACTAATCAGTTGACCTTAAAATAGAAAGATTATCCCAGTGGGCTCAATTTAATCACATAAGCCCTTTAAGGAAGGATAATTTTCTCCAGCTATGGGCAAGGAGGACCTTAGATGTTTTCAGAGTATGAGAGGAACTGGGTGTGAAGAACTAACATTATCCATCCTTGAGATGTAGGACCCAGGTGGTGAGGGAAGCCAAGACTGAGAGCAGCCCCAGATGACAATGAAAGGAAGACCTATAACTGTGAGTAACTGAATTCTGCCAAGGATATGAAATAAATTTGGAAGCAGATTCTTCCCAGAGCATCCAGATAAGACCCCAGCCCCAGCACCTTGGTTTCAGCCCTGTGGGATCATAAGCAGGGAATCCAATTGGGCCCACATGGAATTTGGACTAACTGTAAGATAATAAATGGCTGTTCTTTTAAGCTGCTGAATTTGAGTAATTTGGCATACAGCAATAGAAAACTAATACTAGGACTAACTTAAAAGCAGAAAGCATTTGAGATTTTAAGAAAGAGGGACTTCAACCTAAGGATTTTCTTACACTAATGATAAGAGAGCAGAGAAGCTAAATGGAACACAGTGAGGCAACTCTGATTAGCAGCTACAGAAAGCTACTACTGCCCCAAGGTCAGAGGACAGTGGGAAGTAGGCTACTGGAGCCCATGGGTTGGATTCACATAGCAGCAGCTGGAACCAGAGAAGCCTGTCCAGGGGGTACTTGAGGCCATTGAAAGAGCTGTGGTAATTGCAGGACCCACAGCCTGAGGCATAGGGAGGGGGTGAGCCTTCCTTCTTCCGCCTCCCAATCTTCCCAGAGTGTCTCCCATTGACTAGACCCTGCTGGATACTTGGTGATACAGGAGCCTGAGAAAGAGTATGTAAAGGTCAGCATCCTGCCACACAGAGCAGAGCAGGGAAAGGAGAAAATACGGGTCTATGGCAAACAGACCCAAAACAGACACAGATAGTGTCAGAACCTTCAAGAAGACAAGGCAGGCAGAGTTCAGGAACTGCGCCAGGTTATTTATATGTGTTATCTCTCTTAGTTCATACTTGGTATGAATAGCTTCTTTTTTGTATTCCTATCTTACTGACTAGGAAATCAAGGTCTAGGGAAGTTAAAAATATTTGCCCAAAATTATATTGCCTTAAATAATAGACGTTGTTTATGTTTTTTGTTTTTGTGGCATGCGGGCCTCACTGCTGCGGCCTCTCCCGCCGCGGAGTACAGGCTCCGGACGCGCAGGCCCAGCAGCCGTGGCCCACAGGCCCAGCCGCTCCACGGCATGTGGGATCTCCCCAGACCAGGGCACGAACCCGCGTCCCCTGCATCCCCTGCACCGGCAGGCAGACTCCCAACCACCGCGCCACCAGGGAAGCCCTAGACATTGTTTTCATTTTTTTTTTTTTAACAAGATGTTGGGGGTAGGAGATTATTTATTTATTTATTTATTTATTTTATTTATTTATTTTTGCTGTGTTGGGTCTTTGTTTCTTGCTGTGCTGGGTCTTCGTTTCTGGCTTTCTCTAGTTGTGGCAAGCGGGGGCCACTCTTCATCGCGGTGTGCGGGCCTCTTACTATCGTGGTCTCTCTTGTTGCGGAGCACAGGCTCCAGACGCGCAGGCTCAGTAGTTGTGGCTCACGGGCCTTGTTGCTCCGCGGCATGTGGGATCCTCCCAGACCAGGGCTCGAACCCGTGTCCCCTGCATTAGCAGGCAGATTCTCAACCACAGCGCCACCAGGGAAGCCTCCCTAGATGTTGTTTTAAGTGCAGTTTTATGTAACGATCATGAGCCAACTTGAAGGAGTCACCAGGAAGCCCTATAAATGCTACTGTTTGAAGCTGTAGGAAAATATGAATAAGATAGAAAAATTATATGCAATTTTATATTTTACTTCCCTAAATAACTTTCATTTTTACTGAAAAGAAAATACATTTCAGATCATTATTTTCAATAGTTCCACAGTTCAATAGATTTTGTGTTCACCTATTGGGGTTAGGTTGATTGTTCCTCCAGCTATAATATAAGACATTTCCACTTATAATCACAGAATTAAATCTGCATGAAGGTTCACAAGATTAACTTGTACATGCATTTCTAATGTTATTTTCTGAGATTTACATTCCAAAGATCTATGTTGCAATAATGTTATTTCGTGTGGAAGAATTACCTGCTTCTTTTTAGTGTTAATTTAATATATTAATAATAAAGTATGCCATGACAGAAAGTCAGGAAGAGGAATATTTATGCCTAGTAGAGCAATGGTCTCCAAGTCAAATATAAATAACATTGACTGGAGTGGGGAAACACATTCTATTTATATTTAATTTTACCTAAAATGAGAAACAATTAGTCTTTTATACTCTTTAATGTATGAATCACTGCTGACACCTTCATCAGCTCTGCAGGTCAGATTCTCATATGGTTCCACATTCCTAATACCTCCAGAACATCCTGCTGTGTTGAACATGTCATTTTTACATGTTGGTCTTTTATAGCATTTTGCTAAGTATTGAAACATTTCTGTCCCCACTTAAATGTATTCATAGATAATATTATTTTATGAAAACTTCACTAACCCTTAAAAAATAGGTAAGTAGCATAAAAATATCCCTTTAATAAAACTGTATATAATCCTGATAATGAAAGTATGAAGCAATAAGAAAATGACAGAGCTGATACTTCTTTTCCTGATATTAGCACTTTTTCAGTCACTAGGGAGTAATATCCATGAAGATTTAATTAAATGTAACATTCAATCACATCATTCTCACAAAACTATATTCTTACTATTCATATTTGTACTGAGAACAAAAATATTTTTGTACCATTATAATCATTTAAAATAGGATATTGCCAAAGCAATCTTGAGAAAGAAAAATGGAGCTGGAGGAATCAGGCTCCCAGACTTCAGACTATACTACAAAGCTACAGTAATCAAGACTATATGGTACTGGGACAAAAACAGAAATATAGATCAATGGAACAGGATAGAAAGCCCAGAGATAAACCCACGTGCATATGGTCACCTTATTTTTGATAAAGGAGGCAAGAATATACAATGGAGAAAAGACAGCCCCTTCAATAAGTGGTGCTGG
The DNA here is from genome assembly GCF_949752795.1 of Hyperoodon ampullatus. NCBI lineage: Eukaryota > Metazoa > Chordata > Mammalia > Artiodactyla > Ziphiidae > Hyperoodon > Hyperoodon ampullatus. Next base: position 150,789,885 of record NC_136914.1, on the reverse strand, counting down.
GAAAACTGGGCAGCTACATGTAAAAGAATGAAATTAGAACACTCCCTAACACCATACACAAAAATAAACTCAAAATGGATTAAAGACCTAAATGTAAGGCCAGACACTATCAAATTCTTAGAGGAAAACATAGGCAGAACACTCTATGACATAAATCACAACAAGATCCTTTTTGACCCCCCTCCTAGAGAAATGGAAATAAAAACAAAAATAAACAAATGGGACCTAATGAAACTTCAAAGCTTTTGCACAGCAAAGGAAACCATAAACAAGATGAAAAGACAGCCCTCAGAATGGGAGAAAATATTTGCAAATGAAGCAACTGACAAAGGATTAATCTCCAAAATTTACAAGCAGCTCATGCAGCTCAATATCAAAAAAACAAATAACCCAATCCCAAAATGGGCAGAAGACCTAAATAGACATATCTCCAAAGAAGATATACATATTGCCAACAAACACATGAAAGGATGCTCAACATCACTAATCATCAGAGAAATGCAAATCAAAAGTACAATGAGGGCTTCCCTGGTGGCTCAGTGGTTGTGAGTCTGCCTGCTGATGCAGGGGACACAGGTTTGTGCCGTGGTCCAGGAAGATCCCACATGCTGTGGAGTGGCTGGGCCCGTGGGCCATGGCTGCTGGGTCTGCTCATCCAGAGCCTGTGCTCCGCAACGGGAGAGGCCACAGCAGTGAGAGGCCCACGTACCGGAAAAAAAAAAAAAAAAAGTACAATGAGGTATCACCTCACACCAGTCAGAATGGCCATCATCAAAAATCTACAAACAATAAATGCTGGAGAGTGTGGAGAAAAGGGAAACCTCTTGCACTGTTGGTGGGAATGTAAATTGATACAGCCACTATGAGAACAGTATGGAGGTTCCTTAAAAACTAAAAATAGAACTACCATACGACCCAGCAATCCCACTACTGGGCATATACCCTGAGAAAACCATAATTCAAAAAGAGTCATGTACCACAATCTTCATTGCAGCTCTATTTACAATAGCCAGGACATGGAAGCAACCTAAGTGTCCATCGACAGATGAATGGATAAAGAAGATGTGGCACATATATACAATGGAATATTATTCAGCCATAAAAGTAAATGAAATTGAGTTATTTGTAGTGAGGTGGATGTACCTAGAGACTGTCATACAGAGTGAAGTAAGTCAGAAAGAGAAAAACAAATACCATATGCTAACACATATATATGGGATCTAAAAAAAAAAAAAGTGTTCTGAAAAACCTAGGGGCAGGACAGGAATAAAGATTCAGATGTAGAGAATGGACTTGAGGACACAGGGAGGGAGAAGGTTAAGCTGGGACAAAGTGAGAGAGTGGCATGGACATATATACACTACCAAATGTAAAATAGATACCTAGTGGGAAGCAGCCACGTAGCACAGGGAGATCAGCTTGGTGCTTTGTGACGACCTAGAGGGGTGAGATAGGAGGGTGGGAGGAAGACTCAAGGGGAGATATGGGGATATATGTATATGTATAGCTGATTTCTTTTGTTATAAAGCAGAAACTAACACACCATTGTGAAGCAAGTATACTCCAATAACGATGTTAAGAATAAATAAATAAAATAGTATATTTTGTATATTTTGTCTTTGTCACCTATTTTTATATTTCTGATTTTCTGCATGTTTTAAGATGTTGACAATATGCAAGTACAGTTGCAAATGGACACAATGTGAAACTAAATACGGGTACATATATTGGGGTGCATGCTCAAAATATGATGGGAATACCTGATCTTGAAAGTTTGGCGAAAATTGTTTAGAGAATCTTAAGAATATAGCAACACAAAGGAATAATTCGTAGTTTGCATTTTCATTAACTAAAGGTTAGTTTGTTAGTGTGCTCTTGCCCAAGGTTACAAAACTATTAAACAGTGAATACAGAATTTGAGCCCAAGCAGTCTTACTTCAGAACATATGTTATTTCTCTCCTTTCTATCAGAACTTTCAACATTCCTGATACTTAGAAAAGTGTTTCAAGGTAGTATTCTGGCTGCATGTACAAGAGACAGAAGAGTTTTTATCTATACTTATTTCTATTGTATAGTGTAAAGCTTAGTTAGGAGCTAGTGACAAAATACTGCCAGATTGTATATCTTTTTATTTTCAGATGGGCCTTTTAAGTGTAGAGAACCTGTGAGTCTGTTAGAGGTGACTTCCTTTCTTCATACATATATGAAATGCTTTACAGTACATAATGCACTCATTCATTCACTCACTCATTCATTTTCACACGCTCAACAAGTATTTATTGAATAATATCTAAGTGCCAAGCACTACTGTAGGTGAAGGCAAGATAGCAGTAATCAAAATAAAGTCCCTGGTCTCAAGTAACTTACAAATATTATACACTGTCTTAGTCTTTTGAGGCTGCTATAAAAAAAACACCATAGACTGAGTGGCTTACACAACAAACAGGTCTTTCTCATAGTTCTGGAGGCTTGGGAAGTCCAAGATCAAGGCACTAGCAGATTTGGTGTCTGGTGAGCGCCTGCTTCCCAGTTCATAGACCGCAGTCTTCTAGTGATATCCTCATATGACTGAGGAAAAAAAGAGAGAGCTCTCTGGGTGCCTCTTTTATAAGGACACTACTCCTGTTCATGAGGGATCCACCTTCATGACACTAATCCCCAACCCAAAGACTTCATCTCCTAATACAATCACATTGGGGAATGGGATTCCAACATAAGAATCTTGGAGGAATACAAATATTCAGTCCCCAATAGACACCAATAGTTACTATGTTAGGCATGAGAATAAGTAAGCTAAACATAAATACAGATTTTTACCTTCTTTAATTCTTTCCTTGTATGCGCTATGATTGACCTCACAAAAACAAAGCATAAGCAGGGTTGCAAAAGGAGAGCTATATTTCATCGATTCTGTTCACTCTCCCTTTGGCAAACTCTCTTCTCTCTCATTTGCCACAATCTCCATCCAACCTAGACCCTTGTGCCTCTGGTCTGAGAGGCTACCACAGGCACCCATCGTATTATTCCACTCTAGATCTTTCTCCCTGGCAGTGTCAGATAGTCCACGTGATTCTTGATTCCTTCCTGGTGGTAAAATGTAACTGTCTGTCCTATTTTCTTAAGACAATTTTAGATAGGTTTCTAACTTGACACACTCTTTTGATAAAAACGTCATTAATAAATATTTTCTAAGGAGCATAGAATAACAATTCTATTAAATTAATGTCTTCCATCATTTCAGCAGGCAATTGCCAATGTAGTATGAAAGACTACATCAAAACAAGGCTAAGATACAGAGGATGGCTTTTATGTTATAAATTATATTCCATATTATATTGCAACATAATATGGAAAAGTTATTTTAGCATAAATATATACTAGAAATAATCTACGATTATTCATGCAGGATTTAACCTCGCCAGTGCTTAATACCTTTTTTACATAGACCCTAAGAATAAATCAAATCACCATAAGACTCTCTTATCTTCCCTGTTCCATCATAGGATGTAATTGTCCCTCCACCCCCACTGCCATCCCAACTTTGCCCTAACACACACACACACACACACACTCTCTCTCTCTCTCTCTCTCTCTCTCTCTCTCTCTCTCTCTGGATCCTATCCAATCACAGAACTGTACACAGAGTACTAATCAACAATCCAAAGCACAAACCAAGTATAAGACCTAATGGGAAGAAGCAGCTAAAAGGATGAGTTACAGGACAGATTCTATGATGAAAGTGACTACAAACAGTCAGTGAATGACCATATAAAGTGCTCCAACTATTTAAAACTAAAATCCTCTACATTTTGGATAAAAGTTAATAGATGAGAAAACCACTTTCATATGTCTACCCTTCAGTGACACAAACACAAAGTGAAGGTCTATCTGTATATGTCAGTTTCCCTGGCTGATTTGATCATATGATTATGGACTTTAATTCTCTTCTTTCTCTGGTAGGGGCAAAAATGCTAGAATAACCTGTAACAGAGAAGCAGATGCTACTATCCAAGATTGTTCAACATGGTTTATATCTAAGTCTAAATCTATATCTATTTCTACATCTAGATATTCTTTATTTCTTATGGAAGGAACATTCCATCATATCATTTAAATTGTTAATGGAATGTGCCAATGAAGAAAAATGGTCTTAGCACAAATTATAATTTAATTTATAAAATACTTTCAGAAACTAACATAATAATGTACATCAGCTTTATTTCAACTGAAAAAAAAGAATATTCTTTCAAGTAAAGAACACAGTATGCTTAGTAATGATTTAACAACTAGAGTCATTTTGTGAGAATGATATTTGTGATAAATATTGATACTTTAACCAGAGAACCAGAATTATGCTATGCTGGAAGGTTACTTTGTTGGTTTCCTTCCAAAACTTCCTTCAGGAGATGTCACCTGTGCAGTGTTTTGAAAGTCCAAGTTGTTTGGCAAGGATTCTTAAACATTTTTTTAAAAAAGACAAATTGCTTTCAGAATCAATGACAGGAATATCCACCAGTGGTGTGGCAGAAAGGGAGATGGGCCAAAGCAGTTGTGGTTAGGAGGCTACTCTTTTTGTACCATGAGTTTTTATCTGAGACCCCTGTAATAAAAGACTGTTAATAAGAGAAAAACAAACAGAAGTTTATTAACATGTGTACCTCATGTATACATGGGAGATACCCAGGGGAAAATGAGTAATTGAAAGGGGTGGCTTAGAATTTAGGCTTAAATACCACATTAATAGGGAAAGGGGAGAGGATTTGTAGGCTTCTTAGGGGAGAATAAATAGTTTTTAAGAAACATGAATGGGTCCTTAGAAGAATAGATGGGAGAAATGGTAGTTTGTGACACAGCTTGTTTGAGTGTGGTATCAAGATTTAATCTCCTCTCCAATCATGAGTCAGTCTTCCCTGGTTGATGAAAATCCCAGGGAGTGTATTTATGGCAATTGACTTCCTTTTGATAGATATGCCTTTAGGCAGATAAAGGCAGTACAGAGAAGCTCTCTCCCTTCACTTACTTTTCAAGTGCCTACAGCTCAAAATAATCAATATAGCAAGGTGGTGTATTTGGGGGTGGCATGTCCGGATCTCCTACAGTCATATTTGCATTGGCATATTCTGCTACCCTTCAAGTTCTAGAGAGTTTCCAGGACATTTTTCTGAAAGTACTATATGAATTGAAAGTCAAGGATGTATCAAGATTGGTACATGATTTGTTACTGGTTTTAGAATGAGTGTTTGGAAGAGTGGGATGTAGTAAAGATACATATGTCAAGTTTTCATGACCCATTCTGGTAGAGTGCTTAAAGATTTTGAATTAAGTAATGGGATTTATAAAAATGTGCACAATGCAGAGGGGACCAAGGAACTTGACCAGAAAACTAGTGTAGTTCAAAGAAGTATTGTAAGGAAGCATTTATTGCCAAGATCTGTAAGTCAAAATCAGGGACATAATTAACTTGAGCACCTTTTTAAATTTCTCACATACTGCAATTAACTTAGGTGGAAAATAAGCTGAGAACACAGCAAATTTTTAACTCAAAATAGGTTTACAAGAGTGGTGACTCAGCACCAAGCTTGTGGTGCAAAAGTTTGAGAGAGACAGTCAGTGGGAATTGAGAACCTCCACACTCAACCTTTGGGAAGGGAGGTAAGGCATCAAAAGAAGGACTCTGTTTAAATTCCAGGCAAAATTTCCCAACTCTTGTTACTAATATGAGTATACTCATGTAATCCCCAAGTAACACACTCCCATGTAATCACTCATTTGTGTTGTAAACAATGGTGAATGCTTAGAACAATCTCCCAAAGAGCCCAGGGTCCTAGCCTGGTGCAGCTGGGTTTTGCAGGTCACTGGGTCCAACTCATTTCACAGCTCTGTGACCCTGCCTCAATTCCACCCTACCTCAAGTTTCCTTTCCCATGGATTGATAGAAGGTACAGATTCAGATAAAGTGAGAACCTTGTCAATTTGTGTGGAACATACTAAGTCACTTCAAATTTTCCAGTAATTTTATAAGCCTATCTCACCAATCTCTACTGATAAAACTTGCTATAGTTCTGCCTTTGTGGCTTGAATGCAAAGATAAAAGAACAAGAGTTGATTGTGGTCTGCATGGAGTTTCCAGAGAAAGTTTTGAGGTTGGCAGAATAAATGTTGAATACTTTTTTGTGGGTATAACCTTGAAAATTTTAAGTAGATACATATTCAGTATTAATACCAGCTTCTTTCAAGTGTTTGCACACTACTATCACAAGCAGGTTATAGAAAGAATTTAGCCACACTCCTAAAATGCTCCATAAATGTTAAGACATACCGTATCTAAATGTAGGAAAACAAAGAGAGTTTGTTTAAAACTCAACAGTGGATGGCTTGCAACCACTGCTTCCTACTTAGGAGCCCAAGGAAATGAGTTTGAACAACCTTAACTTTAATGGTTCCCTAGCTTCTGAGCAGTGCAAATTTTCTCTCCATAAGGGGACATGTGTTGTGCAAAAGGGGAGCATCATCAAATACTACAAAACCTTTAATCCACGCAGGTATGTTCTAAGAGAAAACAGCAAGTAATTTGAGGGTTTTAAAAAAATTGAATATCCACAGTATCTGATTCTCCAAGTCTGTGTTTTTGTTCATTTTGATGATATAAGGAATCCAGAAATTCAGAGAAATAGGGATTGGTTTGTTATATATATATTTTAAAACTAACTAATAAAAATCAATACAATGCAAATAGAAAGGTTATTTGGAGCACCCTAAGCAAATAAAAATTAGTGGCCCATATCTTACAGATGTTTCCCTAAAAGCAAAGCCTTGGGTGAGAATTCTTTTTCAAATGATTTATTAAGAAATTACTCTCAAGAGAAGAAGAGTTAGGAATGCAAATTTGAGTAAAAAGGCAAGCAAGAAAGAATGTGTTCTCAGGTGGAGACTAGTTTTAGTCAGATCTCACAACAAAGCTCTGGAACAGCTCTTGAGATCATAATCTCACAATCCTATCTTGATAGGGGAGGGATAAGAAGAGCATATCCAAGAGGTCAAGGTGGCTCTTATTTAGCCAAGGGCAATTTTATGGAAAAGGGGCACCTGTTCATTGTTGTCAACCAACCCTCACATCCCCTGGGAGATGGGTGAACTGGATGGTAAAAAGGAGCTGGTCAGAACACTAGTTGTAGCCACTGTAGTCCGCTTGTCAATGAGCTTCTCATATTAAGTTCACAGGATCTAGGCACAGATTCTCCAGGACTATAATTCCTCATAATTCCTGGGGAAATTTTTCAGAGGAGAGTTAGTAGGTTGAACTATAGTTCCTAATGCTTTAGTTGGTCCTGAGATTATACCTGATATTCAGCATCTCCCTCCTCCATGACACATTCTATATTCCTTTCCCCTTTGGCTAGTGCTAGGTGACTTGCTTGTTGGGTAAATGCAGACCCTCATCACTCATCTTGAGGCCTATGTTACCATATCCTTATATCAAGCTGCAGTGGTGGAACTTGCCTAGTTACACTTTCCACTGGCCGTAAGGTAACTAGAGACAGCCTAGTAAATCACTTTAGTGCCAAATATTGATATATTCCTGTTTCTCACCGTAATTTATCAGCAGCCCTACCACCTAATGATGACTAGGTCTAACATCATGCCAGTACAGTAACTATTTTCTCTGCTTACTTTCCTACTGGCATGAGGTGTCCCAAGTGACCAGGAAGCAGCAAAAGCCTTAGGTTCAGGAAGGCTCTTGCTATGTCTCCTGGTAGAAACAGCCCTGCTCTAGAAATTGGGACCTCTAGATGCACAAAGTCTAATGGCATGGGACATGAAGCACAAATTCCTTCTTCCACAGTTTGCCTGGTATCTCTACTTCATTTACTGTGAGATGCTGCTTTCAAGAGCCATCTTGCAGCATCTTAGAATCATCCTGGAGCTCTGTCTAAACCTCCATATTGACAAACTCTCCCCTATCCAGCTCCCTTCTTGACCTAACAGCAAAAATATCCACTCCTAGGAATTTTTTTCTAGTTTATTCCAATACCTGGAGCCTGACAAATATCCTCATGCCATTTAGTCATTGTTTGTGATCTATAGCTAGGATGAGCATAGCCCCCTAAGCTAGGGGGTTTCTATTTGGCTGAAGTTAATTGTTTCAAGAAGGAAGCAACTGACATCACTCACAACACCTCTCTGATGAGTGCAGCATCCAGGAAAATGGAACCTGGGCAAGGCACCAACAGCATTCACTTTACCTGATACCCACTAGAGAAACTTAATGGTGAGATGCATGGAGTAAAGATACACCACAATCTCCATTCTGCTGCTCTAATTGAGCAGCAACTTTTTTATTGCACTCTGAATGTTGCAAAATCATTACCAGAAACTGAAGTTTTGAATTGTTTGTACATGCTGGATTTCACATTTATACTTGCTATACAAACATTAAGGCTGTATTGATACAAACTGCAACATACTTCCTTGCATATTAAGTGTCATATTGCAGGGATACCTTCCCTGTTGTTAAAAAAAAATCTCAGAATTTCTTTCATTCATCTTACCTAATGCCAGGAAATTCCCACTTAGAGTATTCCCTTCCTGACATATAGAGTAGAAGCCATCTTACCCAGTCTTTAATATATATAATAGTTGATTGGTTGTTTGAAAATGTTATTTGAAGTAACAAAAAAGAAAGGATGTATAAATCTCTTAAACATTTTATTTTAGTTTAAAACATATAAATGTACATTTATTGGTCAATTTGGGGAGAAGATATTTCCTTTGAGTGTGGGGTCTGTGTCCATCTCTCACACACAAAATGCATCCAGTTTTATTTTCTCAAAAGTGGAATGAAAAGAGGTCTAAGTCAGAAATTCCTATATTTTATAAATTTTCCAGACTTTTAGAGTTGCCTTGTCTACTTTAATTGAGCAGCGACTTTATTTTAGCAACTCACAACTACTGAAAATTTCAAAAGCATTAATAGAAAAGACACTATATACTCACTCGTTTGTTTATTTAGCTTACATAATTATGATGACAATTATAGTGATGTGATAGGTCCTGGGAAAAGTGCAATTAATTCTCGGTAAGCATATGATTCAAAAGCAATAGAGCACAACATAGCAGAGATTAGCCCCCTAGCCAAATGTGTTTAGCAAGTCAGTATATCTTATCTTGTCTGTTAATCTGTAGAGTAAGTTATTTGGACGTTGATCTACAGTACTCTTTCCCATCTTGAAAAACAAGGGGCATGTCTTGCCTGACTTTTACATCCTCAAGTCCCATGAACACTAAAAGGGTAACTCCTCCTTGATGGAGAACTCCACCATGGTCTTGTTAATCACATTCTTTAGAGTTGTAATTTTCAAACTCATTATTTATTTGCTTATTTATCTAGTTTAGTGTTGAAACATGTTTTTTCATTCAAAACCTTATAAGCAATCATAATAGATTAAAAAGAAAATTCTGATTAAAGAAGTGTCCTCAAGTCTCATGTATATTGATTCTAATTTGCCAAAGAAAGTGGCCCCTGAGGTTGAGTTGTAAAGAATCTAGTTTGAATACCACTAACTAAAGGGTAGTCTCATTTCATAATTCTTCAAGTTATATTTCTGCCTATAGAATATTATCTTTTTATGGATTCAAATCTCTTATATCAAAAGTGGGATTTTTGTTTGTTTTTCCTTTAATAAACTGTGAAAGTTGTGAGTTTGGGGGTAGGAGGTGATAGGTTGTTAGAAATCTCCTTTGAGTAATTTCTCACTACTTTTACTTCTACCCTGAATGTAAAAATAATCAGAGAAGAACAACCAGTCTTTTTCTGTTTGAACTTTTTACTGCTATCAACAACAGCTTTCCTTCTAAATTAAGTGTTCTTCTATTAACTCTGGACTTGAAAGTTCAGTCTAAATGTCATAAAAAATGGTTGCTTTAAGAGTTAGGATCTGTGCACTCTAGATCTTCAGTGTCCTTTAGGTATAAAGCTAAAAGTGTTTCATAGCTTTACACTCAGCTGGCCACAATTCTGACTGTAGCAAAATTGGATTATTGCACCACATAATGAAGATAACAAGGAAGGAACATCTGTGAACTGCTGTTAAAGAATTTGTTGGAGGAGCCAGAGTTTGAGAAAGGCTTCTGGCCTTAGAATCACAGAAATTTCAAGTGATAAAGGGCTTTAGAAATAATTGATTCCCCAGAGGTAGTAAGTGACCTGCCCACACAGCTGGTAAATGGCACAAACTATGAATTGCATTAGGTCTTATTTTAGTGTTCTTCCCTCAATGCAAATGGACCTTAACCTTTTGCTTTTTGTGGTTTTCTTTTTGTTGTTGTTGTTCTTCTTGAACTCCTTTGTGAATATAAGGAAAATAATGGACCAATTCCTGAAAAATATACATGTTCAAACATATACCAGAGATAGCATACATTATCTGATTGAGAATCTCAATTTACTTGTCCATGTATCTAGCTTAAGGAGGAGAGAAGACTTTGCTTTTCTTTGAATTTTGTTTGAATTTCTATGTATTTCTAATTATATATTTTATCTTCAGCATATAATTTTATAAGAAGGTATTATGCTATATATATTTGGGAGGCTACTTTTTAAATAAGTATTATGTTGTCATCCATTTCGTTTTTTGTTATTAATCATATGTGTAATATACTGAGTTTTCAATTTACATACAGTAAAATTCACATTTTCCCCCCACAAGTCTGTGAGATATGACAAATCAGTGAGTTGTATAACTACCACCATAGTCAGGATACAAAACAGATTCCTCCCTTCAAAACATTTCTTTACACTACTTAATTTTTATCAGATCCACTCTGTAAACTCTAATCTCTGGCAACCACCTATCTGTTCTCCATCTCTATAGTTTGTCTATTTCAGCATTTCATTTTAGTGGAATCACACAGTAAGTAATTTTTGACTCATTACTTTCACTTAGCATAATGCATTTGAGAGCTATCCAAGTCATTCTTCTCTTTTCTCTTTCTTTTTTTGCTAGTAATGTGTACTTTTATTTCGTTTATTTATTTATTTATTTATTTTTTGCGGTACGCGGGCCTCCCACTGCTGTGGCCTCTCCCGTTGTGGAGCACAGGCTCCGGACGCGCAGGCTCGGCGGCCATGGCTCACGGGCCCAGCCGCTCCGCGGCATGTGGGATCTTCCCGGACCGGGGCACGAACCCATGTCCCCTGCATCAGCAGGCGGACTCTCAACCACTGCACCACCAGGGAAGCCCTCTTTATTTTTTATTGAGGTAACATTGGCTTATAACATTATATAAGGTTCATGTGTACAACAATATATTTTGATTCTGTATATACTACACTGTGCTCACCACCAAAAGTTTTGTTTCCATTTGACACCATACAGTTGACTACATTTACCCATTCTGCCCTCCCCCAGGCCCCTTTGCATCTGGTAAACACTACTCTGTTCTCTGTATCTATGTGTTTATTTTTGTTTGGTTTGGTTTGTTCATTTATTTAGTTTGTTTCACATATGAGTGAAATCATACATTATTTGTCTTTCTCTGTCTGACAAATTATTTAACTTAGAATAATACCCTCAAGGTCCATCTATGTTGTCATCAATGGCAAGATTTCTTTTTTTTCATTCTTTAGGGTTAATACATAGGAGTGGGATTGCTGACTTCAATGGTATGTGCATGCTTAACTTTTTAAGAAATTATGGGAACTTCCCTGGTGGCACAGTGTTTAAGAATTCACCTGCCAATGCAGGGGACACAGGCTGGAGCCCTGGTCTGGGAAGATCCCACATGCCACGGAGCAACTAAGCCCATGCACCACAGTTACTGAGCCCTCGTGCCACAACTACTGAAGCCCACGCACCTAGAGCCCATACTTCACAACAAGAGAAGCCACTGCAATGAGAAGCCCGTGTACCACAACAAAGAGTAGCCCCACTCACTGCAGTTAGAAAGCCCGCACACGGCAAAGAAGACCCAACGCAGCCAAAAAATAAATAAATAAATTTATTTTTTTTAAAAAAAGAAATAAATTATAGAACTATTTCCCAGAATAGCTCTACCATTTTGCATTTCCATCAACAATGTATGAGTGATCCAGTCTTGAGGGTTTTTTCTTAATATAATATTACAATCATTATAATGATTAGTCTTCTTGTATACTTAACTCTACACCAGTCACTCTGCAGGCAGAAAGAGCATACTAGATAGAGAACTGAGCCATTCTAGTGAATAATGAATGAATCTGTTGTGCTGTTTCAACGACTATCTGCTTTTGATTTTAACTTTGTTGTTAAAAGGCTGCTGTGTTGTTCAACTCTAAATGGCACCACTCACGTCCTAGTCTATAGAGTTTTACCCAAATCTAATTGTTTTTAGGTCTTTAGTGAATACACACATTGAGCAGAATCATCATGTGGGTGTGTTTGTAATTTTCATTAATCTTCTATCATAGTACACTTTCAAATCATGTAAAATAACCAAAAACAGTTCCTAAAACTAATTTTTGAGTCTTTAAAATGTATATATCAGTATGAATTTGTACAGCAGCATAAATTACTTCCCAAAGTGTATTTACTAAGAAGTCAGTGGTATATGATATCCATATGTTTAATTTCAGGTATGTAGTGTAAGGGAGAATATTTGCTAAAGGAGAAGATTGTAATAACATAATTAAATATTTTTCTCTATTTGTTTACTATTTAGAGACTTTAATACTTTAAAGAGAGAGCTAGCCAATAGATCATTTTCCAAAATTATTTTATCATGGAACCCTTCTTAAAGAATTTCACAGAAAATTTTGAACCTGTAACATAAGGAAATTAGAAAGAACCATTAGAGGAAAGCTCATAGTAGCACTTATTCAAGGTGATCAGTTATTATCAACTCAATTTTATGTAGACCATCTGAGAACGGTATTACAAATTGAATGTAAAGTATGAAGTACCTGCAGGAATAAAGTGGATTGCTTAGAACGTTTTTATAAAGCTAGGACATTTGTAGATAGCACCAATACATAACAGGTCATAAGCAAATGTCACAAATAATATACAGAATAGTTAGCATCTTAGGAGCACTGGTTTTAGTTCACATTTCTATCAACACTTTCTATTTTCTGTAATGTTTCTATAGGCTGACAGGAGATAGCTCTTACTTAGAAAGGCATGGATTTCTGCCCCCTGGAGTGTCTGAGGTGTTAAACCTATTATGCTCAGTTCAGGTGGTAGATTTTAAAAAGAGAGACAGAGTGCAGCAGTGGGAGGCATTCACTCCACTGTAAGATAAAGCTAAAAGCCTCTGCTGTGGAAGACTGAAATGAAAGAAACATTTTTGATGTCTCCATGGATAACCTAATGCTTTTTATTCTAATGTGTATTTTTTCTTAGATGCTCTGGGAATGAAAGAGGGAAAAAATGTTTTTATAGGGCTTTGTTTGTTTATTTGTTCCAACTAGAGATTCAATTATATTTGTGCCTGCAGAAATTTATCACTTTGTATCAGACGTTAGATTTAAGGCTGCATGTCATTTAATAATTTCAGCATTCCAGAACCCCCAGCTTTATCTCTTTATCTATCTAATCTATCATCTATCTATCTATCTATCTATCTATCCTCCCGTTGTATTTCTGGCCTTTTATGATGAACCACAATTTCTGAAATTAGAAGAGACAGAAAAGCAGGGCCATGTATTGTCACACACAAATTTCTCTCTCTCTGTTTCTCATGCTTTCTCTCTTTCTCTCTCACACACACACACATACACACACAATTTTCATCTAATTAATACTGCTCTTGGGCAGTTAGAGCTATTTCCTAAGGCTTACGGTACATGATAAAAGACTTGATTATAAAACTGAGCAAAGTTAAATTAATTTGTTTTACAACTCCATTCACTGAAAGTAAGTGATAAAACATGTATTTGAAAATGGGATTGAGGTTAAATTCATAAATTTTCTTTTTGAAGTTGAGGAAACATCCAGACACAAGCTCAGTTCTAGTTAATAGCTTTACAGGTCAAAACCAGTGTACATTACCTACCCATCTCTCCCCCACTGTTCCTACTGTAATATCAAACCCAAGGGCTTCCTTCTAATTCTTTCACCTTCTTCCTTTGATTATTTAACACTCTAGCTCCTATAAAAATCAATACCAATATTAATAAGAAATTTAAAAATAAGGAGAAGGAGTGGAAGGAGAAACAGCAAGTATAGAGTGCTAAAAATTTGTCTTTCACAGTAGCTAATAGTCTTTTTATCTCTATGAATAACATTCATAATTAAAAATTATTTAATAATATTCAAAATTTAATTAAAATTTTTAGCAAAAATTAACCATTATGTATTAACACATACTAACAATATATTCATAATTCAAATTATGATTAATATGTTGGGAAAAGGAGGCAGCAAATTTACCTTTAGCCCCTAGTATTTTTCTTATGTTGAAATACAAAGCATGAAGAATATATGTCTCTCTAGCACCAATTCTTTGAAAAGACAATTAAAATAGGTAAACTGGGCTTCCCTGGTGGCGCAGTGGTTGAGAGTCCGCCTGCCGATGCAGGGTACACGGGTTCTTGCCCCGGTCCGGGAGGATCCCACATGCCGCGGAGCGGCTGAGCCCGTGAGCCATGGCCGCTGAGCCTGCGCGTCCGGAGCCTGTGCTCCGCAACGGGAGAGGCCACAACAGTGAGAGGCCCGCGTACCGCAAAAAAAAAAAAAAAAAAAAAAAAAAAAAGGTAAACTGCTGGCAAAATCATTTAAGGAATAAAAGAGAGAGAAGGCACAAATAACCAAAATTAGGAATGAATGAAATTCTCTGACTCTAACAGGATAAACATTTGAAAAATAATAGGATATTATTTTTGAACCACTTTATGCCACTAAATTTGAAAAATGGCAATTTTCAAAAAAATAATTTGTAGAAGTTAGCCAAAGAAGAAATATAAAACTGAATAAGCATGATTTTTACAGAGGTCAGCAAAGTGCTCTGCTAAAACTCTTGCAGATAATCGTTGCCATGTAACCCTTTTCTGCTTAATGAGACATAAGCAGAAGTTTGGTGAGTTGTACATTCTATTGGTTTGGACAAATGTATGATACGTATGCACCTTACAGTATCATACAGAATAGATTCACTGCCCTAAAAATCCTCTGAACTCCAACTATTCATCTGTCCCTAACTTCCAGCAACCACTGATCTTTTTTCCTGTATCCAAAGTTTTGCCTTTTCCAGAATGTCCTATAGTTGGAATAATATTGTAAAATATGTAGCCTTCTCAGATTGGCTTCTTTCACTTAGTAATATGCATTAAGTTTCCTCCATGTATTTTTATGGCTTAACAACTAATTTCTTTTTAGTATTGAATTATATTCCATTGTCTGGATGAACCACAGTTTATTTATCCATTCACTAACTGAAGGATGTCTTGGTTGCTTCCAAGTTTTGTCAATTATAAATAAAGCTGCTAAAAAGATCCATGTGAATGTCTTTGTGTGCACATAGTTTTCAACTTTTTTGGGTAAATAACAAAGAATGTGATTGCTAGATCATAGGAGTATGTTTAGTTTTCTAAGAAACAATCAAACTGTCTTCTAAAGTGGCTGTAGCATTTTGCATTTCCACCAGAAATGAAGGACAGCCTTGTTGCTCCACATCCTTGTCAGCATTCAGGGGTATCAGTGTTCCAGATTTTAGCCATTCTAATAGGTATGTAGGGGTATCTCACTGCTGTTTTGATTTGAATTTCCCTGATGACATATGATGTGGAGCATCTCTTCAGATGCTTATTTGCTATCTGTATATTTTCTTTAATGATGTGTCTATTAAGATCTTTGGCTCATTTTTTAATAAGGTTTTTTATTTTCTTGTTGAGTTTTAAGAGTTCTTTGTATATATTAAATAATAGTCCTTTATCAAATGTATCTTTTGTAAATCTTTTCTCTCAGTCTATGTCTTGTCTTTGCACTCTGTTGACATTGTCTCTCAGAGAGCAGAAGTCCAACTTATCAGTTCTTTCTTTTCTGCATCATGACTTCAGTGTTTCTAGGAAGTCATTGACATACCCAAGTTATCTAGATTTCTTCTATGATAAGTTCTAATTTTACGGTTTTGTGTTTTACATTTAGGTCTGTGATCCATTTTGAGTTAATTTTTGTTAAGGGTGTAAGGTCTGTGTCTAGATTCCTTTTTTTTTGCATTCAATGTCAATTTGTTCCAATACCGTTTGTTGAAGAAACTATCTTTGCTCCAAGGTATTGTCTATGCTCCTTTGTCAAAGATCAGTTGACTATATTTATGTGGGTATTTGGGGGATCTCTACTTTGTTTCCATTGATCTATTTCTCTATTCTTTGGCCAATACCATATTGTTTTGATTACTATAGGTTTATAATATATGTGTGTGTGTGTGTGTGTGTGTGTGTGTGTATATATATATATATATATATATATAAATAAGTCAAAGTCAGGTAGTGTCAGTCCTCCAACTTTGTTTCTCTCCTTCTATATTATGTTGGATTTGGGGTCTTTTTTACTATCCACATAAACTTTAGAATCAGTTTCTTGATATCTATAAAATAACTTTCTGGGATTTTGAGTGAGATTCATTGAATCTATAGATCAATTTGGGAAGAACTGACATTTTGACAATATTAAATCTTCTATCCATGAACATGGAGTATCTCTCCATTTATATAGTTCTTTGATTTTGTTCATCTCAGTTTTGTAGTTTTCCTCATACAGATATTGTACATATTTTGTTAGATCTATACCTAAGAATTTCATTTGGGGGTGCAAAGGTAATTGGGTTTGTGTTTTAATTTGAAATTCCACTTGTTCATTGT
Source organism: Hyperoodon ampullatus (assembly GCF_949752795.1). NCBI lineage: Eukaryota > Metazoa > Chordata > Mammalia > Artiodactyla > Ziphiidae > Hyperoodon > Hyperoodon ampullatus. Next base: position 150,773,050 of record NC_136914.1, on the reverse strand, counting down.
TAGTATATAACAAAGTGATGGACTTTTGTATATTTATCTTGTATCCTTCAACCTTGCTGTAATTGCTTATTAATTCCAGGAGTTTTTGTTTTTGTTGGTTTTGATTCCTTGGGGTTGTCCACATAGATAATCATGTCATCTGGGAACAAAGACAGTTTTATTTCTTCCTTCCCATTTTGTGTGCCTTTTATTTCCTTTTCTAGTTTTATTGCATTAGCTAGAACTTCTAGCATGATGGTGAAAAGTAGTGGTGAGAGGGGACATCCTTGCCTTGTACCTGATCTTAATAGAAAATCTTCAGGTTTCTCACCATTAAATATTGTGTTAGCTGTAGATTTTTTGTAGCTATTCTTTGTTGAGGAAGTTCCCCTCTATTCATAGTTACCTAGAGTTTTTATCATTAATGAGTGTTGCATTTTGTTGAATGATTTTTCTGCATCTATTGATATGATTGATCATGTGATTTTTCTCCTTTAGCCTGTTGATGTGATATATCACATAAACTGATTTTCAAATGTTTAACCAGGCTTATGTACCTGGGGGAAATCTCACTGGGTCATGGTGTATAATTATTTTTAGACATTGTTGAATTCAATTTGTTAATATTTTTGTTGAGGATATTTGCATCTACATTCATAAGAAATATTGGTCTGTAATTTTCTTTTCTTGCAATATTCTCATCTGGTTTTGGTATCAGGGTGATACTAGTGTAATACAATGAGTTAGGAAGAATTCCACTTGCCTCTATCCTCTGAAAGAGATTGTAGAGAACTGGAATAATTTCTTCTTTAAATATTTGGTAGACTTCACCATTGGACACATCTGTGACTGGCATTCTCTGTTATGGAAGTTTATTAATTATTGATCCAATTTTTTAATGGATATAGGTCTATTCAGATTGACTGTTTCTTCTTTTGTGAGTTTTGGCAAATTGTGTCTTTCCAAGAATTGTTCTATTTGATCCAGATGATCAAATGTGTGGGCACGAGTTGTTCATAATATTATTTTATTATCCTTTTCATGTGCAGAAGATTTATAATGAGATATCTCTTTCACTTCTGATATTAGTAATTTGTGTCCTGTCTCTTTTTTAAAAAAAATTACTTAGCCTGCTTAGAGGCTTATCAATTTTGTTGATCTTTATAGAGAACCAGATTCCTATTTTGCTGATATTCTCTACTGATTTCCTGCTTTCAAGTTCATTGATTTCTGCTCTAATTCATATAATTTCTTTTCTTCCATTTACTTTGGATATAATATACCCTTTTTTTATATAGATTTCTAAGGTGGTAACTTAGATGACTGATTTTAGAGTTTTTTTCTAATATATGCATTCAATGCTATAAATTTCCCTCTAAGCACTTCATTTACTGCATCACATAAATTTTATTAAGTTGGGTTTTCATTGTCATTTAGTTCAAAGTATTTTTAAATTTCTCTCAAAATTTCTTATTTGACCCATGTGTTATATAAAAGTATATTGTTAATTCTCCACATAGTTTGGGATTTTCCAGTTATCTTACTGTTATTGATTTCTAGTTTAATTCCACTGTGGTCTGAGAGCAGACATTGTATGATTTTTATTATTTTAAATTTTCTATGATGTGTCTTATGACCCAGAATGTACTATTTTGGTGAATGTTCCAGGTGAGCTTGGGAAGAATGTGTATTTTGGTGTTGTTGAAAAAAGTGGTCTATAGACATCAATATATCCAGTTAATTAATGTTGTGTTCAACCATGTCCTTCCTGATTTTCTACCTGCTGGATCTGTTCATTTCTTATAGAGAGATTTTAAAAATTCCAACTATGATAGTGGATTCATTTATTTCTCTTTGCAATTTCATTAGTGTTTGCCACAAATATTTTGACTCCGTTGTTAGGTGTAAGACACATCATGTCATGTTGGAGAATTGACTCCTTTATTATTATGTAATGCTCTTCTTTTGCCCTCTGATAGCTATTCTTGTTTTGAAGTCTGCTCTCTCTGAAATTAACATAGTTACTCCTTTTTTTAAAAATTAGTGTTAACATGGTATATTTTTCTCCTTCAATTTACATTTAATCCTACTTTCAAATAATACTATACCACTTTATAGGCAGTGTACCTTATAATAAAATAATCTTAATTCCTCCATTTCATCTTTTATATCATTTCTGTCATTCATTTTAAGAAACAAGAAAAATCTCAAATAAACACTCTAAACTTACACTTAAAGGAACTAGGAAAAGAACCGGTGAATCCCAAAGTTAGTAGGAGGAAGTAAGTAATAAAGATCAGAGCAGAAACAAATAAAATAAAGACTAAAAAGACAATAGAAAGGATGGATGAAACTAAGAACTGGTTTTTTGAAAAGATAAACACAATTGACAAACTATTAGGTAGACTCTCAAAGAAAAAAAGAGAAAGGTCCTGATAAATAAAATTAGAAATGAAAGATGAGAAATAACAACAGACACCACAGAAATACAAAGAAAATTGTAAAAGAATATTATAATCAGCTATTTACCAACAAATTAGAAAACCTAGAAGAAATGGACAAATTGTTAGAATCATACAACCTTCCAAGGCTGAATCATGAAGAAATAGAAAATCTGAATAGACTGATCACTAGTACAGAGATCGAAACTGTAATCAAAAAGCTCCCCCAAACAAAGGTCCAGAACTAGATGGCTTCACAGGTGGATTCTACCAAACATTCAAAGAAGATTTAATTCATATCTCTCTCAAACTATTCTAAAAAAATTAAAGAGGAGGAATGCTTCCTAACTCATTTTATGAGGCCATTGTCACCCTGATACCAAAAGCAGATAAAGGCAACACACAAAGAAGAAAATTACAGACCAATATCTCTGATGAACATAGATGCAAAAATCCTCAACAAAGTATTAGCAAATGGAGTTCAACAATACATCAAAATGATCATACACCATGATCAGTGGAATTTATTCCAGGGATGCAAGGATGGTTCAAGATCTGCAAACAGTCAACATGATATACCAATTTAACAGAATGAAAGACAAAAACCATATATCATCTCAATAGATGCAGAAAAAGCATTTGAAGTGATTCAACACCTATGATAAAAACTCTCATTAAAGTGGGTATAGAGGGGACATACTTCAACAGAATAAAGGCCATATATGAAAAACCCACAGCTAATATCATCTCCAATGATAAAAATTCAAAGCTATCCCCCTAAGATCAGGAAAAAGGTAAGGATGCCCACTGTCACAACTCTTATTCAACATAGTATTGGAAGTCCTAGCCAGAGCAATTAGGAGAAAAGAAAAAAAAAAGAAAAGAAAAGAAAAAAGAAAGAAAGAAAAAGAAATAAAATGCATCTAAATTGGAAAGGAAGATGTAAATCTAGCACTATTTGATTTTATATTTAGAAAGCCCTAAAGACTCTACCACAAACAATTAGAAATAATTAACAATTACAGTAAAGATGCAGGATACAAAATTGATATACAAAGATCTCTTGCATTGCTATACTAGCAGTGAGCTAGCAGAAATAGAAACTAAGAAACAATCTAATTTATAATTGCAACAAAAATAAAATAAAATAGCTAGGAATAAATTTAACCAAGGAGGTGAAAAACCTGTACACTGAAAACCATAAGACTTTGTTGAAAGAAACTGAAGAAAACATGTAACAAATATAAAGACATTCATGCTCATAGATTAGAAGAATTATCATTGTCAAAATGTCCATATTACCTAAAGCAATCTACATATTCAATGCAATCCTTATCAAAATCCCAAGGTCATTTTTCACAGAAATAAGACAAAAAAATCTAAAATTTACATGGAATCACAAAAGATCCTGAATAGCCAAAGCAATCTTGAGAAAAAAGAGCAAAGCTGGAGGTATCACACACCCTGATTTCAAACAAAATTGCAAAGCCTTAGCAATCAAAACAACATGGTATTAGTAGAAAAACAGATACATAGATCAAAGGAATAGAACTGGAAGTCCAGAAATAAACCCATGCATATATGGACAATTAATTTATGACAAGGAGCAAAGAATATAGAATGAAGAAAGGATAGGCTCTTCAATAAATGGTATTGGGAAAACTGAATGGCCACATGCAAAAAAAAAATGATACTAGACCACTATCTCATATCAAACACAAAAATTAACTCAAAATGGATTAAAACTTGAATGTAAGACTTGAAGCCATAAAACTCCTAGAAGGAAACAGGCAGTATGCTCTTTGACATGGTCTTAGGAATATCTTTCTAAATTTGTCTCCCCAGACAAGGGAAACAAAAGCAAAAATAAACAGAAGGGATTACATCAAAGCTTTTGTGTAGTAAAGCAAACTATCAGTAAAACAAGAGACAACCTACCAAATGGGAGAAGATAATTACAAATGATATATCTGATAAGGGGTTAATATCCAAAGTATATAAAAAACTCATAAGCGCAACAACAAAAAACAAACAACCTGATTTAAAAATGGACAGAGGAGCTGAATAGACATTTTCCAAAGAGGAAATACAGATGAACAATAGACACATGAAAAGATGTTCAACATCACTACAGAAGTAGAAATATAAAGTCATACACATGAAACTTATATAATGTTATGAATCAATCTTATCTCAACAATAAATTTTTTTAAAAGAATAAGAAAAGTTTTTATTTTACCTTTTCTTATTCTTTTCTTGATGTTCTTTCTTTTTTATGTAGATCTGAGTTTCTATACTATTTTTCTGCTCTCTAAAGAACTTAAAAAAATTTTTTTTTGCAAGGCAGGTCTACTGGCAACAAATTCCCTCAGTTTTTGTTTATCTGAAAAAGTTTATATTTTTCCTTCACTTTTGACATAATTTTGCAGTATACAGTATTCTAAATTGGTGGGGTTTTCTCTAAACACTTTAAATATTTCAATTCACTCTTTTCTTGCTTGTCTGGTTTCTGAGAAGTCATATGTATTTTTTCATTCTAGAATTTGTATTTTTTTATAGTTTCCATTCTCTGCATTTATTCTCTATTTACTCATTAAGATCATATTTTCCTTTAGTTCCTTGAACATATTTTCATTTTATTAACTGGATATATTTTTAATGGCTACTTCAAAGCCATTTTTGCTAAATCCAACTTTGGGTCCCCTTAGAGTTGCTTTTTATTTACTGTTTTTCAGCTTAACTATGGGTAATATTTTCCCATTTCTTTGCATGTCTTGTAATATTTTACTGCATAGTGAAAATTTTGGATAATATCTTTTCAAGTCTTTAGACTTTTTTATCTTCCTTTGAAGAGTGTTTAGCTTTGTATTAGTATTCAATTATTAGCTGATCACTTAAACTTGATTACACTTGACTCTTCTCCTTCTTAAGGCTAATCTGAGAATATCCATTGTGCTGTCCAATCCCTATTTGGCATAGAGTCCTAACAAGTGGTGGCAGTCTCATCTTTTCTCTGTGGAGACAAATGTTGGAGTTGGAGCATCCAAATAAGTTGAGATTTGAAGTACAGAATCCCAAAGAGGAGGAAACTATTGGGGAATGATGTCCTGAATCTGTCTGCAACCTCTTCTTACATACGACTCTAAACCTGTAAACCCAGAGTTGAACTGCAGGAAGCCCAGCAGGTGACAGCAGCCAGGATCCTAAAGGCCTGGGCCAACATTTTTGCAGCCCCTCAGTGATGGAGTTCAAATCCTGTCATGATAAACATCTCAACCTTGCCCTGAATTTTTTTTTGGAGCAGCCTAAAAAAACCCTAAAAGAACACTTAGCAAGATTATAGTGATTTGCGTGCTCTCTACCTGCCAGAAGAAAGATTAACCCTCTTAGGAGGAAGAAAACATCTTCCTACATTTTTTTAATCCAAAATGTCCAACATCTAATAAAATGATATCATGCTAAAATTCAGGACAAAATGATCAAAACCCAGAGAAAAATGGTTAGCTGTAGAAACAGATCCAACAGATATTAAATTTTCAAACAGAAAATTTAAAAAATAAAACTATGATTAATATTAATATATCTTTATACAATGGAATATTACTCAGCCATAAAAAGAAACGAAATTGAGCTATTTGTAATGAAGTGGATGGACCTAGAGTCTGTCATACAGAGTGAAGTAAGTCAGAAAGAGAAAGACAAATACTGTATGCTGACACATATATATGGAATTTAAGAAAAAAAAAGTCATGAAGAACATAGGGGTAAGACAGGAATAAATACACAGACCTACTAGAGAATGGACTTGAGGATATGGGGAGGGGGAAGAGTAAGCTGTGACAAAGTGAAAGAGCGGCATGGACATATATACACTACCAAACGTAAGGTAGATAGCTAGTGGGAAACAGCCGCATAGCACAGGGAGATCAGCTCGGTGCTTTGTGACCGCCTGGAGGGGTGGGATAGGGAGGGTGGGAGGGAGACGCAAAAGGGAGGGGATATGGGAACATATGTATATGTATAACTGATTAAATTTGTTATAAAGCAAAAAATAAAGAAAAAAATATTAATATATCTTAAAAATAGAGGAAGGATTGAGAATTCCAACAGATTCCTGGAACCTATGACTGGAAATTATAAGAACTAAAATTAAGAACTCAATAGTTAAGTTTAATAGCAAAATAGACCCATCCAAATAGAAGATTCATGAACTGGAAGACAGGTCAATAGAAATTATCCAGATTGAAGCACAGAGAGGAAAAAAAAAAAGAACTTTACTGAAAAGAGTAGAAGAAACATGTGAATCACGGTGAAAAGTTCTAAAGTCTACATAATCAGTCTCAAAACAAAAGTAGAGAATGGTATAAAAGCCGTATTTGAAAATATGCTAGCCGAAAATTTTCCAAAATTCATCAAAGACCTAAAACCACTGATTCAAGAAGTTCTACAAATCCCATTGCACCTGTAAATAGGTGATGTGAGAGATATGGGTGAATACACACAAGTGTCCTACAAATATAGTCAAGGGTCTCTAATCTATCTAGGTTAATTAAAACTTTCTAGAGAAGATAAGAAAATAAAGTGAAATTAGAAATTATTAAAACACAATATAATTAAATCAAGAACTTATTGAGTATCAATGCTGTGTATATCATGAGCAGATTTTAAAAATATATTTGAGGATATGATATATACAATGAACACAATATTACAGTTTAAAATTAAGTTTAAGCTTGCAGCATGACAATACTATGCATTGATTTACTAGGAATGAAGACAATGATAGAGATGGTGAGATGTGAATTGTCTTAAAAGGATAGACTAGAGTTGCAATGCATTAAAATAATATGGTATATGAGTCATGATAAAGTAAGTCTTTAATTTTCAAACAATGTTCCACAAAACCCTGATATTCTTTGGAAATATTTCAGAGATTTCCTGATGAGAGTGAGGATGAGTATTTGGGTATAATCTAGAAGAAATTTGAGCTAAACTAAGTAAATTTTATTGCATAATTAGAAAGAAGATTTTTGTTAGCTATCATACAGTTGATAAGTAAAAATTGTTCTAGGGACAGCAAGGACTCTGGATAAAGAAAAATTTGGAAAAGGTTTATGATAGAATACACTCCATCAATACGGTAATTGACTGGGATCAGGGGAAAAAGATGATCATTTGAGAAATTATTGTACTGGGACTACCCAAGGTATTTTAAGAAAATATACCATTAAAATATTTTAAATTCTGTACTATTTTGTACCTCTTTGCTCTTTTGCCACAAACCATTAGTTAAAGTCTATTACACAAAAGATTATGTTAGGATGCTTTGATAATTAAAGGAGAAATTAAACACTTTGAGAGTAAAGTGCTATGGAAAGAGTTCAAAAGTTATAAGAAACAATAGGGTAAGTGCAGCTGAGAATTGAGATCTGAGAGCAGGAATCTGAAATAATAATTACTGAATAAAATCCCCATGGCCTGTACCCACAAATCTTCAGAAGTTTGAGCGAACTCTAAATTTCCTATAAGAAATGGGATGGAGCTATAAAAATGTAGTCAGCTATTAAAAGGATAGATGCTTATAAAAGGCTGTGAAATGAAGAACATTTAGTTTACATTTATAATTCCAACATTTAGTAGGCTTGTCAGATAGGGCATAATTTTAAGAGGGCATAACCATTGTCTTTTAGCATATTATATGATTTTGAAATTTCTGGGGTTTAAAAATATTTAACTACAAAGAAATTGTCACTATATATTGTTTTTCTGGCCTGGTGAAGGAAGTCAGGCAGGCTCTGATTCTGGGTGGATTTTGTGACTCGGGTCATCATTTCTACAAAGTTTAGCAGGTTTATAGAAGTTACAGAAAATTTATAAGGGATCATATTTCCTAATCCTTCATGAATTATAATCTATAAAACACCTTTTATTTTCATCTGAATTCTGAGTTTCTAAAGAATAATGTAATTTTTTTAAAGACTAATCATCTAAACTGCAAGCCTTGTTGACTTTGGATTTCTTGGAATGCAGAACTGTGTTTATCTCTAAGCTCAGCATCTGGAGCAGAGTCTCCTATGTGTTGAATTTATCATCTAAATAAGATAGCAGTGATACAAAAAAAGAGACAGATGGAGCTTTTGTGGAGCCTAAAGCTTACTGAATTTAGGAGGCCATCCTTATGGAAAGGAATTAAAAATTGCCAGTACAAAATTAAGGAGAGGGATCTGAGAATCCCTAAACTGAAGCTTCACTAGCTTCACAGTAAAACTGCTCCTAATATAGATACTGATTTTTCTCTTTTAATATGATTTATATCTTCTTCTTCTATTTTACTTTACTACTTGTTAGTTAATTCTTATGCATCATAATTTATTTTAGTTTTTTAAGGTTATTATTTTCTCCTGACAGGAAAACAAAAATTAAAGGGTATTTCTCACACTAAAAGTCATAGAACAGAGACAAGTTTTGAATAAAATAAATTAAATACATTTTCAGAGAAGTGATATCTCTAATCAAAAAACTAAGGTCCTATATTTAGATTTAATGTCATCTTTAAAATAGATGCCATATAATACTTTTCTACACTGGATGTCTGTATTTTAAAATGTTTCCTCTCTGAAGACAACATGATGGCAATATAACCCCAGAAAACTTAGTTTTGTCTCTAGGTCTATATCCAGGGTAAAGCTAAAAGGAGAGCTAATTTCCTTTCTCTCAGATACCAGGCTTACCTGTCAAATAATTTGTCAGCATTTTGCCCAAGGGAATTTCATTTCCTTTTCACTTTACAATAGTTTATCTATAATAGATCAAAATGTTTTAATTTTATTTTTTGTAATACTTTGTAAAAACTATTGTATTGTCTTTAAGCAAACTGGCACAGAGTAAACCAGTCTCGAACCAGGGATCTTCATTAGGACAAAGATATTCTTTGTAAGTAACTATGGAAACACAAAGATGACAACAATGATTCTTAGTTAGTCTCTCTCTCCCCAAACTCCATGTAGCACCTCTTCTCTAACCACTATCTAAAGTGTATTTTGAACAATTAGGAAGAAAAAAAGCCACATGATAGGGTCAGAGAAACATTAACCACAAAAAGAAATGTAAATTTGAAAGTGACAAGTGTTATAAAGGAAAGTTCATGGTATTGTAGATCCTATGAAAGATCCAGGAAGATCAGTCAGATATCAGCTATTTAAAACAATGCTGATTATGCTAAATTCTGAGGGATCAGGTAGAGTTAACCAGGTGAAGTTCAATGTGGAGAAAGGAGAACAGTAGAACATAAAAATTTCTGAAGTTAGACTAGACCTACAGTGATAGAGGTTTTAAGGAATCATGGTCTGGGCCATGCTCAGACATCCCCTCTGAAATAACACACAAGTTATTGCAACTTGTAACTCCTACTACTAAAAATAAATTGTGCAATGATTTAGAGGTTTCCTTGGGTTTTGGAAGGAGCATGTTCTAATATTGGGAATCCTGATAAAGCTAACTTGGATGGGTCCTAGGGAGAGAAAACATTCTCAGCAGACTCCAGGCATCCTGTCTCTTTGACCATATGACCCAGATCCCATGATATGAAATGTATCTATGGTAAAGTCACCATTGTAGGCCCTCAAATGAAAGTTTTAGTACAGATCCTTTGAGTTTGGGACAAGGTCATGCCTTCTGTAACAGAGTAGCAACTCTTAGCATTATATCAGGTCCTCATAGCAACAGTGACTGATCACTGAATTTCAAATGACTATGTGGCTAGAATACCCAGTTATGAGCAAGTACTATTAGATTCCCCCAAGTCAGGTAGGCTCAGCATCATCTCCGAGTAAAATGGAAGTGGTACATCTGTTATCAGTTTCAAGAATGTCAAAGTGCACAGGTTAGCTGAGTGAATACATGGCCAAGTCCCTCATGATACTCACCTCTATTGCACCACTGCATCAATTCCTCTCTCTTGACACAACTCATCTATGGCCTCATGGGAGTTTCTTATGACTAGTTGATAAAGGAGAAAAAAGTTCAAGTTGGTGTATAAATTGATCAACCTTTCATGTAGATCAAGGAAAAAATTGTACCATGATGCCACTGTTACTAGAGGTCATTTTTGGAGTGTACATGAAAGATAGTGAAGTGAAATCCTCACTGTGGATAGAGTTTGGGGCAGAGCTTCCAATAATCTCCTTTGTATGCAGATAGAAGTGACCCAAGAATTTATATAGACTCATAAGCATTGGAAATGTCTTAACTCACTGGTCAGAATGCTGGGATGAGCAAAATTAGAAGATCAAGTATAAGAATATCTGAGGAAGAAGCATGTATATGGAGCTGTGAGAGTTGGGACAAAGCATGAAAATATTTTTAATCACATGTGGATGCCAATCAGAGGATATCAAAAGAGGTACTAGACAACCAAGTAGATAGGATGACTTGGACTGTAAATGTCAGCTCTCCTCTGACCTCAGCCACCGCAGCCCAATTTTGGGTTCGTGAATGAAGTAAACACAGTAGCAAAGATAGAAGCTATGTCAATAACATGGGCTCCCTCTCACCCTCACCTCTTCCTCCCACTCAGGCTGATCTAGCTATTTCTGCTACTAAGTGTCTGACCTGCTAGCAAAAGAGACCAATGCTGAGCCCCCAGTATAGCACAATTCCTCAAGGAGACCTACCAGACACTTAGTGAGAAGTTGATTAAATCATACACTTCAATTCTAGAAAGGGCATCAATTCATACAGACTGGAATTGATTTATATTCCAGGTATTGATTTTCCTTTCTTGTCTCCAGTACTTCAGCCAGTACCACTATTTAAGGGCCCACAGAATATCTAATCTACTAAGATGGGATCTAGCTTAACATTCCCTTGGACCAAGGGATTCACTTTTTAGCAAAAGAGTCATGCCAATGAACCACGAACATGGGATACTGATACTACCACATACTGGCCATACCATATACAGGTTCTACCACTTACCACACCTATCCAGAACCCACCAGACTCAGAGCGACGCAACAGCTGCCTCAAAGTACGGCTGAGATGTCACCTTGGAGATGACACCCTGTGTGGATGGTGCACTATCTATCCTTCAAAACTTGGCATCTACTTTATACAGTATATGTTATTATCTCAAGTAGTAGAATATATTAATTCTGAAAACCGAGGATGAAAGCAGTAATGGTGCTGTCACATTATTCACAATTTTTACTTGTTATTCGATCATTTAGACGCTGTAGGTCTAGTGGTCTTGGTTTTGAAAGGGGAATGCTTCACCAAGAAATATAGCAAGAGAGACTTTAGAGTCCTCATGCCAGTAGACCAGTGAGCAAAAAAGGGGATCACTCTTCTGGTGGGGGTGATTAGCCTTGATCATCATGAAGTAGTAAGACAGAGCCAAGGAGGAATGTATTTGGAATTCAGATGATCCATTTGAGCTTTTCAATACTCCCATGCTCAGTTGTAAATATAACTGGGCAAGTACAGCAACCACATCCTCATAAGGGCATGGTAATCTGGAACTCAGAACCCTTGGGGTGAAAGTCACTTCAAACCACCATCCAAGTCACTGTACGGGAGGAAAAATAATTTTCCCTTGACCCTCCTTGGTTCTTGGCTGAGACCCGCCCCCATCTCCCATGATAAAAGACAGATTAATAGGAGGAAAATAAAAACTACTTTAATTATGGACAACTATATAGGAGCCCCACAAAGATATGAGACCCAAAAGGCACCCAGATGTTTGAGGCCTATATACCATCCTGAGCAAAGAGAAAGGATGGGGGTTTGGGGCTTCAAAGGGGAGAAGGCAATTCATGGGAAGGTGAGAAGAGGAAATTGGTAAGCAAAGGTGGTCCTGCCAAGCAGGTAAGTCTCAGGTAAAATGGATATCTCTGGTAATAGCCCTCTTCCTGGTACAGGAGGATCTTCTAATGTAAATTTCTTTTAAAAGTAGATTTCCCTTACAAAAGATAACTTATACTCCATTTTATACTCCATACAGAGCTTCTCCTGTATCTCCAGTTTCTTAAAAAATAATCCGTTCAAAATAATCCTTATGCCAAAGAAGCACATTTTGGGTGGCACATTCAGTTACCCTTCATTAACCTAGACAAGCAGAACTTCCAGTCAAAGGGGAGGGGATTCTACAGGACTGACCATAAAGTATGAAATCATGGCAAATAGAAATGATTTATTGCTAATACATTACAATACCTGGTATGTTGACTGACGTAACATGGTACGCTCCATGAACATTTACTTGTTAATCATGCAAAATTTCCATCAGCCCCTGCATGTATAGCTCTGATATGTTGCTCCTCTGATTTTCACTCAGAGGAAAAAACTTGCTCTTTTAGCATACCACAGACGAAGTAAACAAGGTGACTCAATCTGTTACAGGAGAGGCAGAGAGAGATTCCAGGTCTTATGGCCACTATGTAGCACGGGCAGGAAAGAAAGGAGATTGTCAGTATCACTTACAGCCTCAGGATTAGCTGCAGCTGTTGTTGCTATAGCTTGGCCAGCTAACCTCTTCTTGTAAATTTCCCTAGAAACATGATGAAGCAGGATATTGGAGAAACTGTGCCTGGATGGAGTGTACTTAACATAGGAAGCAAGTAGGTATGGGTGGTACAGCAGATGACCTGTGGTGGATGCTGTTGATACCCCACTCGGATGCCCATCCTCCAATTGCCTTGATTGTTGGCCAGTAATACTTCTCAGCTGCCTCTTTCTCTGGTGAATTGCTCCTGGCTGAAGCCAATTTACCCATCAAGCTAGGAATGATCTCCCCATCCCAGCTTCCTCATGAGGAGGCAGACCTCAGCCAATAACTAGCTGACAACAGGTTATAAAATGTTAGCCCCTTTGCCTCAAAGGGGAAGTAATTCGGGTGTAATTTTTGGTTCCAGAACTTTCCTGTGGAATTAAGCTGAACTCGGTCTCTGCTGTGATCACATACTTGTTTAGATGTTAATCCTTACCTTCTCCTGCCTTCCTCACTCCTCCTGAGGCGCTGTCTTCCAATGAATCGCTTGAACTTCTCTGACTCTGCTTCTAGGAAACCCAACCTAAGACAATTGGTGAGTTTGGTGCTTTTTGTATATTGAGAGAAAAAGCTGTGTTTGTTCTTACTTCTGTCGTATTTTATTTATGCTCTCTGGTTTCATAACTTTTTGTTTTTATGTATTTCACTACATTGTCCATTTGCTTTACTCTGATGTGTGTGCTCTGATAATTTGGACCACTGTTTTTGTTGTGATGGATAACCATTGTAGATGTTTACACTTAATCCTTCAATTTTGTTAAATAGAATCTATAAACAGTGACAAAATTTGAATATTTCTTCTTCCCCATCTCCTTTCAATTTTCTTCTTCCATAGTCATCATTTTTATTCTTTACGGTTAGTCCTACAGTTAATTAAATCTATGTTCACAGCCAGCACTATTCCTATATTTTCTGGCTAGCTTCAGTTCTTTCTCTAGTAGTTTCTTCATGAAGGGCTCATGGAAATTATTTTTTTTTTAGTTTTTTGCAGATTACATGTTTTTTTCTTATCTTTATACTTGAATAAGGGTTTGCATATAAAATTGAGTGGTACTTTTTAAACTTGAACTCTTTTTCTTTGCTTTCAGCTTTTGTTTTGCAATAAAATTCTTTCTTTTCTGCTACTTATTTTGAATGTATTTTTCTCTTTGTCACTGATTTTAGCCTTTATAAAACATAAGCATTTAAAGTGCTCATCTTTCTTTAAGCACAGCTTCAGACATATTTCACAAATTTCAATATATTATACTGTCATTTTCATTCAATTTGAAATATTTTGATTTTCATTTTAATGTCTTTTATGCCTCATGTTTTACTTAGAAGTATTTTTGCACAGTTTCCAAGTATTTGGGGGGGGGGTGTTGGTGTTCCTGGATATATGCTGCTGGTTTCTAATTTAATTCCACTGTATTCAGAAAACAAACTCTATATGGTTTCAATTATTATTTATTGAAATAAGAATTGAGTCTTTTTATAGCCCATCATATGGACCATCTTGGTGAATTACCACATACACTCAAAAATCAGTTTTGTAGTTATTGGGTGTGGTATTTTATAACCATCAGTTACCTTGTGGTACCTAGAGTAGTGCTCCAAAGAAGTACACATTACCCCTAGAACCTGTAACTCTTCTCTTTTGTGGAAAAGGGAAGCTAAGCTACAGATATGATTAGATGGGGAAATGATCTGAATTTCTGGTAGGGTCCAATGGAATTACAAGGGCCTTCATTAGAGGGAGGGAGTAAGGTCAGATGGGAAAAAAGGCAATCTGATGACTAAATTATAGAGGCATGTGAATATATTAAGCTGCTGGCTTTGAAGATGCAGGAAGGGGCCATGAGCTAAGGCTAGAGAAGCTGCTAGAAGCTGGAAAAGGTAAGAAAATGGATTTTCTCCTAGAGGCTCTAGAGGAATGTAGCCCTGCCAGCACCTTGATTTTTGAGCCAGTAGAGCCCATTTTGCACTTTTGATCTCCAAAATTGTAAGATAACAAGTTGTTTTAAGCCATTAAATAATTCAGAGAGTTGCAGCAGAAGTAATAGGAAACTAACATGTAGGTCAAGTTGATTCATAATATTGTTCAGATCATCTCTTTACTGAGTTTTTGTCTAGTTGTCCTTTCAGTTGCTCAGAGAGGAATGTTAAAACCCCTTTGGTTATAGAATTGTCTTCATTCCTTTTAATCCTGAATTTTTGCTTTGTGTAAATTGAGGTTCTCTCATTATATGCATACATATTTATGGTTGGATTTCCACTACAACCTGTCTGGAGAAGCAGATCACATCTTGATTTAGTTGTTTTATATATAATTGGATCTTTCCTAACAGTGCATGTTTCTGGGGTCAGCCAGAGATTTGGAGAGAGTTTATCAACAGAATTTGGGGCTTCCACCCTTTAACTCTCTCCTTTCTGGGATTCCCACCTTCATTTCTAACACCTGTGGTTGCTCTGCAAGCTTTCCTGTTTTTCACTGGACTGGAAACTTTGTGTAAAGTTAATTCATTTGTGCTGCCTTTTGCCTAACCTCAGCTAAATGTCAGTTAAAAATGAGTACTTAGCCCATACTGTCCATTTTACAAGCATTGACTCTCCTTCAGAATCTATTAATGGAGCCTAATCAGAGGAGTGATAGCCCACCACATAACTAGGTCCCACCTCCACACTCAAGGGGAGAAGATTGTATAGGGCATGTACACCAGGGGGAGGGAATACTGGATGGGGGATCATCTCAGAATTCTACCTATCATCAGTTGTTATGCAAAATGTAAAGTCAACCTCCTGAATTTTATTATACAAATACCACTCCATTATCAAGAACAAGTCACAGGCTTCATTTCCCTTTCTCCATGTTATCTAAGATAATGGGACATTTAGATGTCCCTACTCTTAAGAGAAAAAATGTGGCATGATTATTAGACTCATTTCATAGGTGTTTCACATTTTAGTGGGTCATGGTACTTTTGAGTTTTTCTACAGATTTGCTTCTTTCCCCCTACCTCATCCCCAACCACACATCACTGCCCTTCTGTTTTATTGCCCTTTCTTTTTGTTTTCTTGTGAATAATATTTATAATACTTACACCTGTAAAGGAAATTTAAGTGCTTAGTGTTCTTCACAATCAAATTGGGTTCATTTTATAAAATTGCAAGCATAAAGTTGATTCCATGGATTTCTAAGTTCTTTGGAAAAGAAATTTACTGTGATCTTTAGCTGGAGGCTTTCTAAAATTATTTACAACAATTTCCATAATTATCTTTAAGCTCTGAGAAAGCTGCATACAATTTATACTGTTCTTCTTAGGAATGTTTTTGAAAAGACAGCACACTGTAGCTTTCATATAGCTTTGGGGGTGTTTACAATGCTGTATTATTGCTCAGGGATCAGTTTTGTGGTACCCAGGTACACAGGACAGAAATCCTCTTCAAGATTGTTTGCTTGTCTATTTAGAAGGCTTTAAAGATATTGTTCCAAACTAATTCCAGAAGATTAAACAACCTGCTAAGTTCTTAAACCCAAGCTAGTTCACAGTTCCATCACCAGGAAATAAGATGTGAAATATTTCATTGATTTTTTTAACATAAAAATTTTATACTATACCTGCTAAAGTATCTGATAAGGAAAAACAATCCAAATTAGTACAGGAGTGGAAATCCTGACTTTCACAACTATGAACATTGCTTTTGTCAACTAACAAAACTAAAACAATTTAGTAACAACTCTGATGTCCTTTATTCAAGGGAAATCCATGGATTGGGGGAGGGCAGTGCCTCACAGCACTTCCTGAGGGTTTTGGGGCAAAACAAGTTTTATACAGTGTTAGAAGAGGCAACTTGGAAACAGGGCATGACTGGCCAGGAGGTCAGGGATTTCCTTACAAGACTAACAGGTCTTATTGTCTAGGGTCAGGTAAGCTAGCTAAAGCTGAGTTGGAGGATTATGATTGGTTTATGTTAGGTTTTCTTGACAAGTGTTTCCCTAAGTCAGTGCAGACTGACTTAGGTTTAGATTTGTGACTTGGGCTAACCTCCATTTGGTGGGTCCTGATATACAAATTCATCACTTTGTTTAGTAGATGCATAGACTTGTATCACTGATACAAGTGACTTAATTTTTCATATGAGAAAACTGAGTCTGTGAAACAAATTAGAGAATTGCAGATCCAGAATTAAACATTCTTAAGAGATCTTTACTCCCAATTCACCCTCTTTCCTCAAAATATATCTGTATGGTTATACATAAAAAACTTTTAATAAACTGAATTGCTAAAAACAAGACTTTAAAAAAAAATCCTGGGCTTCCCTGGTGGTGCAGTGGTTGAGAGTCCGCCTGCCGATTCAGGGGACATGGGTTCGTGCCCCGGTCCGGGAAGATCCCACATGCCGTGGAGCAGCTGGGACCGTGAGCCATGGCCGCTGAGCCTGCGCGTCCGGAGCCTGTGCTCCACAATGGGAGAGGCCACAGCAGTGAGAGGCCCGCATACTGAAAAAAAAAAAAAAAATCCTGTTGTAAAATGAATAACCACTCTAATTCATAATTAGATTTATTGAAAGTAGAGTATAACAAATTTTACCTACTACCATGTTTCTTCAGATGTTTCAATTGGGAAAATAGGAGCTGCAATATTAAGTCAACAAATGTATTTGAATTTTACTTGAGCTATAATCCTCTCTTCCCTCAAGGGTCTTTCCCCACTACCAGGCCCTTTATCTTCTGACGCAGCTAGCCTTTCTTGGAAGTATTGGTTGATCTATACTCTTTCTGGCATGGTGCATAAACAATTGATGTTTAATTGAATTCCAAGAGCATTCAGTTGGGGGGTCACTTAAACCTGAGCTTTTTAATGGGGCAGATGAGGTGGAGAGATAGAGGGGGTGATCCTTACTGTTACTCTCCTAAGGCATTAAACTCCTAAACAGGTTTTTTGTTTGTTTCTTTCATTCTTTGCCTATTTGTCTGAGAAAGTAATCCTAGACTAATTTTGAGACGTGGTGGCAAAATGCTGGTAAAATACCTAAAACATGCACAAAATGCTTGAATATTTTCAAAAACATATTTAATCTGTACAGAGATTTGATTTTCTTCCTAACACTCAGTAAGCACTCAGAACATGTGCTGAAAATTACACATATGTAGTTGAACTACTTTTTTCTGTAAAATTAAATTTAGAAGATGAGATGTCTTGGGTAAAGGAAAGTATATGGAGGCAGAATAGTCATTCATATTCCTGCTTGGCTCCTTAGCAGTTCTGTGTGTCTGTGGGCAAATTATGCTGGGTTTTCAGTTTTTCCTTAAATAAAAAAAGATACTAACTATAATTACCTAATTTGGTGATATTAAACACGAAAAATATATGTAAAATATTTGAAATATAGAAGATTTTTTTAAAATTATAGATATTTTTATAGACAGTGTTCCCTTTTGGGTCTTACATGTTCTAATTTTTTAATAATTTATAGATTAATGATTCTATGAAGTTAAATTATGTATTAACTAATTTTTATTCTTGTCTATACTAAAAGATGACAAACCAATTTCTAATTAAGAACAGTAGTCATTCACTTGCCCAAAATAGCTGGAGAGTACACATCTTTGAATATACTTTTATGTCTGTAACAGTAAATCTATACTGTCCAATTTTCAAGTTAGGATTTTATTACTATCATAATTCTTATTTTCTATTCTTTCCAATCTCTAAGCAATAACTTGTATCCAAGAGTGAAATATTTTAAAAATGAATGTGTTGAGGACAGTTACAGATGTTTGACAAAGATATGACCAAAGAATCGTTAGCCTCTTTCATTAACATAGACATAGATATTCCACAAAAGAGTTCCTTTGCAAAACAGTTCCTTTGCTTGGAGTTTAGGAGGGAGATACTGGTGCAATTAAATGATTTTTAAATAATAGTTTTAATAATATGTTAAAATCCTCTAAAACTCTTTTTTAAAATCTACTTGTACAAGTAGAAACCAATATCTGAAAAAGATACATTTGAAGTTGGCCCATCTTAATCATTGAATTCATTGAGCACCATTAGTTACTTCTGTGTTAAATGTTGGGAGAAATACAGAATAAATTTGGGTTCCAGGTCATAAAATTACATAATCTAATTGACGAAACCAGTAGGACATACATGAAAAAATGCTTAAAAATGTAAAATTGTTTATAAATAACTCTTAAATTCTGTGCTAGAAATTCTGTAACTTAGGCATATAGCAAAGAACATCTAAGTGATTAAGTGAAGAAGTTGAGGGAGTGAAATTTTCCACGGAGACCTGAATGTCTTGTGGACAGTAACTCCTGTGAGAACTATTAGAGAGGGGATTTTTTTCTTTTGCCCCAGGATGTTTTGATGGAGACACTGTATCTATTAGAATAAATACATCAGACAGGAATGAAGGGTTGAAGTTCAATGAGAATTTTAAACTAAAGATTTAGACCTAGGAGTCATCACCATTGAGTCTGAAAGATGAACATAACAGTAGTTTCAATAAAAATAAGTCAAGTTAACATGAACTTTTTAAATGGGTATGATCTTAAATTTCACGTTTAGAATTTTTAAATTATAGTTTGGTCAAACCATGATGTATTATCTTAGTCTTCTCTGCCTACTATAACAAAATACCATAGAGTGGGTGACTTAAATAACAGATATTTATTTCTCACAATTCTAAAAGCTGGGAAGTCCAAGATAAAGGTGCTTGCAGATTTGATTCTTGGTGAGGACCTTCCTCATGGCTTACAGACTACCACCTTCTCAACGTGTCCTCATGTGGTGGAGAGAGATCTCGTCTAAGGATACTACTCCTCATGACCTCATCCAAAGGTAACTACTTCCCAAAAGCCCTACCTCTAAATACCATCAGGTTGGGAGTTTGGGCTTCAATATGAATTTGGAGGGAACATGAACATTCCATCCATAATGTGTGTGAAAGGATGGTGGACTCATCATCTGTTCAACTTGACAGGCTCCAAGTTATGTAGACAATGTGCTGTTTGTGCATAGTTATACAAGGATGAAGAAGAATCAAAGGTTTCTTGTATGAGATAAGTTTTATCTAGAATAACATAAATTGTGAACTTTGAGTCAAGAGATAATAGCCAAAAATATTTGAAGTTTTAGTTGCAGATTCTATAACCCCTACTGTTAATGGAACTTCTGTAATATTTTCCTACCAAATAGTTAGAGGTTTTATTTATGGAGCAGAACATATTGAGAGGCAAAGGAGGCAATAACTTAACACAAATCTGAGCTTACTCCAGTAAGTGCTGTGAACCAGTGGGTCAGCAGGGATCTATTCTCTGATGTGGGTGAAGGCAACTCCTCAACTACCTCATATCAAGCAGACTGAGTGAGGCCTTAAAAGATCCTCTCCAGCTTAGTGACCTGGAGGTCAATGTCCTCACTGGGGCCTGGTTTAGGGAGGAAGTGAGAAAATACACAACTGTGTAACAGTTAGACCTAACCCGGATTCATTCATTTCTCTTATTGGGTTCAGTCAACTTTTGAGTATTTTATTCATTTACATTTTCTGATCAGGATAAGGGGAGAATTAGGAAGATTATATAAGTATGAAACACTATAGCTTTAAAAAACTGTTTCTGTTTCTGAATAATTTTACTCAAAAAAGAATTTTTTCTGATGTGACGCACACAATTCCTTAAAAAATAATGGAATATCTGTCAAACTGCAAATTTTTTTCTTGGCTGGAATTTAGTGTAGGGTGCAATGCCCTTTTCATCTCCACCAAGGAAAATATATTAAAATGAGTACTTTTTTCTTTTAAACTTTGAGCTTGACAAAATGTGTTTTTAAAACAAAACAAAACAAAAAAAAACCTTCCTAAAGTGTGGTAAAAATCAGTGTATGCTAGAATGTAGATCTTGGGAAGTGTACAATTTATTCTGTGGTAATATTCGCTATTCTATAAATCTTGGCCATTTACTTAGGCAATGTTATGAATGTTATCTACTGTGGGTGTCTAAAGAATGTTCTGTGTTAGAAGCCAGATAATCTCATTTTGATTCCATTTAAGTTGTTCTTGGGATTACCCTAAACCAGTAGGAGAACAAAGAATTATAAGGATAATCCTAGAAATATTTAATAATGATTGTAAAAAATATATATCTTCAAGTGCATGAAGAAACATCACACTATCTTGGATATGTGAGCATAACAGGGCATGGGATGAAGCCTGCAAAATATTTTTATTGTGTCCTCTGCATTGCTCCCACCTCTGCATTTACTAGAAGTACACCTTAGACTAAGGCCATCTTACATTAAATAAGCTAAATTATATTAAGTATTTAGCCCAGTAATTGATCTATAGTTGGCAATCAATAAATGTCATTTTTCTTCTCTCATATTTATGTAATGTGGTCAACTCAGCTGTTTTAAATATATAATCATATTTGTACAACATTGAAGACATGGAATAAATTTTATTTACAGTCACAATTTAAAAAAAATAAGCAACTCTGAGTAACATAAACATTAAAATATGACATCAAAATGAAGCAACCAGCATCAGAGTTTAAAAACTCAACAGCAATTAAATATGAGAATATTTAAGAAGATTCAAACAGTAACAATTTCCAACAAAAATTTAATGTGGTTTTAAAAAAACTGCTAATATTGGACCCAGAATTCCTTCATATGAAAGGAAAGCTGCACAGATGATGATACGGGTGGCTAGGTTCAAAATTGCTGCTGAAACATGATTCCTGATGCAATAGGTGGTTAGAGGGTCTTTTGAAAATAGAGACAAGCCACTTTTCACAAAAGTTAGAAACTACAGGGGTAGCTAGTGTAGAGCAAGATAATGAACATCTTGCTAATGCTTGGCCCACACACATTTTCAGCTTACTTGTGCAAGACAGAAATATATGCTGTAATTGTTTCTATTGCCTATGCTTTTCACAACAATCTGAGAGGTGAGTTCAGCTTACCCATGTATAGATATTTTCCTATCTGTTCATTATTTGAAGACTAATGCCACAATTACACTTTAAATTTGTAAAATATCAACCAGTTTTGTCTTTTAATGCAATAAAATCATTTTTGAAATCTAATGGTTTCAAAAACAACTTGCATCAACCTTTAAAAAATAGTTTCAAACTCAACATTCACTTGATGAAATCATGCATCCTTCATGGCTTGGGATGTTCACTCATCCCAAAACACCCCAAAGTGAGAAACAAAATGCACTTATCACATTTCTTTCCTGTGGATGACAGGAGAGGCTGGGAGCCTCCAGGGTTCCTGTGGGGTTGCTATTGCTCTTTCCTTAAAAGGGAGTTTTTGTAGTGACCCAGGATTCCTAAACATTCTGCCAAATAAAAGTCCTTGCTCTTTATCATAAAAGGGATTTTTAGGATAACCAGGATGGCTTCTGAGTAGTCATCTGTTGCCAGGAAAAATTTGGGGAGGAGGTCTGCAGGGTGTGTGACCCTTCTCTGATTAGTTGGTGGTGAGGCAACAGGATGGTGTCCCAGGAATCTCAATCATCAGCCTTCTGGTTTTAAATAGCCTAGGGTCCACGTGCCTGTGCACAGCCTGAAGTTACCATCTACCACCTGAGTGGGGGCCTTAGTTCCTGTAGAAGAGCTCAGAGCTATGTACCAGATTGTTAGGTATATTCCTTCAGGAGGAGCCAGGATGCTGCCTCATCACTGCACTACTGTTTCTTGACTGCCTTTCCTTTGTTTCTGCATTCCCCCACTCCTCTAATTAGTAACTATTAGATTCTGCCCTTTGGAACTCAGGAAAGGTCTAGGAGGCTGAATCCTTTTTCCTACAAGCAAGAAATGGGGAACACAGAAAGACTTTGCACTTGGGAGGGTCCCACAGGGTCCTGCTAAGTTTCAATTCCCCCTTTACTTTGGTACTTAATCTTGAGGGGAACAGGTGTTGGACAAGAAAGGGAGTAACATTTTGGTTGGAGAGGTTAATCAGACTCGGCAGAGGAACTCTGTTTTAGGGGGATTTGGTTTCAGAGCCAATTATAATTGAAAGGAGTGAAGAACTATCAACAAATGGTGGGCCATTCCTCAGCATTGACATTGACATCATTGAGAAAAAAAGAAGAGTGTGATACAGGAACAACAGGTAGTTACTGAGATATTTTGACTTGGCAATAATAAGGGATAATAGAGAATATTCTGCTCTCATTTTCTCTACCTATCCAGCAGGAAACCACATCTTTTAGGTAAGATCATATGTATAATTTTCATCCTTAAATGCATACAAGTGCTTGAAAATAAATATTCTGTTCTTAACGGTTTGTTTAATATCTTGGAAAAAGAAAACTCAACCTAATAACCCTTTTGTTAGTCTAATATTCTAAAGTGACTCAACTGATAATTTGAACTTCAAGGAAAATTGGCTCTTTGGCAATAAAGTAGAACTGGTTAATCCAAAAGAGATATATGTCTTAAAGAATAAAACTTTGATTTAGGAAATTTGAGAATGTTTAAAGATAATTATAAATTACACAATTTTCATTCAATTAGTAATTTACATTATTTTCATTCAATACTATGTCCACTTATACTGTGAAAGGGAGTTTATATATAGTTGATTCTCATTATTCATGGTTATGTTTTATAACGTTGCAAGAAACGCTGAATTAGCAAACCATTGCTCCTAGGGGAAATACAGTGTTAGGTTCCTACAAATCTCTGGACACATTTTTGTCAATGAATCATTACATAAATTTGTTTTAAGGTGTCTTTAAATATAAACACACATTATATATCATATATTATATTATATATATATAGTTGATTCATTAACTTTAAACTCATGATCAACAGCACTTTAACTCATACCTGAATGAAGCTTAGCTAACACATGTATTTTTTCCATGAGGTACATTATAATTATAGCCTTCTTGCACAGAGGAATGCTACACAGCACTTTAGCACTAACTAGGGGGGCATTTTTAACAACAAAGTTACCAACAAAAGCACAGAAATGCAGAAAACATGGCACTAAACAGAATGCAAAAAGGACACTTGAGAGGTAAAACAGGAAGGCCATCACCTTGTTTGATCTCACCTAGGAGCAAGCACATTGGATGACTCAAGTATTTTTGCAGGTCCCTGAATATGTGAGAAAATGCCATGAGTATTGATTTTGGGGTTACAAATTTTAGTGAGCAGACCAAATTACAAATATGGAATCCATGAATAATAAGGATTGACTGTATATATATTTGTGTGTGTAACATACATATATATACATATATATGTATGTATGAGTGTATATATATATATATTTTTTTTTTTCTATAAACCTGTTTAAGATTCTTTGGCCTACCAAGTCCTTGCAAGTCCTTCTATGTTTTTTTCCACCAAATACCTCAATGAATTGATCTCCATCTACCCAGATCAATGACTGGAAGTAATCCTTGACTTTATCCACAGCTTTGAGTGCAATTACTCATCAAATATTTGTTGGGCTACTTTTAGTTCTATGGCACAAAACCAATAAATTATTTTGAGCATGAGTGTAATTTATTATAAGGATTCTGGCATCACTTATGGAACTCAAGGCAAGAATCACTGTGAGCTTCCATGTGGAACTGTAACCAAACTTGAGTGTCTTTAGGTTCTTCTTTTGTTTCTACTTCTGTCTGCACATTGATATCATTCTTGTCCCTCATTAGCTTCCTTTCCTACATAACAGAACATAACCACCCATATTTGTTGAATGAACAAAATGTATGGGAGAATATAGATACAGTTTTCCCTCCAGATAATATTCACAAATCCAAGGAGTATAAATTTTGATTACTGGAAAGGGTCAAACTACTGCTGAATAAACTTTCTGGGACTGTTTTTAATCAAACAGCATAAATTTTTATTCTATGAATATTGCCATGAAGTTTTTATTGGTAACTATAGTAATGGCCATTTGTACCCAGCTGTTACCCTGAAAGAATAATTTATGGGGCAGTAGTCAGACAAAGCAGTAGTTTAAAGTGCTTTAACATACAGGGGTACGTCTGCTACACATACCTACCAGACACACTGTTACATATCTACCCACCACATCTTAGTTTTTCAAATTATAAGATGTATTACTGCAACTCTAAAATTAAAATAACAACAACAAACTTTATTAGCTTGGGTGCTTTTAGCTTGAGTGATTTCTAACAATTAAAATATAACTCAGAAGAATATTTTTTTCTCTAATATAACCTGGAAAGTCAAGGTATAATTATCCAAGCTTTTTATTTCAAAAAAGATTATTATTAAAACCACCTTAGCTTAAAATTACTTTTATTTGAAGACCAAAACCTAAAATAGTATATGGAAAAGTTCTGAAGTTAAAAGTACACTTTAGGTATAATCTTAATAATAGCATTATATTTATTAATATATCAAAAGTGGAATATATTTATAGAGCATTTTGCAGGTGAATGGATGTAATTATGCATTTTTATAAAGTTTAATCACATTGGAAAACCACACATATAATTCAGTTTTTGCATTATTTGTGTCTAATTTTTTAAATATATATATATATATATATATATATCACAGGCTAGTGGTTATTATCACAGGATTCCCTCTTATAGATTATGCTCCCAGACCATAATAGGTATGTGTTAAAGGAAACAACTAATATAAATATTAAAATATGAATATATTTCCTATAAACATACATATAAACAGGGTTCCACTTAGTAAATTAATTAGTTTTGAAATAACCATACAACTGACCACTTATTCTACCCATTTATGTAGATAAATTATTGGTTATTAAAAAGTTCAAATCAATAGTTGTCCATGTGTAAAATTTACCACACCCTTCTTCCCCTCATTCTGAGCTACTCATCTTTTGTTTTGTTTTGTTTGTTGTTTTTTGTTTGTTTGTTTGCGGTACGCGGGCCTCTCACTGTTGTGGCCTCTCCTGTTGTGGAGCACAGGCTCTGGACGCACAGGCTCAGTGGCCATGGCTCACAGGCCCAGCCGCTCTGTGGCATGTGGGATCTTCCCGGACCAGAGCACAAACCTGCATCGGCAGGAGGACTCTCAACCACTGAGCCACCAGGGAAGCCTTGAGCTAGCTACTCATCTTAATGCCTAGAATTCAGTAATTATAATTGAGCTTTATGGGTCATAACAACTAGCCTTTTGCTACCACTCATAAAGACAAACAAAACCCAGAATTTTTTCATCTTTTTTCTTTCTAATACTTTGAGGTCTTCACACCAACATTTATGCCACCGGGTTACATGTTTTGAAATTAATCTTCCTCATGAGTAACTTACTCCAGTCATCTTAAGTACAAGTGCCAAATTTTGGTGGATTTAGGAAGGGATTTCTACCAAATGAGATCTTAAGCATTGCTTGCAACAGCCAGAGATTTTTGTACTTTCCCAGGAATGTCTTTGTTGTGAATTGAAATTCTGCATCCAAAGACAAGATTTCAAATGCAGGGAAAAACAGATAAGAGAGAGGAAGGGCAAATAATTCTCCCTGACAAGCACTCAGTTAGCTTCTTAATGGGGTGTCTACACTCCTGAGAAGTTGTACTGATGCACAGTCTATCTTATAAGAGCAGAATGTCTGGAGTTTTCTTTTTTCCTTTTGTAAGAGGCTCTAGGTTCTTTTCCTGCAGTAAGGACTGAATGCACAAGTAGTATTTAGATAACATCCTGACAGATGAATCCCCTCTGCTACTCAAAATCCACTGGAATCATTAGAAATAACTGTCAGCCTAAGTAGAGAATTAAGTGAAACAAACCTACTGGGAAGTGTTTGTTGTTACTGTGTTTTATTTTTTACTGGAATATAATTGCTTTACAATGTTGTATTAGTTTCTGCTGTACAGCAAAGTGAATCAGCCACACATATACATATAACCCCTCTTCCTTGGATTTCCTTCTCATTTAGGTCACAACAGAGCATTGAGTAGAGTTCCCTGTGCTATACAGTCTATTCTTCTTAATTACCTATTTTATACATAATGGTGTATATATGTCAATCCCAATCTCCCAATCCATCCCACCCCCCCTTTGCCCCCCTTGGTATCCATACATTTGTTATCTGTCTGTGTCTCTATTTCTGCTCTGTAAATAAGTTCATCTATACCATTTTTCTAGATTCCACATATATGTGTTAATATACGATATTTGTTTTTCTCTTTTGGACTTACTTCACTCTGTATGATAGTCTCTAGGTCCATCCACGTCTCTACAAATGACCCAGTTTTGTTCCTTTTTATGGCTGAGTAATATTCCATTGTATATATGTACCACATCTTCTTTATCTATTCCTCTGTTGATGGACATTTAGGTTGCTTCCATGTCCTGGCTATTGTAAATAGTGCTGCAATGAACATTGGCGTGCATGTATCTTTTGGAATTATGGTTTTCTCCAGGTATATGCCCAGGAATGGGATGGTTGGGTCATATGTTAGTTCAATTTTTAGTTTTTTAAGGAACCTCCATACTCTTCTCTGTTACTGTGTTTTAGATCTATTACATTTTCCTTGTCCTTTCACTTGCACAATATCCTAGATGAGTAACAACTTCATTGAGAAAATTGAAGCAAAGGAGATTCGACAGTCTTCCACCAATATATCCACCTACCTACTTGTGTAAATGTTCCTCAACTCAAGCTTCTCTCCTGGTTCTATGAAACAACTTTCTGTGGATCTAGCTAGCATCCCAGCCCCTATTTCCCATTCAAGGTCATTGCTCCAGGAATTATCCCTTCTCTTTCTTGCATCTTTTTCCCCCCTCTCTAAAGCATAATACCATCAGCATACACACATACTGTTATTTCTCTCATCCTAAAACAAAGAGCAAAAAGACCTCCAAGTGAACCTCTTCTGTTTCCACTCTATCTTCCAGCTCCTGTACCATTTCTCTCATAACTGAAGCAAAACTCCTTGAAAAGATTCTCCATACTCACTGCTTCTCCAAATGTCTTTCTCCTATTCTCTCTTGAACATATTTCATTGATTTTTTTGTCCCTAGTGCTACATCAGAACAATTACCAAAATCATAATAAATTATTCCTCTCCCCATCTTAGGTTCTCAGCTGTGGCTCTATAATAAAAGAACAGTTAACAAGAGAAAAAGTTTATTAACATGGACATCATTTCTGTATCTTACAGGAGTACCCAGAAATGAGTAACTCAAAGAAGTGGCTTAGAATTCAGGCTATTCAGGCTACAAAGACAATAAAGTTGTAGAGAAATGACAACACAAAGGAAAGTTACTTTAGGCTTCCAAGGGTGGCAAAATGTGGGAAAGCAAATATATGGGAAACTGATTGTAGATAGAGGCTAGTTAGTAAAGTTTTTCACGTAGAGTCCTCTGACAGTCTCCAGCATAAGGGTCTCAAGCTGTCTCCAGTATTAACTTGTATCCTTCCTGGTAGGGGAGGATGGATGCCTTTGAAAATTTATGTGCTGCTTTTAGGCAAATAGGTTGAGGGCAGAGAGCTTTTCTTGTATCTGCTTCTTATTTGCCTTCAGCTCAAAATAATTCTTATGTCAAAGTGGCATATTGTGGGGTGACATCCTGGTTTCCTTCAACCTCCACATTGCTAAACCCTATAATCGCTTGTCAATACTCAACTTTCTTGATCTGTCAGTAGTAACGGACACAACTGGATCTCTCCCTCCTCCTTTTAATACTTCCTTCACTTTGCCTCCAGTACATCACATTCACCTGCTTTTGCCTTCTCAGTCTCTTTGCTGGTTTCTGTTTTTCTCTAGGGCATCTTAATGAGAGATTAGAGCCTCTTTTATCTATCTTCACTCATTCCTCTTGTAATCTTATCCAGTCTCATGGTTTAAAATACCATCTATAAGCTGATGACTTGCAAATTAATAGCTCTACCTTAATAGCTCTTAAACCTCTCCCTGAATTTCAGATCATCTGCCTACTTGACATCTTCATTTGAGTGTTCAGTAAGCATCTAAAACTCATCATGTTCACACTTAGTTCCTAGTATTTCCCCAAAACCCTGCTCCTTCTGCAGTTCTCACCATCAAAATTTATAGTAACCCCATAACTTTAGTTGCAAAGGCCAAAAAGCTTGGTATTAAGTCCTTTGTCCTTTTCACCCCAAATTTGAGGCAAATTCTATTGACTCCACCACCAAAATTATCCATAAATCACCAACTTCTCTCTACCACTACCATGGTCTAACCACTCATTTCTCATCTGTATTCCAGTAGCCTCCTAACTGTCCTCCTTGCTTCTACCTTTGACCCATCCCACCTTAAGCCCTGTAGTTAATTCTCAAGAATGTAGCCAGGATTCTGTCAAAACAAGTAAGTCCAATCATGTTATTCCAATGCTGGAAAGCCAATAATGGCTTGTCATTTCACTTGGAGTAAATGCCAAAGTCTTTAATATGACTTACAAGACCTCATCTGACTCTCCCTGCCTTTCCTCTATGGTCTCTTCCAGTTCCTCCCTACTTCACTCTGCTCAGCTGCGCTGGCTTCATCATTGATGTTTTAAGCAACCACCCATGACAGAGCCTTTGCTCTTGATAGACTTTCTGCCCACAATGCTCTTTACTGAGACAGCTATATGGTCCACTCCCTTATTTCATTCAGGTCTCTAGAGTTGCTGCTCCAGAAGACCTTGACTGACCACTCTAAATATTAATATTCCTCTAGCCCATCTGCACTCCCTGTTCTCTTGCTGCTCTATTTTTCTCAGTGTTTACACTATATTTATCTTGCTTGTTGTATGATTTCTCCACTAGAATGTAATTGAGGGGAGGAATTTTTCTATTTCCTGTAATGCCTGGCATGTTATAGTCAATAACAATTTTATTATAATCATGACATTATTATATATTAATATTTTATATAATATAATAAATGAATGATTTTTGCAACTACTTTGTGCACATTGTATAGAGAATGACAGCTTGGTCCATAACCAATGTAATGTCTCTAATCAGATAAGTTTGCCTGCTCACATTCTCTGATACAAAACCCTGGGTCAAGTAGATAAAAATGTTATATTCACATAGCAATATTAAGACACAATGAGGTAAATGGTGGTAATTGATAACAGCTTTTGTTAATTTAAACAAGGAGGCCATTAGACTGAGGTGTGGTTTTACTGCCATGGTGGTCTATATGAGCAAACGCAAATCGAAGTCTGTAAACCCCTCCAGGTCACAGCATCAAAACGCCAACCAGTCACAAACAGCCAGCTTGGCTTTAAGCTCTAGCCAATCAAATTTCCTTTCTTTGCTTCCATACTTTCTCTATGTTAGCCCTGCCTTAGGCTCCTATCAGTGGGGTGATCCTAGCCACTTCCAGTTTGGTACTGCCAGAGTCCAATCGATTTTTGCTCAAATAAACTCACATGTTTTTTTAATATACCTTAGTTTATCTCTTAATACCTGGTTACGTACAGTTGGAATAAATTGTCACCAAAATCAATCTGAATGCATTTTGGGGAAATTTTTACATTTAAATGTGTGAATATTATGATCCTGATTCAGGTAGCCTGTGTAGAGTTCCCTGAGGAGCCCCCCTGTAATGAAAGACAGATTAACAAGAGAAAAACAGATTATTAACATGTATACCTCATGTTTGCATGGGAGATACCCAGGGAAAATGAGTACATTCTCTGAAATGGGCCCAGGCCACCACCTTAAATACCACCTTCAGCTAAAGACAAAGGAAAGGGTTTGGGGGGGAGAGGTGTTGGGTAGGAGGCCAGTTAAGGGAGCTCATCAGGAAAAGCACAGTAAACAAGGGTAAGGTTGTTATATAGATTTAAGTGGGTGCCTTCTTACTGCTAGGAATCTCTCCCACCCCCACCCCCTCTTGCAGGATCTTAGTTCCTTGACCAGGGATTGAACCCTGGCCCTTGGCAGTGAGAGCGCAGAGTCCTAACCATTGGACTGCCAGGGAATACCCTGGTAGGAGCTTCTTGTGATTTAGTCATCTTTCTCTTCTTGGTACAGAGGGAGACAGACTTACAAATGAAGATTTCCCTTATAAATGTAAATTTCCCTTACAAAAAGGATAACTGGTTCTGTTTTCAGAGTTCTCCTGTATCTGCATTTTCTCAAAAAATAATCTCAAAATAATCCTTATGTCCAAGAGGCATCTTTGGGGATGGTACGTTCTGCTTCCCTTCACCTAAGTGACCAAAAGTTGAACATACTGAATACAATTCAATTCTCTTAAAGCCTTGTAATGTAGTTGTTTTATAGGGTGAACTTACCTAATGTTATTGCTTAAGACTTGTTGCATTTAGCCCCTTTGAATCTTGGTCCAGTATTATCCTGCTACCTGCTTATCACCTTACTTTCTGTCTTCTCTCTTCTGCCCATGTTAAAGATGCCAGAGGGAAGCATTTCCCTCTGTCCTTTTACCAGCTTATTCCATTTCCCTCTGGAGATCATCCCTATATCTGCCAAAGCACACAGTGGCCTATTTAGTTTTTACATTGTACACACTCCTCGTCCTAGTACCATACCTCCTCATGGCCCTAGCATTATGTGGTATTGGGGTCTAGTTGAAAGTTCCATTATTCTTGAACAGGGCGAATAAAACAGGCCACATTTTCTTTCTTTGGAGATTAAAATTTTAAGTGTTGCTTTATAAATAAAAAGCACTTGATAGCTTAGAGTGTTTGATAATGCATTCCCTCTCCGAAGAATAACCAATGAGTACAATTGCAATAATTATAATTTTAATATAGTATTAAATATATAATATATTAATATATAATATATATTAAATATATAATGCATATTAATATATTATATATTAATATATAATATATATTAAATATATAATGTATATTAATATATTATATATTAATATATAATATATATTAAATATATAATGCATATTAATATATTATATATTAATATATAATATATATTAAATATATAATACATATTAAATATATAATATTTAATGTTAGATCCCTCAGGCTATAATTCAGAGCAGGAAGGTGAAACTGATATTAACATGAACTTAACACATTTTTAGCTTACATCTCAGTAATGGAATATCCATTTTAAGTTTTACAGGCCTCCCTCATAAAATTTAGTAAAGTGACCTTTACTCAATTCATTCTTAATATAGAATAAGGGATTTATTTTTCATCTTTATTGAGAACTGACATATAATACTCCATATTTGCTTTATATTTAATCCTTTTCTAAAGCTGTGTACAGCTTTCCAAATCCAGTGTAGAGAGTGCTAAAATATAGGTGAATGTATAATTGTAAAGTGTATGAAATAAAATTTTAAATACAGATACTTTAAAAACTGTTTCAGTAAGTTGATTATTAAAATTCGATATTATAAATTTTACTTTATAAACCTAGTGTGTAGAGAAAAACTGTCAAGTTCTTACCCACAATGCTAGCTTTCTTAGTTTAAAAGACAATCTCAAAACTCCAGCATTGTATTAGTTTCTTATTGCTGCTGTAACAAAGTACCAAAATCATACTGACTTGAAACAACACAGATTTATTATCTTATAGTTCTGTAGGACAAACATCTGACACTATCACACCAGGCTAAAATCAAGGTGTTTGCAGAGCTGTGCTCCCTTCTGATGGTTCTAGGTGAGAATTTATTTCCTTGGCTTTTCTAGCTTCCAGAGGTTACCAGCATTCCTTGGCTCCTGGACCCCTTCTTCCACCTCCAAAGCCAGCCATGCAGGTCCAGTCCTTTTCACATGACATCACTCCCCTTGCTTCCATTCTCAAATCTCTTTCTTTGACTCTCCTCTTCTGCCTTTTTCTTCCACTTTTAAGGACCCTTATATTACACTGGGTTTCCCTGGAAAATCTAAAGTAATCTCCCTGTTTAAATGTTGGTGATGAGCAGCCTCCATTCTTTTTGTCATGTAATTTAACATACAGGTTCCAAGGATTAATTAGGACTTGGCCATCTTTGGTGAAATGTCATTCTGCCTACTGCAAATTTCATTTTTAACAAATTAATTTTAAATTAATGTATATTCAAACACAGGAAATAGAAAAAAACAAAAAACTAGTGTGAAACTATAAAATAGATAATATTAAATGCATTTTCCAGGTGAGGCAGTGCAGTATCTGAGAGGTAATGTTGACATTTGCCCAACCATTGAAACCCATTTGAACTCATATCTGTCCCAGTCTGCAGTCTAATCCTTCTATTAATTGTACTACTTGATAGGATTTTTTGCCTATAGAATATGTTCTGGAGATGTATTAACTTCATGGTTACTTAAAACTGTCCTTAGGCTTGTGTGACTTGTATCAGTGGCAATAAATGCCTTCTCCTTGGTTAATCTCAGTGAGATCAATGGATTTGTTTAAGAAGCTTTTTGTTGGAAAAGAGACTCAGTCTTTCAGTGTTTTATCATGGTATACTTATAACATTTTGATTCTGTCACATTTATAATGGGAACTTTGTATGAAAGAATGCAAAACGCACTTGACATTTATCTTGCACTGAGTTAGTGTGCTCTCCTGTTTGGCTGGGGTTAACTTTAATCAGCAAGTTAACGCAAACATTTTGGAGATCTCACTTGCTGATACATAAGAACCCAGCACTTATTTGCATAATGCATCCTGCCAAGTTCAAGAGAATACAATAGCATAATAGAACACAATTTAGAGAACAGAGAAATCCAAAAGAACAAACCTTGTCAAGAACAAACTTTGTCAGTACTCAGAAAAAATAATATTTTTATATATAGTTCTCAGCATTGTTTGTGGTAATTAAAAAATATAGACATCATTGAAGTATTCTGTAATGGGTCTCTACAGTTTTATAAACAAATGGTATGTCTCATATATATATTGAGCTTTTTGTATCTGAAGTCAATTTAATCCCAATGTCCTAGCAAAAAATCTAGCATGCTACTTTGTGCATTGTAGGCCCTCTGTAAATATTTGAATATTTGAAAATTAATACCTGAACTCAAAATGAGTCTAAGGAAGCAGGTGTTTATATTAATAAGGCTAATATTTACATAAATTCACATAAAATGAAATCATTGGTACTCTTTGTGAAGTTAAATGTATACACGTGTTACAGAAAATTGAATAAGTTTATAGCCTAGTTAAGGGAAAATATCCAATAACTAAATTTATCTGTATTATTCTGAGCACATGAAATTATCAACTGCAAAATGTCTCACATACAACCCAGAATTTATTAGGACTTTCACTGAGGGTGACATTGACTTTTAGATTTTTTTTAAGGCCGTTTTTAAAAGTTACTATTGCAGCACTGTTAGAGTTAATTTGCATTATGTTCATCTGTCATCACTAAAACACAAAATAGCTATAAGCATAAGAAAAAATATAGATGTCCACTGTGAGACTAGATGATAGACATCTACTTGAACAAGACATGGAAAAAAATGACAGTTTTCTGACTGGATTTTTTTTTTTCCACTAAAATAAAAATCTGTGAATTACACTATAATATAAAAAGAAATGGAAAGTTCTCATTGGTAGAAAAGTGGCCACCCATTTCAAACTGGGAGAAAAAGTGTCCTGTTTCATAGAATTTAATTATTTAAAGAGAATATCTCAGGTTTTTTAGATGCATGGGCTAGGAAAGACTCTTCACTTTGGGTGCCTTTATTGCACTCTTATATTCTTCTAAGGTAAAAACAAACAAGAAGTGAACATGAACAAGGCTTTATACTATGTCCTGGATAATGTGGTCATTCTACAAGTATATGTGGGTTACCTACAATATGACTGGCACAAGTATTTATTAAGACTCTAGTATTTGCTAAGCTGTATATTAGATGCTGAGGATTCAACAAACAGGACCAGTCCCTTATCTCAAGGAGTTTATAGTGTACAGATGCCTAGTTGGGACAGATACAGAGATAAATATGTGCATTTGCACTTCCTGGCCTTAAGAAATCACCTTGAAAGGGCACCAGAGGTTTTAAAGTGGTTCTCTTCGAAACTAAGTACATATTGTAATATTCCAGATGGAAGCATATGACAAATTCTCTATACATTTCTCCTCTACGTCTCAACTGAAACCTGGCTGACCTCCAAATACCTGACTTCACTGTTGTCCTTTCAAGAAGAGGCTTGTTCATTCTCCCACACCCCAAATTCCTAAAGCAATCACAGCATTCTCCTAGTTGTTTTGTTTGTTGGTTTTTTGTTTTTTGTTTTTTTGCCAATTCTAGATCATTATTCTTCTATACGTATGTGAGAAAAAAGCTCTTGATCCTTTAAAATTTATAGTAACCAAATTTATCACCCTCTAAACTTCCCCCTTTTGTCAATTTTCTGGTGAATCAGTCCTTCTCCATATTCATTGAAGGGTTTGACCCACGGTTTACATTCTTCTTTCCATTTCATTTTCTGCATTCTTCTGAATGATTTCCATACGCAAGCAGAGGTCCTATCCAACCCCCTAGTTACCCTATTTATTTGATCTTCAAACCTAATCACTTTCTTGGGGTTGAAACCATGCAACTCAGATTGGTACTTGAACCCACGTGGTGGGACTCAAACCCAGCCAAAACCCAGATTGGGACTTGAACCCATGGTCTTTTAACTGAGATTACACACCTGGTCTCAGGACTTAATGAAGTTCAGGTTCTTAATGTCTCGTCACAGAAAGAATTCAGTGAGAGACAAAGTGATAAGTAAGAAGTGGATTTATTTAGAGAGAAACGTACTCCACAGACAGAATGTGGGCCATCTCAGAAGGTGAGAGTGGCACCAGGGTATGGGATTGTCAGTTTTTATAGGGGTGAGTAATTTCATAGGCTAATGAGTGGGAGGAGTATTCCAGCTATTTTGAGGAAGGGGTGGGGATTTCCAGAAATTGGGCCACTGCCCAATTTTTGACCTTTATGGTCAGTCTTGGAACTGTTGTGGCACCTGTGGATGTGTCATTTAGCTTGCCGATGTGTTACAATGAATGTATACTGAGGCTTAAGGTCTAGTGGAAGTTGACTAGTCTGCCATCTTGGACCTATCTGATTCTAATCAGTTTATGTCGTGTACTCAAGCTTTTAAAGGTTGTGCCCTGCCCCCTTCCCTCCTGTTTCAGGGTGATGGGAATATTCTAAAATTGTATCATGAGATGGTTGCACAACTTTATAAATTTACTACAAATCATTGATTGTTTCATACTTGAAATTATTGAATTTTGCGACATGTAAAGTAAACCTCAGTAAAGCTACTAAAAATTAAAAGAAAAAAAATCAAATCACTGTCACATCTACTGTGGTTCAATATACACTCCAAGACAGCACACAGGAAGTTACCATCTGAAAGTTCCCCATCCCAGAAGTGTTAATATCCAACAACCCCTTTATTCATCTAACCCCCTTCCCTCTGGCTTTCTCAGTCTCCTTCTCCCATGTATACATGGTCTTTCACTAAACTGAGACCTTTAGTTTCCCTCTCTTTCCCCTGTGTTGACTTCTTTCTTTATATTTTGGGCATTTTGAAGTTCATAACTTCCCATACTTTCCTTTTCTGCAGCCTTCCCAAACACTTCATTCCAAGTATTTCTTCTCCACTGTCCTGAAGATGCCAAAACCATCAATCTTCCTCTCACCCTGTCAGCTCTTGTGTTGCTGAGCTTTATTGTTGGTACTAAAAGTGCATGCTTTCTAGTCTCTGCTGTTCTTTCAATGCAGGAAACAAACAGAAAAAAAGCATCCTTAGCTGCTTCTCCCATTTCTTGTCTGTCTTCCAGCTCCCACAAATACAAAGACAGTCTTTACCCCTCTCATCTTACTCCTTGCCTGACCTGGCTTTTTGTTAGCTGGCAACTCTGCTTTATGCTTGGGTGTCAAGTATCTACTCCTTATCATTTATCTTATTTTTCTGTTAGAAGGAGTAGCCAACAATCTGGATCCAAAGCATCCCATCTCCAAATGTGTTTTGTTCCATTAATTATCACTTTATGTGTTGGATTCTTTCTTATGGTATATAAATATGCTCATCTCTTCCACTCAGTGGTGGGTGGAGTGGGGGAATCCCTCCTTGACACCAGTCATTGTAACACAAACTCTTTTTTTGCTCTTGTTTGCTTAATCAAATTTCTTGAAAGCAGAATTTAGATAGTCACTTCATTTCCTCACAAATCTCTTTTCCCTTTCCAAGAATGTGGCCCTGTACCCAAAATATCCCCAAATTTTTTCTGGGGACTTTGTGCCTCAAATACTTCTCAGCCACTTTTTTCAGTATGATCAGAGCATTTAATGCACTGCTTTGTAACTTCCTGATTGTCTGTATCACTTGACAAACACACAGGAACCATGTTTTGTCAAAATTGTAGTTTGTCTGTAGCACAATGCCTATGTCATAGCAGGTGCTTGAATAATACTAGAATGGATGACTAGACTACTACAGAAAATGAACCTAAAGTGTATTATTCCTATGAATTTATAGAACTCTATCACTGAAAGGGTGTTATGATTATTTAATCTAACTTCCCAATTCTCTAAGATACGCTTTCTCTAGTTGTGGCGAGCGGGGGCTACTCTTCATTGCAGTGTGCAGCTTCTCATTGCTGTGGCTTCTCTTGCTGTGGAACACGGGCTCTAGGCACTTGGGCTTCAGTAGTTGTGGCATGAGGGCTCAGTAGTTGTGGCTCGAGGGCTCTAGAGCTCAGGCTCAGTAGTTGTGGCGCACGGACTTAGTTGCTCCGCGGCATGTGGGATCTTCCCATACCAGGGCTCAAACCCGTGTCCCCTGCATTGACAGGCGGATTCTTACCCACTGCACCATCAGGGAAGTCCCTACCCTATAAGTCTTACCTCTGTTAACTACTTACTAGTAACCTAATAAAGTCATTTCCCTTAATTTTCTCATAGGGAAAATTGAAAGATTGGAATAGACCATAGTCCAAAGCTGTTTTGAAATGAGCTTATTCTAAATATAATTTTCAAGCACACAAACTACATGCCACATGTATAAGTGAATACTAGTAGTTGCCTGGGGCAAGGTCAAGGTGTGGTTATTTACTTAGTCTCAATCCCTATCTTTGGAGCTACTGAGCAGGTGTCAATGAATGGATGAATGAGTAGAAGCTAGATTTGATGCCAATTCAGGACAACTCCAGTTTTTCATGCTGTGAGCTGCAGATAGGGAGATAAATTTGTAAACCCTTTCTGATTCTGTGAGAGAATGAGAATGATAAGGAGAGGAGTCAGATATCCTAAAACAATATTGCAGTAAAATATGTTCCAAAGAAGGTTTAATTTTACACAAATACACCAACACATAAAAGTAAAATCGATATATATTTTTTAATGTGCTGCACTGTTTTATGCTGAATCTGACTTCCTTTTTCCCCCTCTGCATATTGGACACTGTTCCATTTTTACTGCTCAGGCTATCACTTTCCTAAAGCAGTTGAATAAGCCCCAGAGGACAAAGGTATCACCCTGAAGGGCGTGAGCTTTGCGGTAGGGAAGCTGTTGGAATTCTATTCTGTTGACTCAGTGCCTCCTCAGATCAGATGAGTGAGAGAAGCTGAGCCTGTCAGCAGATTTTTCTCCAACTGTGCATGCTCAAGCCAAATCAAGCAGGTCAATAGTATCTCCAGACTTTCCTATTCATGGACAATATGTCCAACTCTAAGGGTAAAACTGAAGACTCCATCCAGTGATCTGCAGCAAGCCTCTGACTCTTAAGTATGGATTGTTACAGAAGAGTGTGTGTGTGGCCTAAGACAACTGTGGGATAGTTAATAGGGTTGATGTTCTGTAAGGGAACACAAAACATCTAACCCCATCATGTAAAAAGAATCATACCCAAATGCACAATGCCTAAAAATACAAGGCTTTAAGTGTTAATAAACCTTATGCCCTGAAAGTTCCTGAAGCTTCTGTGAAAATGAAACTATGTTCAAATGCCATATCCTGGGAAATATAAATTGATCTGGTAAGTTTCAGAAGAAATTTCAACAGTGAAAAAAGGTGACATAACCTTCCATAAGACTTTCTGTTTAACCTTTAGTTAATCAAATAAGCAAATTGACACTATTTTCCTAGCTTTCAAATTGTATAGGACTTTATTGTACTTTTCAAGTTCAATATTGGGTCTGAGACTCTGTGTGGAAAGGGTCAATAAAATAAAGAATATAAAGTTGTTTGTGGCCACACCTATTAAGTTGGTTTCTTATAGGGTCACTTTTCCTTTTTATACAGAATTCATTTAAATGTTTCAAAAAATAGAATTCTATACTTACTAAAAATTTCTAAAGAGGAAGACACCAGGATTTCCTACCATTAATAAATAGTAACTGTTTAAAAACCTTAATTCACAGGAAAATACTTCATTTTTCTACCTTCACTGGAGTAAAATGAATCATCATTTGTTGCACAATAGCTTTTACGTCTTTAAGAAAAAGTTTCCTATTACCGTTTTTTCCCCCTCAGAGGTCCCAACTTCCATAATGTGTTTTGGGATTTTTTTGAGATATAATTGTTATATAACATTATATTAGTTTTAGGTATATAATAAAATGATTTGATATTTGTTTATATTGTGAAATGATCACCACAGTAAGTCTAATTAAAATCCATTACCACACATAGTTACAAATTTTTTTTCTTGTTATGAGAACTTCTAAGATCTACTCTCAACAACTTTTAAATATATAATACAGAATTATTAACTATAGTCATGGTGCTATACATTACTAAGATTTTTTATAACTGAAAGTTTGTGCATTTTGACCCCCTTTATATAATGGGTGTTTCTTAATCAACTTCTCTGATTATAAGATAAAAAAGACACAACCAGTTATGAAAGCCTGGCTATTTTCCATTCATATTCACTGTCCCATAATTATTTATTATTATATGTGCTATATTCACTTCTTGGGTTTTTTCTCCCCACTAAATGGAATACTTTGAATTTCACCTGTTGGGTTTCATTTCCAATAGGTGCTTTAGTGTATTAAAGTAATTTTGAGTTCTGAAATGCTAACTACATTATAATACAACAGAATAAGACTCATGTCAAAAAAAATAGTGTCAAAGCACTGTGAAAATTCAAAGAAGGGAAAGTTAATTTCTATCTATGGGGATCAGGGCAAGCTTCACAGAAGAGTAAAATTTCAATTAGAAGAGACAGAATTTGTTGGGCAACATAGATGTTGGGAGAAAACATTGTAGTAAGAATGCAGGCAAATATACAAAGGTATGAGAATGCTGGGTATTTAGAGGAAAGTAAATTGTTCAGTTTGCCATAAATATAAAACACATAGGTTAAAGAGATTGGAATGGAAGATTATTGATATTTTATTATCAAAAATATAAAAATATATTTCCTCCAGT
This sequence comes from Hyperoodon ampullatus, assembly GCF_949752795.1. Classification (NCBI taxonomy): domain Eukaryota; kingdom Metazoa; phylum Chordata; class Mammalia; order Artiodactyla; family Ziphiidae; genus Hyperoodon; species Hyperoodon ampullatus. The sequence continues at coordinate 150,732,787 of NC_136914.1, read as the reverse complement.
TCTCATTTACATAAAGAAAATATATAAAATACAATCTCTGTTTAGTTTTCTGAGATGAACACTCAGGAAAATTGTATTTGAAATAAGTTCTGATTATTTATAACAGGACAAACATTTTGACACTACCTCTTTTAGCGTATGAGGAAAATTATGTAGAATTCTTCAGGACACTTAGGAAAGCAATAAAATATTTAACAATCCACTTGTGTTTGGGTTCCTACAACATTCATATAACTTGCATCTCTTGCTGATAGTGGTCTATTCAGTTTAGGTATCTAGTTTAAGGATCAGAAGACAATTAACATTTAATAACAAGCTCAAATGGCTTACCTGATATTGCTTCTATGTTATTAGCTGCTTGTTTCAGCTACTTTACATTAATACTGCTAAATCAAGACAAAGGTTACTAAACAAGTAAAAATTAGCACAAAGGTGCTTTAAAAAATCTGTAATATGATTTTTCCTTATGTACTTCTTTTCAAGGTTACAAAAGTGAGCAATTTTTCTTAAAATGTAACTGTTCTGTAATGATGTAAATACCTTTTGGATTAAGTCGTTTTTAATAAATGTAAAGGGAAACTTCTATTAAGATGTATGGAAACCGTCTACCATATAGAGAAACCTATATCCAAAACCTATTTAGTTAATTTTTTGTTCTCATTTTTACATGCTGGGATCCACTTTAAAATTACTTTTGTTTTGTAACCTTTTTTGCTCGTTCTAATAATAAGAAACACCCTGATGAATGAAAGACGGTATCAATATATTTAAAATATCCTAGAACTTCCTTATCTATGTCCCAAATGCCTTTTCTTCCATTTTCTTATGCAAGATTTATTGCCAAAAACAAAAATCAGCTTGCTTTCACTGAATTTTAAATTCCAAAAGGAAGCAAAACACATGCTAACTCAAAAATGAAAATGCCATCATATTAAGGTAGTGAATCTCTTAGACAAAAGATACATTCAATTTCTGTTTCTATTTAAAGGTGATGGAAAAAGAGCACATGCCAGCCTGTACTGTATGAGAGAGCTTTCCTACTGAACACCATTATTACTGGGTTGATATTATCTTGAAAATCCAAGAAGTAAAAGATACACTTTACTTGAGTATGTGAATTTTGAATATAACATGAATTAGAGATATGTTTTGCTTAACTTAAGAGATCTGGCCATAAGAGTGTTTTAGTTTGGTATATTGCTAACTTTTTTTCCTAGGTAATATAAAAATTTGAGCCAGCAAAAAGAAGTAGCTGCCTTCCTGAATGATTCTTTGTAATGAATGTTCTACTGAAAAGTAAGTGACCAGTTTTTTTTTCTTTTTTTAACATTTTTATTGGAGTATAATTGCTTTACAATGGTGTGTTAATTTCTGCTTTATAACAAAGTGAATCAGTTATACATATACATATGTTCCCATATCTCTTCCCTCTTGAGTCTCCCTCCCTCCCACCCTCCCTATTCCACCCCTCTAGGTGGTCACAAAGCACAGAGCTGATCTCCCTGTGCTATGTGGCTGCTTCCCACTAGCTATCTATTATTATACGTTTGGTTGTGTATATATGTCCATGCCACTCTCTCACTTTGTCCCATCTTACCCTTCCCCCTCCCCACATCCTCAAGTCCATTCTCTAGTAGGTCTGTGTCTTTATTCCCATCTTGACCCTAGGTTCTTCATGACCACTTTTTTTTAGATTCCATATATATGTGTTAGTGTATGGTATTTATTTTTCTCTTTCTGACTTAATTCACTCTGTATGACAGTCTCTAGGTCCATCCACCTCACTACAAATAACTCCATTTCATTCCTTTTTAAGGCTGAGTAATATTCCATTGTATGTATGTGCCATATCTTCTTTATCCATTCATCTATTGATGGACACTTAAGTTGTTTCCACATCCTGGCTATTGTAAATAGAGTTGCAATGAACATTGTGGTACATGATTCTTTTTGAATTATGGTTTTCTCAGGGTATATGCCCAGTAGTGGGATTGCTGGGTCATATGGTAGTTCTATTTGTAGTTTTTTAAGGAACCTCCATACTGTTCTCCATAGTGGCTGTATCAATTTACATTCCCACCAACAGTGCAAGTGTTCCCTTTTCTCCACACCCTCTCCAGCATTTATTGTTTCTAGATTTTTTGATGATGGCCATTCTGAATGGTGTGAGATGATATCTCATTGTAGTTTTGATTTGCATTTCTCTAATGATTAATGATGTTGAGAATTCTTTCATGTGTTTGTTGGCAGTCTGTATATCTTCTTTGGAGAAATGTCTATTTAGGTCTTCTGCCCATTTTTGGATTGGGTTGTTCATTTTTTTGCTGTTGAGCTGCATGTGCTGCTTGTAAATTTTGGAGATTAAGCCTTTGTCAGTTTCTTCATTTGCAAATATTTTCTCCCATTCTGAGGGTTGTCTTTTGGTCTTGTTTATGGTTTCCTTTGCTGTTCAAAAGCTTTGAAGTTTCATTAAGTCCCATTTGTTTATCTTTGTTTTTATTTCCATTTCTCTAGGAGGTGGGTCCAAAAGGATCTTGCTGTGATTTATGTCATAGAGTGTTCTGCCTATGTTTTCCTCTAAGAGTTTGATAGCTTCTGGCCTTACCTTTAGAAGTGACCAGTTTTGATGCAATAATCTTAAACACAAACAGAATAACACCTGCTTCTTATCAAAATGAGAAAATGAGAATCATTATAAAAGATCTGAACCATTCATTTATTTACTTAAAAATTATTGGACATCTGCAATGTGCCTGGCGTTGTTCTTAGCCATAAGCTGTGAATTTGAGAACTTGATGACTTTGTTACATAATAGAGTAACTACTGTTACATTTTCACTTATAGGATGAAACATTTAAGAAAAGTAGCCTATAAGTAAAAATGGCCAATGATCTGTAATCAATTTTCCCTTGAGTATTTACATTTATTAATTTTCTTAATATAGTTGCAATCAAACCATCACTTTCAGGTACATATTTGATAATTTCAAAGTACAAAGAAAGGTTGTTTAATGTCAGAGATACAGTTGTTAAAGTTATCATTTATAAAATTCTGTCAACTGAACAGTGCCTAAAATCTGACATTTCAGCACACAGGTCTTACTACTCTAAAAACATCAATTATAGCTAATAGATCTAAAGGATAGCTTTTCAAAGTTTCACTTTCCTCAGCATATTCAAGTTATCATTAAAAGCAAAATAGCTGTTTGTCTATACAGATGTATCTCTAATTTGTGACAAACAAGACTGGGAGTCAAAGTAGTTATTAAACCCAAATCAGAAGAACAATTATTGATCACCTAATCAAAAACAAGGATATTTCTTTATAAAAGTATTCATGATGACCTTTGAAACAAGTTAAATAGGTCTTACATAAATAAATGTTAATAAAGGTAGATGAGTGAGTAAATATAATTTCAGAGGTCCAATTAAGAGATTGGACTATGGGCAGTTTCAGGTTTGTACCCCAGTGCCTCAACTTAATTGCTGTCTGTCCTCAGAAAAACTATTTATCCCTTTGTACCTGAGTTTTATCAATGCTCTGTCATCCTGGATTTAAGAATTCTGAAGGAGAAAATGGCACTTATATACGGGTTCCTGGTTTAGGGCATATATTGCATCCTGTAGGAGAATATCTGAAATTTATAGGGATTATTCCTCCACAGATGTCTAATACAGACCTTTTTCCAATATTTTAATCTTGGTTTTTCCATTTTTCTGTCTCCCAACTGGTACAACTTCTGAACATGAGTAGGCTATTCTACCAAATGAAGCAGATTAATACTAGGTATTGTGGAATTTAGTAAGTCTACCAAATTCCATGGGTGTGAGCCCATTGCTACACTTCTGTAAAAGATTGGCTTGGTTATCTGATGTTGCTGATATACCATGGCAAATGGATGAGGATTTCTGTAAGTCCACAGATGGTATTGCTGGCAGGAGGACTATAGATAGATATTGCCTATTGACAGCCAGAATCCATGACCATCTAAATAAAGCCATTTCTCTGTCCCTTCTGTATTAGAAAAGATCCAATACAATCAATCACACACCCGAGGTCTAGCTGGTTCCCCTCGGGTATTGTTTCTGCTGTTTGCAGGCTGAGCACTTAGCCCTGACTACAGCCATATCAATCTTGATGAACAAGTGTCTGTGTTCTTGAGCCCATGAATAGCATATATCTCTGCCACCATAAGCACTTCTTCCCCAAACTTTAGGACTCATTAAGCAATACAAGGGTGGTTGGGGAAAAGGGATTAATATTTACAGGATGGTTCATTTTGTCCATTTAATTTGAGATCTTCACACACATGCACTGATCAGAACTCAAGTGAAGACTTTTGTGGGTTTCTCAGCAGGTCTTGTGGCATTCTTTCTACATCTATCTACTCTTCTGTCTCCTTCGGGGTGAATTCTAGACCTCTTGCTGCCTCTGCACTTAGACTCCCAGTTTTATCTCTTAAACTCAGACTGCTGGAGTCTTCTCCTTGTTTCCCACTCTGTGGTACGGAAATTCTCTTCAGGCAGTAACCTAGAGTAATCATAAGGCGTACCTCATTTGTTGCCCCATTGTCAGGATCAGTGTCCTGAAGTTTCTCATGTTCAATGTCTGAAAAGCATTATTATTTCTTCTAGAAGTTTCAGGTGGTATGGTAAATCTAGTCCCTGTTACTCTTTCTTTGGAAGCAGAAATTTCCCACCTTCCCCCCCCCACCCCATATTTGCATGTATATCATTGGCCATCCTTTTATTTTTAACCCATCTGTCCAGAGTAATTTTTGTGTGTGAATAACAGTTATGTCTGGCACTTTCATTCAATCTGAGAATCTCTGCTTTATAATTGAATTTAGACCATTTATATTTAATATAATTATTATTAGATTCAAATCTACTATCTGGCTCTTGTCTTATTCTTTGTTCCTTTTTGATCTTTGCTTCACTTTTAGATTTAATATATTTTATAGTTCCATTTTATCATTACAAGTGGCTCCCTTTATCTTTTTTATTTTTCAGTGGTTGCTCAATAGTTGACATTATAATAACTGTATATTATCTATATTCATATAATATTACTTCACTTAGAAGTGATAAGAACCTCATAATAGTATATTTTTAATTTTCTCCTATATTGTGGTATCATTGTTATACTTTTTATTTCTACAAATGTTATAGAGCACACAGTAAATTTGTAATATTTAATATTTGTGTGTAGATTCCAGTTTCACTCTGGTAACATATTCCTATTCCCTAAGTGTTACAGACTGAATTGTGTCCCTCCCTGCTCATTTCATATGTGAAGTCCTAGCCCCCAAAACATCTCAGAATGTTACTGTATTTGTGCACACACAGAGAAAAGGCCATGTTAGAACACAGTGAGAAAGTAACATCTGCAAGCAAAAGGGAAATACCTCAGGAGAAAACAAACATACTGATACCTTGATCTAGGACTTCCAACCTCCAAAACTGAAAAAATGAATTTCTGTTGATTAAGCCACCCAGTCTATGGTATTTTGTTATGGCAACCCTAGTAAACTTATATACTAAGGAACTTTCTATAATATGTTGTAGTGCATATGTGCTAGAGGTTAATTCTTACAAATTTTCTTTGTATGAAGAATGTTTTATTTCCACTTCATTCTTGAAATATATTTTTCTGGTTAAAGAATTCTGGGTGAACATTTTTTATTTTCTTTTTTTCCTTAAATATTTAAAAATTATTTTTCATTTTCTTTTGGCTTGCATGGTTTTTGATTATCTGTGTTTTCTCTGTATGAAATGATTTTTCCCTCTGGCTGCTTTTAAGAATTTCTGTTCAATACTGGTTTTAAGCAATTTGTGATGGGCCTTGGTGGAATTTTCTTTGTGTTAATACTACTTGGGGTGTGTTGAACTTCTTGAACCTATGGGTTTATATTTTGTTTCAAATTCAGAAAATTTTGAGCATTATTTCTTCAACTATCTTTCCCATACATTCCTCCTTTAATAGAACTCCAATTATATTTACATTAGATTACTTGATATTGTCCACATGTCACTGATGCTCTGTTTAATCCCTGAAGTTACATTTTTCTTTCTTGCTTCACTTTGAAATGTTTCTATGCTATATCTTCAACATCATTAATATTTTCCTCTGCATTGTCTAATCTGCTATTAATATCTTCCTACTTTGGATCTTTTTACATCTTCCATTTATCTTCTTATTATAATTCTATCTCCCTTACTTTCTTGAACATATGGTGCGTATTTATAACAGCAGCCTTAATATCCTTATGTTTTAATTGTATTGCCTAAGTTTTTGTGGGTTTTCCATTGAGTTTTTTTCTCTGCAAGTTATTAATCATATAATCTTTCTTCTTTTAATACCTGTAAATTTTTTATTAGATGAATTACATTGTATATGGTGTGACTCTTCTGTCAGATGAAAACTCACAATATCCCCAGTCTATTGTGCTCCAGAAATTAATTGCCTATTGCTTCCTGGTGATTCTTTCTTTGGTCTTGGGTAGTTTCTTCTTGTGAATAGACAAATCAGTACTTATGCACAAACTCAAGGAAACCCTTATGCCAAGCTCCAGAGCTCTCTTTGCAAGATGTATAAAATGTGCTTCTGGCCTTCAACAAATTTAGAATGTGGTGGGAGAAAGTTAAGAGGTCTACTTGGATAACTACAATACCATGTATGCAGTGTTTTTTTTTTTTTATCAGTGTACAAGCAAATCAATTTATTATGTCCACCTAAAATCAATAATCCCTGGATGATAATAATGATAAACACTAATTTAGTACTTACCCTATGCCAATAGCTAAGTGTGTCACATTCAACTCCTATCCTTACAAGAACTCTATGATATGTACTAATTTTGCAGAAGAGGAACCTGAAGTCTGTGGGAGGGTAACAACTTGGCCAAGTCACATAGTAAGTGAGAGCCAAGATCTTAAACAGTGTGATTCCAGAGTCAATGTGCTTAATTAATAGTTTGCCTTCAAAGATACTTACTTATAGAGACCAAATAGAAAATACAACCTAAGAGCCTTACCTTACTAACTAAAGAATTTGAATTTAAATGTTGTCTTCAAAAATGGTTTGCGGGCTTCCCTGGTGGCACAGTGGTTGAGAGTCTGCCTGCCAATGCAGGGGACATGGATTCATGCCCTGGTCCGGGAGGATCCCACATGCTGTGGAGCAACTGGGCCCATGAGCCGCAACTGCTGAGCCTGCGTGTCTGGAGCCTGTGCTCTGCAACAAGAGAGGCTGTGATAGTGAGAAGCCTGTGCACCACGATGAAGAGTGGCCCCCACTTGCCACAACTAGAGAAAGCCCTCGCACAGAAACGAAGACCCAACACAGCCAAAAATAAATATACATAAAAGAACAGCTTCTACTGCTTAAAAAAAAAAAAAATGGCTTGCAAACTTTATCATACCATACAGAGTGGTACTGGTATCCATTAAGATTGAGTTCAGTTGACAGTAATAGAAACTCTACTCAGAGTGGCTTAAACCAAAAATAGGATGATTTTTTAACATAACAAAGTCCAAAGGACAAAAGACCAGAGTTGATATTGTGGCTTAAGGATGTCAACAGGAACCCAGGCTCTTTGTGTGTCTCTTTTTAATCTTTGTGATATTTACCCTTGTGGTCTGAAGATGACTCTTGTATCTCGAAGTATGCTTCTGTGTATGCAAGGGAAGAACAACAGAGGGCAACAGACAAAAAATGAGGCCAAGAGAACTGGCTCACTTAATGGCTTTCCCTGCAGCTCCACAGTATGAATTCTGCTTGTATATCTGCTCAGAAATCCATCACAATAGACACTTCTAGCTTCAAGGGAAGCAGAGAAGTGTGTCTTTTTCTTTTTCTTTTTACTAGGTGTATTGCTTCCCTATTCAAGTAGGGAAGAAGGAAAGAAAACTGGGAGAAGGCAATTAATAATATCTCTACACAATGATTCTATATTCAGCAACCTTATCCTGTATTCTTAAGTTTTGCCAAGCATTTTTGAGAGTGTGCAGTTATCTGTACCAGTTGATCGCTTTCTTTTTAAAATTGTGATCCAAAGTAATACATTTTACTTTGCAACAGTTTGTATTTTATCTCCAAAGAATGAGGCCACTGATTTAATTGAGAGGGTGTGACTAAAGAGAAAATTTAGGTCTTAAACACACTTCACCCTGAGTGTACTTGGATAATCCCATTGGCAGCTAAAAACCAGGGTGGTTAAAAGGAAAAATCTGTTGCATTTGGCAAATTAACACTTAATTGAACATTTGGCTTGAAACTTTTGCATAAAAGAAGCAGTCATGGGCTTCCCTGGTGGCGCAGTAGTTGAGAATCCGCCTGCTGATGCAGGGGACACGGGTTCATGCCCCGGTCCAGGAAGATCCCACATGCCACGGAGTGGCTGGGCCCGTGAGCCATGGCCGCTGAGCCTGCGCGTCCAGAGCCTGTGCTCCACAATGGGAGAGGCCACAACAGTGAGAGGCCCAAGTACCGCAAAAAAAAAAAAAAACAAAAAAAAAAAACAAAGAAGCAGTCATAATCATTAGAGCCACACAAGGAGTTAGTTTATCGGTCACTTATTCCCATCTATCCACCGTTAAATCACTTTTCCTGAGATGATGCCCCTGGCCCACCTGCTTTTAATATTTTGACAGCCAGTTTTTCTTCAGCTTTATATCTCCCTGCCCAACACAAGAGTTCAGGCAGTGATGAGATTCACTTCAGTGTCATGGAACGAGCCATGTTTCATGATGCCATTTTCAGGAAGCTTATACAGTACCGACATAGTAGAAGGACTTGTAGGTGATAGATTTAAGAATATATTTCTTCACACACACAGTACTTCGTATAAGATAGATAACCAACAAGGACCTATTGTATAGCACAGGGAACTCTACTCAGTACTTTGTGATAACCTATATGAGAAAAGAATCTAAAAAAGAATGAGTATATGTACATGTATAACTGCATCACTTTGCTGTACACCTGAAACTAACACAACATTGTAAATCAACTATACTCCAATTAAAAAAAAGGAAAAAAAATTAGTTCTTGAACTAGTTGTAGATATTTGTTGCAGGTACAGTATTTACATAAGACCTTTTTTCTTAAACTTTGGACTTCATTAGAGAGCAAGGTATTTAAAACATTTTAAAATTCAGCTGTAAGACTATTATGTGATTAGCTAATATGTATCAAGTAATTATTGACAGGTGCTGATCTAATTTAGAAGTGCTTTTTTTCATTATTAAAAGTTTAAACATTATTATAGAATGATAGAGTTGAAGTAGAAAGTAAAATTTTTTGTAGGTTGGGTTTTGTTAGGATACTCAATTAACATGGGCTGATTGTTCCCTTCCCCAAGATCAACCCTAACAGAATATAAAGACATGTCAAAAACCTATGAAAAATAAAACAGTGAGTAAATGATGCGGAGAGAGTGTACTACTTAGAATGGTATGTGTGTGGAGGAGAATGATAGTAGCTGTGGCCTGGGGAAGAAGGAGGCTGCAGCTGGTAATGGGAGGATAATTTAGGAAGAAGAGTTTGAGTTCTGCTTTTGAACATTTTATCCACCATGCTACTCACTACCACCATCCTCATGTTGCCTTGGGCAGTTAAAATGTCTATGCCTTGCCTCAGGACTTAGTGGCAGAGGCTCAGTCATCTGATACAGGAATCCTTAGGGGTAAAATCTGACCAATGACACAGGCCCAGCTGGAGAGAGGAGTCAAAGACAGTGGGTACTGACTAGGCCAGAGCTAACTGTCCCACCTCTCTCCATCCAACTACCCAGCAGTGCTGCATCAAAAATTAAAAGAATGCCTCTGTTAGTGCTGCCTCTCGCTGGGAGCGATTGAAAGAGGCTAGGAGTAAAGCCCTGTCCCAAGTGTTGGTGGTGCATAGGACTGATGAACTGTGGTTTCCTGGGGGCTCTCCACCCTGAGTCCTTCCCCCTATTCTCTCCTTCAGCCCATCTGGATTGTCATAGATTTAGGTCTTTCATGTTCCCCAAATATGCATTCTTGGACAGAGTAGCCAATATACCCAGAGGAACATGAGTTGACCATTCAAAATAAAGAAATGTCTAGGGAGTATATTTTTATTTCAAAATTTTAAAATATTAACTTTTTACAGTTATCAACAGAAACAAGTGTTTTTAAATAAAGAATTTTATTTATTTATTAGGCCATGCACCACAGCTTGTGGGATCTTAGTTCCCTGACCAGGGATGGAACCTGGGCCCCGTGCAGTGGAAGCACAGAGTGAGTACTAACCACTGGACTGCCAGAGAATTTCCTAAATAGAGAATTTAAAGTAGGTATAATAAACACTCGTGGTTTAGGGAGATAACAATATGAAAAGAATAGACACTATTAAGAAAATCAATTGGCAATATTAGATGTGAAAAATATTAGATATACAATATTAGATATGAAATGAAAAACATAATAGATTTTAAAAAATAGAATGATGTAGACAAAAGAGAAATAAGAAAGCTGGAAGATCAGATTGAGCAATTCTCCCAGAAGAGAGTAGATAAGGAGAAAGGAAATGTTAACAAATATGGAACCTATATGGAGAAATATTAATATCCATATAAAAGAGATCACAGAAAGGAAAAAAATGGGAGAAGGTAATTTTTTTTTTAATAATGAAGAGATACTTCTCAGAACTAAAGAAAAATGAAAGGTCTCAGGTTAAAGAGATCCACTGTATACCAAAAGGAAATATAAAGAAAAGCTACATCTAGATATAGTAAAAATTAAGAGTATTGAAAAATTCTAAAGTTTTCTATAGAAAAAGATCACATTTAAAGGAAAAAAAGGAGATGCAAGAAAACAATGGAGTAATACCTTTAAAGTATTAAAGAAAAAGAACTTTCAATCTAGAATTTATGTCCAACCAAAAGATCACTTGAAAGTGAGGGTACTGTTAAAACCTTGTTAGCATAAAAGGACTAGGAAACTTTGCCTCACAAAAATTCACATTAAAAGCACTTTTGAGGAAGTACTCAATATGAAGAGAAAAAAGTCTCAGAGATGCTCTAAGAAATATGCTAACTAAATGGTTAAATAGCTAGATAAAATTCATAATTAAAAAAATAAGACCAAAAAAGAGAAACAGTAAACCCATAAGAACTCATAAGAACCCAGAAACAAAATTCTGGACAACCATTAAGATGAGTGTTGGGAAGTGAGAGACTAACATAATATAAACATAAACATAAGAGAATGTTTTGGTATTTTTAGAGAGAATATTTAGATTTTTTAATACAAAGGTTTAATACAAAGGAAGCAGTAAGGAGAGTTTAAAAAGAAATGTAAGGTGTGAGACAAATTATAAACTAAGATTGGCAAAACCAATCTAAATATACCAAAATTCAAAATACATGTTAATAAACTAAACTTGCCAGTTAAAAGACAGTGATCACCCACTGGGAAAAGTAATGCAGCTAAATGCAGGGTGTTGGGTTACCTTGTGTTTTGCCATAACAAACAAAGTCCAAATCTCAGTGGCTTAATATTTTTTTCTTGCTGACATTAAAATCCAAAGTAGATCTTTAGAGAGTGGAGGGATAGGGTTGAGAAAGGAGCAGCAGGAGGAAAGTTGTGTCCATACAGTTATTCTGGGCCCAGGTTCCATTCAGTTGTGTGGAATTCTCCAGCGACTCTTCTGTTTCCGGCCAGCAGGCATGCAGAAAACAGACAGCATGCAGGCTACCAATGGAGATTTTAGGGGAGTTTGTAGTGGCTTACATTCTGTTTGCTCACATTCCATTGTCCTGAATTCATTTTCGCAGCCTTCTAACTTCAGGGGAGGCTGAAATATGGTCAGTTCTTATGCTAAGGAGTAAAAGAAAATGTTTGAACTGTTCTCTATGCCTGATCTGCTCTTCTGATCCTCAAATATGTGTCTCGCTTCCTTCCAGAGAACACCCAAAAAAGAATCTCAGGTTCCTTCCAGTTGCTACAACTATCATAAAGTCCAGGATATCTAGATGATAAACAGCTTTCTCCCTCAGATCCACCTGCAGTTCTTCTTGGTCCAGAAGTTATGAACTAAAATAACAGGTTACCTACTGCCACCAAAACACACACCTAATATGTAGTGAAGAAGAATGGTCAGGAAATCACAATAAAATTCTTATTTGGCAAGTGGGAAATATGTCAGACAAATTATCCTGAAAAAGCAGATATGGCTATATTAATAACAAACAAAAAACTAAGACAAAAAGCACCATGAGGAATAGAGACATTTACTACATTTCGAGAAAATGTATAACATCTCTCACCAGTATAACATCTCTAAACAGATATGCATCTAATAAAAATAGTCCCAAAACATATGAGGATTAATGGGTTAAACTAAAGGAAGTAATTGCAAATCTACTGTCATGTTGAAAGATTTCAGATACGTCTCAATTATTGATAGGCTACACAGATGAAAACATTAACAAGGATTTAGAAAATCTCAACAAAACTACATAATAAGCTTGACCTAATAGACATATATCAAAATCTACATAGAGTAATGAGAATACATGTCCTTCTCAACCACACATAGAAATTTTAAAAAAAATCATAGGACATAAAATAAGCCTCAACAATTTTCAGTGAATATATAATGTGCAGACTGCTCTCTTTGACTGCAAAGGCAATTAAGCTAGAATTTAATGACCAGATAAATTAAAAATCCCATACATTTAGAAATAGAGAAACACACTTGTAAATAATACATAGGTTAAATATGAAATCATTCTAAAAACTAGAAAGTAGCTAAAACTGAATAATAAAACACACTGCAACAAAACTGGGTGCAGCAAAATCAGTACATTGAAGAAAATTTACTGGTCTATATTAAGAGAGAAAATGTGAAAAGTCCAACTTAGGAAATTATAAAAAGGTAAATATAAAACCAAAAAACATAGGTGAGCCAGATATGCTTACTTTAGTATAGCTCTGTATTATTGATCTATTGAAGTGTGAGAAAGCCATGCAATGCCTTTCAAGAGGCATTTAAGTGCAGCTAATTAACTTTAATAAATTATAGTTGAATCATTAACCTTGTGAACTGCAAGGTCCGACAGTCCTCATGGAATTTCAGGACAAAAACCCTAAAGGGAAAGATTATTTTGTTATGCTGTTATGTGGAAATAAACTATGATAAAAACAAGAGAGAGAAGGGATTTTTCCATCAGATTTTTTTTGGACAGCCAAATAAAAGCATACTCTAAAAATTACCGTTATAAATTTCAACTAATGTTGACGTTAGAAAAATTCCTGTATAGCGTGACTGTGTTAATTCTCTCACTTCATCTTCACAAGTGCTGAGAAAGCAAAGGAAGTATGGACATACCGGATAATTTCTACTATTCCATCAGATCCACTCATTTAAAATTAAGTGGAAATACAGTAAGTCCCCTACATATGAATGAGTTCCATTCCGAGAGCACATTCCTAAGTCCAATTTGTTCATAAGTCCAACAAAAACAGTCTTTATCGCTTGGCACTTCTTACCAGTACCAGCTACCTCACTGCTGCTTTTATGCTTGCTTCCGGATATCCTGGGCTTGAAATAAAGATACCGTACTACTGTACTCTAGACAGTACTGTACAGTAAAGTACACAAAAGCACAACCACTTGTAGAGGATGCACATAAAACACAGCCACTTGTAGAGGGTGCAAGTGACAGTGTACACCAAACACGTGAACTAACTTGTGTGATTGGACATGTGAATGCACGTTCACATCTTTGAAAGTTCTCAACTTGAAGGTTCATATGTAGGGGACTTACTGTGCCCATATCTGTTATTTTTGTTTTTTTGGTTTTTTCCCCATATTTGTTTTAAATTCTCACTGAGTGATCAAGGATTCAAGAGACAGTGGGAAAAACATGGGCACAGGCCATCTCAAATAGGCTTCAAGTCTGATCCAAGTCCTGTTATTTCCCAGACAGGAAACCTTATGCAAGTCATATAACTTTTCTTAGGCTCATATAATCTTACTTTTATAGGCTTCCTTTAAAGTGGATGAAAGTGTAACCTGAATCATAGCATTCTCTTGTGAAGGTTAAGTCAATTAATGTTTATTAAAGTTCTATGTTGCAGACAAGATAGCATGCAATGATATATTGAATATTCTTGGCACGTGGTAGTCGTTTTATAAGTAGGCATTATGAAATGATCATACTATTCTAATAATGCTCTGCCATTTTAAGGAAAGAATGTAAAACCATGTTTCTAAGGGAAAAAATTATAATTTTTTTCTAAATATTATTTGCCAATCCATTAAAATATGAATATTAACCAATTAGATTATTATATCAATAGTCTAATAAAAACCTAAATAACATATATAACTTAAAATATAAAATCCCAGCCCCATTTTTGTTTAATTAGTATCATACGGGTGATTATTTCTTGAAACACATGAAAGAAAACATTGCCATAATTTTGCCTGAATAACATTACTATGTTAATGCACTTAATTAGGAAATCTGTTATCATTAAAAGGCCTAGCACAGAAAGTGGTACATAGTAATTGTTTAATTCTTATTAGCTATTACCATTCAAGACTAAGCCCTTTCCATGTTGGTACCTCAGTCAGCGGGTTGGTTCTCTGCTTCTACATCCACTTCCGTCCTCCCTAACATACCTCTCAGATTACTTTTCCTAAATTTTACTTTCATTTTTTCATTCTCCTGATTCAGTTCCTGGAATAATTTACAGATACCTCCTGCCTCAAATTTAGAATTCTGATCTTTGTTTTCTGGAGCTTCAGCTCAGTTTGCTAGAAATAGTAAATGATTCAGAACCAAGAAGAGCTGGCATCCAAATCAGGCTTAGCTGCCTGCTAGTTGTGGGCCCTTGGGGATTCCTAATATTTCTAAGCATAAATTTCCTCACTTATAAAATAAAATTGAGATAACAATGCATTTCTTTTAGGCTACTGTGATGTTTTAATAACAAAGTGCTCTGAGCATAGTAGGTGGTGAGATCCACTACATTCCCATAACCTGGCTCCTCTTTATTCAGACTCGACATAGAATAGATTTGGATCTTCCTGAAACACATTTATGTAAGCATGATTAGGTTATCATGTTGTACTACAAGAGTTTGTGCATCTAACTTATTGGCTGAAAGTTACTCAAAAGTAATTGTATAATTTATCCCATTTTTTAAAGCCCTTGTACCTACCCTAGTGCCTATTAAAAAATAATACGTATCAATACATAAATGTTTGTTGAATGAATGAATGAACAAGTTTTGCTTGCTAAAAGCACCATAAAGATTTAATTCAACATTCTCATTTTACTGAAATTAAAATACTATACAGCAATCAGTATCAAGTTGATTAAATTTAGCTTAAATATTTCTTAATAAATTCTTAAAGTTAGACTATTTTAAGCATAGCTACAGTCATTTTTATAGAAGATAAGGGAAAAGAGAAGAGATACACAATTATTTGCAAATTATTTATCTAGAACTACCACATCTAGTGATTGGCTTTAACTTAGATATAATAAAAGCTTATGTGATTTATTCTCATTTTTCAAATATTAGTGAATTAGGCCTGACCCATTGGTAAAGTGAAATTTTAATTTCAAAATTCTTTCCAGGAATTTTCAGGAGGAGATGTTTCTGTTTTTGACAAGGTACTCAGCTAGAGTCTCCCTACTAGTAACTGTATGAACCAGGAAATCTCTTAGGCTGATCTAGAGATAAAATAGAGAATCAAACTAATCTAGGTGTTAATGTGACTCTCTATCTTCATTGTGGTTAGGGAAAATCTTTAAAAATAGTATTACCTGAGAAAAAGTGGTTCTCTTCCTTTCTGAGTATCATAGCTATACCAACTCTGAAAATTAATGTTTGTTCTTAGGAGATGTAGATGTTTGTGTGTGTGTATGTTTGCTTACACCATTGGAAACACCACCAATCCACAAATTTGGATTGTCAACACCACACCTGGCATTTTCCGCTACTATGAGTACTAAAGATCATCCTAGTAACTAAAAACAGCTATGTCAATATGACTTAGTTGTTTTCTTTGGGGGAAGGATGGGGAAGGAAAGGACAACATTAAACCAATAAATAATATTACTACTGGCTTTAAGAAATTCCTACCAATTAATTTATCAGAGATAACACTGCTCACCTGAGTAAGGTAATAGTTTATTAAACAACAGTTTTACTTATCACTTCAGAACCCTCACCTCCCTGTATCCAACAATCCTAAACTGTTTTATCACAAATGTTGTCCAGTCCTAATCACTTCCCTGCCTTCAAAGATCTGCCTAAGGACTTCTCTGGCTGCCTAGGGACTTCCCTGGCAGTCCAGCAGTTAAGACTTCGTGCTTCCACTGCAGGAGGTGTGGGTTCTATCCCTGGTCAGGGAACTAAGATCCTGCATGCCGCACAGTACGACCAAAGAAAGGATCTGCCTAGACCTCAAACCTTCTAGATTTTCTCCTTCTGAGATGCTGCCAAGAAGACTCTGACTAGCTCACTACACTGAGTTGAAGTAAACTTAGTTTGTCTTTACTAACAGGCTGTCTGATGATACTTTTGGGAATTCAACATCAGGCATTTCTTACCAAAGCCCCAGCCAATGCTCTCTTATTATTTAACCCTATGTATTTCCCTAATAAGGAAAAGCAGAAAAGACCCCAAATATATCCCGTATGTGTTGATACTGGTAGTTATTTTTCTAACATGATAGGAAAATTTATTCTCTGAATATCTGATAAAGGGGTTCTCTTCTTGAGCAGTGGAACAAGATGAGAGCAGGTCTGTGAACCGGTCTGTGACGTCATGCTTTTCCTTGGACTCTGGCAACAGTCATATTCACAGTTGGATTCTCCTCCCGTATCTATTACCCACCTACTCTCTCTAGTTATGCCTGTAACCTCAGATCACAACTACACACTGCCTTAATGGTGTCGTAGGGAATCAAGGGAGCAGATAGTAAAGGGTAGCATTGTCTCCCCTACATGCTCTCTACTGAAGCCAAGGCAGCAACAATGCCACTGCTCCAAGGGAGCTGGTCAAAAATGCAGTGATCAGAGGCCCATGAAGAGCTAACTGGTGTGAGAAGCTGTAGCAGCGTGGATAGGCTCAGAAGAGCATGGCAGAAGACTGCTTCCCCTTTCTCAAATATGGTAGGAGAGCAGTATTTTCACCAAAGGCAGAAATAGAAATTTGGAATACAGTTACAGAGTGACAATTAGAGCATTTTGTTTGAAGTTTCTTGTTCCTTTTGTCTGGGAGAGAATAAACAGGGGACTACTGCAATCCCTGCTCTTAACCTCTGTCTCCCTGCAGGTCTGTAGATGCCAGGAGGAGACACAGCAGTCACTGCCAAGGTGAAGTTAGGGGAAGGAGGTAGGCGATCAGGGCGAGGATGTCGAAAGCCTGCTGGATCGTTCTAGAGTTGTAACTACTAATAAGAATTCACTAATCAGCTCCTCAGCCAGGGGCACACAAGCAGCTGCTATTTTGATCAAACAATTATTTATCCTGACACAGGTGGAGTATGTGGGAAACATCTCGGCAGCAGAACTTATTTTTCTTCATTTAAAAGCAAGATAACAAATTATCTCAGAGAATTGTTCTCATCTTCTTCTAAGAATATATGTGTATATAAAACTAACATGTTAAATGCAACACTACAGAGTAGACTGAGTATTAATGCAACTCTGCCTAACCAGAAAAAAACGTTGATTTTTTTAAAAATCCATTGGTGGGCTTCCCTGGTGGCGCAGTGGTTGAGAGTCCGCCTGCCAATGGAGGGGACACGGGTTCGTGCCCCGGTCCGGGAAGATCCCACATGCTGCGGAGCGGCTAGGCCCATGAGCCATGGCCGCTGAGCTTGCATGTTTGGAGCCTGTGCTCCGCAACGGGAGAGGCCACAACAGTGAGAGGCCCTCGTACCACAAAAAAAAAAAAAAAAAAAATCCATTGGTTAGTGAAGGTATATATAATCTTTGCTACCAAATTAATTATGCATTGTGCAATAGTCCTTGTTTCAGTAGTCATCTAAATGTTGATCTCCTATGTGGTATCTTTTGTAACTGACTAATATTGGAAATTCAGTAGACCTCAGGAAAAGTTGTATTTCCCCTCATTTTTCTGTTACAAGGTTAACTATATATTTTAAACAAGAGAGCTGCATATCATACCATGAGGAGAGTCCCAGTCAGTGAATGAAGGAATCAAAGTTCCTGCCCTCAGAAATAAATAGTTATGACCTTGGGAAAATCATTTAACTTCTGTGAACAACAGTTCACATTTTTGTAACACTCAGAGGTCTGATCTAGATTGGGGTTGGCAAACTTTTTCTATGTAATTAATATTTCAGGCTTTGTAGGCTATCTGGCTTCTATTGCAGGTTTTTACTCTGCTGTCGTAGTGCAAAAGCAGCCACAGACAAAATGTCTGAATGGACATGGCTAGATTCCATTAGCACTTTATTTGTGGACACTGAAATTTGAATTTCATACAATTTTCATATGTCATGACTATTATTTTCTTTTGACTTTCTTTCCAACCATTTAAAGATATAAAAACTATTCCTAGCTCATGAGCTGTACAAAAGCAGGATATGAACTGGATTTGACCCAAAGGCCCTGGTTTACTGACCCCTGAACCAGGTCCCTCTTGAGAACAAAAGTCCCTTTGGCTTTCTTGGGGCTGAAATGGAAAAGGAGCAGGCCAGTCCTGAGGTAAAAAGTTAAAATGAGAATCAAGAAGCTTTTAGAGAAGATGCAGAAGACAGCATAATGGAGTGATGCTTTTGGAAGGGGGCAACAAGCAACTAGCTGAGGAAAGGGATGACACAGAGAAAAGGAGTAACTCAAAAGAGTAGAATTGCCTGACTGATGGCTAGGATATGTAAGTAAAATATCTCTGGCTTGAATTGAAACAGAAATAAAACTAGAAAAAAAATAGGGATAGGTAGAGATGACAATAGATAGGATATTATGTTTTTGTGCATGTATGTTTGCATGTGTGAGCAATAATTAATACACAGAGCTACACAGAAAACATTGTGAGTGCGTGTGGGAAGGTCAGACATGCCTAATATGTACAAGAAAAGAGGAACAAGGATGTGAACACAGGATGAATAAAAATCAAAACATTTTGAGTAAGTTTATAAATGAGTTGCCTTATTGTACTGCAATTTAACTTGCTTGAGAAACAAGTTATATGGCAATAAGGCGTGTGCTAAGAGCAGGTTGACATATTGGATAATGATTTCTGTATATGTCAACAAGAGGCAAGAATAAATATTATTTAAATGGTTAATATCAAAGCAGACATTAATTTCATCTACTGGCTATAAAGGAGTTGACTCCTATTATCCCCATCTGGGCAATGTGCTAGGTTATGCTTTCAATATGTTTATTTTTAATAAACTTACTAGAGTGTCTTGGGTCTGTGACTTGTCTTATTCATTCTGGCCAATGACTTCAAGGGTTTCAGCTTGATAAGCATAGATATGGATAGATATTTATCTATTTTTCTATCCAGCAGCAATTATTTTTCCTTTTTAAAATTTTTTTTATTGGAGTTTTATTGCTTTACAATGTTATGTTAGTTTCTGCTGTACAATGAAGTGAAGCAGCTGTATGTATACCTATATACCTTCCCTCTTGGACCTCCCTCCCACCCCCCATCCCACCCATCTAAGTCATCACAGAGCACTGAGCTGAGCTTCCTGTGCTTTATAGCATGTTCCCACTAGCTATCTATTTTACGCATGGTAGTCTATATATTTCAATCCTAATCTCCCAATTCGTCCCACCCTCCCATTCCCCCGCTGTGTCCACATGTCTGTTCTCTTCGTCTGTGTCTCTATTCCTGCCCTGGTAATAAGGACATTCCAAAGAGATGTCTTGCTCTGGCCACATATGAAGATAAATTATGTTGCAAAGGAGCGAAATAGTTCCTAACTGATTCAGGAAAACTGTATTCACTATGACATTATATTAAGGATGAAGAAAATGTAGACACAATGGAAACGTTCTTACAAATTTATTTCATAAATAAAAGTAATAAAGAGCACTAGAACGTGTACCCTGAAGGAAGTTGTTTAAAGTAATAAATAAGTAGGATTTTGCCAAGTGCTGATTCAATGAAGAAATAGTAGCAACCTTTGTAAGAATCATAAAGATTAATTTAACTCCCTCTTTACTCATCAAATACACTCAGATGTGTAATAAGAATTAATAAGATGTCATTAAGAAAAAATTTTTACAAATTCACAGGGAAAAATTGCTAACAATAGATTTGTCTTAATGTAGGAATTATTTTAATGGACTCTTAAAAGTATTCATCAAGGAGAAGAGTTATCAACTAGACAATAACAGGTACTTATTAAATAAATGCATTTATTTTCCCATTTTAGAACTCTGCTAATAAGATTTAGTGGTATGATGTACTGGGTCTCTAACTCATTCATATCTCAGCCTTATCTAGATTTAAAATGGATGAGAGCTCAATTATGGGAATGTTTGCCAAGGTACACCTTTGTTCTTTAGCATCTGCTGAATGAAGGAGCACCTATTAGGTTGTTGAGTCGTTAATGTTCTTGGAATCCTATTACTATGTTAAGTTATGGTGTGTAATGAAATCATTTAGTTCTCTGCCTATGGTTTGTGTTACAACAACGCGATCATCCCTAGAATTCTTGCTTCCCTACAACATAATGTTAGTTATGTATGGCTAACAGAAACTTGTATTTCTCCTCTAAATTTTTCCTCGTCCAGTCTATTAGGAATACCTACTCCTGGTATTGACCTTTCCTGAGATATTTGATGAAAAATATTTCATAGGAGAATGATTTATAACATTCTAGTCCTTAAAACATTTGAATATTATAATGTGGTAAATCTGGAAGTCATATTCTTCACCCTTCTCAGGGTATGTTTTCATTGTTTGCTGGGGGTTGTAGTTGGTTGATTAATGACTCTTCTAAATTATTTTTGTAAAATATTTTTTGCAAACTAGTTTTTGGTCATGTGTGGTGTCTGAAGTCTCTGTTCCTTAAGCCTGTGATCAGCTAGTGTTTTGACAGAAATTTCCTTGAATACTTGGGTTCCTACCCACCCACCCCCCATCAAAAAAGAAGGAAAGAACAAAAAGAAAGAAAAGGGAGAAAAAAGCAAAACAATTCTACCATTCTCTGCGGATTGGCTCTATGTTGTGGCACTCCCTCAGTGCTTAGCCAGACTCTTTACAACTATGCCTTAGCGTTAGTTCTTGCTTGTGCATAAGGAACAGCCAGAGGTAAAAGCTTAGGGTCTTGGATTTTTCCAAGTGAGCATCTTACCGTGGGTATGTGTGTGGCTCTGTAAATTCCTTGTATATGCAAGTGCTTTTCAGTGCCCTAATTTCCAAAAGAAATTCTCTTCCCAGCTTTTCCTCCCATGCCTGCCTATTGTTTGCCTCAGCTATAATCTTTTGTCCCATGCAGCAGAAGCAGTGAGTTGTTCATTTGCCATGCAATGTTTTCTAGGAATGCCTTCTCTGACACTTTTCTGCCTGGAGACAATTCTGTGTTGGGAGAAACAAAGATAGGTGCCATGCATTGTTCCTTCAGGTAGCCCCAAGGCAGGTAGAAATAAAACACTGTTCTTTGAGAATAAGGTCTGCTCTGATCACTCCAGAGCCAGGGACAAAGGTCCCACACTGGGAACATAGGCTGTTATACTTAAGACTGCTAGTGAGCTGAGGAACAAGTGGGGCAAGGTCAAGGAGAAATGCCCAGAGCTTTCCTGCTATCTTAAAGTTGCCTTTTCTTGATCAACATTTGTTTTGTTGCTGTAAAACCTTTTACTATTTCCCAGAGTTCTTCCATTTGATTCTGGAAGTTTTCACTAGTTTTTCAGTGTTTTTGTGGAGGAAAACTTGGAGCTACCATCTCTGGCATGTTTGCTGATGTCACTTTGTTTACACTGATTTTTAAATTTGTCTATCTCATGTAATCATTTAAGGCTACACATTTCCCTTTAAGCATTTCTTTCACAAAATTTGTTGCATTGTATTTTCCTTGTCAATCAATCGGAAATGTTTTCTAATTTCTCTTGTGACTTATTATTTGATCCTTAGGTTATTTAGAAGTATGTTGTATAATTTCAATGTATTTGGTGCTTTTCCAGAAATCTTTTTGTTATTGATTTTTCACTTAATAACTTTAGGGGTATGGGAACATGCTATCTAAGGTTTCAGCCTTTTGAAGTTTACTGAGATTAATTTATTACCCAGCTTATTGTCTATATTAGTGAACATTTCATGTAGAAGCCAAAACCAATATGTATTTTTTTAAATCACATGCATATTTAATCAAGAAACTAAAAATGAAATATTACCCAAATAAAAAATAAGCACATGCTCAATTATCACGTTCCATATTTCAGAGAAGAGGCATTAAGCATTTATACCATAAGTTTATTTACAAGCATATCTAGTATCTTGAGTTCAGGAGTTTGATCTTTTTTTTGCAAAGAGATTGCACTTCTTAAAGTGCCCCTCTCCATAACTGTTACATGGATTATAGAACAGCATTCTATAAATTTTAGTTATATCAAATTGATTGCTAATGTTGATCAAATCTTCTATAACCTTATTCATAGTTTGTTTATTTATTCTATCAATTATTGAGAGAAGGGAGTTGAATTCTCCACATAAGTTTATGAGTTTGCACAATTCTCCCTTTATCTCTGTCAGTTTTGGTTTCATGTATGTGTTTAAAGTTCTGGTATGATGGCTATTATATCGTTCTAACAAATAGGCCTTTTTTATCATTATGAAATGTCCTACTTTATCTCTGGTATCACTCTGTGTCCTACAGCCTACTCTTTTTGATGTTAATATGTCCACACCGTCATCTTTATGAACAATGTTTATACTGGTATATCTTTTTCCAACCTTTTTACTTTTAAGGTGTCTATGTTTTTATAGGTATACTGTATCTCTTGCACATAGCATATAGTGGATTCTTACTTTTTTATCTAGTCTCTCCATCTGTCTTATATTTGGAGGTTTAAATCTTATACCTTAATGCATTTGTCAATAGTTGGTTAAGAGCTTCCTGCTGGTTTTGCACAGCTGTGGCTGACTTGCCTCCCAGGTGACTTCTGTGTCTGCCAGTCCTTCTTCCTTCCTTTTCTTTGAAGGTTATTGATCCCTAATAAATACCTTATACCTTCATCTGTATCACAATGTCTGCCATATAAAACTTTCTAGTCTTGTTTTAATGCCCCCTTAATTACTGTATCCACAGACTAAAAGTGATGTTATGTTTTTCTTCTTTAAAATCTGAATGAAAAAAGCAAGATGTGATCAAATGAAACTAGCATTTATTAAATATTTATTAATTTTAACTTGTAATACAGTTGGATTTGTTCCTTAAGGAAGCTTTCTTTTGAACTTTACTTCGACCACTTTTTAGATTACATACTGGGAAACATATCATACAAAAGTAAGTTTGAGTAAATGGTTGAGTGTTATGCATTATAATAGACCAAGCTTATTTTAAATGCAGATATTGCTTTAATGGAGTTGATTTTTTTAAGCTGAATAGAGTTTGAGAAAATGGCAGAAACAGGAAGAACCCTCTGTCCTTCCCCTGCCCTTCTCCCCTGAAACAGGTTATAAGACACTCACGTTAGAGGTGCCCTCCCTACACTCAGAGGAAAGGAGCATCCTTATCTCCAAGATGGAGGGATACCAAGAAGAATCAGAATATACAGGCCTTGCTAAGCTTCCCCCAGTTTACTTAGTGCTTACTCTTTGTCCTATCATATCTTTCCATGACTTTCCACCATCTGTCAAAACTAGCATAAAAACACTCATGCTTAACCATATCTTTAGGACTTCATTTTCTTATGAAGACTCCCGTGTCATGTAAAACTTATTAAATGAATTTGTATGCCTTTCTCCTGTTAATATGTCTTTATCAGTTTAACTTTCAGACCTAGGCAGGGACACTACGAGGGTCTTGGAAAACTTATTTTCTCTCCTACAGCTCATTAGAGAACACATGATGTAACAGAAGACCACCTGAAATCTATTCTCACCTAGGCATTTATCCTTTCCGATCTGCAGTTTTTCATCTATAACAAAGACAAGATTAAAGAACAATAGCATCTATCTAACTTTACAGAATTGCTGTTCACATTTGATAAGATAATATTTGTGAAAGCATTTTAACAAAGTAAAAACACCATAGAGGGTTTCCCTGGTGGCGCAGTGGTTGAGAGTCTGCCTGCTGTTGCAGGGGACATGGGTTCGTGCCCCAGTCCGGGAAGATCCCACATGCTGCGGAGTGGCTGGGCCTGTGAGCCATGGCCGCTGAGCCTGCGTGTCTGGAGCCTGTGCAAAAAAACACCATAGAAATGGTTATAATTTTTAATGTTGTTTTTTTATTTAGAACAAGAAAGAAAATTAAAGGCAGCTGTATCTCCACTGATCCTTAATTATACGTTACTTGAGGGAAGACTGTAAATTTTAAAAATATTTCTATCTCTAGTACCTAGTAGAGAGTGCTTAGGAACATTTAGGGGAAAATGATCTTACCCACTTGAAATTATCTATTTCATAATGAGATAATATCTGAGACAAACCTTAAACACTGAGCAGAAGTTTGACAGAGTTGTTAGGCAGGTCTTTCCAGAGTGAGGGAATAGCATAATAGAAGCAGGATAAGAGAGAATACATGGATACAGCAGCAAACTTAATGAGGAATTCACCATAGATATTCTGAGATATTTCTTAACCACTTTTTCGTTATTTCTAGAGTCAATATAAGTGGGCCTAGGTTTATATGGGGATCTTCACGCTAGATCACCACAGAGCATTTATTTAGCTCTTGCCCCATCAAGGTCCCTTTATCCAGGACTCAGTGCGCTCTCTCTCTCTCTCTCTCTCTCTCTCACACACACACACACATACACACACACACACACATCTGTCATTCCCTGTTAAGTCATTTGAACCAGAACTCCCTACTCTCAATATCTGATCATCCTGTCCTGTCTTAAGCAGGAATCATGTTAGGTAGGCTTAGATAGAGGCCCCCTTACTCCTGATATTTCCTCACAGTAATTTTCCATCCACTGACCTCCATCGAGCTCCTTGTCTAAAAATTCCCACTTCTCCATGCTGTATTCAGAGTTGAGCCCATCTCTCTCTCCAGCTGTAAAACCCCATTGCAATATTCCCTATATCTACCATGATGGTCCTGAATAAAGTCTGTCTTACTATCTTTAAAAATGTCATGGAATATTTTTTTCTTTAACATAGGTTATTCTTCTCTTTTCTTCCCAATCTCCCATTTATGCCTCATCTATTCATAGGCAAGGTCAGGAAGTTGAGAGATCACAGTTTGGCTAAAGAATGAGATTCTTGAGGAAGAAAAATAGGCAAGTTAGGGTAGACCAGATATATTGATTGGTAAGTGGGAAATTGTCTTCAACTGAAATGGTTACATTTTATCCTAAGAGCCAGAAGAAGATGGAGAGCATTGAATTCTGCATCTTAATGGCTTTTCACATATTTCCCCTGTCTGACTTTACAGAGAGCAAGCAGTCAAGTGTCTCAGGTCTCTCCAGATGGGATCCTGTTAACACTCACCTGCTATCAACCAGAGTTGGATGAAGTGTAAGGCCAGTCAAACCACTGCAAGGTGTGCCAGTCAGTCTATGAGGGGTGTTAAAACAACAAGAAAGCAGTAACAGTTCAGCTAGGGCTCTACAGAGAATTCTAGTTAGAATATGGAAACATAATCAATCCTTCATCTACCAAAGTGGAAGTGATAATAATAGTTCTTATTAATATTATGGTTTTGATTTATAAAACCTATTTGTCAGCACCATTGGTCTTCTTATTAAGTAAGTATGGAAGAAGTATTTACAGATTATCAATTTGAAATAATGTCAAATGATTTTTCTGCCTAAGGGCAATCATAGGTTCTGGTCCATCCCTTCATCCAATTACAGGTCAGAAAAGGGGCTTTGACATGCTTCCAGTTGAAAGAGAGCAGGGAAGTTCAAATTCATGATCCTTTTGAAAAATACCAGGTCTAAATATGAGAAAACAACCAAAATATCTAGACTTATAACAATTTTTATAGAACAAGATAAAGGGAGTATCAAACAACACTCTTGAAGCAATGCAGACCCCTAAAA
Organism: Hyperoodon ampullatus; assembly: GCF_949752795.1. Classification (NCBI taxonomy): domain Eukaryota; kingdom Metazoa; phylum Chordata; class Mammalia; order Artiodactyla; family Ziphiidae; genus Hyperoodon; species Hyperoodon ampullatus. Next base: position 150,706,593 of record NC_136914.1, on the reverse strand, counting down.
AGACCTATCACAGAAACCAAACTAAATTTTTAGAAACTGTTCAGCAGATGTTTCTTAAAAAATCATGTTCTCTATGAAGAAAGGGCAGTAAGTGAAAAAAGAATGAGATTCAAAGAGATCTATTTAAGGGGCTTGTGATGAAGGAAATCAGTTACATTATCATCACCTCTAGATTAAGCCTGATGTCTTAGTCTTCTTTCTGTCCTCCCATTCCCAACTAAACACATTATAAAAATATAGTAGATATCCACCTATTTGAATTAAACAATAATAAGTGAAAAGGAAGAAAATTATGCCAGAGGAAAAAAACCAACTTTATATGATCTCATAGCAAATGCTTTCAGCTTGCAGCATCTAATCTTTTCTTTATTTAGCATCAGAAGTAATGTCAAGCACACTCTCCTGGGGGAAAGTAAGATTTTGTTTTCACTATCTAATATTAAGAATGCTCATTATTTTGCATAAATTTTAGTTCAAATGAATGTTAATTAAACATTTAGGTGATGGTGAAATTGCAGGGCTTCCTTCATTCTGAGACTTCTAAAACTTGTATAATGGTTTCTGAAACAAAAGAGCAGCTAGATTTAAAGTTCTCAAATAAGCTCAGTGATAGTTTGTATCAAAGAACACAAAATGTTAGTAAAATTTTGGCTCCCTTAGTTAAAAACACCAGATGACACTCTTGAAGAGATATATGTGGGAGCACATTGAGCAGGTGAGTGTGTTAAGGATAAAAGAATGAAAAACAAAGCATAAAAAGTTTTAACCTTTACTTTTATCCATGTCGTTGTGTAATCCTCTTCTACTAGAAAATTTAGATGTCTGTAAAGTATCAGCTAACAAGTTACATATTAGCAACAAGGTCAATTGTTACTTTGCAAAGTAATTAATAAAAAAGTAGGGTACTTTATTTTGATGATATTTTCTGAATTCATACCACTAATATCTGTACAACTATGAACAGTTGAATAGTGAGCTTAAATATTTAAGCTGCCTTACTTTGACTAAAAAATAATGGTGTGAGGGAGGGATAGTAAAGAAAGCAATTTTAGGAGATAGCCAGCCAAACATGTATTTAAATATGCAGACACTGACTCTGTATTTTAGCCTCTAATCTTTCATTCAAGTTAATTTCATTGCACTCACAGTGATACTGCAATTTCTCTAGTAGACTGGATTTTTCATCCTTTAGATATTTCTCAAATATAGATTCTGATGGATACTTCAGATGTAAAAAGCATTAAGAGTTGTCATTGATCCCCTCTGGGTATATGTAGCCTATAACAAATGGTTCATTCACTAATTACTTGGAAAATGTAGATACAACTACATCTTGAAAAGGATATATATATATATATATATATATATATATATACATACATACACATGTATATATACATATATATACACACACATACATGCATATTACACACATAAATAGATATACATGATAAAAGAATTATAGAGCAATAAAATATAAAAATATTCAGCTAACCAAAATAAACATAAAAGGTGTTTATAGCTATTTAAAAATTAAAAAGTATTGCCACTGCCCTGCCCAAACTGTAACTTTTCCTATCTTCAATGCATCTAAAGGGCATAAAGTAAGAATGTGTTTGGTGCAGCAAAGCCACTCCTATGAAAGGAAAAACAAGCCAAATAAGCATCCTGGTATAGCAGGTACTCAAATGCCTAGTGAATTAGGACACCCAGCTGTTCAGTGGCAGTGGTAGAAGCATCATGGACAATGCTGGGTGTTCACACAGAACGTGTTCTGTTAATAGGGAAATCCCAGGAATTATATGTTGCTAACTCTAAAAAGGAAAAAGTAAGTGAGGGACATAGCTATCTATCTCTTCCTCCTCTCTGTGCTTTTCTCTCCTCCCCTCCTCTTCTCATGGAGGATGAATGAAAATTGGGTGGCAGTTAAACTTGGAGAAAGAGACCCAGGTAAGCACTAAGACTAGCTGACTTCCATACCTCCCCTGAAAGCTCCCAGGCATTTTCCAGAGTGCAAGACCTGTGAATTTGGCAAGTCGGCTAAATTGTCTAGTTTGTTTTGTTGTGTTCCTTTTCCTATTCTGAGTCCTTCTATGACTTCCCATTTTGAGCCCATTTATACTTTTTTTCTTTCTCTTTCACACAGTCAAAGATCAAAAACCTGCTGACTCATAAAGTCCACCTTTTCCCTGTTAAATTCCCTTACTTTCAGCAAACAAAGTCACAACTAATGTGAATATAGGGATTATCAGTAAGGTTAAATTGATAAAAATCCACTTTAGGGGACAATCGTCCATCCCGGTCATCCTACAGGCACATTATTTCTACTCACCTCCTTCTATTTCTTTTCACTTTCCTAGTTAACAAGAGACAAAATGAACATCAAAGTCAAATGCTTTCATTGCCTGCTGATCTTTCTCACTCTTGATAGTGCTTTTTTTTGTAGCAGAAGACTCTAAAAACTATGAATTCATGATGGGAGTGAGTGGTGGTGGTAGGGGAATTTGTAGGAGTGGGCACAATAAACAGGGAAACTTGAAATCTTGAAATTTGTGACAGAGTGAATAAATGTGTGTAAGGATTTTACTCTGCTAGAGTTTAGAAAGTGTAAGTTCTGTTTTATAGCCATCTACTCTGAGCAGGAGATAAAGGCAAAAAATACATCCTGAGCATTGTGCAGTTGAAATAAAAGGGAACTCACTATATTAAAGCACAGAGCGATCTATTATTCAAGGTGCAAAAATAAAATCGTCCGACACAAAGTAGTACCAGACAGGTCTTGGGGTATCAGAATTTTATATGATGTTGATAATGAAAGCAACACAGAAGGGGTTATACAAAGAATTAATTTACATTTCCTTTTTCCTCAATAAAACAAGGAATTTTCAGGACATCAAAGGAGAAACCCATTTATTCCCTAATTCACTTGTTTATTCATTATAACATAATGTTTATGAGTACCTATTATATTATTGGTAGCACCTGATAGTTGGGATAGCCTTGGGGCCCATCCCAAGCTACCTTCTCACCCATTCACCTTGTAAACAAAATTTCTCTATGTAAATCAACATAAAATGAAAATATACAAAATAATATCAAGGAGACAAGTTCTTCTTCATGCTTGTTATATTTTTGTTGAAAGTCTAACAGATTTAAAGAAATAGTGTCTGTCAGAAAAAAGTTGGTTTCAGTCATGGCATTATAGAAGACATGATCACAGAGGCAAACATTAGTCATTCACATCTAAGAACTGTCCAAAGAAAGGGGATCCCTAGTCCAAGAATTTGAGTTACTCAGTCTAGTGGCAGATATGTCTTTTGTGGGAAAAGATACATTGGCCTGATGCTTTTAAATATTCATTTCAAATAATCAACTTTCCCTGTTGTAATTTTTTTTTCAACATGCAGAAATTCTCTGTAATGCTACTTTTCCTATAACTTACTTACAGGTCGGGGGAATCCACTGGTTGAAAATTTTTAAGTGTTTAATTCTGTTAGCATTGTATTTATACTTAGCATTGTCCATTGATGAAATTCACATTCTGATTTCTCTATATTTGTCTCATGAGCCTTATTTGAACTACTGATACTTCTAAAGTCTGATCAAGTCCAGACCACCTAAGGTGATACTTTTAGATTGTTCTGGGGAACACAACTGTCCCAAGAATTATAAAGAGGTGTTTCTGAAATTTGTATTCCATGCTCAGATAAGTTTAGAACTTGATTCAAATTCATACTCTCTGCCCACTCACTAGCTATATGACCTGCATCAAATACTTAACCCTTTCATAATTAGAAAAAAATCTCCATTTTAATCATTATATACATGTGAGAATTGTGAAAACTAAATAATAATAAAAAAGGTAAAGTACTTAGCTAGTATGTAGCACTTTGTAAGTGCTCAGTAAATGGTAGCTAGTAGCAATAACAGCAGTAGCAGAAACAGCCCTTAAGTTTCTCTACTTACGTCATTATAAGCCATTGATATTGTCATCACTAATACCGTTTTGTGTGATATTTTATTCATTTGTACTTGCAGCCCCTTATGTAAGCTGGAAAATAATATTAAGCTTATTACTACAAAATTCTTCTAACAGATTTCAATTCACCATCAAAAAACCTTCTGGTAATTAATCAGAGACATGAATGGTAGTGTTAGCTTATAAAGCATATTAATAAATGTATGAAGGAAACATGACTCATGAGATAAGTAAACAGCTCCATTGACTAAATTATAGTGATAAAACCAAATGCTAAAACATTATATGGAGTCATATGATAGCATTTATTGGGGCAACTGTACATACAACCACTGATGATAAAAGCAAAATATTAACAGAAAATATGGGCAAGGATTATAGTTTCTGAAGGTTGGGATTAGAAAACTCTAAAACATCCCATCAAAACATTCACTTCAAATTAGAATGATGTTTAATAAAAAGCCAGTTTGCATTTCAAACAATTACTGATCAATCAAGATTTCTCCATTAGTAGGCTCTTTGATTCATTATATGAATCATAAATACAGTTACATCGTCAAAACAAGAGTGCTGAGTATGAAAGAAACATCCTCACACCTTGTAAGATTGCCACTTTTTCCTTAATGCCCTTGTTTCTTTCACATCAATAAATATAAAGGTAAAGTGCAATGTGTTAAATTAATCTGAATTTGTAACTCTTATAACCAAAGTTTAAAAGTAAACCATAAAAATGTAAAATTTGCGTTAAGCAAACATTACCAAAAACTAATAATTTTTCTATACCTTGATCTACAGATTCTGTAGGTTAGTAAGAAAATCATCAAAATAACAGTAGTTACAAATGACTAAAACACAAGAGCAAACAATTGTCACATGAAGAAATACAATTAGTAAAGAGAAAAAATTTTTCAATCTTGTTCTATATTAAAAACTGAAAGTAAACATAACAAGGTATGAAATTCACTCATTAAATCAGCAAAAATAACAGAAACTTCTAGAGTAATAGTACTCAATAATGGCCAGATTGGCTAAAAAGAACATAGGCTTTGGTGTCTGACAGTTTAGATTTGAATCCTAGAGCCCTAGAACTTTCAACTGCTGTGTGAGTTTTAATAAATTCTTAGCCTGTCTGAGCTTCTTTTTTCTTTTCTGCAAACCTGGGGATAAAAATATTTTCTTCCTAGGATTGTGATAGGAAGTTAAGAAGATGAGGATCATTTCTGATTTTTTCTCACCAGTGACTATCAGTATCTGGCATATAGTTGATACTCATTCAATATTTGTTAAATGAATAAATGGATAAACAAGCAAAGAAACATGAAAATTAAGACTGGTAGGCAAAGAGATCCCATAAATATTTATTGCTATATATGTGTATATACTTTTTTGCAAATGTTGCAATAAAACTTTATATTGCTGATAGCAATGTAAGCTGATTCAACACTTCTGGAAATTAATTTTCAATAATTAATCATTGCATAATGCAATAATCATTCCTCTGGGAATTTACACTCCCAATTTATCAAAAGAAGACAAATGCTTTATGTAAAAACATCTTCAATATAGTGCTAAATAGAATAATGAAAAGAACTTAAGCAATTTGTATGTTCATCAGCTAAGAACTTATTGATGAAAATCTAGTATATTCAATCACTTGAATATTTTATAGATCATTTAAAAGATTTGCATGAAGGTCTTATGTCAAGGTGGAGCATATATTTTGTTTAGTTCTGGTTTGTTTTTCTGGTTAGCACTGTTCACACCTTACTGTGCTGTATCTTACTTTTTTATTAGAAAAATATAGAAAATGTAAAATAAAGAAGTAAACATAACCCATAATCCACTAATTTATAAAATTGTCATGTAAAGTATAAAGCAAATGACTTTTCCACCATCAGACATCCAGTGAAACTTCTGCAGAGATGATCACATTTAGCAGTTTGTGATGTTTCTCTAGAAGTTAAAGGTCATAGGATATATGTTGGTTGGAATCATCAGGGAACAAAATCGTGTATTTTCCAACCATATGACTATGGATAAAGCTTTATGCGTGTAGATATAGGCATATGAAAAAGTGAATGAGTAAAATATCTGCAATGAATACTGGGATTACATTGATTTCTAAACTTCCTTCAGTGTAGTTATAATGATTCTGCGAAACCAAATTCTGTACAATGAAACAATTGCCTCCAGTAGACATAGGCAAAAATTGACGTAAGAAGTAAAGCAGTATTATCCAGCTAATTAGAATATGGGAGCTATTGTTGTTATATAATACAAACAGGAAAAAGAAGATTAAAACACTTTTAAGGGTCTGGTAGATGAAGAATGGTGCCAATATGGCTTTAATCTCTAAAGCAAATTTATGTTATCCAGGGGAGTGCTTGTTTTCAAACTGTACACAACATTCTGAGCATTATCAGTTATTAGTGACTGCTAAGTCATTCTCAATATGAATGTTAAAACAGGCACACCAACAGTGAATCATATAATACTGTCAAGGTATTATTATTTAATAATATACTAAGCTTGTATGACATCAGAATGCCATTATTACTTGAATAAATTTGAGTCAGTATAGCTAAGAAGAAATGTTTTCCAAGATAGGTGAAGTCTAGGTGTGTAATGCTGGAAAACAACAACAGATGGACAAACTATGATATAATTTTAAGTGGTTTATTTATTCAGACCATTTATAGGTGTCTGACCATTTATAAAATTAAAAAATGGGGTCAACTGAATAGCCAAAGCAATCTGGAGATAAAAGAACAAAGTTGGAGGTCTCACACTCCCTGACTTCAGACTATTCTACAAAGCTACAGTAATCAAAACAGTATGTTACTGGCACAAAACCAGACACATATATCAATGGAACAGAATAGAGAGCCCACTAATAAACCCATGCACTTATGGCCAGTTAATCTATGACAAAACATTGCAAGAATGTTTTGCAAGAATATTGCAAGAATATACAATGGGAAAAAGACTCTCTTTAATAAGTGGTGCTGGGAAAACTGCACAGCTGTATGTAAAATAATGCAATTAGAATATTTTCTCACACCATATACAAAAATAAACTCAAAATGGACTAGAGACCTAAACGTAAGACTGGAAACCATAAAACCCCTAGAAGAAAACATAGACAGAACATCTTTGACACAAATCATAGCAATATTTTTATGGATCTGTGTCCTAAGGCAAAGAAAACAAAAGCAAACAGACAAATGAGAACTAATTGAACTTAAAAGTTTTGCACAGCAAAGGGAACCATCAGCAGAAGAAAAAGACAACCTAGTAAATGGGAGAAAATATTTGCAAATGAAATGACCATCAAGGGGTTAGTATCCAAAATATATAAACAGGTCATACAACTCAATACCAAAAACCAACAACCCAATCAAAAAATGAACGGGAGATCTGAATAGAAATTTTTTCAAAGAAGGCATATAGATGGCTAACAGGCACATGAAAAAGATGCTTAGTATAGCTAATCATCAGAAATGCAAATCAAAACCACAATGAGTGACCACCTCATACCTGTCAGAATGGCTATCATCAAAAAGACCACAAATAAGATATGTTGGTGAAGATATGGAGAAAATGGAACCTTAGTACACTGTTGGTGGGAATGTAAATTGGTATAGCCACTATGGAAAACAGTATGGAGTTTCCTCAAACAACTGAAAAACAGAACTACCATATGATCTAGAAATTACATTCCTGGGTAATTTCAGAAGAAAATGAAGACATTAATTAAAAAAGATCATGCACCCTAACATTCATTATTATTTATAATAATAACATGCAGGATTATTTATAATAGCTAAGATATGAAGCAGCTTAAGTGTTCATCAACAGATGAATGGATAAAGAAGCTGTGGTATATATAAACAATGGAATATTACTCAGCCATAAAGAAGAATGAAATTTTGCCATTTGCAACAACATGGAAGGACCTGGAGGGTATTATGCTTAGTGAAAAAAGTCAAACAAAGAAAGACAAATACTGTATGTTATCACTTACACATGGAATCTAAAATATGAAACAAATGAGTGAATATAATAAAACAGAGCAGACTTACAGATATAGAGAGCAAGCTAGTGGTTACCAGTGGAGAGAGGGAAGGGGGGGAGGAAGAAGATAGAGGCAGGAGATTAAGATACTACTATGTATAAAATACATAAATAAGCTACAAGGATACATTATACAGCATAGAAAATATAGCCAATATTTTATAACTTTAAATGGAGTATAAATCTATAAAACTATTGAATCACTATCTTGTATATCTGAAACCAATATCATAAATCAACTATACTTAAATAAAATTAAAAAGTGGGGTCAAAATTGTTGATGGGTCCAGCCAGCAAACATTATTAACTCAACAGTAAGAGCATTTATTATGTATCCCAGTTTGGAAAAGTTTGCTGGTCACATGTTGCACAGCCCAGCCCGGCTTACACAGTATATTTTATGACCATATATGTCATCTAAGATGATTTGGGAGTAATTAAATAAATTTTAAAAAAGTAAACGAAAAACCAGTTGAGGCTGGATTACACGGTAGGAGAAGGTGTTGACTAATGCAACTGAAAATCCAAAGAGAGGCAGGCTTTGAGTTTGATAGATCTAGCATTCTAAGAATGTTCTCAAGCCTCAGTGTCCTTCTGTCTCTCTGCCATGACCTCCATTGTTATATTCCTTCTAATATTAATCCCTAGAATGGCTGACAATTGTAAGGGAAGACACATGCCTATTTGTTCATGGCAAATGTAAGAGAGAGTGGCTTCCTGAAATTCTTCCAGAATAGTGAAGAGGATCTTTTCTACAAACTCCCTGCAAATCACTGTAAGAATCTCAGGATTCTGAATGTTGTGCATGCCTGTCTCTGAGCCAAAAACTAAAAATGGGAGTGGGATTAGTTTTAGAACTACCAGGTCCACTTTCTAAGAGGCACTTAAGCTACACGTCTGAGGTGCAGGTAACTAAATAATATTAGGATCCGCTGTGGAAGGTGAAGGAGATAATGGATTCTAACTACTGAAGAGCGTGTCCACTATAACATCCCCCCAAAGAAAATGTTCCCATATTTTTAATGTCAGTGCAAGTATGAGGAAAAAATTATTAGTCAAAGGATACTTTCCAATACATAAATTGTTGTCAGAAGTTGTTGCCAAGCAATTGGATTTAGGAAGGTCAAAGATGTGCTTGTAAATGGAGATTTCCTGCCCTGCACACCTCAGTGGAACAATCAGAATTTCATTAGCTGTCCTTCAAGCTATGCCTCCTTTGCTGCCTTGTTCTTGGGGAGCCTGTCTGTTTTCTCTGAGCAGAGACTGCTCTCTAATGGCATGGTCCAGACACTTTCAAACATTTTTGTTGTTGTTTGACTGTAGTATTTAAAACCAGATTTATTTTATTTTATTTGTTTTTGGTGTTTCAGTCTTTTATTTTTTCATTTCTTTTATTCCATCTTTCTTAACTTGCTATTTTTATTCTTACCAATTCAGCTCTAGTATTATTTTTTCTTTTTAACATCTTTATTGGAGTATAATTGCTTTACAATGGTGTATTAGTTTCTGCTGTATAACAAAGTGAATCAGCTATATATATACATATATCCCCATATCTCCTCCTTCTTGCATCTCCCTCTCACTCTCCCTATCCAGTGGAAGGACAGGAATAAAGACACAGATGTAGAGAATGGACTTGAGGATGCAGGTAGTGGGAAGGGTAAGCTGGGACAAAGAGAGTGGCATGGACATATATACACCACCAGATGTAAAATAGATAACTAGTGGGAAGCAGCTGCATAGCACAGGGAGATCAGCCTGGTGCTTTGTGACTTTCAAACTTTTAAATGACAAAGTCATTTGAATCAGAAAGCATGATGTTGCTGTCAGCTGAGCTCAAAATTTGCCCCACCAAAAAATACTCCCTTAGCCTTATGTAGCAGGAGTACTTTGTGCTCTTCAACTTTTTGACACTGACCTAGTGCTTATTAGACAAGAGCTTTCACCAGCTTCCTATAAATTTTGGCTATAATTAAATGGACATTGGTTTCCAAATCCTTCAATATTTTTTATACATTTTTTCATTAGTCTGTTCTGCTACAATGAAATAGTTGAAGAACTAAGAACCTCCATATTATTAAAGACTAACTTTAAAAAATTGTTCTAATGGGCAGGAAGGTGTTAAGTTCTGAAGAATTTAAGAATAAATACAATAAATTTATTTACCCTATAGAAAATTTCTATTTTAAAGCAGTTTTATTGCTCTTAGAACATAATTATAAAGTTCAAACATCATTGATCAAGACCAATTCAATTACATTGCTTCTTATACATATCACTCATATAACATATTGTCACATTAAACAAAGCAGAAAACCCTCAAGTTAAACAACTGTATTGTCTACCCAACTTTTTTTTTTGAATACCAATACAATGCCTTTTTCTAATCTCTACTAATTGTTTCTCTTTCTTGTTTATAACCAGCAACGTTAGCATGAACTAATAAATAAATATACAAAGGACGGGGCTCCCTTCACTTAATCACTTGAATCATATCCAATTCTAGTTACGAAATGTCCCACTTAGGGAAAAAAAAAATGCCTCAAGTGGATTTATATTAGATCTCCATTGGTATTAGTTTATGCTGAAGGCTACATAGAAAAGAGGTGCAAAAACGCAATGGCTCCAATGGATATAGTTTATTTCTCTCTTACATTTAAAAGTCCAGGAAGGGTAGTTGGACTTTATGACATCACCCAGAGATGCTGATGAGTAGGGCTTGCTCTACCATCCTCTGGGGCATTGTCCTCATCTGCACGTTGAAGTCTGATTGCCATTATGTCCAGTTCCCCCAGTGAGAAGAGAGGAGGTACAAAGTAGCACTCGTGGTGTGGTAAGGCCCAGCCTGGAGGTGGCACAGTGTCTTCTGCTAACATTCCATTGGTGAGAATTCAGTCACATGTTACCTCTGGCTGGTGAGAAAGAGTAGCTCTGAGTGACCAACTATAGTTTTAACTCTTTTTTCCTATGGAAGAAGAACAGAACAGATTCGAGGGGATCAATGGTCTCTAAAACTCTTTATAAACATTGATATTTTTCATTTATTTTGTCATATATCTGAATGTGAGAAATAAGACCTTGGATTTTGTAAGTTTGAAAGAAAAAAATGAATTTAATATTGGATTATTTTTGTTAACTTATTGATCATTTCTTTTTAGCTGTGATAGTATTCTTTGATGAATGTGAGTTCTGAGGAAGAAAACTACTAGTATTTATCGAGAACTCACCCAAAATTTCCTTTAAGTTTAAAAAAGGAAGCACTCTTAGTTTATAAGCAGAGCTGAATGAGTAAGTTGTCTAACTACTCAAAATACACCCACTGCTACTCCTGTCATGAGTGTGGATCTAGTCAGGTGTGGTGATAGCTTCAAGGCATATACTTTGGATGCACAAACCATTTCAATTGCCCTGTTTCTCCCAACTCACTGCTTTATAATCCCTGTTCCTCAGATATAATTTAGTTTAGAAATGTATTTATTTAATTTTTTAGCATTTTAAAATTAATTTTTATTGGAGTATAGCTGATTTACAATGTTGTGTTAGTTTCTGCTGTACAGCAAAGTGAATCAGTTATACACATACATATCTCCACTCTTTTTTAGATTCTATTCCCATATACATCATTACAGAGTATTGAGTAGAATTCCCTTTGCTATAGAGTAGGGTCTTACTAGTTATCTGTTTTATCTATAGTAGCGTGCATATGTCAATCCCAATCTCCCAATTTATCCCTCCCCTCCTTTCCCCCCTGGTAATCATAAGTGTGTTTTCTACATTTGTGACTCTATTTCTGTTTTGTAAATAGGTTCATTTGTACCATATTTTTAGATTCCACATATAATATGATATGATATTTGTCTTTCTCTGTCTGACTTACTTCACTCAGTATGACAATCTCTAGGTCCATCCATGTCGCTGCAAATGGCATTATTTCATTCTCTTTTATGGATGAATAATATTCCATTGTATATATGTACCACATCTCCTTTATCCATTCCTCTGATGATGGACATTTAGGTTGCTTCCATGTCCTGGCTATTGTAAATAGTGCTGCGATGAACATTGGGGTGCATGTATCTTTTCGAATTATGGTCTTCTCCAGGTATATGCCCAATAGTAGGATTGCTGGGTCATATGGTAGTTCTATTTTTAGATTTAAGGAACCTCCATACTGTTCTCTATAGTGGCTGTATCAATTTACATTTTCATCAACAGTGCAAGAGCGTTTCTTTTTCTCCGCACCCTCTCCAGCATTTATTGTTTGTAGATTTTTTGATGATGGCCATTCTGACTAGTGTGAGGTGATACCTCATTATAGTTTTGATTTGCATTTCTCTAATAATTAATGATGTTGAGTGATGTTCAATTTCCCTGTTTTTCCCAACTCACTGCTTTATAATTCCCTGCTCCTCAGATATAATTTGGTTTAGAAATTTAAATTATTACATCTGTGAAAAACTGGATTTTATTGCATTTTCAGTTCAAAAGTAGACTAGAGCAAATGCGTTTCTACCATAAAAAGGTGAAATTGAGAAAAAGGATAAAATAATAAGCAAAGTATATTGAATGGACAATTCTGAAGAAACATTTCATTTGAATTAAAATTTGATTGGGAGAACAGATGTGTGTAGAGGAGGGGGCTGGGAGAGTCAGGGAGGATAACCCCCAGATCCCTGGGCCAATAAGAATAGATATCCTTCTAAGCAACGGTGAATTGAGGTTCAAACACCATTCTCGTTAGCTGGAACCCTTTTAAACCTAGAACAGAACTATGTAAAATTAGAAGGAAGAGTGATAGAGATTCTGGGATAGAACTTCTAGAATTCTATAGCTCCAGAAATCATCTAAGGGAATATACTGGACCTCTATCAGCACCTCTGCTTTTATATATTTAGCTTGAAGATGTGCAAAAATTAAACACACATACACTATATTTTTTTTAAATAATCTTTTACCTCACTGTACTTTGCTAACATCACTTCATTGACAAAATATTTTACCTTATTACAGAATACTAGGAAACAGTTCTTATCTTTGCAGTTTAGAAGGTTAATAATGATTAAAATAAAAGTTAGTGATGATTAAAATAAAAGGTTAATAATGATTAAAATAATGATTAAATGTTAATAATGGTTAAATAATGATTAAATAAGGTTAATAATGATTAAAATAAAAGTTAGTGAACTACCTTTCCAAGTTACTCAGTATCATCCTTTGGCATAACATTGGCAAATCACAACAAGGAAAGGGATCTGCAGTCAGGCACTACCACTAGTGAAATGTTCTCCTTTACGTTTCACATACTTCCTATACTGTGAATCTACTTCTTTCTGTTATAACTACAGCACAGAGAGTGATCAGTTTGGCAGTTTGCACCTTTATAAGGAACTATCTATGTACCAAGTCATTGTTATTAAGCCGCTCAGCTTTGCCCAGGCTGAACGTCTTCCTTTCATTGAGAGATGTTCTTTTGGCTGCTCATTTGAACTACATATATAAGCAGTGTGAAGTCTATAAGAACCCACAGTATCTTAACTGGACTTCAAAGAGCACATATTTCTTTTAATAATCTTTTTAGAAGAAAAATATGTTACAGCTTCTTTGGACTGAGTCCCTGGCAAAGGGCAAGAGGGAAGTTTTTCCTGGTCTGGCATGAATTCTGAAAATTCAGGATCTTCCTGACTGGAGACCCGTATTGTTTGACCAAGGACATACCCATAGCCAAGTTTCAGGTTCTGCAGAGAACACCTATGTCTTGGTTGTACTCCAAGATGTTCTAGAAACCTTAGGAAACACAGGTAGTCCTAAGCAAAGTTTCAAACTGAGAATTGTCTGACAATTTTCCATTTCCCACTTATTTTTTTCTCTCCTCCATCATATTTTATACCCAGAAACCCCAAGCTCTCATCGTAGTTCTCATTTATCCCCACTTGTACTATGTCAACCTGTTAGAGGCTAGTTTTAATTATTATATTGGAAAAGGAGTGACAAAAGATAGCTAATTTTAATGACTGCATCATTTGTTATCACATATTCTAAAGGCAAACGTGATGAGCACAGATCTATTGCTTCATTCAAAATAATCGAAATTAGAGGTTAGATTTCAGATAGAAGTACAAGCAGGTGAAGACACATCCTAGAGAGAGAGTCCTTTTCCTTATCTTTTAAGCCCAACCACATGGGCTCTGACTTCATCTAAGCATGCATTTGGATCTGCTCGGAAAGTGAAGTAACTTATTTAAGGTGTGGCTTGTATTTCATGTTATCACTATGTTAATCTAATTCAAGCAAATTGCAGGGGTGCAGGAACCCTATTAATCTCTGAAACATCCTCCTGAAGCTCTAGTGAGAGAAAGGATCCTGTTGTCCAAGAGAAAGGGTCCTGTTCTTTTGGTAAGTCTGTGAGAATACTGAATTTAGATCATGTTGAAATAGGCAGTTGCCAAAGTGGCCAAAACAATTACTTATTTATGGCTTTCTTATTAAGATGTATATTTAGGCAAGTGTCTGATTCTAAGGTACACATTCAGGTACCACGCTGGGCATAGGGGAATGTGATAGATGCCTCCTTGGGAAGAAAATGGAAAGGTGTTTCACAGATTAAATTCAGAAACAACCAACAAAAAGGCTTAAGGAGACATGGTTTGTCCAAGGAAAATTGATTTATTAAAAAAGTGATTTCATAAAACTGGACTCCAAAGCACTAAGGGGAGGTTTATATAAAATAGTAGATATGGTCAGTATCTGTAAGATAGAAGTTTGGTAACATAGGACATATAATGTGATACAAAGACATGTAAAACTGACTATAATCAAATCTAAACTGTAAAGTTCTCAGGGGTGGCTTCTAAAAGGGTATTCACTGAAGTTACATGAGTTGGGAAGTCTCACTGTAAGAAGCTATGTGATGGATAACAGGTTATTGATATATGAAAGAGAGTACTATGTTTTAAAAAATACCACAATGCCATCTGACGATTCAAGTTGTCTGAGACTCTGTGTTAACTCTTGTCACTATTTACCTTTTTGAGTTGTCAGAATTCCAAGACAATGAGGTATAAGGGAAAGGACATGGAAATTGGAACTGGGAAGCCTTTACATCATAAGCTGTTTAGTCTCTCTGAATCAGGCACAGGACTAGAGTGTGTAAGAGTCTTTCAGTTGTATAATTCTGTTATTTTGTGAATATGATGTACATGAAAGCACTGCCAAAATATGCTGGCATAAAATCATAGAATTTTGAAGGAGTGTTTTATCACGGTATGGTGAATGGGTAAATTTTAAAATGTACTTCATTTGTGAGTTTATTCTCAACAAGTTTCTAGTAATGATTAGATATTTCTCCTGATACTTTGTCTATCCTTTGTCAAAATAAAACCATATATGTGTTGCTACAGAGCTAAAAAAAAAGAAGTGGTGAATGGATAATTGGGGCAGTCTGAGTCTTAACCCCATTCTGGGAGTTGAGTTGCCTGCCAGGGACCTAAATCTCTGATATCAGAGAGAATAACGTCTTCGTCTGTGTGAGCATAATAAGTCCCGTTTCAGAGTCTTAGGGAACGTGAACAAACACAGAGATACCATCCATTTCATTTTTCTGTGTAGAGATGCCCATCCAGTTGGGCCTCGTCTGGCTTGCCCTTACTAGGATAGAGAGAGCTTTCAGGCTGGAGGGCTCAAGCCTCTCAAGAGGACCGTTGTACCCCACAGGATGGAAGTGGGCGGAGGGGAAGATGGCTGTCTCCAGAGCAAACTCTGCCTCCCCCTTAGCAGGTTAGGACAACAGATGCTTATTAGCAACAACAGGAAGAACTGGCAGACACCTTGCGGATGAAGTACAATAACTTCCACATGCTTTACATCATTCCAAGAACATCACTTTTTAAAAACACTGTTGAGGTTTTGCTTTTGTTTTGTTTTTAGTTTTTATTAGAGTATAGTTGTTTTACAATGTTGTGTTAGTTTCTACTGCACAGCAAAGTGAATCAGTTCTACGTATACATATATCTCCTCTTTTTTGGATTTCCTTCCCATTTAGGTCACCACAGAGCATTGAGTAGAGTTCCCTGTGCTGTACAGTAGGTTCTCATTAGTTATCTATTTTATACATGGTATCAATAGTGTATATGTGTCAGTCCCAGTCTCCCAATTCATGCCCCCCTCTTCCCCCTTGGTATCATGCATTTGTTCTCTACATCTGTGTCTCTATTTCTGCTTTGTAAATAAAATCATCTACACCAGTTTGAACACTGTTGAGTTTTTAAAGAACTCTTTTTGGATCTACTGTAAGATAATTTTTAATCAATGTGTTATAGCTTAATGGATAAGAGTTCAACTCTGATTTGGAATCAGACTCCCTGGCCTCAAAACGCACTTTACCATTTACTTTGAGCAAATTATTTAACCTTCTTGTGTGTCAGTTTCCTTATTGATAAAATGCTGATAAAAAGGATATGTACCTTATAGGATGGCAGAGAGGATAAAAGAGGTACTTAGCAAGTGATTGTCAGTAGAATGACCAATATTTATTAGTTATTATTCTTGTTATTTTTATGTAAAACAAACAGATTTCTGTAACTAAAACCTCAGGCAGCTGATAAATGTGTTTATTAAGTCCAAACTCCACTAGCATTTCATTTTCTTTTATTTCTTTTATAGTCAAGGTCAGATGTACTATTTCAGAAATCTTTCAAGCTTCTAATTGCTCTCAGGGCCATCCACCGTTGTACCTGTCATTCAATTGTTTTTGGTAATTCCCAATTTTATCTCTCTTACTAGCTTTAAACAAAGTTGTAAAATGTGTGAAACCAGTAGACACTAACCCTAACCCCATTATCTCATACTCTGAATTATTAGCTTTAAGTGTTTTTCCTTGCCTATCTTGTTCTTTATTAAACATCCCACCCAGGGAGGGATAAATTGGGAGACTGGGATTGACATGTGCAGACTGCTATATATAAAATAGATAATAAGAACCTACT
Organism: Hyperoodon ampullatus; assembly: GCF_949752795.1. Taxonomy (NCBI): domain Eukaryota; kingdom Metazoa; phylum Chordata; class Mammalia; order Artiodactyla; family Ziphiidae; genus Hyperoodon; species Hyperoodon ampullatus. Next base: position 150,689,559 of record NC_136914.1, on the reverse strand, counting down.
GTATAGCACAGGGAACTCTACTCAATACTCTGTAAATGACCTATATGGAAAAAGAATCTAAAAAAGAGTGGATATATGTATATGTATAACTGATTCACTTTGCTGTACACCTGAGACTAACACAACATTGTAAATCAACTTTACTCCAATAAAAATTAATTAAAAAAAAAGTTGAGAGTTACTAAAAAAAAAAAAAGAAAGCATCCCACCCAAGAGCCTTCTAATGATATGGTATGGACCTTTCATTTTATTCTCTCAGTTATTATAAAAATTTAGTTGGTAAGTATCTCTTAGAAATATGGAACTATAGGACACGCTCATCTCCTCCGCTGCCACCTGCTGTGGCCAGCGTCCACGCTGCACACAGCATGGCTGGCAAAGCACACAGGCTAAGTGCTGAGGAGAAGGACCAGCTGCTGCCAGACATGTGGGCCATGGGGTGGAACGAGCCAGAAGGCCAGGATGTCACCTTCTAGCAGTTCCATTTTAAAGACTTCAGTAGGGCTTTTGGCTTCATGATGAGAGTGGCCCTGCAGGCTGAGAAACTGGACCACCATCCTGAATGGTTTAACATTTACAACAAGGCCCACATCACACTGAGCACTCATGAGTGTGTGGACCTTTCAGAACTGGACATAAATCTGGCCAGCTTCATCGAGCAAGTAGCAGTGTCCATGACATAGACCCTGCCCTTCTTCTCTGAGTTCTTCAGGGGAAAGGAGGGACTGAACTGGGGAGCCAGAGAGGGAACTGGGGAGCCCCGAAATGTTGCTGCAGTCAAAACTGACAAGTCGATCCTGTTGCCTCCATTTAGAGGCAAACCTCTGCCATCAAAAAAGGCCAGCATCACCGCCAACACCAGAACTTAGATCACTTTTCCCCACACCACTCTCTTCCTCTTTGGAGCTCTTTTACATGTACACTGATTTGAATAAGTTCTTCTCTTGCTTTACAACTTTCCAGCGACAGCAACGATTTCTTTCCAGGCAGTGTCTTGTTCCTTTCCTGATTCATTTCCCAAGAAGCTGTGATGGAAAGTGTGTCTAAGATAAAGTCTGATCTTAGAAATCAGAACCCTAAAGTCATCCTCATCCTATGTGACAGACATGCATGTGCTATTATGCCTCCAATAAAAACACTGTTTCACTTGGGAAAAAAAAAAGAAATATGGAAGTATAAAGTTCAAAATTTCCACTCCTTTATTCTGCTCCCACGTCTGCCTGTGCCTCAGTTCTCTCTATCTCCGGGAGATGATCAATAAAAGATAATCAATAAAATAGATGATCGATGAAAGCCCCCCAAGAATTGACACTGTCTTACAAAGTCCCACAAATATCTTCTAGCTAGTGCTGTTATAAGATAAACTTCAGATTCTGTGGGTTTGCACATTTCTTTTCTTAATGCACAACCTGTCTTCTGCTCCTATTCTTGCAAACAGTTCTTAGAAAGCAGTGAGTAGAAAGCTCTCACTGGTGTTAACAAGTGAGAAATGACAACTTTCTAGTGTTATCTCTCCTAGTAGATACAACATTAGCTTAAAATAATTCATGATGATCTCAACATGATGGTGGGCAGAAGAAATGACCAGTATGCATGCTGGCAGCTTCTCAGGACCATATCAATGATTATATGCAGGCACTACTTATTCTATCAATGATGTCTCTAAGCAAATTATCTCTGACGATAAAATATGTTCCTTGTTTAGGTCAATTCTGCCTGAGATTATATTTTACACAAGCTTTACAAAAGACCCTGTTAAGACAAGCTAGTTGTACCTGCAATAGTTTTTCACTGTAACTTTTATGGGTGACATTGGTAACATATACTATGTGTTGATAAATGCAACAAATCACTTTTTATCATTTTAAAATCACTTCCACTTTTACAGAAGCTCCTATAAAGCCATAGTACCTGGAATTTTATTTCTCTTTCACCTAGAACATCTTTCTAACATTAAAAAATTATCTGGAAGGGGCAAAAAAAATGGAATGAGAAATATCACTCCTCTGTTCTTCAGAAAGAAGAATAATAAGCATTTCTAGAGTGCCTATCACTCTCCAGGAAGTGTGTTTGGCACTAGAGATATATATGCATTTCAATCAGAGATTTTCCTTGTTTGTCAAGTATTTTATAATTTTTAAGAGAAACTTAGAAAAATATAAAAGGATACAATCATATGTTAAAAGTACATATAATCAAAAAAACACATATAATCATGTAAGAATGCAAGTGTGCTCAAGATACTATAAGAGTTCAAAGGAGGGACATTTAATTCAGACTGTAGATACCAGAAAAGTTTTTCAGAGCAGTTGACTTTCACTGAGTGTGTGTGTGTGTGTGTGTGTGTAAAATTACCTAGACACAAAAAGTGGGATCTCATTCCAGGAGCAGGAAAACAGAACATAAGAATTGTCCATGAGAAAATAATTAGGCCCAATGGTTCCAGTATCCCATTAGATGCTGTAACATGGCTTGGAAGATAAAGATAGCAGAACGGAGACCAAAGACTCCTTAGGTGTCCATGAAGCCATGGGTTGACCATAAAAATGTAAGATGAATGAGTCGTGTCATGGACCCTTCTTACTGTCATTGCTGCTCACTGATTCCACTTCTGCCTGTGCCTTACTTCTCTCCATCTCCAGGAGGCTGACAGTCTCCACTACTCTACGCAAATGCCATCCCTGCTAAAATGTCCCCCTTTAGCACCATCAGTGGCATTTTGGAATTATTTCAAGCTATGAAAAGAACCAGAATCAACTTACAGGTAATGTAAATCCCCTCAATAATTATCATGTTGCTTCCATTCTCTGCTATGTACATTCTTTATAAATTCAACATTCTTTCCTGTTGTGTTGGAAATGTGAGCCCACTGTGACTAAGGTCATATTTAATACAGACCCAACATTTTGTTGGCACTCCCTAAATGTTAAATAGTAATGAGAGGAGATGAAGTAGCACAAGAACAAGAAAGTGATTAAAATAGATCCCAATCGATTCCAGCTGCATTAGAAACATAAGGAGGAAAAGTGAACACTTATTATCAAATTATAAAACCGAAAATATGTCTAGGAAAGTGTGGGCTATTTAAGACCATTAGATAGATAGTTTTGAACTGAAATCCCTTAAGACTATACAACAAAAAAGTATTTTCCAGATGTCCTTTATACCGATATGGAGAACGTAAAATATACTTCCCTTACAATTTGGATTTTTAAGCATTTCTTTTTAATCATATTAAAATGTGAAGTTTTACTCATTGTTTTAGATATTTAGTCAGGTGAATATCTGACTAATGAATAACACATGGTACAGAAAATATATATATACATTTTAATTTTAGCTTTTCTGAAGCCCATTGTTCGTTTCAGGCTGCCTTACTGAGAGTCCTTGCACTAAACGCCTCTGGTTGCATTCCATTCAAGACAAAGGCATATTTTAGGGATGTACCTCTCACAAAGAGGTATTGATGGACCAGGAATCAGAGTTTGGACAAATGAACATTTCATTATAACACAGCCTAATTGTTAAAGCTCTTCTTATTGAAAAGAATAAAAATTTCATTAGTCATCACAGTAGCTCAGCATGAACTCCTCCTCTTTTTCCCCACAATGCACAGTAAGAATGGCAGTTTTAAGTTTATCATTGAACATTTTGGAAATGTTGATTCTTCCTTCCTTTTGCTCTAAATACACTAAGAAGTATTTTAGTAATAAGTATAAAAAAAATTGGTAATAATTTTAAGCTAAACTTTATACGTGGAATTGTGAAAAAAAATCTCAGCAATCACAGGAAAATGCAATTTAAGAGCTGCCTGGAAGGCCTGCTTTTTTCATTTTAGGGCCCTGGGATCGTTTTATGGGATAATAAGGATTCATAGGACCACCCTAAAGTTCAAGTAAGATAAAGACATAAGTACTTTAGAAACTATAAAGGTTTTATAGAGCTAAGGGAATAAAATTTACATTGGTAATTCTTATCTCTATACAGCTTTTAATTTTAGTATCTTTTCAGCTTCTCCAGGAAAGATATGTATTGATCACTGCCCTAAGTGTAAAAACTGAAATAGGGAAGGACCAAGATACAGTGAAGATCACTAATCTGGCACTCAGGATTCCTGTTATTAATTAGTTGATAATGTTGAGTTATGTCATGTAAACAGCTGACAGCTTAGTGTGTCCTAGTGGTGAAAATGCAGTGGGTAGACTAGATGAAGAACACAAATGCATAGCAACCAATAACTCTCACACCCGAGTGTGCATTGCTAATTGATCATAGAAGTGGTTCTGGCTAAGACAATGCAGCCTCAGAATCTTTGTTGACAGTATGCCAATCAAAGCTGGCTCTCCAGGAACTAGACAGTCTCTAAGAGTTTCCTTTTCCAGGTCTAAGAACCTGTCGTTGTCACCTGTGAATGTAGATCAATCGCATTATCCATTCTCACCTTTATTGCTGCTCCCCCCTCATCTCTTACCTCTCTCTCTCACTCTACCTGCTCCAGCCACACTGGAGGTGTGTCTTTGTCTCACAGACTTTGCAATGACTATACCCTCTGCCTAGAATACTCTACTCTCATGTGTCCACGTGCTCACTCTGTTATCTTCCCCAAGTCTTCACTAATCTCAGCCTTTCAATGGTGTTCACAGTAGTTGGTAAACTATAACCCATGGGCTGAATCTGGCCCCCTGTCTGTGTTTGTATGGCCCACAAAGTAAGAATGGCATTTACATTTTCAGTTGAGAAATACATAAGTCAGAAGAAGAATTATATTCTGTGGCACATGGAAATTACATGAAATTCAAATTTCAGTGTTCATAAATAAAGTTTTATTGAGACACAGGCTGCATTTGTGCTAAAATGGTCGAGTTGAACGGTTATGGCAGAGACCACATGGCCCACAAAGTGTAAAATATTTACTATCTGGTCATTTACAGAATAAGTTTCCCTACCCCTACGATACACTTAACATTTTGTTAATTACTGGAAGTACACACCGGCAATCCTGATGCCCTCTCTTCTCTCAATTTTTAAAAATAACATTTATCACATTGTACCATACACTGTCCTTGTATAGTATGTATATTACTTGTCTCTCCATAAGAGCACAAATTCCATGAAGTCAGAGGATTTTGTCCACTTTATTATCTGATATATTCCCAGTGCCCTGAACAGTATCTGGTACATAGTAAATATTCAATAAATATAATTCTGGAATGAATTATATGGAAGATACCTACATTACATAGAAATATATTAGATGGAGTAGTCACAGGAGACTTCAGGAGAAGATGATATTTTAGTGTTAAAGGGTACAAAAGACTTAGGGAACATTTTTCCTAGAAAGGGGTACTGAATGAAAGAACATGTGTGTAGGGTAGCCTAGATGTAATGCAGAGCCCGGGAGGTAGAGAGGAGGTGGAAAGTAGGCTGAGCCCAGTTTATGGAAGACTTGGAATGTCTGATTAAGATGCTTGAGTATAATCGTATAAAAAATAGATATTTCAGAATCATCTGTCTGATAATGATATGATATATACAGTATGAGTTGGAGTGGGTAAAATATATGTGAGAATTGTAATAGCCTGGGTTCAGGCTTCTAAGATTGGACAGTGGCAGATGAAATGAAAGAGAAAGGACACAGGGAGAAAGGAAGGAGTAACCAATGGTACCTTCACTATTGTGACCTTTGGTGAAGAAATGTTTTTGTCGAGCTTCCCTGGTGGTGCAGTGGTTGAGAGTCTGCCTGCCGATGCAGGGAACACGGGTTCGTGCCCCGGTCCAGGAAGATCCCACATGCCGCGGAGCAGCTGCGCCCGTGAGCCATGGCCGCTGGGCCTGCGTGTCCGGAGCCTGTGCTCCACAAAGGGAGAGGCCACAACAGTGAGAGCCCCGCGTACCAAAAAAAAAAAAAAAGTGTTTTTGTCAAAAGTTGAAAGGCATTTAAAAAAAATAAAAACCAGTCTGCTTCAGTTGTTTGTAGTTTATTGAATAAATATGCATACAGTTCCCAGGTTAAGACTTCTGTAGATTTTATGCCTCAGAAAAGGCATATATGATAATAAACCTGACAACATAAACTAGACCAATTCGATTTTAGTAGAGTTAGATTAGTTGAACTACTTCAGAATGAAGTCAGAATGGGTTTCACTCAGGTAGATTTTACTTGTGCCATTTGTGTTAAACAGAGATAATAAATCCAAATATACATGATAGTGCCTAAAATTTTTTTGTAAAAGTAGCTTGACAATTCTAAGTGAAAGACAAGAAAATAGTATATACAATTTGATTCAGTTTATGTAAAATTTTATATATACTTAAGATGGAATTTTAGGCTCCATATTTTCTGTATTATTTGAGCTTTTTTTTCTGCAATGACTATATATATATTTTTTACAATCACAAAAGAGCTATTTTTATATTAAACTATTAAAAATGACAGGTTGGATGTATAGCAAAAATCTCCATAGATTTGTTTAGATATTAAGAACAGATTCATGCTACAAACTATTTATTTGCTATGAAGAAAATTAGGAAGTATTTAGCAAAGTTTGAGATAATAATGTTCAAATAACTTAACTGTCAAGTATATTTGAAATGTTTTTAGTCTAGTAAGAACAGGCAATTGACTGATTAAACTAAGATTATGAATTTTGGAAACTAGACCTTGGTCCAACGGCAAAGGTTGCTTGAGTCATCTTTAAAATGGATTATGGTAATCTTTCCTTAAAAGGTTATTTAAAAGAATTAATATAAAGGATATAAAACACCTGTCTAGTGAGTAGCTGTTCCAAAAATGATAGTTATTATTATTAAGAATTGGGTAAGTACTAAATAAAATAAATCAGAGTTTGAGAGTCAAGCTACATTTACTTAATCCTTTACTTAATTTGTTCCACTAAATGCCATGAAGTACTGTGCTAAGTACAGGTGAATACATGTATTATCAAGGGCCTGCCCTGTCTTTAAGGCATAAACAATACGTTTAATAAGGTGTTACAGATACTATGACTCAAGTTCCTATTCGATAGAGAATTTAAATCAGGCCACCTCCCCAGTGAAAGTTCAGCATATAAAACTATGTGCTTTGGTGTGCCCTGATGCTTCTCACTAAAAATATATGTAAAAGCACTTCTATTTGGAAGCTGTTCTTTTATTCATGCATTCATTGAACAGTTATATATTGAGCATCTTCCATTTTCAAACATTCTTCTTGGAGCTGGCCCTATACCAACAAAGACAAACAAGATTTCTTCTCCCACAGAAATTTCAATCTAATGAAGGCAGAAAAATAAACTAGGAAAAAAATAGAGAAGATAAATTCAGTCAATACTATAAAGAAAATCAAACACGGTGGTATGATGGACTAGGCTAATTTAGCTTAGATAGTTAAGTAAGGCTTTTCTGAGCAAGGAGTATCTGACCTGAAACCTGAATGATGAAGCTCCTGTCATGTAGAGAGAGAAAATTTGACAGGAGGGAATTCCAGACTCAGGAAATAGCTAGTACAAATCACCTAGGACGGGACCAAACTTAACCAGTTCAATAAACAGAACTGTTTAAAACTATGGTTGAAGAAACAGGGGAAAGAGAAGGAAGCTGTGAAGTCAGAGAAGTGTTGTTAACTATAAGCTTGAATATGAACTCCCCTATGTAGCAGAAAGTTACAAAGAATCCTGACGTTTCAAAATCAAGGATTTAATTCACTATTCTAGAACACTTGAGGTCATCTACTCTACCTAATAGTGTAATTCATTTATTTATTCGATCAACAAGTATTTGGGGACTTCCCTGGTGGTGCAGTGGTTAAGAATCTGCCTGCCCAAAGGGAATGCTTCTGTCTCCAGTCTCATGGCTTTTGGAAGAGGCCATATGCTGACCCCCACAAGTTTAACAAGAAATGCAACACGTTAGTGTCCAGCTGATGCGTTTTGTTTATAACTTGTCAGATACAGGGATTTTCACCAATTCGAGCTGCAGGGCAATCAAGACTGTGGAATCCGTAACCGACATCAAGGCAGACATAAATAAAAAGTACAGGTGTGTTGAGCAGCAACCAGATCCGCATGCGCAACGTGACCATCGGGCTCCGTGACGCCACCCTCCAGGCCTACCTCTCCAACAACAGCTTCTGCAGGGAGGAGACGCACTGTAAGACTGGCCCTCCCCGCCCACCCCGGCGGCGCCGCCCCAGTCCTCGCCCATCTCGGCGCCCAAGAGACCCTCGGGGTCCAAGTACAACGTGAGCGTCACCAGCGGGACCTGCCTGCCGGTCAGCATGGGGCTGCAGCTGAACGTCACCTGCAGGACGAGGGACAACACAACGGTGACCAGAGTTCAGCATCAACCCCAACAAGACCACCTTTGCGGGGAGCTGCACAGCCCAGCTGGTCACCCTGGAGCTCCGCGGCAGGAACCAGCTCCTGGCGCTCCAGTGTGCGATGAACGCAAGTTGCCTGGGGGTTTTCCTGCAAGGAGTCCCGCTGACGCTGACTCCGCCCGATACCGGAGACCCCGCCTTCAAGGCCGCCCACGGCCCGCTGAGCGCGCTGCAGGCAGCCGCCGGGAACTCCTACGAGGGCAACGCTGAGGGGCGCGTGCAGGTCACCGAGACCTATTCAGGGTGTGAGTCGGCGTTCCGCGTGGACGGGGACAAGTCTGGGCCTGTGGAGGAGTGTCAGCTGCGTGAGAACAGCATGCTGATCCCCATCGCCGTGGGCGGCGCCCTGGCAGGTCTGGTCCTCAGCGTCCTCAGCGTCCTCATCGCCTACCTTATTGGCCGGAAAAGGAGCCACGCCTGCTGCCAGACCATCTAGCCGGCCGCCCGCACGCGCTGCGGACCAGCAGCAGCTGCACGGCCTCGGGCCGGTTCCCTGGGCTTAGATTGCTGTTGAGGGAGGCACCCTTTCTTGCAAGCTGGTTTTCACATCTGCTTTATCCAATGTGAAGTTCATCCGGCCACAGTTACTATTCACAAAAGAGCAACTATGGAAATGACGGTGTTAATTTTGCTAACTGGGTTAAACATTAATATTTACCAAAGTAGGACTGGAAGGGGGGTGGGGGGTAAGAGAGCTTTTCTAAATGGGCACTGGCTCTACTATCCTTTGGCTTTTTAAGATTCTGGTGTTTGATCGCTTCACTCTTTACTCAGGTGTAAGCCTTGCAAAGGGAGAGTCTCTGGTCTTAATGCTTTGATGAAGGCTGGTAGCTGTGAGCCTGACGCGCTGAAGAAATCAGTAGGAACGAGGATCGTAGAGCAGTAGTACGAAGAAGCAGACCTGAGAGGCTTAAATTAAGCTTTAGAAACCAGGGCGGGCCCGGCCCCTCGAGCATCGGTACTCCAGGGCTCCCGGTCCTCAGGCTTTCCAGCTCTGCCACTCGAGAGCTTGCACCTTTTAAAACAGAAAAATGGGCGTTATTTTTATTTACGTTTTTGTAAAGTAATTTTCCTTCTTCTGTTGGAGGTTTGGGGTGATACTTTGTCTTCACTGTGTACAATAATCGTTTCACTCTGATTCATCACTTGCAGCTGGGTGGCCTGTGTGCTGAGGAGCATCCCCTCCTGGGACGCGTTGCCCTAAGGATGCTGATAAAGTCTTTTTGGTAAAAAAAAAAAAAAAGAAAGAAATCCTTTTGCCAATGCAGGGGACACGGGTTCGAGCCCTGGTCGGGGAAGATCCCACATGCCGCGGAGCAACTAAGCCCGTGTGCCACAACTACTGAGCCTGTGTTCTAGAGCCCGCGAGCCACAACTACTGAAGCCCTTGTGCCTAGAACCCATGCTCCGCAACAAGAGAAGCCACCGCAATCAGGAGAAGCCTGCGCACCGCAAGGAAGAGTAGCCCCCGCTCGCGGCAACTAGAGAAAGCCCGCAGGCAGCAACGAAGACCCAATGCAGCCAAAAATAAATAAATAAATTTATTTATTTATTTTTTTGCGGTACGCGGGCCTCATTGTTGTGGCCTCTCCCGTTGCGGAGCACAGGCTCCAGACGTGCAGGCTCAGCGACCATGGCTCACGGGCCTAGCCACTCCGCAGCATGTGGGATCTTCCCGGACCGGGGCACGAACCTGTGTTCCCTGCATTGACAGGCGGACTCTCAACCACTGCGCCACCAGGGAAGCCCATGAAGTTATTTTAAAAAAAAATTTTGTAAACACCTACCAAATAAAAAGCCTTCAAGAAATTTAACCCATAGGAAAGCTCAGGTGTATACACTTTGTGTCAGAAGTTAAGGTCTCATACAGACAGGGAGAGATCACTTCTTGTTGGGCAAATCTGAGATTTCATGGTTGAGTTGGCATTTCAGCTAGGGTAGGTGGGTAGGATTTAAACATAAAATACGATGATGCTGAGGGACACAAGAAGGCATTCTAGGAAACAACATGAGTAAAAGCATAGAGATAAGTTGTTTAGGTAATAATAGCATGCTGTTTGAAATTCCTCTTATAAAACATCTTTGAGTTTTAAAATTCAACAGATTATTGTGAAACCTAAACTTGACCTTTTCACATTTCTGTCTCCCACTTTCCTTTGCAAGAAATTATGTGTGTGTGTCAATCAGAATTCTGTGAGCTACATCACAGGTGTTCTATATGCATTGAGCAGTAGGGTGAGATGAGATGGATAGGCCTTTCCTCCTAACTTTACAATATAGTCATGCTGGGTCTTCTGCTAAACAGTGAAGTGCAGGAGGAAAGGCCCAACGTGTGAGGGTCATCAACTACAGAATTTCACAAGGTCTGGCTATGGCCAAGGCTACGAGTCACTGGCCATCCCAGTACCCACCAGGCCTGGTAAACCAAGAAATGATGTTAAGGAAGTGGAAACTGACTGATTTGTATGAATTTGTTTAATCTGTTCTCAACCAATAACGTGATTTACATCAGATGATGTGTTTATGATACACATGGATTCAGAAAGGCAGTCATTTGGTTATGAACTCATTGTTTCCTTTTCAGAAAAATTGCCCTCACCCATTAGCCCTTTTATGAAGTAGTCTTCCTAAAGCTTACCACTATCTCCATAATGCCTCCTCAACTGTTCACAAATGTTATTTCACAAGTACCTATGCTTCTTCTCAAATATGTCAGGTTTGCAGGGGTTTTATTGCCACATTTCAGGTTGATTAATGTAAGAACAAATAAATAAGGGCTTAAACTGTTGATGCCTCATGGACGGGTAGGGCTGAAGATGGCTGCCAGTAGATAAAATAGTTGGCGATAGAAGAAGACTATATTTATCATAAAGACACAGGTCTTAGGTCCTAAGTAATAACTCCTTTACATCTATCCATTTATACAACTTGCAATCTTCTACCCTCTTGCAATTGTCAGGCACCTGACCTATATCAAACAATTAATACAAATAGGGTTGATGTTTGGGCAAATTAGACAAGAGAAAGATTTTAAGATTTAATTCTAGGGGTCAGTGGTAAAAGGCAGAGTTTTCATGAACACGAATTCCCTAGAATTTCTTCAGCTCTGTCAGTGTCAGAAGTACTTCCATGTATTGATTCAGGGAATGTTTATTGAGGGCTTACTCTGTAATAGTCACTGTGCTAGAAGGTAAAGATCCAATGTGACAAAAGAGAGAGTCCTTGCATCATGGAATTACAGAAAAGGAAACTAAAAGGACAATACAACTGATGAGGAAACTTCAGAGGACAGAGAGGTAGCAAACCTAGGCTTTGAGTCTCAGGGCTGTCTTCTTGGAAGAAGTACCATATAGGCTGAGACATAGATGAGCAGGTGTTAATGGGTTGATGGACAAGAGGGTCACAGAGCTGTGAAGACATAGCTCTTTCAGGAAAGCTACGGCTGGAATGTCAGGATTGGGGTCCCTGCATAACGTCACGTAATATAAATTATGTTACTCTCTAATACTCTCTCAATGTGCCCTCTACTTTTCCTACATACTACTAAACATGACGTGCAATTCTATATTTATATAATTTTAAAAAATGTCTATCATTCCTCTGCTTGTTTTGTTACCCCACTTTTGGGCATATAGTAGGCAGTCAATATTTGTGGAATCAACAAGCGGCAGAGAGGTGAGGGAGGGAATAGCAGAAAAGATGCTAGAGAGACCGCCAGGAGACAAATTAAGCAGGGCTTTCTTGACCGTATTAAGGAGTCCTGAACCTTCATTCCAAGAGTAGTAGGAGATAAAGAGCTTTGAGCTACTCTTTGCATTTCAGAAAGATCACTTTGACTGCAATGTAAAAAAAACAGATTGGAAAAGAGCCAGGACTCAGTTTGTTAGTTACCTGAGCCAGCTGAAATTATATCACTGGGAGTGGACTTAAAAGACAGTTAAGATGAGAAATTGAAAAGGTTTAGTGATTGGTTAGATAAGGAAGGGGAGAACAATGGAGTTCTCCAAAATGACTCATAGGTTTCTGCATGGGGCAGCTAAGTGAATCATGAAGTAAAGCAATGTTTTGTTTTTGTTTTCGGTGATGGAGAAATGAGATTCAGTTGTGAGCATATTAAGTTTAAAATGCCTGTAACATCATCTAAGAGATGTTCAGGAGGGAGTTGGATGGGTATCTGTCTCTGAAGCTCATGAGAGAAATTTTGGCTGGGGTTAGAGATTTGTGAGCCATCAGAAGATAAAAACATGAAAGTTGTCCTTTGCTGATGCAGCTGAAAGGATTCTTGCAAGTCCTACTTCCATAGACACTCTCTTAAAGGTCCTCTTCTAGGCTGACTCCAGCCAATCCATGCACAGAGAAATAAATCACAGAAGAAGATTTATAACTTTGGGAAAAATCACATGGTCTTTTTCAGACACTGTAGAGGCCATTATGATGGCAAAGCCAACAAAGTGACAGCTGGACTCTATAGGTCTCTACATCGCAGTTCAAAGTTCATCCTTTCATCTCCTTGCTAAGTAGTGATTCTGTGTCACTAGTTTTCTTTGAGCCTCTTTGAGTAAGAGACACATACATCAGGAAATCTGTCGGGGCATTGTTATCCTACAATACCATGCTGAATTAATCATGTCGTTCTATTTACACATGCAATTCCCTTTGACCAGAAATTGAAATTGCTTTTCTTATTTGCTACTTCTCAACTTGGACCTCTCATTTCATAACTGCCATGATCTGTGTAGCAAAAGGCTCTATGTGCCTTGGATGTGTTTTGTTTGATTTGTTTTGTTACATCAACAGTGTTTAAAAGAACAGTTTAACTTGTAGGTGTTATACTTAGGTACAGTACAAGTACCATGAAGTAGCATGAAGTTCTTTCATCCTACCTATCTCTGGCATTTATTTTATATGCACACTTTCTGCAGGTATTTGGTTTGTGACCCTTACCCTAAAGTGTTAAGATCAACAACGAAAGCACATACATAGTACAAAAGTAGTCTAGCAAAGGAAAAGATGAGCTAACGTGTGATGGGCATGGGAAGCAGGAATAGTTTATCAAAACCTCCCTATAGAGATTTTACAGAACAAAAATGAATTTGCCATTTTTCCAGGTAGACCTGGCAGAGGAAAATACACAATAAAAGGCATAACATGAATGAATGAAGCATTTTCAAGGATGTATAGGTAGTAAGGTGTTAATGGTATAAAATGTTTGCAGGCAATAATGAAGCACCCTGAATGCCATGGTAAGGGTTTTGGGATTACCTTAGACAGAAGGGAGTGAGGAAAGTATTTGATGCCACAGAAAAAAATGATCATTCCTTTTAAAAAGAGCTCCTTTGCAGAAATATAGATCATGGATTTGAAGGAAGTAAAGCCAGAAGAATTATTATGTCATTTTCCATGGCATTCATGTCGACACAAATTCGGAATCTACGCTACTAGTGAAACCTTGATCTCTGAATTCATTTACTATAACTGCCTGCTCTTTAAGTCTCCCAGTAAACACACCCTCATTATTTTTTAGGACTAATAGGCCCTTAATCTTTCTTCCTTGTCCAAGCCTATTCTCCCTTCTTGGTTTCACTCCTATCCCTATTCAGCCTGCAATGTAGGGGTCAACATTTTTGTCTGCACTCTTACCAACATTTCTGATTCCTTTTGCCCCTCAACCTGAGCCCAACCTTTATCTTCCAATCCTCTTACTCACTCTTAACTTCCTCTCTCTGTGGTTTCTAGTTTCCCACAGCTGGAAGCTAGAAAAATCTCTCTAGAGGCCTGTCAAAAATTTTAGAACCTCAACCCAGGCCCAGAGAAACAATATCCAATGAAAACTGGCTTTTAAAATAATATTCTAGCTGATTCTTTTAATCTGGTAAGTTTAGGAAACAATGCATAGATAAGTCCATAATTCCCCAATAGCAACTCCTCTGAATTTATTCCAGAGCCTTAAAGCTGCAGCTCAGCTCTCCTCCCTAATTTGCCTAAATTTAACGCCGAAAGAATGAAACAACTTAATTATTCTTTATTCTCTTGCAAGGATTCTTTACCCTTCCTGTCCCTCTTATTTCACAGCCTAACCCATCGGTTATAAACTGAATGTTTGTGTCCCTCCCCTCACGTCCCATCCCCCAATCCATATGTTGAAGCCCTAACTACCAATGTGACTGTATTTGGAGACAGGGCCTTTATAAATGTAGTTAAGGTTAAATGAGGTCATAAGGCTGAGGCCCTGAGCTGATAAAAGTAATGTTTTCCTAAGAAGAGACATCAGAGGGGGATCTCTGAATCTCTGAGATGCTCCCCTCACCCCGACCCCGGCTTCTGTCTTGTTCCAAAGAAAGGCCAAGTGAGCACACAGCAAGATGGCAGCTGCCTACAAGCCTGAAAAAGAGCTCTTACCAGAACCTGACCATACTGGCACCATGATCTCAGACTTCCAGCCTCCAGAACTGTGAGAAAGTAAATTTCTGTTGTTTAAGTCCTCCAGTCTGTGCTACTCTGTTATGGCAACCTGAGCAGTCTCATAGACCATCCTTTTCTTATTTATGATCCAGGCCCCTCTTATCTCCTCTGAGACAAGCATCTATTGAATTCCTACTAAGTGCACAGCAAGATAAATTTGGTTCTTGTCCTCATGAAGCTGAGCCTGGGTGGAGAGGATCAGATATTACAAGGTTAACTCTTCCTTTTAGTACTTGTCTTTCTCTCTCTCTCTTTCCTATATTTAATCTCTCTCCCTCCATCTGTCTCCCTTCCCCCCCTCTCTCTCTCTCACTCCTCCATGCACACCTCCCTCTTTTTTGAGAGTACTCCCTTCTCCTTGATCCCTGGGCCTTCTCTCTCTCTCCCTTTGAACTCATTCTCAAAAAAAAAAAAAGAAAAAAGAAAAAGAAAAAGAATCTCTCCCTCTTTTTAACCTCTCAAGTTACTTGTCGATTCCCTTCTTTCTACAATATTCAGGATACTCAGAAGAATTAGTGATCCTATCTTAATATAATCATGTATTTATATTGTAATTTTGAAAATATTTTCAGTAAAATAAACATTTATCTGAGCTGCACACACACACAAAAAGAATAGTCTTCAAAATACATTCACCTTCCTCATTGGCTCTGTCATAAAGAAAGATCTTATACTCTATTGTTTTTGTCTTGTTTTATAACCTATTGAAATGTTGACCTCTCCCCACTTGGGTTCATTTCCCTCAGTTCTGATCACTACTCTCCACTCGCTACCAGATAAAGTCTCAAGTCGGATTCCAGTTGGCACCTTCCACCATTTCTATCTCAAACCAAGGAATTCACTGTCATCTTTCATACTATCTGCTTTCCTTTGACCTGACGTGCTTTTCCCACCTCTGTTTCCACATGAAAAAGAAACTCTTGCTAACCTATAAGACCAAGCTGACAAATCACCTTTTTGGAGAAGGCTTACTTGGCCCTTCCATGGCTTATCTCCTCTTAGGTTCCCAAAACACTGGAAATAATTGTAATGACATGTTTATAGGTTTAGTAGACAGGCAGTCCCCTGGTTTTTATATTCCTAGTTCCAGGTACTTATTTAATATTTACTAAATATCTAATGAATGAATAAATGAAAACAAGCTACCTTTTCAGTTCTATCTTGTACCGTATAATCCTGTGTCCCATTCAAATCAAACTAGCATTAACATTTGTTTCTTAATACTTACCCAAATTCATCCCGGAACATACTGACCCCCTCCCCCACCCTGAGACTTTCTTGCCTAACTCCAAAGGCAGCACCTTCTTTACCCATTCAATGAAATTTAAAATGAATATTTTTGCTGTGACAGATAATGCTGTTTTACTGAACCTAAATCACCAGTGCTGGATTTAAAGGTAGAAATGGTAGAAAGATGTAAAATCAGAATTAAAATGTTTCTACATTTCAACTTCAACACTACTGTTGAACAACAACAATTTTTTTGCACAATTAGTATAACACCAAACACTATTATAACTGTTTTTCATGTGTCACTAATTTCATCTTCAAAAAAACTCTATGATTTTCCTGATTTTACAGATCAGGAAATTAAGAGACAGATGGTCAATAACTTGCCTAGTAAAATGATCTAGGCTCTAGAAAACTAAGATTTGGATCCAGGCATCCTAATTCTAGAGCCTGAGCTTTTGACCAGGAAGATTTATTCCATCACCATTTGCTCAATCTGTATAATCAAATTTCATACATAATCAAACTGCCCTTAAGCAATATAAAATGTTAATTTAATGAGATGTCATCTGATAACTGTAATACAGGACTGTCTTATTCACTTAAAGATCAGTATTATGGCGAATATGAAATCCATTGAAATATATTAGCTTATCTGATGATTGCTGGGATAGAGAACATAAAAATTATTTTTTTGCCATATTACTTATAGGTGAAGTAATTCTGCAAGATGTTTACAGAGCATGATGGAGGAAAAATATAGATGTTTTCCTGAAATGAGTTGTTTAGCACAAAGAAGTGGCTACAAACCAACAAATCACCAATTACAATAAAAATAGAGTCTGACTGCCATGGAGTCTATCCTACCATGTGTTCTGTAATGACTCAATTATCCTCCCACTTTTCTTTACTTGAACTACATTAAGTCCCCTACATACGAACCTTCAAGGTGCAAACTTTCAAAGATGCAAACGTGAGTTCACATGTCCAATCATGTAAGTTAGGGCACGTGTCTGGCATAGATTGTCACATTCGTGCATCCTCTACAAGTGGTTGTACTTTTGTGTACTTTACTGTACAGTACTGCATAGAGTACAGTAGTACAGTATCTTTATTTCGAGCCCAGGATGTCTGGAAGCAAGGATAAAAGCAGCGGTGATGTATTTGGTACTGCTAAGAAGTGCCAAGCAACAACAACAGAAACAAAAGTGAAGATAATTGAGAAGGTAGAACGAGGTGAAAAAGAGGTAGATGTCACTCGTTCTTATAACATGAATCATTCAACCATCGGCATAGTTCTAAAGAACAAGGACAAGATCATGGAACATGTGAAGTCTTCTGTGCCAATGATGTCGACAATAAAACTGAAGAAGCATGGAAAAGTGATGAAGGAGATGGAGAAACCTCTTAGTGTGTGGATGCAAGATCAGCATCAGTGTCAAGTTCCGCTCAACTTAATGCTGATTCAAGAGAAAGGTAAAAGCCTTTATGAAGACTTGAAGTAGAAACACGGTGAAGAATCAGAGGGCACATCTTTTAATGCCAGCCATGGCTGGTTTCATCAGATCAAGGCTAGAGCCAACCGTCACGATATAAAAGTAAGTGGTGAGGCAGTGAGTACAAATAAGGTAGCTGCCCGAGAATTTCCTGAAATGCATTGAGAAATTATTGATGCAGGTGCATATTTACCCTAGAAGGGTTTTAATGTGGATGAGACAGGATTGTACTGGAAGAGGATGCCAGACTGAAGTTATATCAGTAAGGAGGATAAGTTGATGCTAGGCTATAAAGCAACAAATAGTAGGCTAACTCTGTTGTTTTGTGGCAATGCTTCCAGCGATGTGAAGCTGAAGCCTTAGTTTATCATCCAGAGAACCCAAGAGCCCTTAAAAATGTAAACAAGGGCTCTTCCTGTTGTGTGGAAGAGTAACCCCAAAGCCTGGGTTACACAGGCCATTTTCCAGGACTGGTTTTTCCACCACTTTATGCCTGAGGTAGAGAAATACTGCTTAGAGAAGGATGTCCCATTCAACATTCTTTTGCTGCTCGACAATGCTCTGGGCCACACTCCATTCATGGACAACTTTCATCCCAATGTCAAAGTACTGCATCTGCCACTGAATACTAATGTTGCTCATCCAACCTATGGACCAGGGAGTTATAGTGACGTTCAAGAAATATTATTTATGTCACACTTTTCATCAGGCAGTAAAGGTGAGTGACAAATCTGGAACAACCTTGTGACAATTTTGGAAGCACTATAACATCTACAAGGCCATAAAAAACATTGACTTTGCTTGGCGTGACATTACGGCCATTGTCCTGAATAGGGTTTGGAAGAACTTTTGCCCGCAGTTTGTTCATGATTTTCATGGATTTGAGAAGGTGGATGAGGAGTCCAAAGAGGTCTTCAGCAACTTAGTGACCCTCAGCGAGAAGCTGAAGCTAGACCTGCAAGAAGACGACTTCATTGAACTCCTTGCTGTGCAACACGAGGAGCTGACTAATGAAGACCTGATGGATTTGGAGGCCCAGAGAAAGGATGAAGAGAGACAAGAGGAGGAAGAAGTAACTGAAGGAGTGAAGAGATTCATGATGCAGGAAATGACAAGGGGATTTTCTTTATTTGAGGAGACACTGTTAGTTTTTGAGGAGACACTGTTAGTTTTTGAGGCACAGGACCTGAAGGTAGAACCGTACACGAAGCTTGCAGCAACCATTCAGAATGCAATCCAGTGCTACCGTGTCATCTATGATGAGATAAAAAGAGCTACTACCCAGACATCACTGATCGTTTTCTCAAGAGGGTAGATAGAATTGAATCCAGCAAGGAACCAGAACCTGTGCCATCAATGTCAGGCATGAGTGAAATTGCAGCTTGCCCTCTGTCTCCTACTGCTGATGACACTTCAGCTCTACCATCTCCCACCTCCTCTCCCTCCTCCAGTCAGGAACTCTTCTTTCCTGTACACTCGATGCCAGCCCCTGTATGCCAGCTCTTGTACTGTACTACTGTACTTTTCAAGGTACTACACTGCAAGATTAAACATGTTTTCTTTATTTCTTGTGTTTGTTTTTTATGTATTATTTGTGTGAAAAATATTATAAACCTATTACAGTACAGTACTATATAGCCGATTATGTTTGTTGGGTACCTAGGCTAACTTTGTTGTACTTACAAACAAATTGGACTTATGAACCTGCTCTTGGAACAGAACTCATTTGTATGTAGGGGACTTACTGTACTGCAAAACTTTCCTTCATATAGCATCCTGTGCTGTTATTTGGGCTTCATTTGATGAGAACACACCTCTGAACACAACAGAAATGTGGGCACTAGGATAAAAGGTTGTCTTCCAAAAGCTACAGAATACACTCAAATTAATTTTAATTTCTCATAGAGAATTCTAGGATGCCAAAGAATACATACCAGTTGGAGAAATTCTGGCCTGAATGAAAAACAGGCCATTTCCAGGAACACATACCCTGTTCATGAGATCTTACCATCACAGAGGCTACAGTAGATGATGAGCAGAAATAAGGAAACAAAGGTCAAAAAAAGTGAAATCTCCTTAAAGACTAGAACACAGCTTAATAAATTGCTCATGTATTTATCTTCCTGACTCAGGCCTTGCTCTTATCCCTAAAAGACTCAAGGGAATGGAAAGATAGAAAACCTATTGAAAAGGCACAACACAAAGGCTTTTAAAGCCTTCTGAATCACAGCCAAAGCTCCATCCTCCTAGCAGACTAGTGTTTGTGTTTTTACTCCTCAGAGGTGAAGGAGAAGGAGTGTTAGATCCCCCCTAAATTACTAGAGTTTAGAGTGCTGGTCTAAAGGTGAGTGAGTTAGGAAACAGACAATGTGGGGGGCGGTTAAGAGTCCTGGGCTTCAATTCGGGAGGCATGGAAACCAGGCATTAACTCCTGGTGTCGACCGGAGGCAAATTATTTCATTTCTTTGTTCATCATTTTCCTTTTCTTTCAAACATGGCAGTTGGACTAGACCAGAGGTCTCTGTTGTCTAGTTCAGATTTGAGGTCTTATGATTCTGTGAGATGGTTGCAGAACATGATGGAGGAAATCACAGTCAGGATTTCAAGGGACGTCCCTGGTGGTGCAGTGGTTAAGAATCCGTCTGCCAGTGCAGGGGACACGGGCTCAAGCCCTGGTCCAGGAAGATCCCACATGCTGCAGAGCAACTAAGCCCGTGCGCCACAGCTACTGAGCCTGCGCTCTAGAGCCCGCATGCCACAACTACTGAGCCCGTGAGCCACAACTACTGAAGCCCACGTGCCTAGAGCCCATGCTCCGCAACAAGAGAAGCCACCACAATGAGAAGCCCACACATCGCAACAAAGAGTAGCCCCCGCTCGCCACAACTAGAGAAAGCCTGCACGCAGCAACGAAGACCCAATGCAGCCAAAAATAAATAAATTTATTTAAAAAAAAGATTTCATGGACTCAAGCCACAGTGCTACCCTGATGTCTGAGTTGTAGGATATCATTGAGGTATTTTAATAAGTAACCTTCTTCCCTCTTGGGTACAGTTTAAGACATACCCTCTGTTTTGCTGTACTCAGTGGGACATACATTGTGTTCCAGTTTAAGTTTTGGGAAGGTGGGTGGAATCTTTTCTTCTTGGGAACAAGTTGTTCCACTTTGACTTCTAAAGGGCTTCGTGGAAATGAATGTTAAGTTTAAATCAGGAAAAGCAATTTTAACACCACATCCTAAAAAAAAAAATCATCTTTCCGGGAGGTAATGTTTCATCACGTTAGTCAAAAAGCAAATCTTATTAAGATAATAACTTGTCATCTGTGTGTTTAGTCCTTATTTCACAATATAAGGGTAAAAATGCTACAGTGTGTGTGTGTGTGTGTGTGCATTTAATGCAGTTGTCAGTGACAACTAAAAGTAGGCATTTTGACCC
The DNA here is from genome assembly GCF_949752795.1 of Hyperoodon ampullatus. Lineage (NCBI taxonomy): Eukaryota > Metazoa > Chordata > Mammalia > Artiodactyla > Ziphiidae > Hyperoodon > Hyperoodon ampullatus. The sequence continues at coordinate 150,668,560 of NC_136914.1, read as the reverse complement.
AGGAAATGTCAGAATCATCAATCCCAAATAAGAGAAACTTTATATTATATATATTACGAACCATATATTTTGAAGTTAGTCAAATGTGGATAGTTATTTCTTTAAATAACTTGAAATATATCCTTGTATATCAAATTTAATAACTTCCAAACTTTGCGTTCATAAGAATTACCTGTAAGCTATTGCTAAAAATACTGATTCTTGGTCAGTATTTTGACCCTTGATTTCTGGGATCATTCTCTAATCACTCCAACCTTGGCTGCACATTGAAATCACTGGGGAGCTTTAAAAAATACTCATGCCCTTGAAATAAGTCAGACAGAGAAAGGCAAATGCCATATGATCTCACTTATATGTGGAATATAAATGACAAACAAACACAAAAGAGCTCATAGATATAAAGAACAGATTGGTGGTTGCCTGAGGTCAGAGGCGAGGGTAGGGGGTGAGGCGAAATAGGTGAAGCAGGTCAACAGGTACAAACTTCCAGTTATAAAATAAATAAGTCATGGGAATGTAACGTAGAGCATGGTGTCTATAGTTACTAGTACTCTATTGTATGTTTGAAAGCTGCTGAGAGAGTAGATCTTACAAGTTCTCCTCACAAGAAAAACATCATTTTTTAACCATGCATGGTGATGGCTGTTAACTAGACCTATTGTGGTGATCAAGTCACCGTATATACAAATATCAAATCATTACATTGTACACCTGAAACTAATATAATGTTATATGTCAATTATATTTCAGAAATAAGTACAAAAAAATACTCACACCCAGGCCAAGCCCTAGAGATTTTATCATGTGGCCTGGATATCTGGATCTTTAAATGTTCCCCCAGGTGATTCTACGGAGCATGAGAAGTTGGGAAAAACTGCCCTAGGAGACAAAGCCAGGAATGATCTGCTTCACAAAGTTCCCCAAAGTTCCCTAATCATCAGGCAGGTTTGTAGAACTTCAGATGATCATCTTGAATGACGATGATCCTCTTCCCAAGATGTTTTCAGAACCCATGTGGGGTTTAATTGACATTATGTTCTGGATCCTGACCCCATATCACACCTGTCTTCTGGTTCACTCTCACTCTGGTGCACCTAATTAATATTCTAAGCAATGATTCTGTTACATCAGAGCTTCCCAACTGGCAGTTGTTCTTGAAAATGCAGTGAGCCACACCCTAGACCTTTTGAGTGGGGATCTCTGAAGGTGGAGTTCAAAAATTTGCATTTCTAACAATTCAGAAATTTGTATTTCTAAGCCTCCTGGGTGGTACCTGGGTACGGCAAAAGTTACAGACTACAAGAGCAAGAGAAGACAATGAATGGTGCGAGTGCAGGAGGCAGATACTAATATCCTGCTCTCATTTCCTCCAGTCAGGGTACCATTCATAGAGGCAAACTAAGCCACTCTGTGGTAATACTAAAGAAAGCTTTTGAAAGTGTTTGGCATGTGGACTGTGAGCATTGTACATATGAAAGGTAAATATGACTCACAAGTCAATGAAATTGCACCTTGTTACTCCACAAACATACTTAACTCTGTGTAGACATTTAAGTGGGAACATGGCCTAAAATTAGGGAAAGTAGGGTTATCAATACACACTCGCTTTGTAGATCCTTGTTCTTGCGAGGTTTCTGTGTAGTGCAGACTTGAGATAATAAATTCATTTTCTAGAAAAAAAATCTTAAAATTTTGATTATCTTCCGGTTGTATATTGAGGCATTTTCTTATGTTCACCAAAGACGCCCCCCCCCAAAAAAACCCTCAGAAATAAGTGACCTAAAGTTAAATACTTTTTATAAAATACCCACTTGTTTAACATGTCTAGCCCCCTAGAATGTGGGGCAGTGCAGGAACTGTATATTCTGTCTTGTTTGCCATTGTGTAACTAGCCCTTGGCACTCTACCTAGTATATACGTGACTAAAATATTTGATTATTTGAAGATCAAATGAAGGCTATATATATCACTTGTTGAAAATTCTCCAAATAAGACAAGTTTGTAAAAAAATTTCACTTAAACTTATAACTAGAATGGTGTGGAAAACAATAACAGCAGCGGCAGTGACAATCTAGTAACTTTAAACTTGGAAATACAAAGTAAACTCACAGATTTCCTTATGGCATTTATTCTGGATAGGAAGTACAGACATTCTAATTATCTATTTTAGATGTGAAAAGTGATGATTCTTAACTCCCTCAGCAAACATCTCAAAGCCCAAATTAGGAGTTAGACTAGTTGGTATTTTTAGCTTTATATTAGCTATGTAATTAATATTAGCTTTTTAATATAGCTTTCTATCTATGTAGAGATCTATGTTTATATATCTACAGATATAGCTGGCTCTCAAGCTAGCAAAATATATATCTGAAACAGGAGGGAAGGAGGGCACAACCTTTGAAAGAATGACATAGCCCGAGGACATGACATAAACTGACTAGAACCAAATGGATCCAAGATGGCAGACAAGTCGACTTTTTCCACTAGACCTTGAGCCTCAGTATACGCTCATGTCAGTAAGCTAAATGACACACCCACAGGCTCCATGACAGTTCCAAGACTGACCACAAGAATCAAAAAGGGAGCGGTGGCCCAATTTTCTGGAAATTCCCACCCCTTCCCCAAATAGCTGGAATACTCCTCCCACTCATTAGCTTATGAAATTACCCACTCCTCTAAAAAGTGACAACCCCATACCCTGGGGCCTTTTCTCACCTTCTGAGATGGCCCACACTCTGTCTGTGAAGTGTGTTTCTCTCTAAATAAATTCACTTCTTTCTTATCATTTTTGTCTCTCACTAAATTCTGTCTGCAATGAGACATCAAGAACCTGAGCTTCATTAAGTCCCAAAACCAAGTGTGTGATCTCAGTTGGAAGACTGTGGGTGTTGGCGGGTTCGAGTCCCTAGCTGCATGGGTTCAAGTCCCAATCTGGGTTTTGGCTGGCTTCGAGTCCCGGCATGTGGGTTCAAGTCCCAATCTGAGGTGCACGTTTTCATATCTATATATATGGCCTATATGGGAAGTGAAAAGGTTATTTAAAGAAGTCCATGGGGTTGCATGATTTAAATTTGACAATTTCCAAGTTTTATACTTAATTTGTTTTTGTTAATTTATTTCTTTGCTGGTATTATTATTTAGAAATTGATGACAAGTTAATGAAATTTCATATAGGTTAGCATAGTAATAATAGTATTTCACATGAGATAAGAGCAGTGGCTGGTAGACTGGCCCAATTCTAGTTCCTAACTATCATTTAATAGCTGTACATATGACTTTGTATGGGTCAAGGTCCAGTCAGGACAGAGAACACCAGTAGCTTGGCTGTTACCTCAGTGTAAGTTGTTATTTAAGTTAAATGAAGTAGAAGTCTAGATTTCTCAGAGGTTGCAAGTGCTGGAAGCAGCCCTCATCTCTTAATACTAGGGGAAAAGAGATGAAGTTATTGAAATTTGGAACCGTAGGGCATGGGACCCAGACCTCCGAGGAGAAGAGCTTAATGAAGCTGGTTCTGCAAGAGTTGGACAATTGCAAACTGGATTTTCATGCAGATAGAGAAAGGACTTCTGTTGGAGTGAGAGTGAGAAAGCTTCAGGGCTAATACCCGTAGCACACACATGCAGACAAGAAGCCTAGAGGAATCCCACATGAAACAGGAAAGAGCATATGCCTTCCTCCTCCTCTCTCTCCTCCTCCCCCCTTCCAGTCACCCTCACACACCCCCTCTTGGCAGAGACTAACATAGACACAGCTGGAGAAGCAGAAACATGGCTTCTCAGCCTGAGAATCACAAATCACAGGGGAGAAAGGCCAAGAGATAAGTTAATAACTGATGCAAGAAGCATAGTGATAAGTGTTGCATGGTAGATAAGAGGACACTGGTAGGTTGCCCTAATTTAGTTCCTGACCTCATCACTTAATAGCTATGTGATCTTTGGTTACTTATACTTGATAAAATTAATTTGCCCTAGGTATAAAATAGGAAGAGTGTTAACATCTTGGAGTTGTTGTGAGAAGTGAATTCAGTAATGAGGTAAACTGCTTATCATACAGGCACAGATGAGTGTGTGACAAATGTGAGCTATTATAAATTTTATTTGCATTATATAGCAAGATAGTACCTTGATATATTTCGAGTAAAAACTTCTGACTTACATAACAGATCAGTGGTTTTCAACTTATGAGTCTTCAGTACCTGGGAAGGCTTGGATTTATAGTAACATTCCTGGAAATTAATATGCATATTTCAAGCAATAAGATTCTGAAAGTATAACTACAGTCATTCATTAATTTGTAAACTTCCCATTATGTGCCGTGTCCCTGTCATTGTAGAATTTACACTTTAGCAGAGGATAGAGATAACTGAACAATTACAATAAAGTAGTATAAAGGCCAGGATAGGGAAAGTATAGGGATATAACAGAGATGGACAACAACCTCAACAAGGGCTCAAAGGATATTTTCCAAGGAAGAGAAGCTTGAGACCCGAGTAGCCTAGCCAGGCAAAGTTTGCAGAGAACACAGGCACTCCACATACTTTATAAAATTAAAAATAAAGAATTTATAAGCAAAAGGTTTTGCACCACTAGTGACAATGGAAAAGCTAGCATTCAAGGAACATATTAAGATCTTCAGATTGTACAGTGAGAACGTTTAATCCTATTTTTTAAAGGTTTAAGACAATGTCATATAATTTTTTCAATCCTTCTAGAGAATTCAGTGGAGTGCTGAGTAGACAAAGCTCAATATATATTTGTTGGAAAGTACAGGTCTATAGTTTTGTACTGTTATGGCTCAGGGTCTGTCTGGTGAGATTGGTATCCATCATACACTGGGGTTATCAGCTGAGCGCCCTGACTGACATTTTAGAACAGAGATTACAAAGTGGGGAAGGAAGTGAATTGTGTTCTGTTAATCCATTTAATAATAATCCAGTTTATATATCATATATACATAATTTCAGAATTCTATTATATATATATATGAATAGCCCTGAATTCCTACACACAACAGTAGTGGGTGATGCTTCCAAGGCTGTTGCATCACATTTTTTTCCCTCTTGGTCCCTGGTTTTGATTGTACATCCATGTGTTATAGAGATCAAAGAATTATTGCTGCGAACATCTTGGTGGAGTTATTGTTTCAGTGTGAAATGACTCTAGACGTTCCTGACTTCTTTTTATCGTTGAAATAACAACTTGACTATACAAGATAATTTTTTGTATTCAGTTTTCATATATGACGTTATTTGTTGTACAATATCATTGGCCAGATAACCTAGATGTCTTAGTTCAATTGCAGATCTGCCTTTAATGATCTCTTATTCTCTGAGCTAATAAGTCATACCTTGCATTAGACCATTATTTCTGTATAAAATACATGTGATATTTATCACCAGCCTACCTCCAAGAATTCTACAAATGATTAGTGAGACAATAATTTCAAAGCTGTCTGGTGTTCTCTGGAGAAAATATATTGCATGAAATTAACATTAAATAGAAGAGTGCATCCATATACAAATGAGAAATAATGATAATCCTTTACATTTTGTGTACTCTTAAACCTTATTAAGAAGTCAACAGACTATTTTTATAATGTTCTCTATCAAGAGGGAAAAAATGATGAAATAGAAATGTGTCTACATATATGTGTATATATGTTTTGAGCAGAAACTAGCTTGGGGGAGAATAATTGGAAAACACAGAGATTCTTGATGCCTTAATTTCTGTAGAGACAGTACACACATGAAAATTGGGACTAATCATAGGATACACAGAATAACCATAAATTGTTCAGTAATCAAATGAGGAAAAAGACTCAGAAAGGGAAAGTTATTTTTCCAAAGTCACACAAATAGAGAGATGGCCAAGAGAGGATACTTTGCTCCCCTTCCACATTAAATCAGTAAATAATAAGCACATGCCAAGCATCCTTTTTGGGAAATGTAAGAGTAAGGTACAGTTCCTCAGGAATATACAGTTTAGTATGGTTTCCAGCTCTTCATACATTTATATTGTATTAAGGGAAGCAATTTGAAGAAAGGCATGAATGAACTGGGGGTCCTTGTGATAAAAATACATCATTTTGAGACATCCAGAGTAATGTGTTTTATATATTTATATACATATTATATATATTATATATATAATATTCCCACATAAATTGGAAAGTTAACTCTTTTGGGAGAACAAAGTAGGGCAATGCAACAGGTTAAAGGTGAACAAAATCTGTTATGAAGAATTTTTGCACTAAGAATAAATATTCATCAAATTAATATAAGCACAGTATACCAAGATACCATATCAGTTACACTTTCAAAAAACCTGACCATCTTTCACTATTCTATGTTTGTCTGTTTTTACAATGTACTAAATTAAAGATAGGAGTAGCTCTGCATCTAGAGGGCACACTCACCTATACTAATATATCCCTTTCTTTGTGGACTAAATTTCCCTTTTCACAGTTGTTGTTAAAATTAAGCCCAGTCATTTTGTTAGATAAACTAGTTACTGCTACTTCCGGGTAATTTCCATAAAGTACTGGTAAGACATAATTCGATACCTAAAGTTCTAAATGATTTAGTGGTCTAATTGCTTATCTTAGTGCTTAAGACATCTACAGGGGAGAGCAAAGCCTTTAAACCATTAAGGCTGTGTCAACTACCTTAGTCACTTATTTTGTAATGTTTTAATGGTTGTGATCTCTATTACAGGCCAAATCCACCAAATCCACGGTCCAAATCTGCCAAATCCATGGTCAGATTTGCAATCCTGATCTATGTAATCTGTATTGCTTCTAAAAACCTAGGCACTTATTCTATATTACGAAGCTTCTCTCACAGGAATGTATCTTTAAATATGAAAGTAGTAGGCAGAATGAAAAATATCGGTTCTATTATGATACAGTTAAGTAGGCTATTCTTCTATAAGCTCACTTTCTAAATACTCTGTGTCAATAGTAAGACTACGTTTACTACCAGATAATAATCATAAAATCATAATTAAAAAAACTACCATTTCCAAGCAAGTGTTCTTCAACCTATTATTTATTTAAATTGACTGAAACTCAAGTATCCAATAGCATTTATCAACTGCCTATTATGTTCTAAGCAGTAGGACAAATGTATTTAATAATTGCGAATCTCGCTTCAAAATATATTTTCCAAAATAATTATATTGACTCATAGGTTTGAGGCTAATATTATTAAAAATTGATTTGATTTGAAAGTGGCTATACATATACAAACTGATTTTAAAAATACTTTCAAATGTAACTGCCTAAAAGCACAGTTGTCCTTCAGCTATGCTTTGGGATGCCCTTCAACTCTGTTTCTATTTCTCAAAGTAGATTTTAAATTTCCCAGTTGGAACTGTTTTTAGAGCAGGTTAACAAGCCACAGTAAACATGTAAGTGTCAAACAGTAATCAGTATCGAGGCTGCAAAGAACCAAAGAGCTTTATGTGGAGTCTTAAGTATTGCAATGTGAGAAACACAGATTTGGGTAAAATTGAAAGAATGTACAGGAGAAGAGAAAAAGTCAGGGTCTTATACAGACAAAAGCCACATGATTGAGGTTGTCTGGCAAGAATTGTGATCAACTCTGACACGAGTCAGGAAATATTTCTCCTTAAGGAATCATGAGTAATTTTAGGATAAGGATCTGAAAGTATCTCGAGTTTCTGGCAGATGTTCTGGATGCCTTCATTAGGAAAATAAGTGGTCAAAAAGTCAGACTCTGAGATGTGCATAAGTCACCCTTTCTCAGGGGCCTCCCAACTCCATTTTAAGAGAACTCTCCTAGCAATACCAACTTCATTTTTTTTTTTTTTGCGGTACGCGGGCCTCTCACTGTTGTGGCCTCTCCTGTTGCGGAGCACAGGCTCCGGACACGCAGGCCCAGTGGCCATGACTCGCGGGCCTAGCGCTCTGCGGCATGTGGGATCTTCCCGGACCGGGGCACGAACCCGTGTCCCCTGCATCTGCAGGCGGACTCTCAACCACTGCACCGCCAGGGAGGCCCCCAACTTCATTTTGATTTTCCCTTTACATAAGTTGTTTCTTAATAATCATGTTATTATTATTATTATTTTTTACCAAAATATGACTTTACCATCTTGACTTGATCCAGTTCACCAGGTTTGCTTGGCTCAGAATAGCATTTATTTCCAACAAGCAAATTCATTCACAAAAGACAAAGATTTCTCATTATTGAAAATGCTCCTGAGAATTGTGCCACAGGCCCTGATGGCAACTTTTCAAGATTAGTTCTAGCTTTCCTTGACTAATAGCTACTGTAGACGGGTACACAGTTTCCCAAGGAAAGGGCTTGGTAGGAAATGATTTATTTGGATGTCTAAGTTCTGGTATTTTTGTTTAAACAGTCTGTTTCATTAATTTATGTTACTTGATTAGGCATTGTGAGTTAATGATTTTCTCTGCTATTTACGGTTATTTACAGATCCTATAAATTAACACAGCTCTTATTGCCACTTCACCCAAGCTTTGAAGGGATCATTTGAAACTCAATAATAAAGCATTAAAGGATTTTCAGGTATTTTTATTAATTAATGAAAACCAAGGCTAACAAATGTCTCCTGTCTATGTCTTAATGATCTTGTGTGATATTACAGACACTAATGGTTTCCTTTGCAAGAGTTAGTTAATGGTCTTATGCTTTTATTAACAGAATCCCTCTCTTCTATGAAACGACCAGAAAGTGGGTGTGAAGAAAGGTGGAATGCTTTAAGGAAATACTTAAGTGGAGGGGACTAAAAGAGAAAAGAGGAAGAAAGAATTTCTTATTGTTTTAAGAATGCATGCTTCTTCATTAACTTTATGTACACTGCATGAATGCTAGCATGGTGCAGGAAAAATATTTTAGGAACAAACTTTAATACTATTAATGGGAGCTGATTCTGCAATCAACTCCACTTTTCATTACCATTTTAATGGTTTTAAAAATAAGCATTTGTTTAATTTGAATAATTCTGAAGGCTCTGGGGCAAAGGACCTGTCCCTAGTTGTTACCCTGGGGAGAGTAGGCCTGGTGCATAGTGATGAGGGAATGTGGGAGCCTGATAACAGAAGTGGGCATAATTTGTCCTTAATCAGCTGCTCAGGAACAAAAACTGACCAGATTCTAGCCAGGACCTCCAAACTGGGTCAAGGTTATGCTTTTAAAATTTTAAATATAGGGCTTCCCTGGTGGCGCAGTGGTTGAGAGTACGCCTGCCGATGCAGGGGACACGGGTTCGTGCCCCGGTCTGGGAAGATCCCACATGCCGCGGAGCGGCTGGGTCCGTGAGCCATGGCCGCTGAGCCTGCGCGTCCGGAGCCTGTGCTCCGCAATGGGAGAGGCCACAACAGTGAGAGGCCCGCATACCACAAAAAAAAAAAAAAAAAAAAAAAATTAAATATAATTTTAATTATATTACAGTAGTAGATGCTTAATATATATTTATTGAATGAGTTGTATAAAGTTGAATATTATTTATGGTGCATTTTTGAAATTGAAAATTTTTTCTTGTTTTATATGTTCTAGGACATAATTACAGCTTTATACATATGATTAGATTGAACATCAGCACAACTCTGTGCAATACACTTACAGGTTATTAGTTTTCACAAATGGATATTCTCCTATGTCCATTCTTTCTGATGGACTTTAAAATAATTTTCTTGAGTGTCAACATTCCTAAAAAAATAAGCATTTGTTGTAATTAGCTACAATTATTATATGGCTATTTTTCAGTTATAACTACAGAATCCAAATCAGGGTTAATTCTAAGATATTTCAAAGAAACTTGCAATCATAATTTACACCAATCATAATTTTAACACTTCTATTATCTCTAAAAATTATTAGAACTACACAAACGCTTACAATCAAATTGCCTCAGTTTTCTCACCTATAATATAAAAGAGTAAAACAATTGATTAATTCTGAAATCTGGCTGATCAAAATAAAATTGGGAGCTTTTATTTTTAATGATTTTTAAAATTTTTGAATAATTTTAGACTTACAAAAAACTTGCTAAAATAGTACATCAAGGTTTCATACACTGCACGTCCATTTCTCCATAGTATTAACATATTAATATGGTACATTTGTTACAAATAATGAACCAATACTAATACATGATTATTAACTAAAGTCCATGCTTTATTCAGATTTTCTTATTTTTTATCTAATGTCCTTTTTCTTTTTTTTCTTTTCTTTTCTTTTTTTTTTTTTTGCGGTACGCGGGCCTCTCACTGCTGTGGCCTCTCCCGTTGTGAAGCACAGGCTCCGGACGCACAGGCTCAGCGGCCATGGCTCACGGGCCCAGCTGCTCCACGGCATGTGGGATCCTCCCAGACCGGGGCACGAACCCGTGTGCCCTGCATCGGCAGGCAGACTCTCAAACACTGCGCCACCAGGGAAGCCCCTAATGTCCTTTTTCTGTTTCAGGACCCCATCCAGCATACATTACATTTAGTCATTATGTTTCTGTAGGCTCCTGTCTGCTGTAGTAGTTTCTTAGACTTTATTTTTCCAAGACTTTTACGCTTTTGAGAAATACCAAGTATTTTGTAGAATGTCCCTCTTTTGGAGGTTACCTGATGCTTTTTTCATGATTAGACTAGGGTTATAAGCTTTGAAGAATACTGGAGATTTTTAAAAATATATTTCTGTATTTATAATTTTGTGGATCTAGGATGGGGCCTGAGAATTTAAAATTTTTCAAAGTCCCCTCAGGGTTCAATCATTACTTCTGGTGGGTGCTATTTGCTCTGTCTAGTAACAACCAGACACCAGTTAAGGATTAAGATATGACAATCTAATCTCTCTTCAGTTCTGGAAAATTCTCAGCTATCAAAATTTATTTTGATATTTCATCCTTTCTTTTCTTCTGAAACTCCAGTTACATGTATAATTGAGTTAATGCATTCTCTAGGTCTCTTAATGTTGGTGCGCACGTATATGTGTATGTTTTTCTCTCCTCCATCCTGAGTGAATTTCTCAGAACAATCTTCAGATCTACTAATTTCTCTTCACAGATGTATAGAATTTATTCCTTACAATGAATTTTTAAGATTTCTATTTCCTTTTGCATGTCCAAACTTTTCTTGAGATGTTTTTGCCTTATAGATTCAGAATGAATTTTTTTTTTTTTTTTTTTTTTTTTTTTTTTTTTTTTTTTGCGGTACGTGGGCCTCTCACTGTTGTGGCCTCTCCCGTGTGGAGCACAGGCTCCGGACGCGCAGGCCCAGCAGTCATGGCTCAGGGGCCCAGCTGCTCCGCGGCATGTGGGATCTTCCCGGACTGGGGCACGAACCCGTGTCCCCTGCATCGGCAGGCGGACTCTCAACCACTGCGCCACCAGGGAAGCCCCAGAATGAATTTTTAATTTTGGTTTTTAATAGATGCTATTTCTTTATTAAGTGTATTTTAAAGTCATTGTCAAATGATTCCATAAATTAATATAATTTACAAAGAATTCATGCTTGGAGCAAAGCAGTTTTTGTTTGCCTTTTTTTAACCTTAGAGTTCTTCGTTTGTCTTTGGATTTTAGTGTATATTTTATCCTGACTGGAGAGGGACAACTTTTTATCCTGGTCTCGCCTTTCTCATCTAATAGTTTTCAGGTGCCTGTGATTGCCTTCACCTGGCACTCCTGAGCCACCAATCCAGAACCAAGTTCTATAACGGCATTTTAAGTCTCCTGCTGTGGGGAGATATTGAAGACACCAAAGGTCCATGCAACTAGAGTCAGCTAGCAACTTGATTTGATTCCTAGTTTTCAGTCCTCACACCCCCTATAACCACTGTTTTCTATGTAGCTAGGTTTCTAGCCTTTTTATTCAGACTCCATTCACATTTGTGGGAGTTCTGGTCCAGCCCTTGGTTCCTCTTCCTGTATGGAGTACTGAATTAGTTATCTATTGCTATATCACACATTACCACAAACCCAGCAGACTGAAACAAGACACATTTTTCATCTCACAGTCATGGGTCAGGGATATGAGCATTGGTTACCTGGGTCTTATAACCAGGGATTCTCAAGGCTACATGCCAGGTGTTGGCCAGGTTGCCTTTTGACTGGGGAAGAATATACTTCAAAGCTCATTTAGTTGTTTGCAGAATTCATTCCCCTGCAGCTGTATGACTCAGGACCCCAACTTCTTGCTGGCTGTTGCTTGGAAGCCACTCTTAGGGCCTAGAAGCTGCTCTCAGTTCTTTGCCACGAGGACTTCCTCCATATGGCCGCTTATTTCCTCAAGCCTGCAAGGAGAGTCTCTCCTCTCAAGAAGGACCCTCTACTTCTTTTAAGGGCTTTCACCTGATACCCTTAAAGTCCTACCCACACAGGATAATCTAGCTTTTGATTAATTCTACATTACCAGATTTGGGGCCTTAACTACATAAAGGCCATATTCTAGTGGCCAGAAGCAAGTCAAGGTCCCACCCACACACACAAAGGGAGGGAATTACAGAGAGCATGATGTCAGGAGGTGAGAATCATGGGGTTACCTTGGGGTTTGTCTGCTACAAGCACCTTTAGTCCCCAAACCACCATCGATGCATCAGTGTCCAGTCCCAGAAGACACAACTCTTGGCCCCAGCTTGGCCTCCTGCTTTGCATTTGTTCTATTACTAGTTCAGGAAGATGTTCACCTTGTTTCTCACTTCCTCTATGTCTATCTAATTGGTGTGTTTTAGCCTTTTATATTTTATCAGGCATAAATTTGTGTTTGAAACAGAAAGGTTTTGTAAAAGCATAAACATATGAAGCCATCTTACTCCATCAAAAATTTCTACCTTATCAGGGTTAGGACAAGTTTCTGAAACCCTGGGTATGTTTTAATGGTAAAGAAGTATTTATCCAAATGGTTTGGGGAAGATGGATTGGTAGAGAGGATTATTTTTGGTGTGAAAGGATAGGGAATTGGTCAATATAACTGGGGCATTTAAAAATCAGCCATCACATTTTTAAAAACAATTGTAAAAGTAGTCTACATCTGCTTTACAGCAAGAACCTCAACTTCTAATTATACCCTGGAAAGACCCACTCAATCTTGATGTTCTCACACTATAGAAATAGTGCTGTCACTGACTAGGCTTTTTCCTACCTGGCTTGCCCTTTGGATGGGATATTCCATCAGACAGTTTATTTATTACACAGCCAGTGAATGAAAAACAAGGCAAGAAAAGAGATACTCAAAACAGGATTCCAACCATAAAATCAAATACACACAGGTAACATAATGATCTGAGCACTAGGGTCAAAGTCCTTAGTGTTTATTGTTTTTCACTGATACAGAAACCTACTTTCTTTGCATACCTTGGGAGGGTCAGGCTTAGGCCTGACACTTATGAACAAAAATATACTTAATAGTTTCATCTGGGAGTTAAAGCCTGACCTGAGAAAGTGACTATTTAAGCACCATGATTTTAAGATAACCATATGAAACGAGTCACAAAATTTTGCTAATACCAATCTGCCAGGGCAAGTCCTTTATTTCTTTTCTGAAAATAATACAATTAGTTCTTTATTTTAAAAGGCAGAGTGTATAATTCTAAAAAAAATTGTGGATTCTGGGGGTCTTCTTTAACTTTCCCAATAAATGCAAGTTGACTAGGCAGATAAATTAACATTTACTTAGGGAAGCACACAGACCATGGTACCAGGAGGATGTAATCTAGGTCATAAAGTTTTGATATTTTAGAATTATGTTCAGTGGATCTGAGAGCCACTGTACAAGGGTGATTAATTAAAAAAATGAAGATTGGTATCTATGAAAGTATAAAGCAGATATGGTAAACATGACCTCATTCACCTAGTGCTGGAATATTAGAATTAGTTTGTATTGCCTTGAGTTTGAAGGGTATTTAGGGCAAATAAATTATGATGCTATAAATTGTAATATATTATGAAGCTCTTTATTCCCAGGAGGCACCACAGGCTAAACATAGAAAGGCTGTACTATGTAACACCCGCAAAATGGGTGGGAAAGGAAGCTGTTGCGGACCCAGGCTTAGCTATGTATGATGTCATGTAGTACCACCTGTTCTCTTTTAAAATCTTGGCTGGTATCACTGACAGAGACTCAACACAGGGCTACATAAGAATCCAGGATAGCAAACTTTCCAGTTCTGAAAGGCCAAAGGCCTTAAGACAGATATTCTATCTCCATAGTTTCCCACAACTAACTCTGAACAGGGTTCATCGTGAAGTTTTAGACATTATTTTAAAAGATTTAACTTACTGGGTACTAGATTAGAGAGTAAAGTTTTACTGATGACATTTTCTAATCATGAAAAGAAATATTGCTTTAGAAGGACATATAGAATAAGCTAGTGATGTCTAAGCTAGTAATGTCTATAATCATGTAACCAAAATGATTAAAAATACAAGTTTTTTTTTTTTGGCTTGCCCTTTATATCAGGTATTCCTTTAGACAATTCAAAAAATGTATCTTTTGATGAGAATCAAGTAGTTATCCATCACTTCCACAATTCTAGAAATCCCTCTTTGTTTCTCCAATCCTTCTGTTACAATTTGATCCATAGATCAACATTTTCTAAAGAAACCTATAATGCATAATAAATCAGAATTAAGATGAAAAATGAAAACAACTACATATATTAAAACGTATAAAAATGAAAATATTTGCACGTATTAAAAAAATGGGATATGGAACTAAGTAGAGTGTATAGTTGAAACCGAAAGCAAGAAGCTGATGTCTGCAAGAAAATAAGAGATGATGGAAAAGGAAAAAGGAAAGAGCCAAAAGGAGAAGGTGAAGATGAAGTGAAGGTGAAGGTGAAGGTGAAGATAATCTGCCTATTTTTATCTTATGGACTTTGTGTATGATCTTCATTCTGCTTGCCCTCAGGTTTAGTGTTCTTACAGTAAGTCAGAGTCTACAGGAAACAGGAATTAAACAAAATAATTGCAACAATTTTAAACTGGATACACAGAAAATTAAGCCCCTCTCATCACTAGGTACCTTTGTACTGTGACTTGCCTACTTAGCAGCTGTTTTGGGGTAAAAGAGGAGACACAGAAAGGCAGACTGGGTTTATGTGCTTTTTGAATTCCAAGGGTTCCCCAAATAGTCAGGTTGGATTTAGGTACTTCAACATTTTCTCTGACCAAGACTTGAACTCCACTATGCAATCTAGTCTGAATAGACTAGTGGCTCAGGGCATGATCTTAGACTCAGAATTCAATTCAGTTCTCAGTTTTGCCACTTTCCAGTTTGACTCCTCAAACTTCTGCTACTTTGTCTTCAACAGGAAAAAATAATAGTACCTACCTCCAGGATTTTTATGAAGATTAAATGAGATCACTCATTAACTTAGCATTGTGCCTGGAATTACACTTTGAAAACTCAAGTAGGAGCCATAATAATCATTATTATTATTATGGAGAGCAGCATCAAATTAGGCCTGAAGACTTTTTGTGTGCATTTAGACTCTCTATGCTCCTCAGAGGTCCAAAGTAGATAATCACATTTCTTGGGAACTAAGCAGAGCTCAAAGGCCTAGTTTATGAAGTCAGTGATGTTTCCAGTCATAAGGTACCCCACTGCAATATATTCAGATATTTGGGACTATTAGCAAAGGGGTTTTGGAATGTACAGCCACCCATATTTCTCCCCATGATTAAACTTAAATCCATTCTGCTGTATTCTATACTACATGGTCTATGTTACAAGGCAAATGATATAAAACTGTACCATTTATAACTGATTAAAGTCCCAGAGTTCATGGTTAATAATCACCAGGCTAAGCTAGTATTTCTCATAAGTTATTGTTTATCTCCCAATAAAATCATATGGGCCCAACTGACTAAAGAACCAAAAGCATTTTTTAAACATTAAAAATTTGTAAATTAAATTTTTAAATTAAAATTAAAAATTAAAAAATTATCAGTATACTGATACACTTGGTCTACCGAAATAATGAGGGAATTTTAATATTACATTTCACATTGGCTAGAACTTCCTTACTACAGATATGCTGTTCAATTCAACATTCTATAAACTAAAGCTGATAGGCAGAATTTTGTGTGAATCTGGATGGGAGCTTGGAAGATGGATTAAATATGAAAAATACGCACTCTACCTTCAAGAGAAGGAGCAAATGATTTCATTATTTACTTTATCCAGCCATTCAGTCAATAATATGAAGTGCTAAGTGCTGGTAGATTTTTTAAAAAAGAGAGAGACACTCGCCAATTTTCTTTATACTTTCAAGCTCCCAAAATGCAATTCAACTATTTATACAATGACTGACTTAACTTGTTTTAAATTATGGGATGTCCTTTGTGTGCAGAGCTGTGAGAAATTCGATAATCATTATATAAAGAATGTGGAAGGCAACAGAGAAACCAAAGAAACAACAGACATAGACATATCCACACATAATAGAGCAACGCATTTTCTTCCCAAAAGTCTGCCAAAATCTTATACAATGATCAGTGTACATGACTTTATAAGCAAAGAAATGTGACACAGATTTAAAAAAATTTTTCACACAATAAAATTTAACGTTTTCACTTAATTTCTAGTAATCTTTTTTGACCATGAATTTACAAATGTATTATGCAACAAAGAGCTTGCAATTGCTTGAACAAATGCTTGAAGCTTGACACTTGAGAGAACAGAGCTTTCAAAGTAAGTGCTTAAATTCTCTTATGTCAGATTGTTACCTATGTTCACATTTTAGGTTTTTCTAATGAAATTAAATAAAAAATAGAGGACAGTAATCTCCTTGGATTAGGTACAAAGGCTGAAAAAATCTCCCCTGTGCTTTTCACAATATTTCAAATTTCTGATCTGCAAAGAAAGTAAGCACATTCTTTTCTGAAATCCACATTTGGAAGTCTATCGGTGAACATTCTTTAGTATATGGACTTCGGACCCTGGACTTATTAAACATAAGAGTCATAAGTAAAATGAGAATAACAGTGTATGTTAGATTTTTTCCCCCATTTAACATTAAGTAATACTATACACAATAAAACATAATTTCCGTTTCCTTTTCTAAGAGCACAAAGTCCCAATCTACTTTTGAAATTCGGTTTGGAGCAAGAAAAGGATGGCCTGACTTGGCATTTTTCCCAATTCCAGTGATTAAACGTATAACGTGCACGTGCAGTGGCGGCATCTTAGCTTCTGGAGCTTACACCCGACATGATTTTTGCTTTTCTGAAAGTTATGTCGTATATATATTTATCGAATACATTACCAATCATGCTCAAAGGAAAAGCCAACAACACTATTCGATTTTCCTGGTTCCCAGGAAGCTCGCACCCTAGGGTCAGACTCTTAAAGGCGCTTGGGCTATCGGGTCTGAGGCGCCACGGGGAGGGCCGCTCCAGCAGGCCTGGGTACGCAAAGGTGCTTCCTGGCTGGGACGCCAATTTGGCGAGGATCTGCTGTTGGCAAACAAAGATTAGTCAGGATAAAGTCGCCACAGACTCAACCAAGCAAAGCATAAATGGCCCTTTCAGCACATGCCTGCAAGGAGGGATGTTACCGAGCGCAGCAACCCAATTTCTTTTCTCCGTGATCCCCAAACTCGTGTTTTCGAACGCTTTCCAATTCACGAGGCAGGTGGCTTGATCACCTAAGTGCCCCTCACCCCCTTTCCTTCGCGTATTTCCTCCACCTCCTAGCCCAAGTTTGACTTTTTAATGGATTCGGGAGGACTGAGGCAGACTAGGAGGCTGGGAAGGGAGAGAAGGCGCACTACCACCACACCACGCGGATTCGCGCGGTGCTGGTGTGATGAAAAAAGGCGGGCACGGGGACCAGACGGGAGGTGCCAGAGAGGGCACAGGGCACGCCTCGCTGGGGCAACAGGGGGCGGGGCCACGTGCCGGTTCCAGGGTTACGAGCTCGAGCACCGGAGGGCTCGCGAGCGTCGCAGCCCGTCCGCCGACCGCCGCTCCGCTCGCGAGCATCCCAGTCCCAGGACTCTAAGCCCTCGCTCAGCCCGCGAGCGCGTGGCACGAAGGCGCGTCCGCATCAATGCCCCAGCCGAAGGAGCAGGAGGCGCTCGCAGCCCCAGGCGTCTGAAGCGAGACTGAGCGCGTGGCTGCCCGCGTCGTGCCCGCCCGCGTCGTGCCCCGCTGAGCCAGGCGCGGGAGGAGAGGGGCGCGCTCCACCTCAGCTAGCCGCGCACGAGGCGGGGCGGGGCGGGGCGTGGCCGAGGGGGGGGCGCGTCCGCCCGCGGAGAGCCGCGGAAGAGCAGGCGAGCCGCGGACCCGAGGGAGGACACGGTTACAGCTTTGCCGTCAATTGTGAGACCCGAGAGCCAGTCCTAAGCTAACACACTAACTCTGCAGCCTTCCTCACGACCCCAAGCCACCGAAGGCGGCGACACCTGATCCAGCACACAAACAGGTCCCTTCTGTTCCCGGATACAATTTCGCGGCGGAGACACACTCAAACTCACGCTCAGCAGCCAAGAGCGGAGGTAAACGGACGGACCACGCCGCTCCAGCGGGCGGAAGGGGGGCGGGGCGCCAAGAGGAGAGGGGCGTTGTTTGCTCCTGGAGGTGAGTGCTGGGCGGATGGCTGCGACCCAGGGGTGGGGGGTAGGGATCAGAAAGTGCAGATGGGGTTGGACTGAGGGGGTAAGAGGTTGGGGGTGGGTAGGGTGTGGGGCGGAGGGGTGTAAAGGAGATCTTTCCTTGCTGCCCCGCTCGCGCCCGTGCTCCTTTCCCTGCCGTATGGCGCCCGTTTGAGGGTCCTCTCGCGTTTCGTGCGTGCAGGCTGAGAGAGGGGATAACCCGGCGTGGATCTGGCCAAGGACCTTGCACTTGACCCCGGAGCCATGGGCACCGCGGAGCCCCCGCCGCCAGCCAGGGATGGGAGCCCGGGAGGTGCTTGGGAAACTCTGCAACTCTCCTCTACTTCGTCCTCTCCCTGAGGGGGAACTAGACCTGGGTGCATTGGGGGTAGCGCGTGTCTTGGGGCTACACACGCAGACACACAGACACAGGGACCTTTCAGTGCCCACAAGCCTGTGCGACCCCCGGGAACGGAGAGTGGTGGCAGAGTCTCCGCGCGGATGCGGGAACCATATGGCGTGCCCTTGCTTTAGAGAAGCGTGTGCGGGTTAGGAGGCGAGAGAAGGACGCGCTGCAGGAAGTAGGGCGCCTTCCACGGGCTGGAGGAGCGGCGAGGGGGCCTGGGATGCGTGGTTTGGAGTTGTATGAGGCAAACCGCATCGGAATGCGACAGGGCAAAAGGACAGTCACGCGTGGCGAGGGGGTTACTCAATCTGTACGTGTAAATTCGCTGGTTTAATGGAGGGTTTATGAAGTTGAGTACGGGGAACGTGCCACTCTGCAGCACTTCCTTAGGGAAAGTACCACCTCGGTACCTGTACCTCTGGTTCCCGTCGCCGAAAAGCAACCCCAAGGGGTGGGTGGGTGGGGCGGTGAGGAGGGCAGAAAGTGAGAGAACTTCTGAAAGTACTCTAACTCGGAAGGCTAGATTGTGTTAACTAGTCATTCTCACGGAGGAGAGGGCGTATCACAAGGGGGAGGAGTGGGTAGCATTCGAGTCACCTGCATTATGAACCAGTGTTAGCAATAGAGGCAGCCTTTTATTTCAAGAGGGTTCCATCCAGAAACGATAGGAAAAACACTACTCTAAAAACTTCCGGTTTCCCTTGGGCTGTCATCTCGTACAATGAATTGTTTAAGATTAATGCCATGAAGGTGTTGTAGTTTGGCTAGATGCCAAGTGTGCTGTTGTTTCTATTTATGATAATTTCATGTTCAAAGAAAAAATAAGTCTCCACTCGGAATTGGTGTAATTGGTGTGCTTTATTTCCACTTACTCCCAGAAAAAAAGGCCACTTGAAGGAAGGCTAGGAAGTGCTTTTTAATTGGTATGTTAATAGTGTTAGGAGTAATCACATTTTATTCCCTGGAGAGTTTTAAATTAATGGAAGAGTCATGCACATCAATATTGTATAGTGAGGGAATCCGAACTTTGCGTTAATTGAATTAGATCATAAACCAGACTATTTTTTCTGTCTCAGAGAGAAACAGTGGACTAGTTTTCTCTTATGGAAACTATCTCCAGGCAGTTTGAGATAATTGCTTTTGGAATGTTTCTGTTCGGCAACTATTCTAGATAATTCTAGAGGGAAACACTCAAGTGCTATTTGATTTGCCTGTCACCCACAAGGTAAGGTTGACATCTTGTGTGATTTAGTGCTATAGCAGAGTTTAAAAACTACAGTGAAGCATACTTCCGTGACATTTAGTAATAGCTTGGTAGTATATTAGTAGCTTGGGCATAACTGAGTAAAAACTGTACTTGTGACTCTCTCTTGATAATACTACTGTAGAGATCCAAACTCTTTTTAAGTCTAAAATTTCCAGAGCTTTATGCTTGTTGTACTAATGCCTGGTGTGCATATTAGAATAAGTAAACCAATGGAGTAAAAAATATTTGTAAAAAAATTTATTTTTTGTAAAATCTTTTTTGTGTGTAAAGAGTTTGACAGTTCACATTTGATTTAAATTACTTAAAACATTTCATGATACCTTATGAATAATTATCAGCTTAATTACCATGTAAATATTGATGGCAAAGGAAGAAAATAACCACACTCTCAATTGTCAGACCGTTTTTCAAAGTTATTTATGTGCTTATGCTTATTTATAAGATAATATTGACTTGTTGCTGTTTAATTCACATTAGATTTCCAAAGTACACCAGGAGAGTAAGAACTTTTGATTGTTTTTGCAATATGTCATATCTCATTTATTTGACACTATCTGGGTTATTACTTATTTACATAAGCACATTTTCAAAATAGCTGACCCCTCACACCGTTAATTACTGACACTTTAAAAAATTAGCTATTAAAACAAGTAATTTCTAAATATTACACTCCTACTTGCTCCCCAGGATGTAAATTATTTTTTTTTGTTGGACTGTCTTTATGAACATGAATTCATAAAGAATTGAATAGTGCTATTCCTTGAGGTGTATAGAGCTGTTTTTGTTTACAGTAAATGGCCTCAGCCTGCCTGGTTGAAATACTAGATTGGGGACAGAAGTACTATTCTTTTTTTTTATGGTTTTTCTGGGTCCTCTTTCTGTTATCAGCTATCACTTTCTGCTGCTGTCAGGCTGTGAGCGGGCCCTGATGCTCTATTATCTGTTGTCTTTTTAATTTCTTTTTCTTTCCTGAAATGATGTGGGCTATTGCTCGAGTATAAAGCCTGCGTAATTTGTGACACGTACTTGCTGTTCTCATCCTTTGTTTCTGGGCTAGATAGTGAGCTCAATGGCTGAGGTTCCTAGAAGGGTGACTTCTATGTAAATGGTTTTAATGTGTTTTTTTAATAGAAAATTTTGTATATGAGATCTTTAGAAGGGTGTCTTGATTTCAGACATTCAGTCTTCTGGAAGATCTTTGCTTTTCCAAGAAATTGAAGCAGGCTTTAAAAAAAGTTAACTTTTCTTATGGTAGGCCCAGATTGTCTTTGTTGAGGAATACGTGTATGATGATATTTTACATCCTGCTTTCTGCCATTGAAATTGACTAGCTGTATGTAATGTTGGCACTATTTCTCTACTCTGGACGCTAGGAATAAGAAGTGTGATTTGATAAGCCTGGTGCCCATACTTGAAGCTAGGTGAATCATTTCAGTATTACTTTGCATAACCACGTATGGGGTTACATAATCAAATGAGTTTGAATAAAGTTGTTTAATTTAGTGTTGAAAACGGTGATAATTATATCTTCCTAATCTAAAGCATTTCACAAACATCCTTCTTTTTTTCAACAAATACTTATTAAAAGCATACTATGCATTGGGCACTATGGTCCTGTACACTGGGGATATGCAGACACATAAGACCATGTGAGGACTCTAGGTTTAAGAGGATTAGATAGATAGAAAACAAGTTGGCTTCAATAAGTACAAAATAGTGCTATATGTTCTTGAGTGCTTTGATAGAGAAATGCAGA
This sequence comes from Hyperoodon ampullatus, assembly GCF_949752795.1. NCBI lineage: Eukaryota > Metazoa > Chordata > Mammalia > Artiodactyla > Ziphiidae > Hyperoodon > Hyperoodon ampullatus. The sequence continues at coordinate 150,646,563 of NC_136914.1, read as the reverse complement.
GTGCCCTGAACAGGCATTTGGAAGTGGCCAGTTCTACGTGGGGACAGAGACTAAAGAGGCTTCATAGTGAAGGTGACAACAGAGGAGTCAGTGTAGACAGGGGCAAGATCATGGAGGACTGTTTGCCATCCTAAGGTGTGTGGACCATTTTCTCTTCAAGGTTGTTTTAAACAAAGGAGTGGTGAAAACACAACTCTCACAGCAGTCTAGAAGGATGGATCTGAGGTGTGAGACAGGAATAACAGGTTAGAAGGTATTGGGGTGATCTTGCTAAGAGAAGTTGAGGAACTTACATCAAAGTTGTGGCAGTGAGATGAAGAAGAGACTTTGGTCACACAGATGTTAAGGTGGTAGAATTTCTCAGATTAGGTGACTGGTTAGATGGTGGGTCGTGTGGGAGGATGGGATAGGGACTTTAAAGGAGAAGCCGATTTGAGGACCAAGGATGATAGAGCTCAGCTTTGGACATGCAGAATATGAAGTGCTTATAGAAAATCCAGCTGGAGATGAGTGTCCCATGGATCATTGCACAGAACTTCTGAGCAGAGAGGCCTGGGCTAGATAGGTAGGTAGATAAATGGATAGATTAATGGATGGGTGGATAGACTGACTGCTTTAGCCATTTTCAACATATAGGTGGTTGCAAAAAAAAAAAAAAAGTCAGTAGATCTTCTAGGGCAGGTTCAGAGAGTAAGATGAAAAAAGAGGCCTGGGGATATTCTAAAATCAAATTGTTGGCTAGAGATATAGGGAGTAGTAAAGAAGGAAAAGGTATAGAGTGAAAGTCGGGAGGAAAATTAGGGGAGAGTAACTTTTAGTAGCTGAAGGAGGAAAGAATTTCAAGAAATGAGGGGCTAAGTACTAAAATGAGGGGTATCAGACAGTCCTGGTTCTGCCCCTGACTGGCTATGTGACCTTGAACTCAGAATTTAGTTCCCTTTCCTCATTTACATAATGAAGATCAAAGTGTGACCTCCCAGGGCTACTGTGAGGATCAAATGAGATAAAGTCTATCAAGCTCAGTGACTGGAAGTTATCTGGTTTGTGTTCAATAAGTGCTAGCTGTTTTTATGGAAAACAGAACTTGGATTTGGTCATAGGGAGGTCTGTAGAGACTGCTGCTTTCAGCAGTACTTGCTCTCAGGGTTTAGGGAGGGTGATTAAAAGATATGTTTCAGATGGAAACTTGATCATATTTGTAGCCTTTGAGGAGGAAGCCAGTACAATAGTGGCACTTGAAAATTTTGAAGGGAAAGAGAGCCATTGGAACATGTTCCTTGGCTGGGGGGCGGGGTTGGCTCAGGAGCTCTGGGAGATGTTAGCTTCCTCAGGACAAGCCATGCTTCCACCAGCCTGGAGGGTCCACAGCATCTTTGTTGCTTTTTAAAAGCATCTGGTAATCAAATCATAGACATTTTTAACGTCTTATTTAAGGTTTCTTGGTATTTAAGTGAGTTTAAGTGAGTTCTAGTTTCTAAGATAATATAAGGTAAAGATTATTCATTTTAAAAGACTCTGAAAACAAAAACAAGATAGGTGATATTAAAACTGAATGCAGTGTAATTTAATGTTTAATTCAGAAGGCATTTTCATGTCTAAGGCATGGAAGGCATTTCCACGGGGTCTTAAAAATCAACACCATGGAAATCAGGTGTTAACCTGTGTAATAGGGGAAGGATTGATTTGTAGATTTCTTAAAAAATTGAGCTGACCATAGTAATATTTAAAAATATCTACTTTTGGGGCTTCCCTGGTGGCGCAGTGGTTAAGAATCCACCTGCCAATGCAGGGGACACGGGTTCGAACCCTGGTCCAGGAAGATCCCACATGCCACAGAGCAACTAAGCCCGTGCACCACAACTACTGAGCCTGTGCTCTAGAGCCCGCAAGCCACAACTACTGAGCCCACGTGCTGCAACTACTGAAGCCTGTGCGCCTAGAGCCTGTGCTCCGCAACAAGAGAAGCCACCGCAATGAGAAGCCTGTGCACCACAATGAAGAGTAGCCCCCCGCAACTAGAGAAAAACCTACTCGCAGCAACAAAGACCTAACGTACACAAAAATAAAAGTAAAGTAAAATAAAATAAAATAAAATCTACTTTTTTCCTTAGGATTTTCTCTAGTTGGATGAAGTAATGCTTTATATTAGAGACAAACATCTAAAATTAGATTTCTATTTTAATATGTATATATTTTTTTACCCTGTAATTAATGGGTATTTTGAAAAAAAATTTACATATGTGAATTGGTTTGGGAACCAATCAACAATTGAACATGATGCATAATGTTTACTAGTTGGTTTTTAGGCATATTGGTGGTTAATTGGTTATAAATATCTATTCCTTTTTAGTTCAAATTAGTAAGTCTGTTTCAAAACATGCTTATCAATATTCACTGCTTATCATTTGTTTATATATATATATAATTTTTTTTTTTTTGCTGCGCAGTGTGGCATGCGGGATCTTAGTTCCCTGACCAGGGATCAAATCTGTGCCCCCCTGCAGTGGAAGTGTGGAGTCTTAACCACTGGACCGCCAGGGAAGTCCCTCATTTGTTTATATAACATGTAGCATAGTACATAGTTTTTAGGACACCCAATAAATGTTTTCTGAGTAAAATGAAATTAGATGTTCAGTATTTTTAAGGTGAACTGAAGTCCATTATGTATATGGTTTTTAACCTTTGATGACGTTCTTTCCCTGAAATTCTCTAGCTACATTTTTTGTTATCAGGACCTCTCTGTTTTGGAGTTGAGTTTCAGTCTGTTGTGCTAACTCCCTCACAGTGTATGGTCCCACTCTTGCAAAGCATAGTGGTCTGTGCCGGTGATTTAAAATTTAGGACTTCTGACAGTTCCATGTTACATATTCACCAACTCAGTTTTGGACTCTATACTGTCCTGCTCAGGACTCCCTTACAGAGATGACAAATGCCACATTGAAATTAACTTAGACGTGAGGCCAGCATTTAGGAGTGCAGAGCCCAAACAAAAACGGAAGCTTTGGGTTTGTGAATGGCAGGGTATGTAGGACAGCCTAGGTCAGTTCCTACTCTGGTTGGAAATTTATGTAAGTATTAAAACATTTGAATTAGAAAGAATGTGTAGTTAGGAACATTTCAGTGATACTGTGTATTTTGCTAATAGCTTTGTGCTATTTGTCTGAATTATTAATAATGGAAACAGTCACTATATTGGAGGTGTAATTTCCCTTGACTTGATTTAGAGAACAGAAATGAACCTTTTGGGATTCCAGTCCACTAAATAAATTTACATTGTAACTGATTTGGTAAATATTTGCTTGATTTGGGAATATTTTGAATACAAACATGTGTAAAATTATTTTGCACTTTTCAATTCTATTTTGAAGAAATTTAATACTTGACACATTTTCAAGAGTTATACTATTTTAGCTATTACATTGGCTATAACTTGCTTTAATAATAACCATGGGGCTGATTTTCCTTCAAGTGGGATGTTTTATTGTAAACAAAATGTTCCCATGGATTTAAAAACTTTAAAAAGTAGAGTCAAGTGTACGAATATGCTGTATTTTTTTTATAATATGTTCCTGAAAAGTAGTATAAAATTCAGTTTTTATAAATTGAATATTTATAGAATTTAAAATTTTCAAAACACTTGAAAGTAAGGCAAAATTTTAACTCTTAAAATATAGGTGATGGGTATACAGATGTTTTCTATACTAATCTTTATACTTTTCCGTAGGTTTGAAATAGTCAACAGTCCAAAATATATGGACAATGATTTTAAAGCATATCCTATTTTAAAGGTGCCCAGAGACTTTGCTTATTTAAAGCAATCTCAAAGTCCACCTCTCTATATAAGGAATCCCATTTTGGTTAATCTGTTTTGCAAATTCAAACTTTCCTAATGGACTTACACAACAACAACAACAAAACTTGGAGACACCTCTGTACCACATTGTAAATATAGTCACATCCACCATCCTAAGCTTGTAACATACAGGCTTAATCTGATTCTAGACCTCATCCCCACCTTAATATCCCTTATTCAGAAGAGAAGGCGTTGACAGGAAGAATTTTTTTTTTTTTTTTTTTTTTTTAAACTAGCAATGGAATAAGCCATCCAGTAGTGTTGCCTTCCTGCTTTGAGAGAGCTGCTCTGAGACTGGGCGGATGACACAGGCCCTGCAGCCCCTTGGCTGTGGCTTCTCCTTCTGAGGAAGGCCATGTGCTTTACATAGCCTTTGCATGTGTGCTGCTGTACCTGTGGTTCATCTGTACTCGTCAGCCAATCAGGAGAGTGGGGCTTAGAGGAAAACTAGTCAAACAGGTTTGCCTGTCTACTTAGAAGGGCGGGTAAGGGGGGCAGTGAAATTTGTGGATAAGGTCAAGGGTGAAACTATTTTAAGGAATATTAATGCTAATCACTGACTGTTTTTTCCTGGTTTTGAAAATACTTCAGGGACATTTGTGAGAATATATCTTAATGGAGCTAAAGCGAGAGTAAGGGAAACTGGAAGGAGAAATAAATAAGAAACAGGGAATTAGAGCAAGATGGAGAGTGGACAAGGAAGGACAGTAGTGGAGGGGAAGGAAAAAAAAAGAGGAAAAGGATAAGTGTCTCAGTGGCGAATGTGAGCTTTGTGTGAACCTAGAGCATCATAGCAGGAAACCATAGTATTGATCTGAGCATGAGTTTAATTAAAACCAATAGCTCTGATCCTCAATATCCCAAAGAAGGAACAGTCTACTGGCTTAGGGCTGGAGTTTACGAGGAATGTTGGTGGGCAAATGTAGTTACCATCTCAGACACTACCTTTATGTGGGAAATTCTCAGTTCCTTTGAACAACAGTAAAATATTACATTCGTACAGCTTTTTTGCACTTTGCAAATTGCTGACTCATACATTCTGTCATTTTATCCTCATTCTGCCCCTGAGCGTTGTCTGTTGTCCTGTAGGTAGTCACATCTTACAAACCATGACCTGGGGGTGCAGAGCTCTGAAGTCACCAGGACAGTCTGCAGGGGATTTGATGTTCGAACCCAGGCTCCTGGCTATTCATTTTCCCATGGGAATCCTGGCTTTCAGGGCTCTCTCTCGTCTGGCTGCCTTCTGATCACCCTTGTTTACTTCCTCCTATCCCCAGCACGGTTCCATTTATTGAGTTCATTTCTTTCTTTAGGCATTTGCTTTAGGATACCCCACACCTGAACTGTTCTACTTTTTTTTCGTCTGTGCTTTCAAATTCTCATCCTTCATGGTTTCTACACTCAGTCCCACCTCAGACTGTTGCTTCCCAGTTTCTTTTGCTTTTCCTTGACTTTCATGTCTACATTTCTCCATGATATTTGAACACTTAGTTATGTTAATTCTCCCTCTAAGAAGAGTATGCGCAGTTAGAGTGTGGACTTTCACTCTTAGTTTCCCCATAAGGCCTTGGACAAACATACTAATCAGAGGTAAGATATTTAAATGTAATTGAATGATACCTTCAGTGACTCATAAAGCAGGCAAGGAGGTAAATTCTCTAAAATGCTGTATGTATATTGATGCTTTTTTTCCTTTTGTTTTTTTTCAAAACCACATATTCAAACTTGAAATGTTCCCTTCCTTTGTTTTTAAATGAAATGTTCTGTATAGACTGCTGTATCATTTAGTTACAACAGAAGAAAAACGTTGGTCTGTAGAAAGGTTATATATATAGTTCTTTGAACTCTTCATTATAACATTTATAATGGTTTAGTAGATTTTTCTTTTAAAATTTACCTGGGGCTTCTAATGGATGGAAGTATATTCACAGCTAATTCTAAGAAAGGCTAATAAGAGGAAATAATGACAGAGATAATTAAGGGTTATTTAGTTGTTTTTTTTGTTTTGTTTTGTTTTTTGCGGTACGTGGGCCTCTCACTGTTGTGGCCTCTCCCGTTGCGGAGCACAGGCTCCGGACGCGCAGGCTCAGCGGCCATGGCTCACGGGCCCAGCCACTCCACGGCATGTGGGATCTTCTCGGACCGGGCACGAACCCGTGTCCCCTGCGTCGGCAGGCGGACTCTCAACCACTGCGCCACCAGGGAAGCCCTATTTAGTTTTTAATTTGTATTTATATTTGAATATAAATATGTCTGATGTCAAGGAATAGTAGTTGGAAAAGAGAATGATTACACATATTAGGAAGCTGTGACTTCAGAAGCATTTATTTATTTATTTATTTATTTTAAAACTTATTTATTTATTTTTTTTGGCTGAGTTGGGTCTTTGTTGCTGTGTGCGGGCTTCCTCTAGTTGCGGCAAGCGGAGGCTACTCTTCATTGTGGTGCGCAGGCTTCTCATTGCGGTGGCTTCTCTTGTTGCGGAGCACGGGCTCTAGGCGCGCGGGCTTCAGTAGTTGTGGCTCGCGGGCTGTAGAGCGCAGGCTCAGTAGGTGTGGCGCTCGGGCTTAGTCGCTCCGCGGCATGTGGGATCTTCCTGGACCAGGGCTCGAACCTGTGTCCCCTGCCTTGGCAGGCAGATTCTTAACCACTGCACCACCAGGGAAGCCCTTCAGAAGCATTTAAATGCTCCCTTTCCCCCCCGCCCCCCAGATAAGACCTTTTATATCGATTAACCAAAAGCACAGGCCGAGTTCTTTTCCCTCTTACCAAAGTTCTCTGGTTCAGAATGTCTCCTCTTCCATCTCTTCTGGGCAGGGCAGTAGGAGTAGGAATAGGAATAAGAATAGATTTCAAGAAATCTCTTCAAAAAAAGGAAATTAATGGGTTAGATAAGACTATTATTAATAAGAAGTGATGCCTGACTCTTATTTGCCAGTTTTAAATAATTCTTGAGAGCATTGAGAGGTGACTGTTATTTTGACCAGCATATGCTTCAGAGTATACTTTTTGTTCACATTTCTAAACAATGCTAAATTTGCAGAAACAAGGTCCTCTGGCTGTCCTGGTCCTCTGGCTGTCCTCCCTCTTTTTGCTCTCTCACTCTTTCATTTGTCTGCCTTTCTGGAGATAATGTCCTTGCCTTTGGTGGAGAGTTCAGAAGAGAAATCCCAGTGACTGGCTTGCAAATTGTCAGTAAGGATGTGGGTAGAGGTGTGTTTGGGGGGCTGGGGGAGGGTGGTAGAGTCTGCCCATCACTAGAGTAGGGTCTGGTCATTTTATTCAAATCATCCTGTATAGTAGTTGTCCAGCCACTATACAAGCCCAACTGCTTTATGCTTTCTCATCATTATTTTTACCAGTAAAAGTAATTTAGCTTATCATTTTGATACTACATAAATGCAGTCCTACTCTTATTCCTACTCTGCTCACAAGGCGTGGAAGGGGAGACACTTTGAACCAGACATGTTGAATTCCTGGAGGTTTGTCTAGTGAGCATCTGTGACATATAAGAATTAATCCAGGGACTTCCCTGGTGGTGCAACGATTAAGAATACGCCTGCCAATGCAGGGGACGTGGGTTGGATCCCTGATCCGGGAAGATCCCATATGCCGCGGAGCATCTAAGCCCGTGCACCACAACTACTGAGCCTGCGCTCTAGAGCCTGTGAGCCACAACTACCGAGCCTGCGCTCTAGAGCCCGCAGGCCACAACTACTGAGCCCACGTGCCACAACTGCTGAAGCTCGCGGGCCTAGAGCACATGCTCCGCAACAAGAGAAGCCGCTGCAATGAGAAGCCCGTGCACCGCAATGAAGAGTAGCCCCCCGCTCGCCACAACTAGAGAAAGCCCGTGTGTAGCAACAAAGACCCAACACAGCCAAAAAAATAAAAAATGAAAGAATTAATCCAACCATTCTTTCACAAGCAGCCTATTATATGATAGAACTCGTCTGCCTTAGAGCCAAAATATACGGTGATTTTTCAAATCTAGTATAAAATTGAAAGGTTTTTATGTATAAAAGTGTAAGAAGGTCATTAGTAAAGCTTTTCAAAGACTGCTGATTTGCTTTGTGGATCCCAGAATTCAAGAAAAAGCCTGTTATCTGGCATGTGGCAGTGGCAACTTTGGAGAGTCTTTATGTGGTATAGATAAGAGATACTGGATTAGGACCCAGGAAACCTGAGTGCTAGTTCTGACTCTGCCAATGAGTAACTACGAACTAGCCAAGTGATGCTTGGCAACCACCCGCTGGAGACCTTGTCCCTTTCTCTACTAATGAGGGGGTTTGGACTCAATTATCTTTAGTTTTTAAATTGGAACTCTGATTTATTTCATAAAATATGAAAATACATATTTTAAAATATAGTTGGCATCATTTCATAACAAATATATTAAGTACCGATATTTAAGCATATTAATATTATGTTTGCAAGACTATTACCAATGGCAGTGATATACAGAAGACTTCTTTAGACCTGCTTCATTGTGTTGACTATCAAGTCTAATCCTAGATGCTTAGAAGCCATAAAACTACATTTTTACTTGTTTGTAAGGGAGTATCAGAGAAATGCATTCTCTGCCTACCAAAATCTTCCTCTTCTGGAGAACAGTATAAGGTTGCTGTTTTATCTGATACTCCATAACAACCTTCTCTTTGTGATTTGACTAGCGTTTTATGAGACAGCAGTGGGGAAGCTTGCTATTTGTTCACTCTACAGGACTTGCAAGGAACTGAATAGGGAAATATCCAGAATTATTTTAAGTTTGTTTTTTGGTTATATTTGGCCAGACATTTTGGGTCCCAGAACATGTTTAAGATATCACATGGGGATTTATTTTGTGACTCTTATAATGTTAATGTAGATAATTTAAAAATTCGCTTAAACTAGTGATATTAAAGAAAGGATATTATTAATAATAAGAGAAACAATCCCATGATCTTTTGTGATCCTAGTACATTTTTTTTTTTTTTTTTTGCGGTACGCGGGCCTCTCACTGCTGTGGCCTCTCCCGTTGTGGAGCACAGGCTCCGGACGCGCAGGCTCAGAGGCCATGGCTCACGGGCCCAGCCACTCCGCGGCATGTGGGATCTTCCCGGACCAGGGCACGAACCCGTGTCCCCTGCATCGGCAGGCGGACTCTCAACCACTGCGCCACCAGGGAAGCCCCCCTAGTACATTTTTGAAGCCTTAAGATTCTCTAAGAAATGGTGTATTGAAAAGCTGTTTCCCGCACATGTGATTTTGTCCCATTGTGGGAGAGGATAATTTGATCTGCATTTCCTCCACATTCATTGTGGTATTCTGCTAATTAAATCCCAATGAAAGAGTTATAAAAAGTCCTAATGAAACATTTTAAAACATTAATCAAACATCAGTTTTTTTAAGAAAGCATATACCTATGAGAACCTAAAGCCTCATACAAACTCAGTTGTACGGTTTATGAAACTTTTCTCATTTGTTTAAGGATGAGATCAGAATCAAAACAAAGAATTTCCTTATTGTTTGCTGCATGTTGATCACATGATGCAGAAGCATGGAGCTAACTGGTACCAAGCTGGCCTTGAGGAGGTGCAGAAAAAGAAATCCACACTGTATCTGTGAATATGGATATGGATATGGATATCTATAAAATTGCGGTTTTTAAAATTGCAAACTTTTTTCTCTATCAGTGATTCTCAAAATGGTCCCTGGACAGCAGCATCAACATCACCTGGGAATTTGTTAGATATGCAGATTCTTGGACTCCTCCCAGATCTACAGAATCAGAAACTGAGGACAGGCCTAAAAGTCTGTTATAACAAACTCTTCAGGTGATTCTGATGCATGCTAAAGTTTGAGAACCACTGATCTATGATACTAAATATAATCAGTTCCAATTTTCTGATGTGGTGAAAAAATTTCTAATCATTTTAGGGACAAAGAAAAATCTAGTATAAATTTCAAAATGTTTTCCTGGTTAACACTTTTCCTGGTTAGTTTTTATAACCTAAATTCATGATACTGTATTTTATTTACTAATTGGTTGTTTAGGGGTATTCACGTATTCTTAGTTTTGCCAACACACACACACACACACACACACACACAAACAAACAAGCTCCTCAATTTATTAAAAGACAACAACAAAAAGTGGGTTGGATTAGTTTACTTTTGTGTATTTTGCTATGACTTTGTTCTCAATATCATAATCCCTTGGGGAGCATCAAAAAGAGAACAAAAAACTCTAAGACCTAGGTAGGCCTCACCTCCAGAAATTCTGATTTAATTGATCTGGGTGGGGAGCGGCAGGTTTTCAGGCGTCTCTGGTTTTCACGGGCTCCCCAGATGATTATAAAGAGCAGTCAGAGTTGAGAGCCACTGGAGTGTAGCTGTGTGTTGGAAGATTGGCTCACCTACCGAACATCAGTTCCTTAAAAAAATTGCATATTAAGTCCATTAGGCTCTTTCATTATTTTAAGCAAATTGCCTTTTGTTTATGTGTGATTGAAAAACAATTTGTTTTCCAGTAGGTTATTGGTATTGTTGACTGATTGACCTCATTATTGATCATGTTTTATTACTCTTCGTTCTACCTCTCGGCTTGACTCTAAATCTTTGCTTACTCTCAGTGCGGTGTGAACACCTACAGCATCTCGTGTCACCAGAGAGCTCGTCAGAAAGAAATCTTTTGGGGCCCCATACCAGACATACTGAATCAGAATTGCATTTTAAAAGTATCCCTATGAAATTTATCTTCACAGTAAAGATTCTCTAGAACATAAAGTTTAAAATCAGGGTGAATTTCATTTTTCTTCATTTTTTTCCTCAGCATCCATTGATCTGGTCTTAACTACTTTTGTGAACCAAATTATATCAGTCTCATTAAACTTATTCTTAATCCCATTTTTCAGTAAGCTTTAGAATTGTAAGCAATGTTCCAGACCATCTAATTTAATATCTTCACCTGGCAGGTGAAGCAAATTAGGTGCAGAGAAATTAAATAACTTGGCCTAAATTACAAAAGCTGTGGATTTGGGCATCCATAGATGCATGCCATATATATATATATTTTTTTTTTCCTTTAATTATAGAGACTTCATGATAGGGTCACTTAAAATGATTTTATTATCATAATATAAACAACTTGAAATGTGAGCTACCTGAAAAGACAATCTTAGGTTACCTAAATATGATACATATCCAAAACACCAAAATTTTAAATACACGTTGACATTTATTTAAATTATCTATCCAAAGGGACATTGCTAATACTTTACTAATACACTAATATTTCAAATTATCTTATAATTTGTATAATTTAGTGATAATGGGAAAGTAGAATATGTGATATTAAACTGAATGAAAATTGAAAGGCACCGCATGTCTTTATAAGTTACTAAAACTGTATTCACACGCTCCTGAGAGATTGCAGGCACCTTGTCACAGGACATTTAAAAATACTTGGGGAGTGTTTATTTGTTTCTTCTGGGTTCCTCAGGATCTGTGGTTGGGCATTGTCATTTTCTGAAGCCCCAGGACAGTTGAGCTTTATCGGGTCTTTAAATTTCAGATCCACACGTCCACTGCATCACTTGTATTTCTCTTATTGCACATAAGGATTAAGGATGAGATCCCTGTCTCTCAATCTGGTGGTTGAATTGCATCAAAATCTCCAGCTGCTTCTTACAATGATAGGTTTGGGGATTTCTCCCCAGACTTCATAATAGCTGTGTGTTGAAAAGACCCTGGAATCTGCATTTTTAGTTAGCACCATGCGTGTTTCTTTTGGATGTGAACATTTCAGAATCGTTTCATTAGGCGATTAAATTTGTGTTTAATATAGTTAAATTTAATTGCCATCATTGAGCATTAATTGGATACATATAATTTACTGAGTACTGAGTGCAGTGTCTATTGGTATCCATATGATCCTATTTTTCTTTTCTCTGTTATTTTCTTGTTTTTTTCTTTTCAATTTTTTTTTTTTCAATTTTTTTTTTTTTTTGCGGTACGCGGGCCTCTCACTGTTGTGGCCTCTCCCGTTGCGGAGCACAGGCTCTGGACGTGCAGGCTCAGCGGCCATGGCTCACAGGCCCAGCCGCTCCGCGGCATATGGGATCTTCCCGGCCCGGGGCACGAACCCGTGTCCCCTGCATCGGCAGGCGGACTCTCAACCACTGCGCCACCAGGGAAGCCCCTTGTTTTTTTATCTTACCTTCCCACCTGATGATTTCAGAGAAGGATCCCAAGTGGGCCTGGGCCAGCTATCATTGTTAAGCAAATAGCATCGAGTTTCTCATTACAGCTTCACCGCCTGTACTATAGATGTCTGGGAAGAGGTAACTGCAAATACTGGCAGTGTAGACAAGTGGTAAGTGCAGCTAGCCTGGAGTGTTAACAACAGCAACAGCAACAATAAGTGACAACAAAAACATTCCCTACAACTTCTCCTTCAAAAGGAGGCTTTTCCTGTACCCCTTGGCACTCCTCAGAGGACCAAGTGCAGAAATGAATTTTTTGAACGTTATTGCTAATGGTTTATTTCCTTCAGTAGTTTGCATTTCTCTAGTTAAGCTGTGCACTTCCAAACAAATAAATGTCTTTAATTTTTCTGAATGAATCAAAACCATTAATTTGATAAAGTGGCAAATTTTGAAAATCTGTTCTCTCTTTTTATTAACTGCCAACAGCCAACTGAATGTAGGGTTTTTACCCGGATTTCCCTCTTGATTAATTAAAGGTGCCAGACTACTGCCAGATCACCGCTTTTTTTTTTTCGGTGGGATCATTAGCCAACAGCAGGTGGCCTTAATTTCCTGAATTATCTCTCCTCATCACCCACCCCAAGTTAAGGTGTTCCCACTTCACAGTGTGTTTTTAGGGGACTCCTTGCTTTCATAGTTTAATTGCAAATAGATGGTCATAATTAACTTCAGAACACAAGATATTGTTTACATATGAAAGATGAATGTTTAAACCTGGGCCATTTAACAACTCTGTAGCAATAAAGCTGAGTTTTCCCCCAGTTTGACCACAGTTACAATATGATTTTTCAGCTTTGTTTTCTTCCTCTCTTTGCATGGTGGGATGTAAGTGGATTAAAAATGGATATGAAGCTCTGCAATATACTAGATAATTTCTTATCTCAGTCTTACTCTCAATCATATTCTCCTCATCTATAAATGGGAACAACTATTTTTGCCTTTATCTCAGTATAAAATGAGATAATACTCATAAACCCTGTGATGCAGGGAAGGTACATAGTACAGCTCTTTTTACAAGCTGCTGTTTATTGGTAGGGTTATGTTAGCATATAGATTTCAAGCTATGGGGTGGGGTGACCAGCTCCTTCTGGTTTGCCCAGGACGTTCCCAGTTTTAGTGCTGAAACTCTGCATCCTGGAAATGCTGTCAGTTCTAGGATGGTTGATCACCCTAGTGCTGGAAACAGTGTCAAAATAACAATGACTCTAAGAAGGTAGTTGAGTTGTCTCGCAGATGATGGTTACAATGGGCAGAAGCAGGCAGAGCTGATATTCTGCTTCCATGGTGTTGGGTGTCTTTGTTGTTACACCCTTCCTGGTTTGTACTTCTGTCCCATGGTCCAGGATGTTAATCATTACCACATCCTCATTCCAGCCAGCAGGAAGGTGAAAAGTGAAATCTCTAAGTGTATAAATTAGAATTGCACATATCACTATGCTTCCATCCCATGCCCCTTTACTAGAACTTACTCATTGTGGCTAAAACTAGCCCCTAGAGAGGCTGGGAAATGTCGTTAGTCGTTTTGGCTATGAGCCAAGCTAAAGTAGAGGATTCCATTACGAGAAAAGAGAAGGAAAATATATGCCACAGCTGTCTCTTATATGCCCATACATGGCATCCAACAAATTCCAGTTTCCTTTCATATTCTATTGTTATTTAATAAGTGGTAATTTTCTTGGCCATTCACAACATTGCTGTGAATGTGTAGGAAGTTAACAAATAAGATGAAAAAAACCCCTAGACTTAAGGAAAAGCTGTAATGAGTCTGTGCTTTAACTTGATAACTTTCTCCAACTGCAGTATCCATTACCCCAGAAATTTTCTCCATGATATGTGTAACTAACTCCAATGCCTCAAGCCAACCAAAGCTTTTGATTTAGAATTTTATTCAGAAGTAAGGCAATAGATATAATTATAAGTTCATTCATTTAAAATTAAAGGACAAAAACGAGGCCATTAGTGGAGGTGACTGTGGTCCAACTACGTATCCTGGTTCAGAATCACAATCGCAGTCATTCATTCAGTAAATCTTTATTGAGCACCATGTGGTTAGGCAATGGGAATAAAACAGTTATCAACTTTTACTACCGTTTCTACCCTTTCAGAGCTTAAATTGTGCTAGAGAAAAATAGATTTTTAAAATAAAATTTATGTTTATTTAAAAGCACTAGTAATGGTGCCCAATTAGTTTTTACTTTGCTGGATTTATTTTTATTTTACTAGATGGCATTTTCCAAGGCTTTACTTGTAGAAGGTGCTTTGAAGAGAGATGAAATTACTCAACAATATTTCATATAGTACCAAGGTCAACCTGTGGTGGCAGTTGTGACTGATATATTTTCTCTCATTGCAGTCCACATAATACTAAATGCCAAGGAAACTTAAAAGCACAAAGAAATTCCGCTGTTCAGCTTGCTAGACTACATAATCCGCTTTGAGGACTAAGTCACTCACTTCATTTTTCTAAATAGCCCAATTCACCACGTACAGACATGATCTTAAATTTCCCATTAGCTCTTGTTTTGTTTTTCCTTTAATGCGAAAACACTTTGATTAATTCTTGTTTAAAATGATAGACTGTGAATTGCTGAGCTGCTGGGATGGTAGGCTGTCAAAACCTGAGTTCTTTCCTTTGGTTTATGTGCCTGTCGTTTTTTCTTCCTGTATAGTTCATCCTCATGTATGCTCAGTTCAGAGTTATTAACGATCCAACTTCAAATAGAAAAAAACAGAGAAATGATTCTTTCAAATGGTGGCCAAAGGTGATGCCCCCACTTTAAAAAAAAAAAATAAGTAGATGGAAATAGTAAGGTTGCCAGAGGTCTAGTATGGTGTTAGGCTCTGATGTTTGCAAAAATGGGAGCAATATGGATTCATGAAGTCTATTTGTCATCTTTAAAAATCTCAGTGGTATGCTGGGGTGTTCCTGTGTTAAATGTTAGTGTATGTGAACCATTGTTGCTTAGGAGCAGGAACAATATATAGCTAATCTGATTTTTTTTCTGGTGCTCTTAAGGGTTTACAACAATTTTGGGGGACCTTGGAGGGATCACTTTTGCAAATGAGTGTTTTGCACATGCAACATTTAGGTACACCCCGATATCTGTGTTGTTTTGCCCCAATTAATTCACTCTTAAATGTTGAATGGCTTCCATATGGTGAGGGGTGAGCACACTTATTAAACTTGGCATTGTTTCTTGTCTTGAATGCAGGCCTAAGAATCATTTTTATGTAAAGAAGAAAGGGCAGACTGATGTGCAAAATGAAATTTGTTTAGAGTCTTTGCACTGTGGATTTTCTTCAGTATTCTGGCAGTGAGGTACTGTCAAGTAGCAGTAGCATCTCAAAAGCCAAGAGAGAATTTGGAGCAGGTAGGGGATCAGTAGTATTTAGGGTGGGAGAGAAGTCCAATCAGATAAGTGCCGGGAAAAAAAGGGCATTTGTGTGAAAGTTAGGATGTATTTAGTGCCCTCGGCAATAAGTGTGCAGGCAGAGCTGTGGGGCAGCCAATGGCAGGCTGTAATCATTTGGAGAGTAAGTAGGGCCCAGCAAACAGAGACTGATGTTTTCCGACACTCGACTCCGAAGGGAGAGTGAGCGTAAGGCATGCTCAAGGGGCATGTAAGTTGAAGGAATGTGTCATAAATATTATATATTTTTGGTAGAAAACTTCAGAAATCTGGAAATATATAAATAGGAAAATAAAACAATATCACTCAATCTGACAATCCAAATTTACTATTGATAACAGTTTGATATTTACTTTGTTGTCATTATAATCATTTTATGTATGCATATATCGAGTATATGTATGTAAAATTTTGTTTTCTTGCTTTCTTATTATGTTATAGGCATTTTCTCAAATTAAAACTGTTTTACAAATCATGGTTTTTGATGGTTCTATGGTTTTCCGTTATAAGATATACCATACTTTGATCAATCCTTTACTGCTGGATTCTTAGTAGTTTTTGCCTGTTTGCTGTCGGAAGTGATTGCAGGGAATGTCTTCGTACATACATGTTGGTAATTCTGATTCGGGATAACTTCATAAATGTAAAATAATGTGCCAGTTGTTTTTCAGAACACTCGTGCCGATTTACATTTTCACCAATTGCATAAGACTGTGCTATGCCTTTGCAAGGACTGAGCCTTACCATTAAAAATCACATCCTTGCTGATTTCATGAAAGAAGAAATCTCGTTCATTTGTTCAGTCATTCAGCAAGTTTTAAGCTCCTTGGACTAACTGGGAAGTTGAGTTCGGACTGCGTGTGGAGGGGTGGCGTGCCCAGTGCCACCTGTAGGGCGCACGGATGAGGAGCCATCTGCCACCTCCCATACGCCAACATTAGGAGGTTTTAGCCCGAGTTATCAGCTCTCACTGCTCTTTAGGCAGGTTATCCACTTTTTCTAGAGAACTGGTCTTCATTTTTACTTTTGGGGGTAAATGCAGCAGCCCCTGCTTTGCCTCTGCGGGAGTGAAGGGGAGATGTGATGGATGGGAAACTGGATCAGTTCCTCTTTAGAGAGCGCCTCCCCTTCATCTCTTTCTTTTTTTTTTTTTTAAAATGTTGAGCCTTCTTTTAATTAATTAATTTTTATTTTTGGCGGTGTTGGGTCTTCGTTTCTGTGCGAGGGCTTTCTCTAGTTGTGGCGAGTGGGGGCCACTCTTCATCGCAGTGTGCGGGCCTCTCACTGTCGTGGCCTCTCTTGTTGCGGAGCACAGGCTCCAGACGCGCAGGCTCAGTAGTTGTGGCTCACGGGCCTAGTTGCTCTGCGGCATGTGGGATCCTCCCAGACCAGGGCTCGAACCCGTGTCCCCTGCGTTAGCAGGCAGATTCTTAACCACTGTGCCACCAGGGAAGCCCCTCCCCTTCATTTCTTGCTCGTCCCCCCTGCTCTTGCTCTTCCAGTGTCCTCTCAAGCTCTCAGCCATTCTGGAAGCAGTTTTCATCCCTGCTGCAGCCTTTCGCTCTGTGTGTTCTGGGCCATGACTTCCTGCATTCTTTTCTCTCAATAAGCTATTTGTCAAATTTTTGACACAAACGGTGTCACAACTCCATTCCACTGATGACTGTAGTTTTGCCCATACCTCACCTCCTCTGTCAATTCTCAGGGGTATTAGGTATTTATTCCCTTTTATATTCTTTACCATAATTCCAAAGGAGCTTTGGGAGGAAAGGAGTAGAAACACTTGGGTTCGGTCAGCCCTCCTGGACTGGAAACCTTTGCACCAGATGTTTTAAACATTCTAAAAATATTTAATGATTATGTAATAGAATCGAATAATAGTGATTTTTTTCCTTTGCTTTATGCTCAGAATTATCTTTCTCTTTCCAGAGATCATTTAAAGCTCAACACTCTTAACGGCTTTATTAGGAAAAAATTTTTTGACATTATTCTGTTTGATTTACTTTGGGGAAACTCTAAGGTAAAAAATTTAGTGATTTTGTTTTGCAAATATAAAGCCAGTTTTTAACACTTCATATTGAGTGAGTTGTTCTTTCTTTGTTTACTTGTGGTACTTCCTTCATCTCATATTATGTTCATATTCAAGAAATTCTTACAGGCTACCTACTTTGATCCATTGATTTGAATTAGGATTCTTGGGCTAGTTCCGTAGTGTTTTTATTGTATTTTTTTATTGAAGTATAGTTGATTTACAATGTGTTAATTTCTTCTGTACAGCAAAGTGATTTAGTTCTCTCTCTCTCTTTCTATATATATATATATATATATATATATATATATGCACATCCTTTTTCATATTCTTTTCCATTATGGTTTATCTCAGAATATTGAATATAGTTCTCTGTGCTATACAGTAGGTCCTTGTTGTTTATCCATTCCATATATAATAGCTGACATCTGCTAACTCCAACCTCCCACTCCATCCCTCTCCCAGTCCCCCTCCTTGGCAGCTGCAAGTCTGTTCTCTATGTCTGTGAATTTGTTTCTGTTTTATAAATAGGTTCATTTGTGTCATATTTTAGATTCCACATATACGTGATATCATATGGTATTTGTCTTTCTCTTTTTGATTTACTTCACTTAGTGTGATGATCTCTAGTTGCATCCGTGTTTCTGCAAATGGCACTATTTCATTCTTTTTTATGGCTGACTAGTATTCCATTGTATATATGCACCACACATATACATAGAGTGTTTTAATTACAAAATGTATTTTAATATTTACCTTTCTGTCCCAAGTCATTACTGTTTCTTTTTCAAAAGTGTATTCTCTCTCCTTGCCTGTTCTAACCAAGAAACATGGCTATAGTTTGGTCAATTTCCAAACAAAACAAAGCCATCCAGTGGAATTTTGAGAGGAGTTTATTCAGTCCAATTATAATATGGGAAGGATTGGCTTTTTTAGAATATCCTATTCCATTAAAATAATATAGTATTTCTATACACTTAGTATTATTTCCATGTATACCTTCAGGGAAAGGCTTGCCATACTTAGTATAGCCAAAATATATATATCCTTTTAAATTAATTTTAAAGGTATTTTATGTACTTTATTGTTACTGTGAATGAGATCTTTTTTCATCACATATTATTTTTAAAAAATACTTATCATTATTTTTATTAAGAGAAGAGTAACATGTGTCCAACGTAGAAAAAGTAAATTAAAATCCCTTATAATTCATACTATCCAGAAAAAACCACTGCCCTTTGGTGTTTAGCATTCCTATGTATATATACATATACATCTTTTACAGAGTGCTACATACTATAAGCATGTTTAGTAACCTAATCTTGAACATCTTTCCGTGCCATTAAATGTTCTTTTACAGGGTTGTTTCGGGGCTGCACTGTATGCATGAACGACAATTTATTTAACCAGTCTCCAATTGTTGGGAATCTAACATATCTCTAAATGTTTGCAATTAGTAACAGTCTTCTCCTGCCCTAAATAGTGGCTTCATGAAAATGCTTATAGAAGTTAAATGTCTATTATGTATATCGCAGGCTGTTTTTCTAGGATATCAGTTTTCATTTAATTTTGTTTATAGTGTGTTTAATACATCCACATCCTTTTTTTATCATCTAGTTTATTTTCTTTTCATTTTTTTTTCAGGTTAGGTTGCTTTAAAATTTTTTCTTAAACCAGTAAACTTTACTTTTTAGAGCAGTTCTAAGTTCACAGCAAAATTGAGCAGAAAATACATAGAGTTTCCATATCCTCCCTCCCCCTGCACATGCACACCTCCCTCCGCTATCAACATCTTGCACCACAGGTACATTTGTTTTGATCAGTGAATGTTGCCCCATCGTTATCTCCCGAAGTCCATACTTTACAGGGTTCATTCTTGGTGTTGTATAGTCTGTGGGTTTGGGTAAATGTATAATGACATGTATCCACCATTGTAACATCTTACAGAACAGTTTCACTACCCTAAAAACCCTCTGTGCTCCACGTGTTCATCCCTCCCTCCCTTGCAGCCCTTGGCAACCACCAATCTCTTTAGAGATTGCCTAAATCTCCACAGAGATTTGCCTTTGCCAGAAGGTTATGTAATTGGAATCATACAGTATGTAGCCTTTTCAGACTGGCTTCTTTCATTTAATAAATATACATTTTAATTTCCTCCCTGCCTTTTCATGGCTTGATAGCTTATTTCTTTTTAGTGTTGAATAATATTCCATTATATAGGTGAACCACAGTTTATTTATTCACTTAAGCTAAGGTGGTGTTCTGGCAATTGTAAATAAAGCTGTTATAAACGTTCCTCTGTAGGTTTTTGTGCAGACATCTGTTTTCATCTCCTTTGTGTAAATACCAAGGAGCACAACTGCTGGATCGTATGGTAAGAGTATGTTTAGTTTTGTAAGAAACCGCCAATTTGTCTTCCAAAGACTGTTTTGCATCCCCACCAGCAATGTATGAAAGTTCCTGTTGCTCCCTATCCTCTCCAGTATTTGGTGTTGTCAGTGGATTTTGGCCATTTTAATAGATGTGTAGTGGTTTCTCATTATTGTTTTAATTTGCATTTTCCTAACGACATATGATATGGAACATCTTCTCTTATGTTTATTTGCCATCTGTATTTTCTTTGGTGAGGTGTCTATTAGGGTCTTTGGCCCCTTTTTAAGTCAGGTTGCTTGTTTTCTTATTGTTGAGTTTTAAGAGTTCCTTCCTTACGTATCTTGGATAACAGTCCTTTTTTCAAATATGTCTTTTGAAAATATTTCTCCCAGTCTATTGCTTATCTTCTCATTCTCTTGACCTTATCTTTCTCAGAGGAGAAATTTTAATATTAATGAAGTCCAGCTTATCAGTAGACACATTCTGATACTTCTGGACTAGCAAGAATCTCACCATTTGTTGGTAGTTGCGTTAGTCATTCTGTTATCCATGAAAGAGACAGTTCTGGGATTAAAGTCCTGTTGTCATCCTTCATAATGAACTTTGTATTTGAACAGCGAATAACACGCTTGTGCAAATGATGCTTCTTTGTTGGTGATCAGTCTTTTTTCATGAAGACATATGCAGACCTAGTAGACATTATTTTTAGAAGATATTTTATCACATGAATATTGGTATTTCTGAATAGTTACTTTTAGAATTTTTATGTATAGAATCTATGTACTTTTTCTAACCTTATTTTGGTACAGTAGCCACTAGTAGTAATTTAAAATCAGTTCCTCAGTCACACTAATCACATTTTAGCTGCTCCCTAGAGGCTACCATATTGGACAGTAAGGAGATAGAACATTTTCATCATCACAGATCATTCTATTAGATACTGCTGTTCTAGAATATAAGCAATTGTGCATTAAATCATCGTGTACGATTTCTTTTTACTTTGCAGTAGGTACTAAAATAAAATGAAAAAGGGAAAAAAATAAGAAACATGGTAAAAGGATTTGTTTCCCTACTGTTATTTTTTGTTTTGTTTCTTAGTGATTTATGATAAAGTAATAGTTTTAACTGCAGCTGAAGGAACTGAGTCTGCTCAGCTAAATGCAAAACACAGTCAGCAGAGCAGTTGCCTACCATTGGTCCATCATCCTGCGTGTCTTCTTGGACATGCGTGTAGTAACAGGCACTATTAATCACAGCAGTGGACAGTTCTGCTGTAATAGCTGTTTCTATATAAATCTCACTCCTAAAGTTAATAACATGTCTACTTAAAATTCCTAATTTTTCCTTCTTGGCATGGGAAGGAGGCTACACCAGAGAGACACGTTGGAGAGACAACACAGGAGAATCAAGACCTGGAAAGTTTTCTCCAAGATTGGTTACTTAATTTTCTTCCTTCAGTGACCTTGTAATTATAGAATAAACTTACTTTATTGCTACATAAACAGTGTTTTCTCCAAATTTATTTTTTTAAAGCCCTCACGTTAATTCAAGCAACATTTAGCATAGACTTTTATATGTTTATAAAGCATATTACTTCTGTTTACTCTTAATGATGTAGTATCATTTAGAAATGGTTTGAATATTTCCTTGTAATGAGAGAGGGAAAAAGCACCTGGAAATATTTATAGTTTAATCTTGGTATTGGAAGAATCTATCATTGCCTGCTATTGATTTCTTCTTCTTTTTTTTTTTTTTTTTAGGTTGCTTGCAGTGTTTGAATGTTGAGAAGGTATAGTTGTTTAAACTGCATTTACGTGGTGGGAATTTGTACACGTAGGATGATTAATATATGATAATGAGTAAAAATAGATAGTGAT
Source organism: Hyperoodon ampullatus (assembly GCF_949752795.1). Taxonomy (NCBI): domain Eukaryota; kingdom Metazoa; phylum Chordata; class Mammalia; order Artiodactyla; family Ziphiidae; genus Hyperoodon; species Hyperoodon ampullatus. The sequence goes on along the minus strand of NC_136914.1, from coordinate 150,624,772 downwards.
TTGGTGATTGCATATAAATCTATTTTGAGTTGTTCCTTGAAGTAAAAGTGTCCAATTCTCATGGGTGACTATTGTTCAGATCTTTCCCTATTTGGAGGCTAATTTAGAGTCTAAGAAAAAATTATTTTGGATAGGTAGGGGGAGTTTGCACACTCTATGGCCCCCATAGGTATTATTTCTAAAAATGATAGAGGATGAATCTAACTGTTGTATATACTCTATTAACACAAAAGCATAGAAGAAGCATTAGCCATCAAGGATACAGCCATCATCTGACTTGCCCTTTGCACCTGAGTTACAGGTACAACACAGGAAGTGTAGTCAAGGACATAGTCACTCATCAGTCACTTCTTTCACAAACATTTACTGAGATCCAGTTAACTTTCTTGAACTTTCCTATTAAAAGTTTCTCTTCTAGATAATGCCCTGAAATGAATCAGCAAATTGATGTAAATTACATAAACAGAGTCTGCCAGGATACTTAAGGGTAGATAAAGGAGAAAGTCACATTCAAGGTCATTTTTTCCTGTGGAAAAATGTATTTTCTATAGAATTACTACTTGAAATAATTATTTTCTAAAACATAATCTTTCTTTGGTATGCTTTAGTCATAACTGGGAATGTTACTGCTGTGATAAAATGATTTAAAAAGAGACATACATGCTGAAATACCTGGAAATAAGAAGTCTTGGCTCTTCTTCCTGGGATTAACATTGATGTTCAATTAAAAGATAAACAAATGTTTCATAGATACCTCATAGCTATTATTCAAAGAAGAGAGATCTTTTGTCATTCAATCTTATAGGTTTCATTTCAAATTAAAAAAAAAAATTAGTTCTCCATTATTGATGCAATTGTGTGTTCCAAAACGGATACATTTTAAATATATATATTTAAATTAAATGTATTTCAGTTTATGCCAGTTTTGCTGTCAATTCTATACTTTGAAAAATACCTTTCAAAAATAAAGAGACAACTAGAACAAACATTGGGATAATTTTTAAAAATGATCTTTAGGCAAAGTACTGGATCATCAAATACTTTGAAAAAGTGTCTTTGTGGTTGTTTTGAATGGTAAGGGTTGCATTCTGTTTTCAGTAGTTTTCTGGTTGTCGTTTCAGCTATGAAGTCTTACACTCCGTATTTCATGCTCCTGTGGAGTGCTGTTGGGATAGTGAAGGCCGCCAAAATCATCATCGTGCCGCCAATTATGTTCGAAAGCCATATGTACATTTTCAAGACACTAGCCTCTGCCTTGCACGAGAGTGGGCACCACACGGTGTTCCTCCTCTCTGAAGGCAGAGACATCACGCCATCTAATCATTACAGCCTCCAGCGCTACCCAGGGATCTTTAACAGTACCACCTCGGATGCTTTCCTGCAGTCCAAAATGCGGAATATTTTCTCTGGGAGATTGACAGCAATCGAACTGTTTGACATACTGGATCACTATTCCAAGAACTGTGATATGATGGTTGGCAACCATGCCCTGATTCAGGGTCTAAAAAAGGAAAAGTTTGACCTGCTGCTGGTGGACCCTAATGACATGTGTGGATTTGTAATAGCTCATCTTTTAGGGGTTAAATATGCTGTATTTTCAACTGGCCTTTGGTATCCTGCTGAAGTGGGTGCTCCTGCCCCATTAGCTTACGTCCCGGAGTTTAACTCACTCCTCACAGACCACATGAACCTGCTGCAAAGGATGAAAAACACCGGCGTTTACCTCATTTCCAGATTAGGGGTCAGCTTTCTGGTTCTTCCCAAATATGAGAGGATAATGCAGAAGTACAACCTGCTGCCGGAGAAGTCCATGTATGACTTGGTCCATGGGTCCAGCCTGTGGATGCTGTGTACAGATATAGCGCTGGAGTTTCCGAGACCCACTCTGCCTAATGTTGTTTATGTAGGAGGCATCCTCACCAGACCGGCCAGCCCACTACCAGAAGTAAGGTTTGCTGAGCTCCTTGGGAATCTTTTCTAAATATAAATGTCAATTTGTCGGCTTTGAGTTTTGAAGAGATAGAGTTGGGCATTGTCGGGTAACAAACGCTATTCTAAAAAGTGGTTAAGACACAGAGCCTCCCAAGGTCCCTTTATCTGTGGGTGCCTCACTCCCCTGGAACGCATTCCTACGTCAGAGGAGTATTTCGGTAACCCCGAGAGGCCACTCTGCCATATGGTTAGTAGACTGGAAAGTAGATTTTTTTTTTTTTTTTTTTTTTGCGGTACGCGGGCCTCTCACTGTTGTGGCCTCTCCCGTTGCGGAGCACAGGCTCCGGACACGCAGGCCCAGCGGCCATGGCTCATGGGCCCAGCCGCTCCGCGGCATGTGGGATCTTCCCAGACCGGGGCACGAACCCGTGTCCCCTGCATCGGCAGGCGGACTCTCAACCACTGCACCACCAGGGAAGCCCCTGGAAAGTAGATTTTTGATTAAGTTATAACTGTAGTATAACAGAGAATGTAGTTAGATAGTTCGTTTTAATGAGTGTCAGTGATTTTGCTTTTAATTAAACACAGAGATCCTTCTATCTCCCCCAGAAAGCACAAACACAGTTGTCTGCATCTAGGTTAGGTCCCGTGAACTCAAGTAGGATGACATGAACAGTGGTTCTTCTTTCAGCAGTCCTGAACACTAGAAAGTTTATGTCCAACATTGAAAATGAGGTAGTAACTTCCATTAGCCTAGGAAGCTAACTAATTTTAAGTTAGTAAACAGATATAACTGTTTAAAGAAATCATGCCCCTTTGTGATTTCATTTCAAAGATGGAATTAATTATGTCTTAACAAAACCCTTCTACTCTGAGTCAAACCTGAATTCTTTTTGCTGGCTGAGCTGTCAGCACATACCCTTGTGTTCTGTTCTCCATCCTAGTTTGTTTTTTTATTAGGTATCTCAAACTGGCAGGAGGCATATTGCGTATCGGTTGTTGTAGGGGATTTTCTAACCTCAGGTTGACTCTGGATTTAATCTCAACATCTAATGGCATTTACCAGAAGTGTAGGGCCTGTTCTATGAGTTTTGCTACTGCAACCATTTCTACTCTTAAAATTCTTAAAGTAGCCACTCACGAAAACTGTTAAAATTGTTCATCCCTAACTCTGGTCACTACATTTAAGAAAAAATCTGCCAGGGCCTTGATGAAGAGTAAATCTAGTTTTTCTCCTATAGGTATCAGGTAAGCATAATCACTAGGCAGAATTTTCTCGTGGGGAAATAAGGGGATTGGAATATACAGCCTGTAGACTTCTTTAACACCTCCATTTGAAGCATATTTAATAAATAATACTTTGATATATTTCATGTAACATGAAGAAATAGAACTTGCCAGATCTTTGGCCCATAAACCCTAGATGCCGCTGGTAGAGGCTGTGAGAGTGAGCTCAGGCCTTCTCTCTGACACCAGCTGTGAAGGATAGGGGTTAGTCTCAGCATGTCTGAGCCATTTGTGAATTTACTTAAGACCACTTTGAATCCCAGATAGTCTCTGCCAGAGTCACTGTGTGATGCATTATCCCTTTCCTAAAGGTAACTAAAATCAAACTTCAGAAGCAGCTTCCAAGAGACCTGGAAGCAAGTCTGTCTCTAATTTAACTGAGTCATTCATAATGTCAGGCAGATCAGCCGTACTCCCTTAAATCTTCATCTTTTCCCAACCAGGGTACTGCCCTTCTGCTTGCTCCTTTGGGTTTTTGTTCGAATGCTATCTCCCTTCTTCAGGTTGAAGAAGGAACCAATGATATGGAATCTTCTGATTGCCTTTTTTTTTTCTTCCATCCCTGTACATTTTTCTTGAGTTGCAGCGGCTTGAACTATATAAGTACAGAATACTATTGTATGCTTAGTCAAATAGCATGGGTCCTTATGCCTGTTAGTTTCACTATGGTAGTCCCCCCTTATCTGCAGCTTCAGTCATCCTCGGTCACCCACGGTCTGAAAATATTAAAATTCCATAAATAAGCAATTCATAAGTTTTAAATTGCACATCATTTTGAGTAGCGAAGCTTGATGAAATCTCACATAGCCTAGCTCTGTCCTGCCCAGAATACCCAGCCATCCACATGGGTTGCTCCTGACATCCAGCCATTGCCATCGTAATGGCTCCATGATCCAGCATCCCTTGGAGCAGATGCTCCTCCTTCTGATGTATCATCAGAAGGTCAACAGTAGCCTAACTCTATGTCACAGTGCCTACGTCATTCACCTCACTTCATCTGATCATGTAGTAGGCATTTTATCATCTCGTGTCATCACAAGAAGGGTGAGTAGAGCACAATAAGATATTGAGAGAGAGAGAAACCACATTCACAAAATTTCTATTACAGTATATTATGATCTATTTTATATTAGTTGTTGTTGTTAATCTCCTACTGTGCCTAATTTATGAAGTTAAACTTCATCATAGGTATGGATGTATAGGAAAGAACATGGTATGTATAGTGTTCAGTACTATTCAAGATTTCAAGCACTCACTGGAGGTCTTGGAACGTATACTCTGTGGATAAAGGGGGGGCTACCGTACCTTGTTTTACTTTAAAAGCATCTTTTGTGTGGTTTTTGGAGCCTCATATAAGGTTATTACCCAAAATGTTTTCTGATTTGCCATGATTTCTAGTTTGACACTGGCTTGACCTACTTTGTGGGCTTTCCTGTTCTTTTTTCCTCTTTGGGCTTTTTGTAATGATTCTTTTGAAAATGTGCTCTTTATTTACAATTATTGCTTTAGCTGTGACAGTTAGTTAGGTGTCACACTCAGATACATACACATCTGGCATGTGCGTGTGTTATGTATGTGGACCAGTTAAGTATATTATTATCATGGAAAATCTGTTAGGTTATAAGTGTGAATGGCCTTTTTCACTTCAGTGTGCCATTTACAAAGTTCTTCAATAGGGAGTATTTTGAAGAATGATGTGTCTTATCCTTTCATATATTCCTCACACTAGTGAGGCTTTATATGTGTAGGAACACGTGTGTTCCTATTGCGATTTCTCTAGTAGATTTGTCTGATACAGTAAACTGTACCTCAGGTTTCTAAAAGTTAATGAGTTTCTCAAATGCCTGTATTACTTACAGGTCATGGTTGTGACACTAAAATAATAGAGCCCAGCAAGTGGCCTCCTAGAACACATGATTCACTAATAACAGCTTAATTGTTAACTGCCTTGGTATCTTACACTGGCAATGGATTAAATTTTCCAGATGTCTGGAAATGATTTGACAGTGGGATTTCATTTCACAACCTGGGATGAAAAGATTGAGAAAATGTCTAAAAGACATTTTCCAGGAGCTTTCATAACGTTTGAGCCCAAAGAAACTCTAGAGAGCATCTAGTTCAGCTCTATTTTTCCTCCTCAAAATACAAAAATTCATTCGTCACATAGGAGATTAAAATAATTTGAGTGTCTCGTCCAGGCCAGAGTTTGTGGCACAGCCAAGTGAATTGTTTTGCTATTAAACAAAGCCAAGTGGATTGTTTTGCGATTAGTTAGATACTTTGTCAAGCTGCCTGCATCTCTTTTCACTCATTTTACTCATTTACACATTTATAGTGTATACAAAACTATGCAAAGACAATTTTGCTAATCTTTATTTGCTATCTCAAAGATTGTGAGGACTTAATATGAGAGTCACATTACACCCTTTGGACTCTTCCTTGTGCTTTAGAGATTTAATGATAGAAATCAGGCAGAATCCAAATGCTTTCGATTACGAAATGTTGCATTGGTGTAGGGTGAAGAAATTGTCTGCCTTGATAATAGAATCATTTCTAAATGCATGCGCCTAACTTATACTATTTACTACCGGGCTGCCTACAGTAGGAGACCTTAAAATGTCCTTAAGGGGAAGAGGTTTAGGTTGGATTATATCCATGTAGTGGCTTATCTCTATCTTTACAGGGTGGTAGAGAACATGGAAACAAATTAAAAAAATAAAAAGCTTTACTTAGGTCAGGAAGGAGGTCTGTAAATAGATACCTATTTGATTAGGTCCTTCAAGTATTAAATGTGAATGAAATAATAACATCTTATAGAGGGTGACTGTAGCTTTTAGTGGTTTGATTAGGGGGTAATAACAATAATACTACCAAAGAATAGTACATTTACTTAGGGAGTCTTTTGATGATTAAAATTCACATGTTTCAGGTGATAATTTTTAGATGATTTCCCATTGGTGGGGAGTGGTCTAGCCCTGCCAAGCAGTTGACCTCAGCCACTTTTCAGCTTCTCTAGCCCTGAACCATAATTGCACCTAATGGATTGTACCTTAATTATTGGTTTTTCACATAGCTTTCTCCCTAACTAGGGTGTGGATGCCATAAAGGGTGGACAACAAGGTGGGTAACCTCTGTACCCTGAGTGCCTGGAAAATGGTGGCCACTCAATGAATGTTTAAAATTAAATGAATTGCATCAAAGAGAAATAGTTGCCAAAAAGTAGGTGACTGAACTAGTACAACAGTGTTGTTAATATGATAACTATTATTTGTTTATTCCAAGTTATGTCCAGATGCCATTGCAGCCATTAAGTAACCAAACATTCCAGGTTAAGTTATTTTAATGAATTAGAATAGCCACTTAATGATACTGATATTGAGAAAAGGAGATCATCATACATTACCCAACTGGTGAGCTAAATGGTCTCTACTATGTTCCAAATGTACATGTGAACAGGGCTAGTAGTGCAAGTCAGGCCAGCTGTTGCTGTGTTAAAGATGATTTGGGGTGGTATGTCACTGATTTGGTGGACCTCAGAGGTGCTTTATGGCCAGGCGAGGAGTATGAAAGGCATTTTCATTTCACCATTTGTAGAGACATTCTTAATTTAGGGAAACACAGTCCTGGGGAAAGATACAGATAAGAGATAAACAGATAAGAAAGAGCAAGAGGCCAAGGACAGTGTCATGAGATACTCACAGTTTGTCATTTTGTAGTTTGCCTGAACTCCCTCACAGAGAAAGGTTTGGGGTGAAAAAAGAGACATTGTGCAATGGATTCATTAGATTAACCCACTTGTGAGCAGATCAGGTTATGAGAAGAAGAATAAAACCAAGAAGCAAGACAGTGGCTTTCTTATTTAGTTTTCATTGAGTCACCTAGAAGCCATTACTTATTATTACATATGGAAATGGAAAGCTGACCTCCCCAAGAGTGAATGGAGGTCTAAGCTGAGTTATGGGACCAGAGTCCTTGGGGCTAACAGATTGATCCAGGGTTGCACAGCAGATGTGGAAAATTAAGGCCATTTTAATAGTATGTTGCATATAAGTTATCTCTTGAAATATAAAGCTAGAGATAAAATTATAACCATTGTATCATATTGATTAAAATGTCCCCTTTTAAATAAGTATCATTTAATCAAAATATATATCTTTTATAGTAAGTTCCTTATTTTGGATACCATCACTCACAAATAATTTTTTAGGAGGTCTTCATCCATGCAGTACTACTGTGCTATATTGGTAGCTGTGCAGGGATCAGAAAATTGAGAACTCTAATATTTGGAAGAGATGAATGATTTAATTCCAATTACTGATTCTTAGCTTAAATATTCACCACAACATGATAGTTGGGCATAAATAATAGATAGTTCCTATGGGAACTCAGTAATGTAAAATGTTGTTGCAGATATTTCTTGCAAAGGTTTTGTAGGTTGATCATATATTTTTGTCTTTATTTTGTAGTAAGAAACAAGATTACCTGGCTAAGTGAATCTATCCAAGAAGTAAATGAGGCACTGTTGCAAACATCAATAAGTTACTGTTTAGTTCACTGATGTGGTAATTTTCTAAGAAGCGCTGTAGTTTTAAATAGCTTATCAGTTGCTTCTGTAAGCATCATAGGCTTAAAAGGGTTTCCTGATACATTAGGAGACCCGAATATAATTGAAATTGCAGAGTCTGACATGATTTTTAAACACCTTCCTCCCTCTGCTGTTAAGTATTTAAGATGCCCTGCAGAGTTGTTCATTTAGATATTAATTCAAATGCTGGTGATGTCAAGGGAAATATTTTTTAACTGATCATTTTTTACAAATGATAGTTCTCATAATTAAATTGCTGTTGGCACCAGTTTTTAGAATGATACTCTTCACAAATAATCTCATTCCAAGCCAAACAGTTCTAGTTTTGAAATTAAATTTGCCTAGTGTCAATGAGTTTGTCAGATCTATTCCTGAGTGCAGATTTTGACAGAGAGGATGGAGTGAGCATGAGCTTCTGAAGAAGCAGTGGCACTGGAGACAAGCTACCTATTTCATAGTTTGTTTACAGAATTTTTTATACCAACTTTCCAGGGGCTGCGGCAACGTAGCAAAGTGGAAAAACATGGGCCTTTTCAGCCAAATGGTCCTGGCTTTTAGTCCTGGCCTTCCTAAGACTCTTTCGGACAAGGGAGGGAGTCAGCCTCATTAAAACGAGGACAGCAGTGCTTATCTCGGGGGGTTTCCATAAATGAGCGCAATGGCAATAACTAGTGGTGGTAGTTGTTGCTCTTATTATTGTTGTGATAACTCGTTATTTAAGATGCGCTATAGTTACTGAATCACTATCACTTGCCGTTGTCCACCTGGCAGATAGAAGAATGGTTTCAAAGGCGTAGGGAGTACGTGGAGGAAGTGTCTATGGCGTCATGTCTACTCATTTTAGGGGTGGGCACTTGGTACTTCTGCTTCCATCTTGGGGATGTTTATTTCCCTTTCTTTCATTGTCTTTCTCACTGAAGTAGAATGAAAATGACAAGTGAAATAGGTGCCCCTTAGACCATCTGAGTGTCTTAAGAAATGAGCAGAAGCTGACAGGTGTGTGTTGTAAGGGCAGGAGAATTAAGGAAGTAGCCCTCTGGTACTTCCGAATGCTGGTTTCTTCAGGTTCAGTGATCCTATCTGTGGTTTTTCAGTCCTTTAAATGGAGGAGCAGGGATTCTGCTCCTGTTCTGCTGCCTCCAGGCTTGTTCCTTCTCCTTCTGGGCTTCCCATTCCTGAGGGACCTTTGGGGAAGCTCCAGACAAATAAACACCTGCCTTCTAGACAGAGATTCTACCCAGATTCTCCTCCATGCTCAGGCCCTGCTGAATTAGAGTATTAGATTAGATAACCCCTAACCCTCCAAAAAAAAAAAGTTTGAGATTTTCTCTAAGGTCTAGAATGCAGACTGCAATCAACCTCCGTGTTTATCCCTACTTCTTCCTATATCTCTATAGCCTGCCCAAGTTGTAGCTTTTGTATACTGTAATTTCTTCACTCTCTACAGTATTGTTTAGATCAGAATCTCATCACATTCTTGTTAAAACATGGATTGTAGGGCCAGTTAGGAGATCTGGGATGGGCCTACTAATCTGTAACAAGTTCCTAGGTGATGTTGATGCTGCTGGTTTAAGGACTAACCACAATTTGGGAACCACTCATTTAGATTCAGACAATAAGTGTGAACTGTACATTTTAATTATATTGTAATATAATATATTTTGTATGAGAATCATTTTTTTCTTGATCATTATAGATTTTTTCTCTTCTAGAAAATTATTTTCAGTATAAATTATACCACCAGAAATGTACATACATATCTAGATTTCCCTTGCTTTAGGAAGCAGATCTACATACAACATCCATGTGCAGCCATGTTAATAATAGGTGAGGTCTTCAGTACTAAAGTCCTTTAACTTTTCTCCCTATTTTCCTTTATCTCTAGCACTGTTTTTTTTTCTTAACATCTTTATTGGAGTATAATTGCTTTATATTGTTGTCTGAGTTGCTGCTGTATAACAAAGTGAATCAGCTATACATATACATATATCCCCATATCCCCTCCCTCTTGTGTCTCCCTCCTACCCTCCCTATCCCACTCCTCCAGGTGGTCACAGAACACCGAGCTGATCTCCCTGTGCTGTGCGGCTGCATCCCACTAGCTATTTTACATTTGGTAGTGTATATATGTCCATGGCACTCTCTCACTTCGTCCCAGTTTACCCTTCCCCCTCCCTGTGTCAAGTACATTCTCTACGTCTACGTCTTTATTCCTGTCCTGCCCTAGGTTCTTCAGAACCTTTTTTTTTTTTTTTTAGATTCCATATATATGTGTTAGCATGCGGTATTTGTCTTTCTCTTTCTGACTTACTTCACTCTGTATGACAGACTCTAGGTCCATCCACCTCCCTACAAATAACTCAATTTCATTTCTTTTTATGGCTGAGTAATATTCCATTGTATATATGTGCCACATCTTTTTTATCCATTCATCTGTCGATGGACACTTAGGTTGCTTCCATGTCCTGGCTATTGTAAATAGTGCTGCAATGAACATTGTTGTACATGACTCTTTGAATTATGGTTTTCTCAGGGTATATTCCCAGTAGTGTGATTGCTGGGTCATACAGTAGTTCTATTTTTAGTTTTTTCAGAAACCTCCATACTGTTCTCCATAGTGGCTGTATCAATTTACATTCCCACCAGCAGTGCAATAGGGTTCCCTTTTCTCTACCACCTCTCCAGCATTTATTGTTTGTAGATTTTTTGATGATGGCATTCTGACCGGTGAGAGGTGATACCTCATGTGAGAGGTGATACCTCATTGTAGTTTTAATTTGCATTTCTCTAATGATTAGTGATGTTGAGCATTCTTTCATGTGTTTGTTGGCAATCCGTATATCTTCTTTGGAGAAATGTTTATTTAGGTCTTCTGCCCATTTTTGGATTCGGTTGTTTGTTTTTTTGTTATTCAGCTGCATGAGCTGCTTGTAAATTTTGGAGATTAATCCTTTGTCAGTTGCTTCATTTGCAAATATTTTCTCCCATTCTGAGGGCTGTCTTTTCATCTTGTTTATGGTTTCCTCTGCTGTGCAAAAGCTTTTAAGTTTCATTAGGTCCCATTTGTTTATTTTTGTTTTTATTTCCATTTCTCTAGGAGGTGGGTCAGAAAAGATCTTGCTGTGATTTATGTCATAGAGTGTTCTGCCTATGTTTTCCTCTAAGAGTTTGATAGTGTCTGGCCTTACATTTAGGTCTTTAATCCATTTTGAGTTTATTATTGTGTATGGTGTTAGGGAGTGTTCTAATTTCATTCTTTTCCATGTATCTGTCCAGTTTTCCCAGCACCACTTATTGAAGAGGCTGTCTTTTCTCCATTGTATATTCTTTCCTCCTTTATCAAAGAGAAGTTGACATATGTGTGTGGGTTTATCTCTGGGCTTTCTATCCTGTTCCATTGATCCATATTTCTGATTTTGTGCCAGTACCATACTGTCTTCATTACTGTAGCTTTGTAGTATAGTCTGAAGTCAGGGAGTGTGATTCCTGCAGCTCTGTTTTTCTTTCTCAAGGTTGCTTTGGCTATTTGGTGTCTTTTGTGTTTCCATACAAATTGTGAAATTTTTTGTTCTAGTTCTGTGGAAAATGCCAGTGGTAGTTTGATAGGGATTGCATTGAATGTGTAGATTGCTTTGGGTAGTAGAGTCATTTTCACAATATTGATTCTTCCATTCCAAGGACATGGTATATCTCTCCATCTGTTTGTATCATCTTTAATTTCTTTCATCAGTGTCTTATACTTTTCTGCATACAGGTCTCTTGCCTCCTTAGGTAGGTTTATTCCTACTTATTTTATTCTTTTTGTTGCAGTGGTAAACAGGAGTGTTTCCTTAATTTCTCTTTCAGATTTTTCATCATTAGTGTATGGGAATGCAAGAGGTTTCTGTGCATTAATTTTGTATCCTACTACTTTACAAATTCATTGATTGGCTCTAGTAGTTTTCTGGTAGCATCTTCAGGATTCTCTATGTATAGTATCATGTCATCTGCAAACAGTGACAGCTTTACTTCTTCTTTTCCGATTTGGATTCCTTTTATTTCTTTTTCTTCTCTGATGTGGCTAAAACTTCCAAAACTATGTTGAATAATAGTGATGAGATTGTCTGTTCTTGATCTAAGAGGAAATGGTTTTAGTTTTTCACCATTGAGAACAATGTTGGCTGCAGGTTTGTCATATATGGCCTTTATTATGTTTGGGTAAGTTCCCTCTATGCGTACTTTCTGCAGGGTTTTTATCATAACTGGGTGTTGAATTTTGTCAAAAGCTTTTTCTGCATATATTGAGATGATCATATGTTTATTGTCCTCAATTTGTTAATATGGTTTATCACATTGATTTGCATATTCAAGAATCCTTGCATTCCTGGGATAAACCCCACCTGATCATGGTGTATGATCCTTTTAATTTGCTGTTGGATTCTGTTTGCTAGTATTTTGTTGAGGATTTTTGCGTGTATGTTCATCAGTGATAATGGTCTGTAGTCTTCTTTCTTTGTGGCATCTTTGTCTGGTTTTGGAATCAGGATGATGCTGGCCTCATAGAATGAGTTTGGGAGTGTTTCTCCCTCTACTATATTTTGGAAGAGTTTGAGAAGGATAGGTGTTAACTCTTCTCTAAATGTTTGATAGAATTTGTCTGTGAAGCCATCTGGTCCTGGCCTTTTGTTTGCTGGAAGATTGTTAATCACAGTCTCAATTTCAGTGCTTGTCATTGGTCTGTTTATACTTTCTATTTCTTCCTGTTTCAGTCTTGGAAGGTTGTGCTTTTCTAAGAATTTGTCCATTTCTTCGTGGTTGTCCATTTTATTGGCATAGAGTTGCTTGTAGTAATCTCTCATGATCCTTTATATTTCTGCAGTGTCAGTTGTTACTTCTCCTTTTTCATTTCTAATTCTATTGATTTGAGTCTTCTCCCTTTTTTTCATGATGAGTCGGGCTAATGGTTTATCAATTTTGTTTATCTTTTCAAAGAACCAGCTTTTAATTTTATTGATCTTTGCTATCATTTCCTTCATTCCTTTTTCATTTATTTCTAATCTGATCATTATGATTTCTTTCCTTCTGCTATCTTTTGGGTTTTTTTTGTTCTTCTTTCTCTAATTGCTTTAGGTGTGAGGTTAGGTTGTTTATTTGAGATGTTTCTTTTTTCTTGAGTTAGGATTGTATTGCTATAAACTTCCCTCTTAGAACTGCTTTTGCTGCATCCCATAGGTTTTGGATCATTGTATTTTCGTTGTCATACGTCTCTAGGTATTTTTTGATTTCCTCTTTGATTTCTTCAGTGATCTCTTGGTTATTTAGTAGTGTATGGTTTAGCCTCCATGTGTTTGTGTTTTTTACATTTTTTCCCCTGTAGTTTATTTTAATCTCATAGTGTTGTGGTTGCAAAAGATGCTTAATGCAATTTCAGTTTTATTAAATTTACCAAGGTTTGATTCGTGATCCAAAATATGATCTATCCTGGACAATGTTCCATGAGCGCTTGAGAAGAAAGTGTATTCTGTACTTTTTGGATGGCATGTCCTATAAATATCAATTAAGTCCATCTTATTTAATATACCATTTAAAGCTTGTGTTTCCTTATTTATTTTCATTTTGGATGATCTGTCCATTGGTGAAAGTGGGGTGTTAAAGTCCACTACTATAATTGTGTTACTGTCGATTTCCTCTTTTATGGCTGTTAGCATTTGCCTTATGTATTGAGGTGCTCCTATGTTGGGTGCATAAATATCTACAATTGTTATATCTTCTTCTTGGATTGATCCCTTGATCATTATGTAGTGTCCTTTGTGTCTTGTAACAGTCTGTATTTTAAAGTCTATTTTGTCTGATATGAGAATTGCTACTCCACCTTTCTCTTGATTTCCATTTGCATGGACTGTCTTTTACCATCCCCTCACTTTCAGTCTGTACGTGTCCTTAGGTCTGAAGTTGGTCTCTTTTAGACAGCATATATACAGGTCTTATTTTTGTATCCATTCAGCCAGTCTATGTCTTTTGGTTGGAGCATTTAACCCATTTACATTTAAGGTAATTATCAATATGTATGTTCCCTTTACCATTTTCTTAATTGTTTTGGGTTTGTTTTTGTAGGTCTTTTCCTTCTCTTGTGTTTTCTGCCTAGAGAAGTTCCTTTAGCATTTGTTGTGAAGCTGGTTTGGTGGTGCTGAATTTTCTTAGCTTTTGCTTGTCTGTAAAGGTTTTAATTTCTCTGTTGAATCTGAATGAGATTATTGCTGGGTAGAGTAACCTTGGTTGTAGGTTTTGCCCTTTCATCACTTAAAATATGTCCTGCCGCTCCCTTCTGGCTTGCAGAGTTTCTGCTGAAAAATCAGCTGTTAACCTTATGTGGATTCCCTTGTATGTTATTTGTTGCTTTCCCCTTGCTGCTTTTAATATTTGTTTCTTTGTATTTAATTTTTGATTAGTTAATCCATGTCTTGGCTTGTTTCTCCTTGGATTTATTCTATATGGGACTCTCTGTGGTTCCTGGACTTGATTGACTATTTCCTTTCCTGTATTAGGGAAGTTTTCAACTATAATCTCTTCAAATATTTTCTCAGTCCCTTTTTCTCTTCTTCTTCTGGGACCCCTATAATTCGAATGTTGGTGCATTTAATGTTGTCCCAGAGGTCTCTGAGACTGTCCTCATTTCTTTTCATTCTTTTTTCTTTATTCTGCTCTGCGGTAATTATTTCCACTATTTTATCTTCCGGATCACTTATCTGTTCTTTTGCCTCAGTTATTCTGCTATTGATTCCTTCTATAGAATTTTTAATTTCATTTATTGTGTTGTTCATCACTGTTTGTTTGCTCTTTAGTTCTTCTAGGACCTTGTTAAACATTTCTTGTATTTTCTTCCTTCTATTTCCAAGATTTTGGATATCTTTACTATCATTACTCTGAATTCTTTATCAGGTAGATGGCCTATTTCCTCTTCATTTGTTTGGTCTGGTGGGTTTTTACCTTGCTCCTTCATCTGCTGCATATTTCTCTGTCTACTCATTTTCCTTAACTTACTGTGTTTGGGGTCTCCTTTTTGCAGTCGGCAGGTTCGTAGTTCCCATTGTTTTTGGTGTCTGCCCCCAGTGGGTAAGGTTGGTTCAGGAAGGTATGTAGGCTTCCTGGTGGAGGGGACTAGTGCCTGTGTTCTGGTGGATGAGGCTGGATCTTGTCTTTCTGGTGGGCAGGACTGTGTCCGGTGGTGTGTTTTTGGGCATCTGTGAACTTATTATGATTTTAGGCAGCCTCTCTGCTAATGGGTGTGGTTGTGTTCCTAACTTCCTAGTTGTTTGGCACAGGTTGTCCAGCACTGGAGCTTGCTGGTCGTTGAGGGGAGCTGGGTCTTAGCGTTGAGATGGAGATCTCTGGGAGACCTCTCGCCGATTGATAATATATGGAGTGGGGAGGTCTCTGGTGGCTCTCCCACCTCAGAGGCTCAGCTGACACCCGGCTGGAGCACCAAGACCGTGTCAGCCACATGACCAGGTACGTGGGGGACTTCCTTTTGGGAAGTCTGAGGTCCTCTGCCAGCATTCAGTAGGTGTTCTATAGGAGTTGTTCCACTTGCAGATGTATTTTTGATGTATTTGTGGAGAGGAAGGTGATTGCCACATCATACTCCTCCACCATCTTGAAAGTCGATCCTCTAGGGACTTTAACATTTGTTATTATGGTTTTTATTTTTTTTTATTTTTTATTTATTTTCTTTTTGCGGTACGCAGGCCTCTCACTGTTGTGGGCTCTCCCGTTGTGGAGCACAGGCTCCAGATGCACAGGCTCAGCGGCCATGGCTCATGAGCCTAGCCACTCCGTGGCATGTGGGATCCTCCCAGACCGGGGCATGATCCCATGTCCCCTGCATTGGCAGGTGGACTCTCAACCACTGCGCCACCTGGGAAGCCCGGTTTTTATTTTTTAATCTTCCAATCTTTTTGCTCATGAAGGGAAGACCCACACAGGACCTTAAGTATGCAGAAGAAGTGGCACGATTTAGGTATTGCCAAATTTGGGGGACTATCCTTCTGGAGAAGATGAAACTATCACTGTTTGTTTTTTTTACAACATTCTAAAAATATTTTATCTCAGGTTAATATACAGCACTGGATCAAAACAGGCTATGATTTTAAAATCATATTACAGAAATGCCTATTTCTAAAATCCTAAGAAGTTATATGCTGAAATTGTTTTTGTTCTTATGTACAATCTTATATCCGAAATCTAGTAGTAAGCAGAATATCATTTACTTTATGTAGCATTTTGTAAATGCTCACTACCCATTAACATTTCTTTGTATTTATAATATATCAATATTATAAATATAACAAAATGAGAAAGGGTTTGTTTTTTAGTGTCCAGTCTTTACATTAGCTTGCTTACTCAGAAAATACAGTTGACCCTTGAACAACACAGGGGTTAGGGACGTTGACCCTCCTTCCTCTCAAAAATCCACGTGTTATTTACAGTTTGCTCTGTATACACAGTTCATCTTTATTTGCAGTTCCTCATTCACGGATTCAAGCAACCACAGATCCTGTAGTACTGTAGTATGTACTATTGAAAAAAATCCATGTGTTTGTGGATACATGTAGTTCAGACCCATGTTGTTCAAGGGTCAAGTGTATTTTTACACTGCGACAACCACTTTTTTGTTTTTACTTTGAAGGCATCTCTCTTGCAAGTTAACAAACCCTGAGCATGCATGTAAGACAAACACTGGCCCCTGCCTGATAAACCCAGTATTCTCCTGGAGCTGAGAGTTGCTTTGTAAGGGGTATTTTTGTAGCAAGAAAACAGGACAGATAGCCAGAGAGAAATAGGCATTGAAGTAGTGGGATGGAATTTTTCAGGTACTTCTTAATCCAGAATGTATTCTAATTCCAACTGAAATCATGGGGTATAGAAAATTCCTCCTCACACAGTGTAGAGGGTGGCAGGACACTCACAATGCCTGTATTCAGTAATAGGAATTGGCACCAAAATAAAAATGATAAAAGTATGCAGACCAGAACCCTGAGTATTTGTGGTGGAAGGCCTCTTCCTTAAACCCTGATCACAAAGCAATTGCAGCCCAAGAGACCTTCTGTACAATTAAAAACAGTTGTGCTGCTGGATGGGCACTGAATGGACCAGAGTGGGATACACATACCTCCACCATTTTCTTTTGGCTTTCTATCAAGGTATATTTTTGTAAAGCAATATTTATTGCTGTTTTAGGAATCCCTTTTCGTAGGAGATTTAAGATTTCTGATTCTATCAGTATAAATCTAGTCAGTTAATTAGTCTTTTAACAGAGCATTCATTCTAGAAAGTGCTGTGAGAGGGAGGCATGTCTTCTTTTTTCCTAAAAATGTTTGTCTCCTTCTGAGAAGAGTGCCTGTTAAAGTTAATACTTAGATTATTTCACATGGGTGGCTTTTTGTCAGGGTGGCCTTTGGGAAAATTGGTGTTCAAATGCAAGAAGGGAAAACTTAATGCCATGTTCAGGATATTATTTATTTTCCCTTGATTTGCTTCTCTTCTTTTCTCCTAGATATATGATATAGTAAAAATAAACCTGTCAAAGTAAGCTGACCTTATTTTATACATCTTTGAATATAGCAACTACTTAAAATTGTCTGTTGCATTGAATTGTTTTATGCTCAATTAGATCTAGAGAAAAGTCCTTTTGATAGTAACTGAAAAGATTTCATCTGCATAGATCTTTAAGAAAGTCACTAGGCTCTGAAAAACTGAAGACCTTTCAGAAAGAGTAATGGAAGAAACTCTTTGACAGCAGTGCTCTTGGCTCAGTCATCTTTTATATCCCACCCACTTTCATACCTAGTATTGCAGCACTTTGCGAAGTATAGGCCCTCATACATACATTTTGAATTAATATAATTTCAAGTTGTAAAAGCTGATGCATTTGCCCAATTTATTTTGCAAAAGTGGGATAAAATTGTTTTTACATTGTAAATTGCCAGAGTTTTTATCTGTGAAAAGCAGCTCAAATGGCTTGATATATTAAAACTTTGAGGCTAATAACTAAGTTCCCTGCCTACCATTGTCAGCCCAGTGTGAGGAACAGCTTAACCAGCTTGATGTTTTCTTTTTCACTGCAAAGTCTTTTGAGAACTTTTCCCTGTGTGTGGCAGGGAAAAGGTTTTGCAAAACACAAAGGGATGACCACTCATAAAAAGGATAGATAGCTATTTAGTTATATATTCAGTGCATGCTTATTGAGTTCCTAGTATGTGCCTGGCACCAGGCTAGTAATGTTAAGTGCAAGTTAGTTTCTTTGTGCTGCTTATAGTCTAATGGGAGAAATGACTAGTAAAGATGTAGACAGATTAATAAGATGTATAATTTTGGGGCTTCCCTGGTGGCGCAGTGGTTGAGAGTCCGCCTGCCGATTCAGGGGACACAGGTTCGTGCCCTGGTCCGGGAAGATCCCACATGCCGCGGAGCGGCTGGGCCCGTGAGCCATGGCTGCTGAGCCTGCGCGTCCGGAGCCTCTGCTCCACAATGGGATAGACCACAACAGTGAGAGGCCCGCGTACCGCAAAAAAAAAAAAAAAAAAAAAAAAGTATAATTTCGATGCTGAAGCGCTGGGAAGGAAACCAACAGGGTGCAATGATAGAGAACAAGGAGACAGGGTAGGGCTTTAGGAGAAGGTAGAGCCAAGGGGAGGAAAGCTTTCCAGGCAAATGACACACCCATCCTCAGGGTGGAAGGCACTCGCACTTTGAAGACCCCAGAAAAATCAGTGAGGCTGAAGAGCTGAAGGCATGAGGCTAGGGCAGGTGGCTCAGCTGGGTTTGGAGAGGTGAGCAAAGATCCTGCCACTAAAAGGGATTTGGATTTCACTAGATGAGTTTAAATGTGATTGGATTTGTGTTTAGAAAGACTCCCTCTGGTTGCTTTGTGGAGAAAGTATTATAAGAGAGGAAGAGAGAAGACAGGAGGACCGAATGAGTGCATGTTGCTGTAGCTCAGGAAAGAGGTGGGTTGATGGATGTGGAGGTGGTGAGCAGAGGGATGATTCCAAGTATACTGGGAGGTAGAATTAACTGGGGTCGAATTTGGGGAGTGGGGATACTTTGAAAACAGGCAGGTTTCCTACTTAAATAACCTGTAGGTGTCATTTCCTGGATGGGAAAGAGTGGGGGATGAACAGATTTTTGAGGGAAAATACAATGTTCATGTCGGGACATACTGAATTTGAGAAACCTGTGGATATCTGAGTGCAGATGTTCAGTTGACCTTTGAACATGTGAGCATGTAGTTGATAGGAAAGGCCAGGGCTGTGTATTCAAAGGTGGGGGTGATCTTCTGGAAGACAGTACTAAAGTAGTGGGAATAAATGAAATTACTTACAGAGAAGTGTAGAGAAAGAGGAGGACTTAGGTTTGAGCCCCTGATACTCTATCATGTAGCAGCTGGGTAAACTCAGAGGAGACTCCAAGAACTCTGAGAAGTCAAGTGGTGTTTTAGAATCCAAGGAGTGGGTGTTTCAGGAAGGGAAGGTCCATCAGTTATCATTGCCAACAAATCAGATGTTTCCATGTGTTAGTTGGGGACATATACATGTGGTCGTATGTCACCGGACAACTTTAATTGTTCCTAAGTAGATAATAGCAACAAAGGACTTTAAATTCATGCTCACCTTTAAGAATCAGCCTTGCATCTGCTGCAACAGTCCATTGGTAAAGTTGAAGGAGCACGCACTGGGAACCGGACAAATATATACCGTTGACCCTTGAACAACAGGGGTTTGAACTGCGTGGGTCCACTTATGCGCCGATACAGAGGAACCATAGATACAGAGAGCCGACTGTAAATTATACTGGGCTTATTGACTGCGGGGAGGGTTGGCAGCCCTATCCCCCAAGTTGTTCAGGGGTCAGCTGCGTATTCAGAGTCTCTAGCTAGGTCCTGGAGAGATCGATTTCTCTTTGTGGGCTCCTGTTTCTTTATCACTAAGCCATGGGTGGGTGAGTGGATGGGGATTAAACTGGTTTTTAAAGGTTTTTCCACTTCAGTGATGGTGTGAAATCGAACATATTGAGTACCATACATACATTAAAATCCAGACTTATATTCTTAAATTAAAACATTTTTACTTTTGGTGCAATTAATGTTGACAGAATCAAAGTCAAGCAGACCTCTCTGTAGGTGTGTTTTAAGTCCTAGTTCATAGAAGTGGAGGCTTGCAGAGAGTGGACAAGGGATAGGTATGAAAGAGGATTGATTTTGTAATTTACATATGGTAAAGCTTTGATTGTCTGGTAAATCATAAAGAATAATTAGAAATAGTATTAAGAGAAATGATTTTTGCTTTTTAAAAAGCTGATTAAAATTCAGATCGTCGTTTGGTTTTATTTTGCACAATACACAAAATGTATTTTTTTCAGGGAATATAATTGAATTACCACTTTTATGGAAGGATATTTTCCTGAAGTGTAATCTTAAAGAGAATTTTAAAACACATCAAGTCATACACATAATGTGGTTTCTTCTCACCTTAAAGATTATATCTTTTAGTTTTTAATGAAAATTTGTGAATGGATTTTGTAAAATATTGTTCTCCAAGGCAAAAATTGAAATAATAGGAAAATGCTTAAAGCCTTTGCAAATTTGATTTCATTTTGGTAAAGTTCATACTTAGTTGAACATTATGTAGAGCAGTAAAAGAAGGAAGGAATTTGCCCACTATGTTGCCAAAGCTTAGATGCATGAAAACTTGTGTTAGTTATACATCGAAATACGTATAAGATTGAGAACTATCAGTCATCTGAGGCACGAAACAGAAACCTGTTTTCTGTTAACAATGCCTTA
Source organism: Hyperoodon ampullatus (assembly GCF_949752795.1). Taxonomy (NCBI): domain Eukaryota; kingdom Metazoa; phylum Chordata; class Mammalia; order Artiodactyla; family Ziphiidae; genus Hyperoodon; species Hyperoodon ampullatus. The sequence continues at coordinate 150,604,148 of NC_136914.1, read as the reverse complement.
CCAAAATAAGGTATTTTTTTCTCTTTACAAATTATTTCAATCGAGTTTTAAGTAACTTGCTTCATAAATAAAACTTCAAATGAGGTTTATTTACTGGATCTTTACAGATTTAAAGGGTAGAAATTTATGCTGATGTGTAATTTGGATCACTTTTCTATTATGAAGATAGAAAAGTTGCCATTGTTTTAAACTATTTAGAAGTGTTAGATGTTTTAAGGACTAAAGTTAGGTAAAGATAAAAAGTGGAGTTATTTATCTACTAGTTTATTATGTACAACTTATTTTCAGTTGAATGTAGAAAAATTCATTTTATTCAAAAAAGTATATAGGTTTCCTGTAATAATGTTTGAATATTTATAGGTTATTCCTCTAGACTTGCTTAGTAATTAAGTCTTTTTAAAACTATGATGATTTAATGGCAATCATATGTAATATGTTATTTATGTGAGTTAAACTAAACCAGCTACTTAGCTTAGGCTAATTTTGTTCCTAGTCCAAATAACTTTTCAACAGAGATGAAAAATACTACATAGCTATTAGCTTTATGCACACATTGTACATAATCTGTGCTTATATTGATAACTTTACTTCTTTCAGCTGAATAGGGCCTCAAAAGTTTTATACCCAGTATTTGAGTACTTTTGTTTTTCTCTTTAAAAAGTCAGTATTAGGCAGTACTGGTTACTACCAGCTGAAGCCTCACACAGCTGTGTATTTAGCATTTAATCATGCTACGAATTGCTAATTAGAACATCAAACTGGACAAAGCATACCCAGTGGAGTCGAGACAATGCCATTTTTGTTTGAGAAACATAAATAAATAATCTTTACGCAGTAGTGGTTTCATTAATAAGCTTTTGTGCCGAGTATGGAAAGTAGGCAATCTTTAGCAAAATGTTTTAACCCGCTGGGAATACTTTATCAATATCATCCTTTCACAGAAATCTATAATCCCTCTCAAATGTGGCCAGCCTTAGTCAGAACTGTCAAGTTTACATGTGGCTTTTCGACTTCTCTTTCTATTCTTTGCTTTCCTTATTCTGTTCCCTTTCAGTAATACCCCCCAACCTGACAGCCACCCCCCACTAAACACACACAGACTTTCTACTGCTCTCCTCTCCTCTGCTGTGTTTTACCTCTGATTTGAACCCTGCTGTAGTCCCTTTAGTCAGCCTTACTGTGGCTCAGGCTGCCCAGTGCTCCCAAATCAATCCCCTTCTCCTTTTCTTTTTGTTAAAAAAACACCTTGTTTCCAAACCTTAGATGCAGTCAGTTAGCTGTAGTGTAGATGAGAACTAAGAAGTTTATTCAGTGCTGTGTTAATGGCTGATAGCAATGTTAACGTATTACCTTTCTAGGAGTAGTGAATATTTTATACTGAAATCGGAGGTCTTGTGTCAGTAAGACATCAAGTCAGATGAATCAATACCAGCAGCATAACTAGTCAGGTTAGGAAAAGGGAAAGATAATGGTTCTAGAGAATGAGGGGCACTTGCTGGGTGTCCCTAATATCAGTTCTTTTTACCCACTCACTTGGGTGATTATATGCTTAAAAGTTCTAACTTATTCTGGGAACGCAGCCATTTTAGCTCTTTACAGCACCGGATCTCAGTCCTCGCCTGATGTGGTGCTAAGACAATGGGTGCTTAACACTCTTGTAGATTTCACAGATTAAATAAGCCAGACAAACACTGTGTTGAGAAGCAAAGATGTGCAGAAAATATTTAAATGCATTGAAAATGTTTAAATGGCACAGATTTTGTTGAAAACACTTCCTGTTAGAAGGATGCATTCGGGGAAGTACTGAAGTTATGACTGTCTGAAATTCAACAAATACATACTTCTTAGTTTTTTCTGTTGTTGTTTGTTTTTAGCCTTTGTAGACTAGCTCTGCTCCACTAATTCATATTATTAAACCTATGTCCTTGTAAGTAGCAGAAGAGTTCTGGAATTCGAGAGACTGAAGTGTCCCATGACTGCCACTTACTAGCTTTGTCACCTGAGCTTTCCACGTGCAGTTATTTGTAAAAGGAGGGGGATAATGATATTTTCGTCTATGTCAAAAATGTTCATTGAAGATCAGTTGAAATGGTATTTGTATTTATAAATTGCAGAGCATTATATAAAAGTAAAGGATTATTGAGCCATTTCATGGGAACTATACATTATGGATTTTAAAAGATATATATTAAGATGAGCTGCATTTTTAAGAGAACATTTAGTGGAGAACCAAAGATCTGAGTTTTAGTGCCATGTCCCCCACTAACTTCAATAACAAACAGGCTTTTTCTGGCAGTTTTGCTTATCTGGATGAAAACCAAGAGCTAAAATCTAAATCAGAAAGACATTTGGCAAGCCAAAATGTTTGCCAAAATGTCCGGGAACTAAAATTCATACACGTGACTCACAGTAGATACCCTTAGACCTTCTTCCCCCAGAGTTAATTCACTCTAATTATATACCTGTAAAACAGCTGGGTTATTTTATTTCTAAGACTATGCAAGATTAAAAAAGCAAATAAATTTTTCATGTTGGCATGCTGAAAATAGTGAAAAATAACAATTGAATAATCTGGCAGAAAAAGGAGACCCCTTCCGAAACAACTAGAAGAAGAATATAAGTAACTCAAAGAACATAGCCCTCTTGGGCCATTTAGTGTTACAGACGCAAAGGACACAAAAACAAAATTAAGTTCATATGTTATATATTCCCTGCATAATCAAAGAATGAAGTGTGCATAGCACCTTTATAAGTCCATCCATCAATAATAGGCTCTAGCTATCATGTAAACTAAAGTACCCAGAAAGATGCAGATTCACAACAGGCTTCAGATAGCTTGTATTTGTACTTAGGTGAAGGGATCCAGAACTGCTTTATCAAGATAGGCCCAATTTATTCATTTGCAAAATGAAAAGCTTGGGCTAAACTAACCTTTAGAATTACAAGCTAAATATGTAACCTCATCTATCTCTTCTACCAGAATAATATTGGATACTTTAAAACTCAGCCACATTTCTTGAAATCAATTCTTACATAAACTATATATATATATATATATATATATATATATATATATATATATATATATATATATATATGATAAAGACGGAATAGCATTTATCTTTAAGGTCAGACCATAAAATAACACTTATACATTTTTAAGTTATTTATTCATTTATTTAACAAATATACATGAAGCACTTTCTTAAATCCAGAGACTGTGTTAGCTCCTGGGAATAAAAGAAAACTTAAGTGTGGTGGAAGAGACAGATATTAAACTTCTAATCACATTAAGTGATATTTGGAAATGCTATGAAGGAGAACATAGGTACCTAAAGATGTGGCATTAGAACCTAGGAATAACAAATAGTGTCCATTAGGAGCTTTTTACCTGGGAGTCCCAAGGATAGTCCACTGCAGTTTTTCTATCCCTGGGTTCTGGATCTGTGCTATTAAATGCTTACAGGATAAGACCACCGCCTTATAATAAGACCCTCTGGGGAATGCAGAACTAAAGCTCCTTCACAGGAGTAATAAGGAAAACGTCAGGCTGGACAGATTTGGGGGCATTCATTTCTCCTTCCCTCCCTCCCTCCTTCCTTCTGTCCCTCTTTTCCTTCTCTGCCATTCTTTCCATAATAATTTATTGAAGGTCACCATGTGTGAGGCACATTTTAAAACTCATCTCCTTTGACAGGAGCAAGGACCTCCTTCTGCCACCACTGTGGCTGACATTTTTGGTCATTCTGACCTTTGATTCATGCTGAATGTTCTCTACTTGTTGGAAAGTTACTCCTTCCTACTAGCTGCTTGTTTGTCATTTTTCGATTTCACTAAGCTTAACAGGTTGGCTGTCACCAGCACATCCATGCTTAGGTCCAGCGTCATTTTTAGACGTCTCTTACTGCAGAAGGTCTTCCTGAGCTTCCATCCCGAGCTCACTGAGGATCCCTAAGGCTCGTAGACTTTCCTGCTCTGATGGGGATCTCACCTGAGGACATTATTCATCCTTATAAAAGAAAATGCCCAGTCCTTCATAACCTATATCCTTTGTTTATTCACTCACTTATTGAGCAGTATTTGTTGAGCTCCTGCCTTGTGCAGGATACTCCGTTAGATGCTGAGAATTCAGAGTAAAACATCATAGTCCCTAAACCTCCAAAGGGTCTTACATGTAGTCTGTCAGTTTTATAGCCCATTGGGATTTCCATGCTGGTTCCACTTGTGAAAGAAAACCCCGAGTGGGTTTTCTCCTCCTGTGAAGGACAGCAGTCTCTAGCTCTCTGTCACCTTCTTTATAGACTCAATTCACTTATATCATTCGTTCATCAGTTCTGTTAGCAAATATTTATTGAGGGTTAGACGTTATTGTAAATGCCATGGCCAAGTAGTATATGAACCATGCCCTCCATCATAGGAACTGGAAGAGGCTGCCATCCCCAAACCTGACCTTATGGACATTCTGATGTCCCAGCTCTCTTGCTGAACAAAGATTTTCATATCCCCATTATGCCTAGGCACACAGTTAAGGCAAAGAGTAGGATTGGGATTATGCGCTCAGAAAGTGATACCAGGAAAGGCAGCCTCCTGTTAATATGGAATGAAGAATCTCTGCCCTGTAATCTTTACCATCTGTTTGCTTTGCCTTTTTTTCTTTTATTGTCCCTTGACTTTTCCCATAAGATCCAAGTACCATTCCATTTGGAAACCATCTTTGTTGGAACTGATGTAAGGAGGCCTCCTGCTACTAGAATGGACTCAGGCTTTAAGGCCTGGCACTATGTTTTAATCATGGTTTCCCTGTTACTAGTTTTAGGCTATTGGGCAAGATATTTAATTTCTCTGAACCTCAACTTTTTTCATCCATGAAATAAGAAAAATAATTCCATTGTAAAAATAAACATGATAAGTTGTAAGTGCCTTGCACATGTAGACTTATTTTTCCTTGGCTGCCTATCATTGTCTCCCAGAAATAGAGCTGATAGGAGGAAAAGGGGATCACAGGTAAGCACTGAACTGGAATGGAGATGGCAGATGCTTTATTGGATTCATTGTTGACTTTACTTTCATGTGGCACTTACTCCACTTTGGTTTTCACTGTTTTGATCTCATAGATTTATCATTTTCATGTATAGAGATATTAGAAAACTTTTAAAGAATTTTCCTTAGAAGAGAAACATTCCTCAGGTTCCTACATCTGTAATGTTCTTTAGGATGAATACATTTATAGCTGTTGACTCCAATAGCTGCTCACTGCCATCTAAAATAAATAAGAAAGTGTTTAAAAAAATAGTGTTAAAGTAAAAAAAAAAAAAATATATATATATATATATATATATATATATATATATATAATGTCCTAGAGCCATATATTGCTGGATTATATTTAATTTGAAGATGTAGCCTAGAAAATACCACCAAAAAACAGGATAGTCTCACCTTAAAAGTGAAGCCCTAATTTTTCTGGCACTTTAATCATTATTGTTAATCTTAGAGTAATTTCTGTGGAGAAATTCTGACAAACTTTTGACTGTCACTGTGTTCAAACATGACAGGCAAAATCTAAATTTAAAAGCTAAATTAATAGCCTTTAGGAGGGCTAAGGATGAAGTTTGAACTAAAAATTTGCAGTGAATATTTGTCAACTAATAATCAGTTGCTAAAAAATGGATCACAAAAGCCTTACTGTTGGTGGCATTGTTATCTCCATAGGTAATAATGTTACTTTAAAATACAGCATCATTTTTAGTTTATTCCTTTTCTTCCAACCGTGTAAGAAATCTGTCCCTCTTTGCTCAACCTCATTTTGTTTCCATTACTATAAACAAAGGAGTACTTGACTTTGGATCATATTAAATTTTGGTCTGGTGACTGTTCTCAATAACCCAGTCATAGATTCCAATTCATATGAGTGATGAGAAAGCTATGTCTTACGTAAAATATTTGGTCTAGAAATTTTTCATAATGTTAGTTAAAAAGAAGAAAAGAAAAAAAGAATATTTGATGTCTGTAAACCTCAGTGGATGTTAGCTACAGCTTTATTCATATACATTTATATGACAGGTGTTACGAGATTAAGACCCCGAGTGTTTTGACAATATTTACTGATTCATAAAATGAGAGATTAACCATTGAAGTAAATGATAGGAAAATGAGAGAGGAGGATGGAGAAAAAAAATTATTAAATTTTTCAAAGACTTAATTTTTAAGATCAGTTATAGGTTCACAGCAAAATTGAGATTTCCCATATACCCTTGCTCTCCCATTATCAACACCCCCCACCAGAGTAGTAAGTTTATAACAATTGATGAACCTTGTGTCACATCATTACATCATAGTCTACATTAGGGTTTACTCTTGGTGTTGCACATTCTGTGGGTTTTGACAAATATATAACGACGTGTATTCATCATTATAGTGTCATACAGAATAACTGCCCTAAAGTGCTATGCACTCCACCTATTCATCCCCCGCCACCAACTCCTAGCCACCACTTATTTTTTTTTACTGTCTCTATAATTTTGCCTTTTCCAGAATGGCATATAGTTGGAATCATGTAGTATGTAGCCTTTTCATATTGGCTTATTTCACTTGAGAATATGCACTTAAGTTTCCTTTATGTCTTTTCATGGCTTGACAGCTCATTTCTTTTTAGTACTGAATAATGTTCCATTGTCTGGATGGACCACAGTTTGTTTATCCACTTACCTACTGAAGGACAAGTTGGCTGCTTCCAAGTTTGGGAATTATGATTAAGCTATAAGTACTTATATGCACGTTTTTGTATGGTTATAAGTTTTCGACTCTTTTGGGTAAATACCAAGAGTAATTGCTGGATCAGATAGTAAGAATATTTTTAGTTTTGTAAGAAACTGCCAAACTGTCTTCCAAAGTGGCTGTATTATATTTGCATTCTCACCAGCGATTAATGAGAGTTCCTATTGTTCCACATCCTCGTCAGTACTTGGTATTGTCAAGTGTCTGGATTTTGGCCATTCTGATAGGTGTGTGGTGGTATCTCATTGTTTTAATTTGTGTTTCCTTGACAATATAGAATGTGGAACATCTTTTCATATGCTTCTTTGCCATCTATATATCTTCTTTAGTGAGGTATCTGTTCAGGTCTTTGTCCCATTTTAAAATCAGGTTGTTCATTTTATTATTGAGTTTTAAGAGTTCTTTGTATATTTTGGATAACAGTCCTTTATCAGATGTGTCTTTTGCATTTTCTCTTAGTTTGCAGCTTGTCTTCTCATTCTCTTGAAATTATTTTTTATAGAGCAGTAAGATATTAATTTTAATGAAGTCCAGCTTATCAGTTCTTTCTTTCATGGATCATACCTTTGTCGTTTTATCTAAACAGTCATTGATATACCCAAGGTCATTTAGGTTTTCTCCTATGTAATCTTCTAGGGGTTTTATATTTTTGTCTTTTACATTTACATTTGTGATCCATTTGAATTAATTTTTGTGAATGGTGTGAGGTCTGTGTCTAGATTCATTTTTTTTTTGCATGTGGATATCCAGCTGCTCCAGCACCATTTGTTGAAGAGACTGTCTTTGCTCCATTGTATGCCTTTGCTCCTTTGTCAAAGAGCAGTTTGTGTGTCTATTTCTGGGTTGTCTGTTCTGTCACATTGACCTATTGGTCGATTCTTTTGATAATGCCATACTGTCTTGATTACTATAGCTGTAAAGTAAGTCTTGAAGTTGGGAAGCATCAGTTTTCCAATTTTGTTCCTCTTCTTAATATTATGTTGGCTATTCTGGGTCTTTTACCTCTTTATATAAACTTTAGAATCAGTTGATATCCACAAGATAACTTGCTGGAATTTTGATGGAATTGCATTGAATCTATAGATTAAGTTGGGAAGAGCTAACATCTTGACAATATTGAGTCTTCCTGTCTGAACATGCAATATCTATTTATTTAGTTCTTTGATTTCATTCATCAGAGTTGTATACTTTTTCTCATATAGACTTCATACATATTTTGTTAAATTTATACCAAAACATTTCATTTTTGGAGATGCTAATTTAAATAATATTGTTTAATTTCAAATTCCATTTGTTCATTGCTGGCATGTATATGGGAAAGTGATTGACTTTTGTATATTAACCTTGTATCCTGAAACCTTGATAGAGTCACTTATTAGTTCCAGGAGATTCTTTTGGCCTTTCTAATCATCATGTCATCTGTGAACAAAGACAGTTTTATTTCTTCCTTTCCAATCGATATAATTTTTATTTCCTTTTCTTATCTTAATGTATTGCATCCCCATACAGTGTCAAAAAGGAGTGGTGAGAGGCGACATCCTTCCTTTGTTCCTGATCTTAGTTGGAAAGCTTCTAGTTTATTTTGTTTAAGTATGGTGTTAGCTCTACAGTTTTTTGTAGATGTTCTTTATCCAGTTGAGAAGGTACTTCTCTGTTTCTAATTTACTAGCAGTTCTTATCATGAATGGGTGTTAGATTTTGTCAAATGCTTTTACTGTATATATTGATATGATCATGTGATTTTTTGCTGTTTTAGCCTGTTGATGTGATAGATTAATTTATTTTTGAATGTTAAACCAGCCTGGCATGGCTGGGATTTTATTAGATTTTTAGAACCTAAACTAGATGCAATTAAACTTGAAGAAATTACAGGGTCTAGATTTCTCCATTGCCTGAATTAGTCTTCTCATCTTCATTTGCAATTTGACAGAAAAAGGAAAAATTGATAGTCATTATTTTTCCATCCATCTGTGCATATTACAACATGATGGATAGTTTAAAAAGTGAATTTGAAATGCTACAAGATGAAATTTAATAGTTTTTAAGCATGTGGAAATTTCTTTTAAAGGGAAAGAAATAAACATCAATAAGAGGAGGAAATGGGCTCATTATGTTTTGTAAGGGAGTATACGTGGGAGTTAGTGCTACCATCAAGCTGAGTAACAGCCTTCTCTTGTTAAAATTGGTAACTTGATCCCCAGGTATTTAACAGAATTGTGAGGTCAGATGCACTAATGGCTGGCAGAAAGATCATGAGCTTTTCCAACTTACATTAACCTTGGTGGAACTTTTTTTTTTTTTTTTTTTTTCGGTCCGCGGGCCCCTCACTGTTGTGGCCTCTCCCGTTGCAGAGCACAGGCTCCGGACGCGCAGGCTCAGCGGCCATGGCTCACGGGCCCAGCCGCTCTGCGGCATGTGGGATCTTCCCGAACCGGGGCACCAACCCGTGTCCCCTGCATCGGCAGGCGGACTCTCAACCACTGCACCACCAGGGAAGCCCTTGGTGGAACTTTTTAAAGCCATTTATATCTTTGAGATACTGGCACTTTGAGCCTGCAGGTTTTTCATCTGTATTAAGGGGAAACTAGCTACCTTATAGTGGTATTTTGCAGTTTAAATAGGATAGTAGAGTAAGTAAAGCACATTGTTTCATGCCATGCCCAGCATATACTAGGCATGCAATAATCAACAGCAATTAGCTTAAAGCAAGAAAAACGTATTGTTATAATATTTTAGTTCAAATTTTATTGATGTATACTTTTCAATATGAGATTCTTTAGCGAAACCTGTTATTTTTACCAACTTATTGGGCTATGAATATTTTGCTTCCTGAATTCACTTCTCCATTTTCACTTGAATGAGCAGCTGTAATGAATCACCCAGTATGGACAGCTGAATAAACTAGCACTCAACAATTCAGTAAATAAAACATTTTATTTTTTTTCTCTTTTCTCTTTCATCTGCTTTAGTTTGTAAGCAACAGGATTTAAGTTTGCTGTTTGACTTTCTGTTGGTATAAGAGAAAAATGTATTTATTAAAAAAATATGTTGTTTTAAAGTCCCGTAAAAAGATAACTTATAGAAAAATTAATAGGGTGGAATTGTCTAAAGACACTATTTTCCTCTTGCATTTAGAGAAAGTCCTTTTCTTTAAATTTTTTTTTAAATTAATTTATTTTTGGCTGTGTTGGGTTGTTGCTGCGCACGGGCTTTCTCTAGTTGCGGCGAGCGGGGACTATTCTTTGTTGTGGTGTGTGGATCTCTCATTGTGGCTTCTCTTGTTGTGGAGCACAGGCTCTAGGCGCGTGGGCTTCAGTAGTTGTGGCACGCGGGCTTTAGAGCGCAGGCTCAGTTAGTTGTGGTGCATGGGCTTGGTTGCTCCATGGCACGTGGGATCTTCCCGGACCAGGGATCAAACCCGTGTCCCCTGCATTGGCAGGCGGATTCTTAACCACTGCGCCACCAGGGAAGTCCAAGAAATTCTTTTTAATGCAGAATATGGTGTTTTCTTTTGTGTATATTACCGGTGGCCCTCTGAGATAAGATGTGATCTCTGATATGTATCACACTTTAATCAGAACAAAATTAGAAACAGCTGACCCTTTAAAAGATTGTTTTTCTCCAAAATGGGAAATGATTTTGGGGGGGCCTAAAAGAAAAACAAAAAAGCTTGCTTTTTGTTCTTGTTATTTTAATGGTGTTTTAGTTTGTAAAATTGTGGCTTAAGGTCCAAGGTAAAAACTGTGAAATGGCAGGACCCAGTGCTTAAGATGCACAGTCACATTCTCTCTGACTTTTTTGTTTAAACATTAAGTTATAAAACCAATTCTGGATGCAAGATGATGGCAGTGGCATTGAAAGCAGCTTCTAGGCCATTAGGCACTTATGTTCAGAAGGATGGAAAGAAATACTATAACCGTTAAGTTTAAATTTTAATAGTTACACAGTATTGGTGGATGATAAAGCACCTAAGTAAGGTGGATGACACCTAACTACAGTTGAGACAATTAGTTGGGAAAATCCTTGGGGGCAAAAAAAGTCCTGAGCCATAAAATAACAGGTAGAAGTAGTTATGTGTTTTGTGGTATTCCATTTGGTACTGATAAAAAGGCCCTTGTGGGGCTTAGAATAAACGTTATCACGGATTCCTGAGTGAGGTTAGTATTACTTGACTTTTAAATAGCTTCTTCCTGCCATTATTGTAGAGTAAGGTACTATTTCACAGATAAATCGTTCAAATTTATTTCCTTCTGACAGTTCTGAGCTCCGTGTTTGGCATATACACAGTAGGTCCTCAGTGGATCTCTCTTGGATGCATGAATGCACTTGTAACTTTTATGTTAGTTGCTTAGATGGAAACAAAGACTTTAAGTATAGTACATAAGGCGTTATAGAAAGGGAATCACTTTGGCTAACTTAGGCATTCTTTTTTTATTTTGGTTTTCAACCAGATGTTGTATTAGAAATATACACCAAACTCTAAATCTTGCACAATAGCCAACCAACCACATGCATTCCTTTTTAATATTCTATTGAAAGCTCTTAAAAGCCATGACACATCAAAAATGAAATAACATATTTCTTAAACTACTTCAATGCATCTTTCTTTCTGGTTTCAGCAAATACTGGTGGTTCTTCCTTGGATATGTTTTCTGTCCCTTTCTGTTCCATTTCATTTTTCCATTCCCATTTTCTGCAAATTGTAATGACCTCATGTGTGACAGTTACAAAGGCTGCTCACCTTTTTCCCAGACTTCACCCTTCAGTCACAGTGTCCTTCTTCCCTGAGCCTAATCTACCCTAAAAACAATGACTAATTAATCTTCAAACAATACAGCACTGGTATTTCTCTCTTGATAAATTCTGTGTGGTTCCCATACACAAATGATTAAGTTCAAAAACCTGATACTTGCAGTCAGGACTACCTGCTTACCTTTCTAATTTTATTTCTCACAATTCACTCACAAATGATCTGGTCCACATTTTTAACATCACTTCATTTGAAAGACTTCCTGAACCCTTAGATACTTTTATCAGAATTCCATAGTCTATGTTAGCACATCATATTGAATTGCAAGGATTCATTTACTCATCTTTCCTTCACTGGACTACGAGTGTCCTGAGGTAGGCATCTTGTTTCATCATTTTGGTGTCCTTGGAGTTGGAATATTATAGGCCTTTCATAAATATGCACCAAAAGAACGAGTTAATGCAACTTATAATTTGTGGTCTATGCATTTTTAAATCTTTTCCTGCCTAGGATGTCCTATCCTTGCTTTAGCCTATTAAAATCCCATATCTCCTTCTTTCCTTTGTTCAGTTAAAGCTTACTGAGTGTTAAGTATCTGCGAGATACTCTACTGGGTACTGAGTATGCAGTGGTGAACAGGCTTCTCTGCCTGGTCCCTCTATAGCTGAAAGCAGTGTGCTTGCCTCTTCCATTAACAATTTGATGTGCCCCTTTACTGGGGCTCATCACATCGCTAGTTATTTATTTGGGTCTTTACATATTAATATTGCTAACGTGCTCTTAGCTCATTAAAGTCACGTCAGCTTCTACTATAATTAAGTATTCATAAAACACCTACTACATACAAGGCTCAGAGATACAGACTTCCTAACCATCGTTAAGAACTGAAAGTAAATAAGGATGCTTTGTGGAAGGAATTCAGACTGTATTTATAGAAGAAAAAATTTAATGAGCAATTAAATTAACAAGTCTAAGAATCGGTCAAAATTGTTAGGAAAGCCATTGTAGAATTCCTTGAATGGGAATAAGCATCAAGAATTTCACTACCAAGCGTCGTTGAAAATAATACTGGTGGATGTCCTTTGGTGTGGGATTACCATGAAGAGGCATGGCGTTGAGTGATTTACAGACACCATTTCATTTCATCCTCATGCTTATTACAGGACAAAACTGTGGAAGACCTGTGAACACGAGCAGATATCCCAGCTCATGTATAGCATAGTTTTCTTGCTTATTATTATAGTTATGTTATGTCAATTCGGTGTCATTTGTTTGCCAATTGGGGAAGTTTTCTACCATGAAGAATCTAAAATGTAATGAATTTAGCTTTTCTTCCAAAGTCGTTTGCCTATTCAGTACCTGGGCATATAAAACAGAACATTTCTTGGTTTGATTCCCTTTATTTATCTTCAGTATGTAAGATGGAATGTCATTCCAGTGTATTGAGCTCACTCTCAGCAGATCAGTATGTGGTAACATTTATGTGCTTTACTAACATTCAGAAGCATATGAAGAGTATGCACTTCTTACCTGTGGTGAGAAAGCAGGATTGTGTCATGAACATGTATGCTCAGTAGCATCACTTATATGTGTCTTCAGACACACAGATAACCTATTTTGTATTCTTTATATTTTTTCAGTCAAATCAGATCCAGGGTACTATTTAGGCTGTATGTAATGGTTTTGGAGAAAGGCCTTTTTAAAAAATCTTTCGATTATGACACAAGAATGAGATTTGACATAGGTGTACTTTTAGTCCAATTTTGTCATGTATCATAATTAAATAAAAATACATTTATGAAGAAGAAGCAGTTGGCACATTTTTAAAAACTCCATTGGCTGTGCTTCAGGTGGATTAATACATATGCACTAAAGTGAAAAAAAATTAAAGGAAAGAAAATAAAAGAGAAAATAAGAAGCACAGTGTTTACCAGTAACAAAATTAGTTGTTTTTTTTTCATGAATATCACTGTTTTTCACTACCTTCCAGTGCACTGCAAAGGGGAAGGTAAAATGTAGTCTTGGAGGATATATAATGCAACATAGTATCTTTTCATTGATCAAGTAAAAAAAATTCTTTGTGGATTACTTGGATTAATATCTTCAATTTATATAACATTATTCTTCTGAGGAATTTAAAATAGTCTGTATTGTCTCATAGACTATACGGCCGTCCCACCATTTTATAATAGAGGGCACTAGAACTTAGGACTGGAACTCAGTTCTAGCTCCACTTCTGATTTCCTGGTTTCAGTTTATGTCTTTCTTCAGTTTCTTCAATTATAAAATAAATTAGTAGGACTGTCATGAGTTTTAGCTCTTCAGACTGTGATGCTGGCATGAGGTTGGATTTTCAGGTGCAACTCCTAGCCACCAGGGTACTAGAGATTGATGATATAGTATGGGTAGAGTATTCTAGCTTTAAAGCAACCCAAATGATCCAGAAATTAGCATTCTTATTAATAATTTGCAATGCGGTACTTCTTAAACCTACACCACAGAGTAATGAATTTGTTCACCTGGGTGATACTGGGAAAACCATATGCAGTCAGCCATAAACATGGACATTTATTTGAAGTCTCCTATTTTGCATTCTTCTTCATAATTGCATTACTTAGGAATTATGTTTTAACACAAAAAACAGAAAACAAATAAATAGTCGTGCACAATGGAAATGTATTTTTGTGTCACAAAAAGGAATTTCTAAGGTTGGCAGTCCAGGGTGGTATGGCAACTTTGAGACATCAGCAGAGATCCAGCTCTCTGTTCTGCCATCCTGGAGTGCAGCTCTGGTCCTCATAGCCAAGATGGCTGCTGTGTTCCAGCCATTGGCAGGCCCAATTACTTCCTCTTACATCTCATTGTCCAGCACATTGGCTGCTCACCTTTTCATGCTCAGCTTCAGCTAAGGCTGGAAAATGTCCTCTTTACCTAGGCTGCAATATGCCTAGCTAAAAGCTGGGAATTGTTACTAAGGAAGTAGAGAAAATAGATATTGCTAGGCAACTAGCACTCTCTCCTACAGTCTTATACCTTCATTTGTTTTATTATTTTAAAAAAAGGACTTAACATTATTTGTAGATTAAAATTAACATTCCAGGATGTACTTATTTTATAGCTTTGTGGTGTATGCATTCCCTCCTACACCTGGGTGTTTCGTCACTTTGAGAAGTACAGATTTATATGTGATTGTTTACATTCAGTAAACACTGACTTAAAATGGTATGTGAACTGTTAATTAAAAGCAGCAGTGTTTTGGACCAGTGGGTTTTGAGTTTTGGGTTTTTGTTTTTTTTTTACCACACTGGATTGGTATGCAGAGATTTTTCCCAAGCTGAGCTGGAGATTCTGCATTTGCCCTGAGGACCTGTTGTGTGTAGGGATCACTGGTTTCTCTTTTCCCAGGTGCTAAGTTCTTTACTGTGATTCCAGCTGTGTGGTCACATTCATTGCCTTTTGAGTTGCATTATTTCAAAATGACTGGCAATTGACCAACCTTGGAACCCTTTTTCTTATCATTTTATCTGCATGTTCTCCTCCTGGAGCAGATTACAGTATTACAAATAGCACTTGTGGGGTAATTTTCCCACATTCACATTTCTCTTATGTATGAGCTATTTTTTTAAGGATTGTATGCTTAGAAGCCATCTGTATACAGCTACTACTTACAAATATATTAAAGCTAATTTGTCCATTTTCACTTTAAATTAATATATGTACATTCTTACATTTTTTTGCAATACTTAGTCTAATATTGTGACTATGATTTCTAATTCCATGAAAATAATTTCTTTCTTGGTGTTGTTTTTGACTTTTGGTTGTTGGTTTTTCATCTATTTTGAGGATTATTCAGTTTGTCAGAATCAACTGTCAGGTAGCAGGAATCCAAGACGAACTCACAAAATTGGGGTAGGGGGTGGTTTGTTTGTTTTTTTAACCTTTGAGCCCTCTGGCACATGCTCTTTAATTGACCATGTTCATTTCTTGCTTTTCCATAGAAAGGCTTTTTCTCCTGTAGATGTGCAAACTCACTTCTCATCAAAAACTCTTTACTTGATCAATCCTTGAAACATCTGATCTCTGTTCTTCGCAGTATTTCTTCTGTACTTTTGTTCTCAGTTTGCCTAGTCTCAGACATATTTTCAGAACTAGGTGAGATAGTTGAGATTTTTGCCAGCAAACTTCCTTGTAGCTGTTAATTTAGAGGGAAAATTGGTTTACGCATTTTTCCAATTTTCATTCTAGTGGATGATCATCATACAAATTTTCCTTTGGAGCCACATAGTGAAATAAATCACATATATCAGGAAAATATGTGAACAATTGGACTTAAAAAGATTTGGCAAGTCTTTATTCTTTCCATTTTTCCTCAATTGAGAATACTTGAAGACTCCTCTTCTAAGAGAAGTATTACTTAAGCCCTTTTCTTTAGCTATGTTTCTCTTTTATAAGATAAAAGTCTCACATTTTTAATTTTATGTGAAATTTAAGACAATTTCAAGATTAAAAACAAATACTGGCTGGTTTTCCATGTATACATCACTTCTGCTCTGTTGCTGTAATGCTCTGTTACGGGTTTCCTTCATGTCTCCTCTTTTACAAACATATTTCAGATTCATAAACTCTTTAAGTTGCTTACACTTAAAGATATGCAGAGAGATGATTTTTTTTTAACAGATGCAGCAAGTCCATCCATCACTGATGCCCAGGAATAGGAGTAGAGAAGGTGAATTTGTTGTCCCAAGGTTCCCACTGGAACAATGTTATCCATCACAACTAGGTTCTTATGGCATCTCCCACATGACCTTTAAGTTAATTATTTATCCAGAATATCTTTGAAGTACTGAAGCCAACTTCAATTATCCTAAGTTACCATGGATAACAATAACATTTTGTGAAAATGCACATAGATTTCAGAAAAAGATTTACAAATGAACCTTAAGAATAAACCTGTTTATAAGTTGATGGATGTTTGCATGGGTTTGGTTTAACAAAACAATAATGAAAACTTAATGCAACCCATCGGATAGATATATATCCAATGAATATTTATTGAGTGTAGATGAGTCATGAGCCATACACTACTTTAGGTACTTTGGTATTCAAGGAATTTATAGTCTGCTAAAGGAGATGATATATGTATGCAAATAATTTTATAACAAGTTCAAATGTGGACAGTACCATAATGGAGATGTAAAGTACTATCAAGAGAAATAAAGAATAAATTCTTAAACTTGGCAAGAGCAAAGATTGATGTAGAAGGTGGTGTTTGTTCTGACCTTGAAGGGCCTGTTGAATTTGGATAGCTAGGAGTACCATGATGCAGGGGAAACAGAGAACCCGGTTACCAGTGAGAGCAGGATGGGATAGGCTAAGAGAATGTGGAATGATCTGGTGTGGTTCAGGGTCAGAAGTGAGAAACAGACTGACCTTGCATTGTCAATGACAATTTTAAGATTTTTCTCATGGGTAAAGTTAAGAGAAATTGAGTACTCAAGCACCGAGTGGAGAGTACTTGAATAAGACTTTTAAAATACACTGGTTCAGGTTGGGCAGTAAACTTTTGAGAGGGCCCAGGCATTAGGACAAAAAGCAGATCGGTGAGAAAGGAAATTTGGGGGTTCTTGTTCAAAGATAGACTTCTACTGCAAGCTTCTCTAGGAGCACAGTGGTTAATTGTGTTGATGGAAGGAAGTCATGATAATGGTGAAATAGAAGAACAGATCAATCCAAGTTGTAGTTGCACAGAATTGACTTGAGAGTTTGAAGATGCTGAGGGAGTGCTCCTGTCAGAGCATGCCTGGAGAGAGACCAGGAGCCATAACAACCCACACAGCCTTCCTCCATTGGTATAGCCTTTGCTGGGCTCAGCTAGGGTTTTCATCTTATTCTGAGCTTCCCTTTCTCTATCCAAGCAGAGAGTGAGATTTGTTTTGTAAATTGTCTTTACGTAGGGTAGTGCATGGAAGGTTACACAGTCTAGCTGGCACTGTTACCGTGGCTCTGCATGTTTCTGCCCCAGGGAGAAATGCTTTCCCTGAGATGACTCACTTACTCATCCCAGGATCAATGAGCCATTGCCCAGACCCTTTTGGGTCATTGGCTTTGTTGCATAGTAGGAGTCGTACTTCCTGAAGAGTTGTAGAAATAGATTATCTAAAGGGGGAGTGAGATGGAGGGGAAGAGGTGGGTCAGTTCCTAGTTTTCTAGTCTGTATAGCCTCTTACCCCAAGCTGACAGCCAAAGGAAACCAAAGACTTCTCCTGCCTTCTTCACAGCCATGTGCACCACTCATGTTCAACATGGAAAGACACAAGACTTAATGGAAATATCCATTAGGCCCTAGGATTCAGTCTCATTGCATATTTTGGTATTTGTCTAGCTTCTTATGTATTTCTTTAGGCATTTGGGAGAAGCTGACTCAGGTGCACTCTGATGCTGTTATTGACCTGCAAGGATCTAATTGAATGATTTACCCCGGAAGTGATATGAACTACACTAGTTTTTACCAGTTTTTGCATTTACTATTCTTTTTTTTATAAGTTTAGAATCTAGAAACAGCAATATCTGTATTATAATATCAGAAAAAGGGAGATTTTCTTTGATTTATGACGGGATTCTTTAGTTGCCAAGGAATTTTTTTTTGATATTTTATTTAATTGAACTATCAGTGTGTTTCCAATTGGTTTTGGAACTGTTAGCATACAAGTTTTCATTGCTTGTTGCCACACTCTTCCATTCGAGAAATTCAACTCTGAAATCAAGAATGAATTTACAGGGCTTCCCTGGTGGCACAGTGGTTGAGAGTCCGCCTGCCGATGCAGGGGATACGGGTTTGTGCCCCGGTCCGGGAAGATCCCACATGCTGCGGAGCGGCTGGGCCCGTGAGCCATGGCCGCTGAGCCTGCATGTCCGGAGCCTGTGCTCTGCAAGGGGAGAGGCCACAACGGTGAGAGGCCCTCATAATGCAAAAACAAAACAAAAAAACAAACAAACAAAAAAAGAATGAATTTACAGAAATTTAATGTAAATGGATATTTTGAATTATTTATTCCTAGAGTCTCCATTTCCCCAGCATGGAGGGAAGAAATGGGGCAAAGGCAGTATTTATGCGATGCTGATAGTGAAGCTTGTGCATCTAACCTGGACTGTGACATTCTGGGCAGGGAACCATGTCTTGCTCTTTTGTATTCCTGGCCCCTGTTACCTGGAGCAAAGAAAGTGACCAGTAACAGTTTAACTGTTGCTGAATTATTGATGACATGAATATGGCTGCAGATTAATTAAGGGCACTGTACTCAATCCCTGTTGCTAATATCAGTACACATCAAAAGGGAATGTGGCTATAAGAATTATTTTGCAAAACTACCAGGTAAATATTACATTTTTCTCTGTTGAAGTATTGATGAGGACCACAGGTCCATGGCTCAGAATTAGGTTCTTTTGTATTATTGGGCCTCACCTTTATTCATTATCTTATTTTCTTAGAAGAAATAATTTAGATGGGTTGAAAGTCACAGAATAGGTATTCAGTGACTGTCAGTTACTTCCTGTTCTCCCAGTCTTTTCTGAGAAAAAAATGCTACACTAGGGACTTAATGTGGATCTCTTAGCCCTGTTTTGTTTTTGCTTTTGTTTTTGCGGTACACGGGACTCTCACTGTTGTGGCCTCTCCCTTTGCGGAGCACAGGCTCCGGACGCACAGGCTCAAGCAACCACGGCTCACGGGCCCAGCCGCTCTGTGGCATGTGTGATCTTCCCGGACTGGGGCATGAACCCGTATCCCCTGCATCGGCAGGTGGACTCTCAACCACTGCGCCACCAGGGAAGCCCTCTTAGCCCTGTTTTTAGAGTCCATCTGTGATTCTTGAGAAACTAACCAAATGAAGATCTGTTGAGATATTCCAATTACTAGAGCTGTAAGGACAACTTTTGTGACATTTAAACAACCATTTATTTGGCTCACAGAATCTGTAGATGAGGAATTCAGGCAGGACTCAGTGGGAAGGGCTTCCTAGTGTTTCCCATTTATCTGCAGCCTTAGCTGGACAACTTGAGAACTAGAAGCTGGAATCATCTGTAGGTTCATTCAGTCACATGTTTGGCTGTTGATATTGGCTGGTGGCTGAGACTTTGGTTTTGGCTGTTAGTTAGAACACCTGCTTGTGGCCTCTCCATGTGTGGTTTGGATTTGCTCATAGTATGGTGATTGGGCATCAACAGTGCATGTTCCAAGAGAGAGAAGCAGTTGGCATCTGTAGCCTTTTTTATGACCTAGCCTTGAATGTCACATAGCGTTACTTCTACTATATCAATTGATCAGGAAAGTCACAAGCCTTCCCAGGTTCAAGGGGTGTGGACACAGCCCCATCGTGAGAGGGAGCAGCAAGGTTCTGAAAGCATGTGCAAGACTGGAACTAATGCTTGAATTATTGCTAGGAAAATACAGTCTGCCACACAATATACATCCCATGTTTTTTGCTGTAATTTTCACATATGGTTAATAATTTGTATCTTTCTAGGTTGTTTTTACCAAATAGCCTACTTACCGATTCCCTGTATCTAGTTGTTTGTTTGTTTGTTTTTTTAATAACTTGCTGTTAAATGTGTTGATCACATGCTGAAATTGATGGAGGGAAGTTTAAATTAAAAAATAAAAATTAATAGATTATCTAGAATTTTTGATTTGTATTTCCCAGTGAGGCAATTATAGGTTTGTTAATACTTTGGAGAGCAAATAGTTAGGATTTATAATCAAATTAGATTGTAAAAGGAATAAAATGATTTCATCCTTCTCTTGCACAAGTAAATAATGAATACTCACCTTCTAGGTAATTTTTTCCAGTTTCTTTTTGTTATATGCTCTTTCACTCTTCTCTTGCCTTTAATTTTAATCAAAGGCATCTTAATTCAGACATATAGCAAAGACATACTTGTCAGTGAACTACCATGTCCATTTCTTTATGTTACTAAGCTATATTTTGTGATAGCACAGGGAGTTACACAGATATCTTATACAGGAATTTCTCAGTGGAAAATCGTTCTAAGAAAAATAAAAATTGGTATGGACTCCCTTTCTCAAACTTGCTTATTGTGTTTTATATCACCTTCTTTTAGGCCAGGTGCTAGTTTTGCTAGTCAGGAAGTCATTGTCTTTTCTGCCTGAATAGCACTGAATTCAGTGAGTTAGACTCCAGAGAAAAGCTCAGCTTCTCTCAGCTTGAAGTGCATCTGGAGAGCCCAGCAGGGGACTCCACGGAGTTAAAGCCATCAGATTAAGTAGGACTCTTTCTGGAATCAGAGTAACTGATGGTCATTTCGTGGTTTTGATTTGCTTTGGGATCCTCCCCGAAGGAACTGGATTGAGTATAGGGCCCACTCGACCCTTTGCGGGGTTCCCTGGGCTAGAGCTGCAGGCGGGTGCCATGGGTCCTCTGCACTCCTACTTACTGAACTAGGGGACCACGTTCTAACTAGTGCTCTGAGCAGAAATGTAACTGATTTATTCTGTTAGGTATTCTAGACCCAGAATCTCTTTTTCTCACTTCTCCTTAAAGAGGCCACTGTGTCGCCGGTTGTCCGTAACACTCATGTGTTTCCTCTTGATGTATTTGAGAGCTCTAAAAAACTGTATCTGCAGCCCAATTTTCCCTCCCAAGTTTTCTGTTTCCCACTGCTTTCTAAGTAGTTCCACTTGGATATTACACAGAAATCTCAATTCATTACGTTCAAATATAAACTCTTCTTCTTCTTCCCCCCTCCTCAGACCTGCTTCTCCTTATAGGGTTCTCCTCTTGGTTAATTACAGAATTATTCCAAGCCAGAAACCTGAAAATCATGCTAGCCCCATCCTCTCCCAACCGCTCACTGTCTTTGGTTCTAACAAACACCCACCTGCACCCACTCCTTCCTCTTCTCAGCCTTAGAGCCTCACCTTACCTCCCCCGGTCTCCTCATCCTGTCCTGTGACGGTCTCCTCCTGCACCCATCTCACTCTACTACAGCCATTTCCCTTGTCCACCTTCACACTAGACATGAATTTTGCCTCCTTCATCGTGTCTTTCTGGCATAATATTGTGATTATCACAAAGAAACTTTCATTTTGCTTTTCCTGGAAGGAACGAAGGCAGACGGGTGGACCGGATGGCAAACCTACCTTTATTTTCTCCAGGCAGGCCATGTAGTTAAACTCGAATTTTAAAACGCCCAACATTCTCTTCGTTAGCTCAAATTCTAGGGAAGAGACGGTGTTACTTATCTAAGGAACTGAATGAAAAAATAAAACAGTACATTTATTGTTTATTTATTTTGTTTGTTTGTTTTTTGTTTGTTTCTTTGCGGCACGCGGGCCTCTCACTGCTGTGGCCTCTACCGTTGCGGAGCACAGGCTCCGGACGCGCAGGCCCAGCGATCATGGCTCACGGGCCCAGCTGCTCCGCGGCATGTGGGATCTTCCCGGACCGGGACACGAACCCGCGTCCCCTGCATCGGCAGGCGGACTCTCAACCACTGCGCCACCAGGGAAGCCCTGTTTATTTTTTAAGGATGTAGATTACTACTGCCTTTCTTGATTTATGAAAAGAAATAAGTAGTGAGCACCTACGATGTCTCACAACCCAGGAAGAGAGAAAATCTTGTGCCTAAGCTCACACACTACAAGTTATGTGATGTGTGTCCTCTGAGAGAGCACATCTCACAGAGAGTTAGTATCCTTTGTGAGAACTGTGATAAATAACTATGAGGTGAAGAGGATATGCCAGGCACCGAGGGGCAGGCTATATTTGAAGAAGGAAGAGTAAGTGAGGGGTGGAAACCTGATGGCAGGTGGGGGTAGAAAGTTAGGTTGTGGCCACGTGGTTAAGAAGGTAAACTCTCCGGGGACAGGAATTTTTGGGGATAAATTTATTCTTTGGTATGTCTCAAGTGCCTAGAAGAATGCCAGGTATGGTACATAGCAGGTAGTCAATAATATTTGCTGAATTAATGAATGGACCCCTCACTTGCCGAGGCACTATTTGATAAAGAAGTATTTGTTAGCCATGGTCCTTTTTTTTCCTGCAAGAATGTGGATGTTTAGAGTTGACAGCAGATTGTTTTGGAATGTTCCAGGATCACAGATCTGTACACCACACTCACATGTGCCAGGACAACATACGCCTACTCTTTCTGCATCTTTATCCCTCCCTTTCATACCCTGTCCTCCTTGTCTGTTACAAATCATCGTGCTCAAATCTCTCTCACCCTCCCCAAACCTCTGGCTTCTTAATTTCCTTTTGTAACATAAGAAAGATTTAGCTGTCACTTTTTGCGTTGATTTTTTTTTTTTTCCTGGTGAGATTTTCATCTTTTTACACCCAGTGGTTACTTTCCATAGTGCCTGGGTACCTTGCCATGATCATATCCTTGGGACATCCTGACTGTGTGGAGTTTCTTGAAGGTCTTAAGAACCTTGAAAATTTAACTGTCTTCAAAGTCAAATCAGGGTTTCAAATTTAGCTTACTTCTTTTAATCGTAATTGTAATGGCAACAATTAAAAGTCTTACAAGAAAGAAAAAAGATACTTCAGAATCTCAGTGGAAATGAATACACCCTTCTAGGTACTTTTTACATCCTCCTGAAGATGTTCACTGTGTTAATGAAGGCATCTTCTGAGATTTTTCTTTTTTAATAGAACCATCACCTTGACATTGATCACTCTATTGCTTCTTCAGGTTAGTTGTGGGTTAACCCCTTTGGATAATCTTAGAAATTACTTGACTGTTCTGAAAAACTGACAACTAGATTTGATACTGCATATAAAACATTTTTTGTACTTTTTCTCATTTATGTATTTGTTTTAACTGGCTTTTTTCTGAAGGATCAAAAACATGGCGAAGAGAGTATGTATAATTCAGAGAAAATGTCTTGCTGCAGAATAACTTTATTTTTTTCCTTTTCTCAATGTGGCTGTCGTTTCAGTCCATCATCTGTGTATTGCTTCTCAGACTTCCTGCCCTGGGAAAATAACACCATAATTTTTATGTTTCAAAGCACCTTTATATATTTGATCCCATTTAATCTTCACAATGTCCCTGTGAAGTATTATCAGCATTTTTTAAGAAGAGAAAGCTGGGCCTCACAGAGAATGGGCGCTTGATGGAGATTGCACAGCAAACTGTGGAATCGGGGTTTAAACCAAATTCTTTGCCAATTAACTCAGTAAAAACGATGGTTGGACCGTTTTCGTTTTGAATGGTCACTTTTATATTTTCAATGGTATTTTTAATTACTGTTTGTTTACTAAGTCTTGGTTAACTATCTTAGCAGTAGTCAAAGATCACGTTTGATGTCCCGCGGTGTTTTTAAAACATTTTATATCAAAAATGTTCATTATTATCTTATCTACTAGATTTTGCAGAATGAATATTTCAGTTCTGTGCAGCCCACCTGACCCAATTGGAGCATTCTTTGTATCAGGCCCTTTAAAATGGGAAAAGAGGCCTATTGATATTGGTGTTGGGAACAAGAACAGAGGTCCCAACACCCACCCCCCTTCTCCCATCACCATCTCTGTGTAGGATTCTCTCACAGTCCAGGCATTCTTTGCCTCAGAATGGATGGGGCTGACAAAGGATGCAGTGTTATTGGTGTCTCCACTGCACTGGCCCCCTCTCAAGGCTCTATTTTGTGGGGAGAAAGGAGTAGGTTTGGGTCATAGGCTGCCGTCAGGACAGATCTGGTGCTAACCTCTGCAGCCCAGTCTGTCCCCAGGCTCTGAGCTGTTAAAGGTTTCCTTAGGGGTCTAGCCACCTCCTGTTGTCCTCAAAATTAAGCCTAGACAGGATAGAGGTGGGCCTGTACCATCCACCTTTTCATTAGATATTCTTTCATTGATTCTGAAGTGATGATCTTTTAAAAGTCTACTTTTACATTTCTGGAATTGGGATGTGTTTTACATGTGTACAGTTAAGAGGAAGTTTTGTTTTTGGATAGGAGGCTAAGTGTATAAAAAAGGAGAAAGGAGTCAGCCAATGACTGTCTTCTCTAAAATTCTCAGAATCTGCTCTCTACTCCTTCTTAGAATATTTTTTCACTATCCATTTCTCGACATTCACCATGTCAAAATGTTACCTAAAGTTATTGGAAGTTTTCAACTTTGGGGGCTTTTGCTGCCCCAGTCTAACTCTGGTACATCTCTTGGCTGCTGTTCCACCCCCATCTGCTGTCTCACAGGGCCAGGTTACATTACCCACTCATCCTGAACAGCGCTCCAGGGAGGGAAGTGGGGAGGGGGAAGATGATATACTTTTCATTGCCTTATTCTTCCAACCACCAAGTCAAGGCATTTGGTGTATAATTACTCTAGCGAAAGGAATCTGGCCATACCAGGAAACACATCATGTGGACCAGGTCACAATTGTTAAAAAAAAAAAAAAAAAAGGAAATATGTTAGTATATAACATTTGATTCTGATAAATATGTTATCCATATTTCCTTATTCTACTTTTTTCCACAAATGGCATAAGATACCTTCCCTATTTAACTCTACAAGAAGATAAAATGATTATTCTTATTACAACGTTGTCTTTTCAAAAGTTTTGTATATAAAATTATAGCAAAGTATAGGTAAGTATCTAAATTGGTTACTTTAATTGCATAGAAATGGAAGTAGTCATGGTAATAAAGTGAGGGAAGCACCTATGACTATTGCTGCTTTCCTGCTCAGTATTTGTTCTATTCCTGTGATGATTTTGCTTTTACTTACATTGTGGAAATGACAGAGTTTTTCCCCTGGACGATGAGCAGGAAAAACCGTAGAGACAGGCTCTGGGTTTGGGCCTCTGATGATGGCTGAGAGCCTGGGAAACTCAGCAGAGCCCGGACTTCCATGCTCTGTTCCTGCCCTGCCATCTAGTGGAGCAGCGAGCATGCAGTGCTGGCCAATTAAGAATAAAGGACTGAATGCAGTTACTAAACTCGTAAGGTACATGATGTGAGGTGTGTATTCTGTACATATATGCACAAATATCCATAACATACAAAAGAAAAAGTGGTACTGCTAACAAACGGCAGTTGATGTGTTTAAAAAACAAAGTCCTTCAATGAAAAGTATTGAGAAATCTATCACTGCAAATATAAAAATGTATTATAAAAGAGCAGTAAGTAAAACTCTTTGACACGGATACAGGAATGGATGGATAGATCAGTGGAAAAGAATAGAATTTAGAAATTGACTGAGAGTGTGGCATTTCAAATAAATGAGGACAAGATGAAATACCCTGTAGTGTTGAGAAGGCTGGCTGTTTGGTTAAAAATAAAGATAGATCCCAGTCTCATTCTTTCCTCCAAAAAAAGTCTGGTGAGGAAAGGTTAAAAATTAAAGAAATGAAACTGTAAAATTACTGAAAAAAAGGTAGAGCTATTTAAAAGATAATCTTAAAGTGGGAAAAATTTGCTAAATAATTGGAAAATAAACCCAGAGTTCACTTAGGAAAAGGCATTTTATCCTTCTAGCAAAACAAAATAGTTGACAGAAAATTATAAAACAGTAATACTTAAAGGGAAATACTACAGTCAATTCTTAAGTTAAAATCAATTA
This sequence comes from Hyperoodon ampullatus, assembly GCF_949752795.1. Lineage (NCBI taxonomy): Eukaryota > Metazoa > Chordata > Mammalia > Artiodactyla > Ziphiidae > Hyperoodon > Hyperoodon ampullatus. The sequence continues at coordinate 150,578,042 of NC_136914.1, read as the reverse complement.
AGTAATAGTATATTGACAGCATCTAATAGAGTACTATACAGACTACCGAGAGAACAAGAGATGAAAACAATTTGAATTTATGTTTCTCTGATTATCCATCTGAGGCTAAGCATCCTTCCATGTTTTATGCCATGTGCTCTCCTTCTGTGAAAGAGGTGTTTTCTCATGTTGTTTGCAGGGTTTTTTCCCCTCATTATTTTGTTTTAGATATTAATTCTTTGTTTTTTGTGTTACAAATACTTCTGCATCTATTTATTATTCTTTTGCTTTTTAAAATGTCTTTCATACTCTAGAAGATTTTTGTTTTTCTACAGTCAGATCTGTCAGTCTTTTCTTTATGACTTCTGGAGTCTGTGACTGGCTCAGGAAGACCTTCCCCACCCAAATACACGAAAATTATCTTTGGGGGTTTTCTTCAGGTACTTCATGTATTTTAATTCAATTTAACTTCTTAATCCTTCTGTAATTTGTGTTAGTGGAGGGATCTAACTCACTATTTTTTCTGAATCAGTAGCTGGAGGCCTCCTTTCTCTGCTGATGAAAACGCTGACTTCCTATCTTCCTTCTCCTAATAATGAAGACATGCATTGTGATGGTTCTAGATTCTAGAGTACATTTTAATATCTTGAAGGGTAAACTCTCTCTGTTCTTTTTCAAAAATTTCTTGGCCTCTCTTGAACATTTTCTTTTCTAAATGAATTTTAGGCTCAGCTTTTCAAGTTCCATAACAATCCTTTTGAAATGTAGGCTGAGGATGCATTGAACTTAATTTTATAAAAAATCAGCATCTTCATAACTTTGATGTTTCCTTCCCAGCCCATGTTACATCTCTCCATTTGAATAGATTTTCTTTTTTGTCCTTCGGTAAAATTTTCTTGTTTTCTTTATGTGCATCCTTAGGTTTACTCTAGTCTTAAATATGTATTATTTTTGTTGATATTGTGAGGGGTTTTTTTTCAGTCCAATTTTTTAAGTTGGTATTTGCCCCAGGACAGGGAGTTTCTAAAGTACCTATATTTTTTAACAGTGGTAAGTTTCTGGAATTGGGAATTTTTTTTAACATTAATTATATTTATTATGAAGGGGGAGGTTTAGTGAAGAGTTGTTATTAAATCAGTTTATATTTTATAACTGATGGGGTCTTAAATTCCAGAAAATACGGTACGTATATATAGAGTTGAGACGCCACCTGGCCTTCCAGCCCTTTGGAGACCTGAGCACACTTTTTGTGAAGTTCTGGTTCCAAAGTCTTCACTATAAGTTGAGCAAATTCTAGATCCCTTCGGCCTCTGGCTCTATGCTACCAGAAGGTCACTGTATCAGCCAAACCCCAAACCCAACCCTTTCTATGTTCTCATAAAACATCAGTCACACCAGACATTTTTTGAATTGAGGCTGCAGATTGGAGATCACAGATCACGGGGAGGGGTTACATCCCCAAGCGGCCCAGTGGCCCCTGCCCCTCACTCTTTCTACTCCGACCTCTCACTCCCCTGTTCCATCTCCAGCTCAGGACATAGCAGTTGGGATATCACCTCGGGGCCTCACTCTCCCCTCTAAGCCAAGTGCAGTGTTATCTTCTAAAAATGCTGAGTGCTTTCCGTGGAGGGAACCATAATGAATAAAATTTTCTCTATTCCCTTCCATGCAAATAAAGATTATATACTTGAATATATTCTTGTTACGGCTAATGACTATGGTAGGAAAAAAGCTGGAAAAATAGGTTTATGGATTTCATTTTATATCATGCAAAACAAGGAACAAACATGTATACAAAGAGTCAGTTGAAACTCAAAGACCTTTTAAGTCCTCAGGAAACAAAATTTAAATTAAATAATGTTATTCCCATAACGCTTAGTATTTCTGAATGTAAACATTTTGTAAATGGCATTGACCCTGAAATTTTTGTCTTTAGAGAATTGGATAGTAGGTGATAAACTATTTGAAGACAAACCATAGGGAGAAAACACCCTATGAATTCAGTTTATTCTACTGTGCAGCGTTTATATTTGTTCTAAGTATATCTGGCTTAAGACTATATATAAATTGAAAATTCTAAATTTGTTTTGTTTCTTACTTTGAATCTACAAGTTACGCTGTTAAATTTTCAGCACATGATAGTCTTAGTAAATGTGGTAGAATATAAGTTAAAAGCTTTAATCCACAGTTGATATATTCTCGATTTCTTTTATATGTTCATAAACAAATAGAGTTTCCTGGGAAATGAGGTGTTTTGATAAGGTTTTCTTCCCTCCCAAATAATTATAGCCTGTTTTACTCAGTAGCTGGAAGGATGTACCTCCTTTCCATCATCACTCTTGGTCATATAATGACACTATTCACTAATTCATTTGAGGCATAAAATGTGGTCCCCTCTTCCCTGCTAAGAATATAAGTGTGATAGAGCCAGTTAACACAGATCTCATTAAGTGAGAAAAGGAAAAGAAAAGGGAAAGAAAGCAAAGAAAATAAAGGCATAAAGAGGGCTAACATTCCATATAAATACTTAGTATTGAGCTATGTGGTGATGCTATTGCGATGATACTTCTTACTGTACTTCTTTTTTTTTTTTTTTCTCTCTATGCGGGCCTCTCACTGTTGTGGCCTCTCCCATTGCGGAGCACAGGCTCCGGACGCGCAGGCTCAGCGGCCATGGCTCATGGGCCCAGCCGCTCTGCGGCATGTGGGATCTTCCCGGACCGGGGCACGAACCCATGTTCCCTGCATCGGCAGGCGGACTCTCAACCAGTGCGCCACCAGGGAAGCCCCCTTACTGTACTTCTTACCTCCCAGCTGCAAATCAGGTTATGCCAGAAAGTGGTGTGAAATGCAAAGAGCACGGGCGACACAGTCATCTCGGTAACTTCTTCATCCTGAACGAGAGACCTACCGGGTCTGCAGGATGTAACAGTGACAGCTTGCTCTGCACATTATGAATACACAGTGGGTTTGTCCCCTGTTTTCATGACTATATTATGGCATAGGTGTTGCCAGTAGACAGTATGTTTGTTTTCCTTACAGCAGAATTATGTATTCTTCAAAGTGCTGTGGCTTTATTCATTTTTATATGGGAAACTGAAGCTCAGTGTCTTTGACAAAGACTTATTCAGAGGGATAACTTACCATAAAAAAAAGCTGGTGCCTACAGAATAACATAAAGCAAGGGTGGTATCCCTTAAAATGAACTTCTTTCATCTTCAGTTAAATCAATAATACTGGTAGAAATGTGTTAATGTGTCTTCCTATGAAATGAGTATTCCTGAAATTTGACAGTTGTCCCTATTTAACATCAGATATGCCATGGCCCCTTATCTATTAGCTGTAGATGGACATGTTTGAGAATTTAGCATTTTCCCACACAATGAGAGAAAGCTTCTGCTCAGAGATTTCCAGAACCCCTGGATGCCTCACTATACAGTATGCATGATTTCTATTCTGTGTGAGTTGAAGAAATAACTAGAGAAGTAGTAAAACTTGTTAGGCCTATGGATGTTTGGAACCATTAGCTAATTCCTTCTCTTTCTCAGTCATTAATACAGTATGCTCTTCAGAAATGAAAATTATCAAACTTAGACCAAGATAAAAGCAGCCCACTCCTAAAATAAAAGTCTCCCTGGGTGAGTGTGGGGGGGTGGTAGTTAATGTCTTTGTCATGTGTCTAATCTTTCACTTATGTCCTCATATAAATTTATCTCTGACCATGTTTTAAACATGAGTTTAAAGTTTTTGTTTTTTCTGTCTGAGCTCTTAGGTCATTAATTACTGATTTTTGTTGTTGTTGTTTATTGATCCTAACCAAGTTAATTATCTGCCCTCCTTATTTTAGTTAGCATTGTTCAGTGAAATTTTTTTTTTAAAAAGCAGTTATGGGGCTTCCCTGGTGGTGCAGTGGTTGAGAGTCTGCCTGCCGATGCAGGGGACACGGGTTCATGCCCCGGTCCGGGAGGATCCCACATGCCGCGGAGCGGCTGGGCCCGTGAGCCATGGCCGCTGAGCCTGCGCGTCCGGAGCCTGTGCTCCGCAACGCGAGAGGCCACAGCGGTGAGAGGCCCGCATACCGCAAAAAAAAAAAAAAAGAATAAAAAAGCAGTTATCTAAAGGAAAATATTATATTATCTTCACTATTTAATTATTTAGGAAAATTATTTGAAGGCTTTTAAAAAACTGGACTGTGATGACACTGATTATGAACTGTATTACTTCTCCATAAAATTAACTGCCACATTTTGATTTGCAGGATCTCCAAAGGTGGGTAAATGGTGCTAATCAACATGGCTTTGTCCTGGTATCTTTCGGAGCTGGTGTCAAGTATCTGTCAGAAGACATTGCTAACAAACTGGCAGGAGCTCTGGGGAGATTGCCCCAAAAAGTGATTTGGAGGTAAGGTAATAATATAGATTGTTTCTTCACTCTTGATTTTCCATATCCTCTTACTTAGCCCGCAGGTCTGAGTAAAGCACAGCCCATTGATTCCCTGGCAATATTAGCAGGATGCCTTTGAATTTTCATTTTGTTTCTTAGTGTATCGAAATCTAGGGATTAACTTATATAATACTCTGTGATGGTTAAAAAGACATCTAGCTCATAGCATAAAAAGAAGATCTGATGCACAATGATGTATTCTTGTGATGGGTGCATTTTTATGTTACCCTCATTTACCCTTCTGTTATTTATTATCACTTAAAAATGTGTAATTGCATGCATTTCTATATACTCCTTCAAGTCAGTGTTGGAATGAGGAAAAAATGATGGATGAATGATTAAATAGGTAAAATATTTCATGGAACCTTTTGGGCTCCCACTTTGTCTATAAATACTTTCGATTTCCTTTATCCAAGAGACCAGACATTTAAAAATACAGTAACTTGCCAGTTAATGCTAGTCAAAACAGACCCCACTTCTTTTGGCAGGCACTGCCAACATGTGTCTGTCTCTGGAGTTTCTAACCCAGTGTCTACACTTGGATCTGAACACTTATTTAGTGTGTATTTACTTAGTACCTGTCCCCACCATTGGGCTCTAGGGATACAGCAGTGATCAAGGTCGGCCCCAGTGTCAAGCCATAACAAGTAGGCTCTGAGTAATAGGGGTTTCTCCTTTGTAACAACTGTAGGAGGATTAGCTCCTCCTTCTTCTGGCTAAGCTATGAAATGGATACATATTTTATTCCAATGGTTTAAGACTTCTCCCTTTGCATTCCAGTCCTATTGGATTTCTTCTATTAGGCTTAACCCAGAAAGTGCCCCTTCTACTTTATTTGGAACAGTTTGTATCTGCTTATTTCAATCTCTTGCCATTCTCTCAGTTGATAAGCACTTTATGGTTTATCTTTCAAAGATCAAGGCAGGAAACAGCCTAATTATGTCCTTTGCCCCACAGAGCTGTAGGGGCAACAGCCTAACTGTCCTTTGCCCCACATAATTCTCTAGCTGAGGCCCAGCTAGAGAAGAGTACTTCCTGCTTTCTTCCAATTCTCAAGCCTTCCCTCAGGTTCTGGGCGTCCAGATGGGAGCTATTGACTGCCCACTGGTGGTCCTTGCTGGTGCTTCCTGTTTCACCTTCTAGATGCTGGTAGAAAATGACTTTCTAGCATAGGGTCACTTGGTTGCTATTTCCCCCATCTCTGTGGATAGGGGAGGAGAGCGAAGGAAAATAGATCTCAGTATAATCATAGTGTTTCTTATTTATCCCTCAGTCAATGAAAATGTGAAAAAGAACCTGAAATTTTTGTTGTTACTAAAACATGGCTTCCCTCTTAAGGATATCAGCAAAAGATCATGTAACATTTATTTTAAATCCAAAAATTTAATCAGAGAGTTCATACCAGGAGTAAAGTGATTTTTTGGAAGATTCATAGTCTGGTGTAAATTTCAGGTTTTCTGGAACCAAACCAAAGAATCTGGGAAACAACACCAAGCTCATAGAATGGTTACCACAAAATGACCTGCTTGGTAAGTCAGTGACATGTGGGTGCTTACTTGGCTTTTAGATTTTAATTGTGTAAATGTGAGTTTTACACTTGAGTGGCTTATACAATACACGTATGGTGTATGATAGAATCATTATGTTATCTAGTGCGTTAAGTCCTAGATTTCAGACCAACAAGTCAAATCTTTAGTTATTGGCAAATAATTTTAAAGTATAATCATTTAGGCCTATAAATTAAAATTTTTAGATCAGTCACAAATTTTAATTTTCTGAAAAATATACTTAATACTATATAAGCTAGTGGTGAGTAAAGTTATACCTAGTTATGCCGATCAGCTAAAAGTAGTAAAATTAAAACAGTGAAAATTTAAATTTGTGTTATAGTTTTACTACAGATGTATCCAAGAACCCAGAGAAATTTGAAATTATTCATTTGTTTGAAACCACAGAGAAGCAGAAAGCCAAAAAAACAGTCAATTTATTTTAACTTTACTTGGATTATCTGCCTAGATTTTACCCTAAATCACTGGGCACTTTTGAACACTTTATTTCTTCTGACTTATTTCTTGGGGTTCTGATCCTCAACTCAAAATTAAAATACCAATTATATTCATATCTTTTAAGATATCTGAATCTAATTCTGTTTAATAAGCACAGATAGTAAAATGTAAATTGTTTTATTCATTAAATCTCTAGGAAAATATAAGGCCATATTATCCTTTAAGATATTACTTATTAAGGAAATTATAAAAATGTTACTGATTTTGGCAATATCAACCATCATTTGTTCAATAATACTAATCTAACAGATTATGTAAAAGTAGCTTTAAGTTCTATTCTTAAAAATAGACTTTTAAAGAACATCTTTTAGAAGCTAAATTGACCCCCTAAAACCCTGCAAATTGAATTTTGTAACTAAAAAACAGTAAGTATATATATAAATAATTCCTTTTGTTTAGTTTATTATAAATGTTATTCTATAAATGGTAAAACTGAGAAAAAAATAAGACAGTTCACCTTTTTTGATGTTTGTATTTTTTTTCTTTTATTTTTTATGTCTGTACTATTATGACTTCAGATTCCATAGAAGGTAGGAAGGAAGCAGTAAATTTAAATAAGATATCTTGACCATCAGCCATCTCAGTTCAGCAGGGGACACTGCTGTCTGGGAGCATCTAAATTGATCTCATGGTTTTTTTTGCTGTGAGGCTCTACAGCGAGGTGTAGCTACACCCAGAGGCCCTCCTCAAGTTCACATCTCTTCTGGGTTCCTCAGAATCTCAGCTCTCTGCCTTTTCTGAGATTAACATCCTTTTTAACTCTAGCCATGACCTTTGTGGGTCCTCTGTTGGTTTCTAACTATGCTCAGAAGATTCCTCCAGGGTGAAAAGCAGGAACCAAATCAGTGTCTCTCCCCTCCCCTCCTCTCATGACACTCCCCGCCTGCTCTCCATACACCAGCTCTGCATTATTTTTCACTGCTGGGCTTGGTGATAATAAAGTTTTGTTCAAAGAAAAAGGGTTGGTTCTACTACTGAAAAGAAAGTTTGAAATCCACTGCAAGGGTAGATCCCTTAGTTGGGCTGAGTTGAGAAGCCGCTTGTGGGTCAGAGCAAGGGACACTGAGTGACCAGCCCGCTAGATGTTGAGGTGGGAGAGTCCTGGAGCCCCACTGAGACCCAGGTTCACACACAGAGTTCGTTTTTTTACTTGATGTATGTTTATTTTAAATGTTTGTGTTTTTGCAAGCTATAATTCCTTTCTGGCCATATAGCACCTATCCTGAGTGCAGTGTTTCTTTGTCTTACACTTTTTATGCAAAACTTTCTGCTCATAAGGAGACCTGGATTTTTAAATACCTCATTAATTTTGATGAATTACCTCTTTTATCTCCATGACAGCTAGATGTTACGTGATGTCCCATCTCTTACAAGTAACTTTTGTAACTGTCTGTCCCTACATGTTTTTATACCTAAAATGTAAAATCAGACCCTAAGATTGTGTAGCACAGGTGCTGATATGACTTGAATGTTTTAAATGCTAAGCACCATACAATGTTCCTCTTTGGATAAGCACAGAAACTCTTCATGGACATCTGGAATCCAGCCCCACATTTTTACATATGTTTTTTTGCAAAGTGTGTTTGACTTTAATATAGATAAATGCTTGAGTAGCCAGAAGGTGAGTGTCTGTGTTTAGTAGAATGTGATTGCCCCCGGTACTTTTTGTCATTTCTTGCTTTCGTTGATATCCTGTTAATTATTGGCCATTTGAATGCAGTTGATATTTGTGTTTTGGGAGAAGATATTGTGATATAATTCTTAAAGTTATAAATGTTAGCTTAAAAATGGCTTTTAACTGATATATATAAATCAGATAATTATGTATATAACAAGCATTGTAATTGGTATAGAGCAGGAATCTGTGAAACTGCGCCTTTAAAAATCCTATATCTGAAATGCATGTTTATTATAATATCAGCTTTTAAGAAATTTCTGGAAGATCTCTTCCTAGAATAATATGCAATATTCTAAGTTGTTTTCTTTTTTAATCCTTCTTTAGGGCATTCAAATATTAAAGCCTTCCTGAGCCATGGTGGTTTGAATAGTATTTTTGAAACTATGTATCATGGTGTTCCTGTAGTGGGAATCCCACTCTTTGGAGACCATTATGATACTATGACCCGGGTACAGGCAAAAGGTATGGGGATACTGCTAGAATGGAAGACAGTTACTGAAGGAGAGCTGTATGAAGCACTAGTGAAAGTTATCAATAATCCCAGGTAAGGTTTCAATTAATATTAAAGCAGATTAAATATATATACCACAGCACATTGTCAATAGGTTATTATTGCCAGTAGGTTGTCAATAAACCAATTATAGAAATATCCTTTAGAGATTCCTGTGTATAATGCCTTGTGCATGTTTCTGTCATTTGAAAAATAGAAATAGCAATCATTTGGCCAGCCTTGTATGACCTTGAATAATATTCTACCAAGGTTTGACAAACTAAGGAAAAACTAACATGGGAACCATTGGGTCCCTACTGTGTGTCCATTTTTGTGTCCTTTATCTCATTTTGATGCTCATAAAACTATATATCACCATTCTCCTTATTCATATTTTAGAGATGAGGCACTTGAAACTCAGAGAGCTTATGTAATTTGCCCATAGTTACAAAGCTATTAGAGTAGGAATTTGAACCAGGACTGTCTGATTCCAAAGCTGGTGCTCTTGATACTGCCTGGTGCTGGGTTTCCCTAGTGCGGGGCGTCAATGAAATGCCGAGATTTTTTTACTCAGGTGAATGACTAGTCAGAATCTTTATTTTTTTTCTTAAATTCTTGACGTGTCTTGAGTTAACCCAGTTCACAACTGAGCCTGAAAGAGTAGAGAGTCAGCCTGTGTAGTTTTAAAACAAAGCAACAATATTTCCCATTTTTATGTGACATTTAATTGATCTTGCCTTTCAAATGGCATTCATGTCTGAAGAGCGTGAGCTTCTTCTGTTTATACCCAGGGTAGATGGCATAACAGTAGACTGAGAAACTCTGCCATATTCTAAGAAACAACCAACACTAAGAACAATTCTTTCATATAAAGCGATGTAGCTTTTAGGTAAAAGGCTGGGTTCAAGTGCACTGCAGTTCGTTATGCTGTCTTATGTTGGCTTGGAGGTGGCCTTCATGTGCTGACCCCTTAGAGGATCCAGTGTCTTGGTCACAGCTCTTGGCACTTGGATCAATATGTTTGCTGATCTGAGGTACCTGTGAGATCCCTTCATCTGTGTTCTGTAGCCTTTCTTTTAAAAGTCTAGTGTTTTTCAAAATGTGATGTTCTTATGGAAGATGATATGTATCATACAGGCTTTTAAAGGAAGATTTGTAAAATGCAGCCCTCAAGTAGAGTTTGTAGAGCGATAGTGGCAGAGCTGCCGAGATTGGGTCGGTTATGCAGAAAAAGCAAAAGTCTGGATCATCCACACAAAATCAGTTTGGCTGTGTTCTGTGAGGTGTAAAAGGGGCCAAATCAGAGACCAGGCTATAGTCTTAGGTCACACTGCGATTAAATCCCAGCTATGCCATCTTCAAGTATACATGTGTGCTTGATTTCAAAATAGGTTTTATTTTGTTCAGTGAATAAATTTATATTCTTCCACAAAGTATCCATATAAGATAAATAGTTATTTGCATATAACCCTTGAAGAGTTTAATTATTTAACTAAAGCCTTTTGCACATTCAGGGTAGGAAGATGTCTCTATTCATTGTAAAAATGACAATGATTCAGGTAGTATGTTCTTTGCTAAAAGTAATTATATGTAAACTTAAGGCATTTTATCTTTTTTGTTTCAAATACATGATTATGTTCCATATTTAACATGCCATAATTATTGAAAAGGCTGATTTGATTCACTAATATTGTGTCCAAGATATTCTAGTTTAAACCAATAGTGCTAAAGAAGTATTACTTATTTCTTTTTTACTCAACTTGAACAATGTCTTCCTTCTTCCCATACTAGTTGTTTGGATTTATTTAATAAAAGCTATTGCTTTTGTTCTTTGGAAGGAATTCTTTTGAATCTGGAGATTTTATTAAAGCAAGTTGTAGAGAAAGATGGGTAGTTAATCCTTATGAACTTAACACATATCCAGCCCTTAGTTATTACTTTTTTTTTTTTTTTTTTTTGCGGTACGCGGGCCTCTCACTGCTGTGGCCTCTCCCGTTGTGGAGCACAGGCTCTGGACGCGCAGGCTTAGCGGCCATGACTCACGGGCCCAGCCGCTCCGCGGCATGTGGGATCTTTCCGGACCAGGGCACGAACCCGTTCCCCCTGCATCGGCAGGCAGACTCTCAACCACTGCACCACCAGGGAAGCCCGGTTATTACTTTTGATAGGAGACACTTCCCCTTTTGTAAAAATGTGCAAATCACATGAGCCCCTTACAAGGTAATTTGTTTTATTAAAAGTAATTTTATCCAAGACATTCGAAAGGAGAGTTTAGAAGTGGCCTTAAGTGACCATTTTAATCACACTGTTCTTTTTTTTCCCCCACAAACTTTATATTCCTACTGGGAGAAATTTTGGGTTGTAAAGCAAACTGTGCTGAAAGGACAATGCCACTTGCTACCTCTGAAAGGGAGAATCTTGGAAAATTGGGCTGGGTAGTGAGCTTTATGAGTCTGCTCTTGGGGAGAAGTAAAGGTCTGAGCGATGAGGCCCTACTCCATACTCACGTAAGCTGAGGCAGGTAAGGACTGGTTCTGGACCAGTGAGCCTATTGGAATTTCATAGGTGGCGATGAAGCCAGAGTCCCTGCAGAAGGATCTTTGTCACATGCAGTCTGTTTAATCATCTCTAGAGAATGGGCCATAGTCTCATGACATTAAGGTACCTGAGGACCAAGATTGTTTTTAATCCTCCTTCTTCTATGTTAAAATAGAAGGTTGAATTTCATTTTTTAAGATACCATGTTTCACTTCCATATTTTAAAGATATCCTTTTATCCTGTAAGAATTTTCTCACAAAACAGAGTAATCAAAAGGTTCTAATTTACCTTTTGCCATTGAGTAGAAATAATGATAGATTACAAAGCAAGGCCTCTTAATAGTACCAGGAATATTACAAGGATGGCCTCTTAATATTTGGATGAGATTTTACACTTTTAAAGCAACTGAGTTTATTATATAACAGTAATTTTGTTGTAAGGCTAGGGTGACACAGAAAATGTGCTTTTTCTTTTAAAAAATTTACTTATATAAGTATTCAAAATACAACAAAACAATTAAAAATAGCAATAGGTAACAACATTTTACAGTGTTCTATAGTTTTTCCACAAACTTTTCAACACATGGTAGACAGTATGGCTTAGGAGAAAGATTATGGACCCTGGGAGGCAGGAAATTATGGCCATGAGGCAGTCTTTTGGATGATCTTCCCACCATCGGTCTCTTCCTTTTTTTAATCCTCTCCCCAAAGCTCTGGCTTAAAGCCAGTCTCTCTGATTTAACGGTCTTTGATTCTAAGAACAGGGCTGCATATCTTGTCATTCTGAACACAAGTGAAGGAGACTCACGTTCCAATCTAGTTTCCAGCCAAACACCCCTGTGCTACATACTCTTTCCAAATAAATTTGTTCTGGGCATACTCTTACTCTCCCACCTTTATTACTTAGTTCACACTCTTCTCTTGGCCTAGCAAGTTTTCACATGTCCAAACTTTTGTTCCTGTATAAGGCACAGCTCGAGGGCCACACCCTCCATGATGTGTTTTGTAATCCTTCCATGTGGAAATTATTTCTTACGTTTGAACAATGCAAACTCTAATCAGAGATCCATGCTCAAAGGGGCTTTGTACCAAAGATTGACATGTAAATGTACAGTTAAATATTTTAAATTAAGATGTTTACGTTATGTTTGATCACTTTTTGTGATGATCCTCTTCAGCTGATTTTTATCAATCATTTGAGTGTTTTCTTTATACATATGTATATACATATGCATATATGTATCTCTACTGCATATAATGTCACTCACATATGGCTTCATAGTGTTATCAACTCCTTTTCATCTGTTTACTAAATATAATAATCTCACTCTGTCACCTAGTACTGTTTTAAATCAGAACAAAATTAAATGTCACTGCTAAAAGGAAAAGGTGTTGGGACAAAATTCTGCATTTTTTTCCACCATCCCTCTGTTTTAGAATCTAATAAATTCGCTCCTCTTCCTGGTTGAGACTCATTGATTAATAGTATTTAAAAGCATATGAAGAGAAGGATTATGTGTATATAAGAGGCATGGTGTAGTGTAGAAGGAGCATGGGATTTGGAGTAGGAAAAAGTTGAATTTGAATCTCAAATTTATAATCATGGTCAGGTCACTTGATCTCTCTGATTTTCATTTTCCTTATCTGTGTAAAATTTATTTTACTGTGTTAGTATAAGGTAATGTGTTGAAAGCACTTATCACAGTGCCTGGCACATACTAGGTACTTAATACAGGATAGCTATTTTTATTATTTTCCCCATTTTTAACTTTAGGGAGTTATGATCCTGAGCCTTGTAGCTACATGATCATTCTGTGTCTTACCTCCACCTCATAGCTACCGTCAGAGGGCTCAGAAGCTTTCAGAAATCCACAAGGATCAACCTGGTCACCCCGTCAATCGGACTGTCTATTGGATCGATTACATTCTCCGCCACAATGGAGCCCATCACCTACGTGCCGCTGTCCATCAAATCTCTTTCTGTCAGTATTTTTTACTGGATGTTGCCTTTGTGCTTTTGCTTGGTGCTGCCTTGTTTTACTTCCTCTTGTCCTGGGTCACAAAATTTATCTACAGAAAAATCAAAAGTTTGTGGTCTAGAAATAAGCATAGCACAGTTAATGGACATTACCATAATGGAATCCCCAATGGCAAGTATAAAAGAAATGGCCACATTAAACATGAAAAGAAGGTGAAATGAGCCAACAGCCCACCTGATAGTAACAAATCTGTTGAATTTTTATTGCTATAATTTAGTCTAACAACTACTAAAAGGAAAGCATCAGTAAACAATTCTAACACTCCCTTATCTGATCTTACTAATGAAATTCTGTGGAATTAAGATGGCTGTAAAAAGCACAAACCTAAAATGCAAAAATGTATTTTATTCGAACACTGATGCAGAGAGTTTTGGCACTGAACCTTTTAGAAGCCTTAATTATTTAAATCAGTTAAGTGACCATGTCAGACTTTAGTTTTAAGTCTTGATATATGTGTGTTCCAGATAAGGAATGGTTTCTTTTCTCTTAAAAAGATTTGTTTGTGTATGTATGTGTGTGTGTATGTGTGTGGATGTTTCCTAATTAAGATTATTTCAGCCAGCTGCTTGTTATATTTGTTGACGGTACAACACATTCAAGAATGATATAGAAAGACGGTTAGGATCCAAATGTTTCTCTTCTAGAATTTAATATATGGAAGCTCAGAACACTACCATGAAAGAACACTTTTCCCTCAAAACTGAATGCAGAGGAAGAAAATGAAAAGATAGATGACACCGGTTTTTGTACTTTTAGGGTTTTTTTGTTTATTCATTTTAGGTTTTTTTTATTTTAGTTTTACTTTTCTTACAGACTGTGGATACTTCTGGGGGAAAAAAACATACAATTAAGTAAATGTATAAATTGGTTGTCACGTTTTACTTCTATTTTCTCCCTACCAATAATTTGCCTCTGGGAGAATTTTATAGTTTTTTTTCTATTTCATTTTAATGAATAACAGTATGTTAAATGTCTAATTAAAACAGAGCAACAAAGCTCTGACTTTTGTTCAGAGTACTGAAGATTACTGCTTCTATGGCATCTTTAAGCAGGGTTGTTATTTGAATGTTTTGTAACTGTTTGATGGCTTTTCTGTAATGTAATTTTTGAATGTTCAGGTGTGGTATTTCCAAAGTTTTAACTTTAAAAAACCTCCTCCTTTATCCTATTTTGTTGTCTGGACCACACAGTCTGTTACATAGGTGCCAACATTTAATTCTTTTCATTGGAACACTTACTTTTCTCCATATTGGTACCTGCTTTGTCTGAGAGGTTTGAAATCTGGTTTACCAAGTCAAACTTTACATGATATACAGAAGTGACAGAGAAGTTGTACTACTTGTTTGGGAAAATGAGTTCCCACTCCCCTCCTCACTGCCTTCCCCCTCACTTCAATCCATTGTGGCTGACATGGGACAGGAATAGTACTCATTTGAGGACAGGGGTGCAAGTCACAGACATCACAAAATCAGGACCTCCCAACTGAACCATTCACTTGCTGGCAACTATGAGTTTATTCCCTGTCATTCTGTTTACTTAGCATTTGCACTACACATGTTGAGTGTATGCTTTATTTATTTGTAGTTTGACATCTTATGTCTGACAGCTGAGAGTAGAAAAATACAACATTTACCTAATGACATTCGCTAACATGGGAAGAGTTGTGAAAATTCTAGAATGCTTAAATCCTTATCATACACTATGACATACAACTTCATCACACTCCCACCAGGAGCCACTCTCCTGTACTTAGAAATAATGTCACAAGTAGTTTTCTAATGTACAATGCAGGCAAATATATTGCTGTCTGAATACTTGAAGAAATGGTATTACACATATAAGCCTATTAGTTATACCTTTTCACAATCTTATAATATTGCCGTTAAAAGGGAAAAAAGACACAGGCAATGAATGGTGGGATGGCAACAGGACTTAGAGTGTATGAATGAGTTGATTTTGCTTTTTTGGAATTGGATAAAGGTGACAGTAGGCATTCACTGGATGATTAAGCATAAATTAATCTCCACTGTGATAAAAACTTAAACAATAAACATTATTTAAAAATAGAGAAATGTTGTTGGAATAAAATTTTTATTCAGATTTTATTTCACAATATTATGTAAATCCATTATAAACATGTTCCTGAGACAGGTCTCCCAACGTTTATATGTGTATATGAGTGTGAAAACAGTGTTACATGTGAGAATTTTTTTTATTATTATTAAACAGAGGGATTTACCTTACAAGTACATCAACATGGATCTTAAAATTGTCCCATAATTAAGAATGTTAAGTGTAGGTATTTACTGATCATTGTTGGTTTTTTGTTTTTTGTTTTTTTATTAAGCTTATTGTTAGCCAGGTTTGGTAAATAGAGTGATTTTAAATTTTCCATGCTTGGGCTAGATTCTCTAATAAAGTAAAGTTTTCAAGAAGGTATTTATTCATTTATTTTTTAAAAAGAACCTCTGCAAGTATTTCTATCGCTGGTCATCATATCAAATGCAAATGAGAATTAAGACATCAATCGTTTTTCCTCTAGAGCCATAACTTTTAATATCCCTTCACATAGACATAGAGGCAGAATTTGAATGTCCGGGATTGGAGGGGAGTGATGTTCGGGTTAAAGCGGTGGTTTATGATTGAAGTTGGAGAAAGCTAGAGATTCTCTCTTGAGGATGTAGACACTTTGTATTACAATCTGGGGACATTCTCAGACTCCCAAATACAACATGGATATCTTCTGGAAAAGTCTCCAGTGGTGTTTATCAACTTAGGTTTGGGAGTACTGTCCTTAATGAATCGTCTCTGAACCTTACCTATCCAACAACTTATTGACCACCTCTCCCGCTAGATTGTGATACACAACACCCTTCTCCAACTGCAGGAATCCACCACACTAGATCCTCAGAGGACTCCAATTCAGAAAAACCTGTTCAGGTGATCTGCTCTCTGCCCCTGCCCTCCTTCCCTTCTAGGAACCAGTAGTGGTGAGGCACTGCTGAGACAAGATGTAGCATCCTGTTTTTTTCCCACCCATTTCCTGTTTCCACCAAAACTACAAGAATATTTATGTTCAGATGACCTGTCTCAGTGCCGTGCTCCCAGCTTTGCCTTGTAATTAGGCAGATTAGACATTATAATTCGACATTGTGGGGCATAAAACTTGTGATGAAATGAACACGAAAGAAGTTCAGTTTGTTGTGAAACATTTTGTGGACCATTGTTATTTATAAATGGTAAGAACCTTCTTTGAAATACACAACTGTAGTGAATTGAAGAGAGAATATTTATAAGCAAGAACTCAGGAACTGCCATGGAGGGGTGGGGAGTGGAAGTGACTTGATGTTCAGTGGATGCCTGTCCCATTGCAGACAGTATGCTGGATACCAGGGGAATTTACAGATGATAAGGACAGCCTCTCCTTCAAAGAGCTTGTGATCTAGTGGGAGACATGGACACAGAAGTAACTATAATGTAAAGTGCTGGGGCCCATAGTAGATGTATGTGCAGGGTACTGTGGGAACACCTGAGAGGCAAGAATACATGTCAAAGAAGCCTCTCTGTGTGCACCAGAGGATCCACACTCACCACTGGCTTGTCTTGTAACACAATGTCTATGCCATTAATTGCTTCATCAGGAACATCCTCATGAATTTATTTTTTGAATCAGGTATTGAATTCAAGCTCTGATTGTCTGAGGGTCATGACTTTGAAGGCTTACCCCAACATTTACTAATCTTTAACTTTTGAATTTCTTATTTGTGTGATGATGGTTACCTCATGGGCTTATCTTGAACGCATATACACACACACGCACACGCATACACTGTGCTGGCCATTATACTGAATGTTTAATACACTGTGCACGCGTGCGTGTGTTTAAAGCATTTAGCATAATGGCCCACACAGGATGAGCCCTCAAATCTGTGGTATTAGTCATGGATATACTGAATAGATTAACTTCTTTCACATCATCATGCTTTCAGTTTTTGAAAGTTGTTTAGGAAAATGTGTTTTATCCATTTCGTTCATTTATTCAACTATTTATTAAGGCTTCTATTCACCTGGTGGTATTTTAGGTGTCAGTGGATGCACTTGGCTCTCACAGTTATATCTTGTCCTCTCTCTTCATAGCTCAGCTATTCACCAGATCCCAAAATGTTACGAAAATGGAATGACTCCACTTTGAAAAGGTTTAAAAATGAGAGAATGAGTATAAGGTGACAAAATCGACTTCAAGGGATAATACAGTGATCTGTTTTAATATTGGAAGTATAATTATTTTCATTCTTGTTTCTAAGTAATTCAGATGGTTTATAAATATAAAATCACATTAGAGAATGCTTATTTGCAATTGGTATTATCAAAAACAATCTGAAATAGAAAACAAATCATATGACAAAGTTTAAGAATTATGTGAATTCTATGAAAGAGCTTCTTATCCTTCTTACTTCTGAGACAGTATAATTTTTAGCCAGCTTTTTTTCTTTTTTTTTTTTTTTGCGGTTCGCGGGGCTCTCACTGTTTTGGCCTCTCCCGTTGCGGAGCACAGGCTCCAGACGCGCAGGCTCAGCGGCCATGGCTCACGGGCCTAGCCGCTCCGTGGCATGTGGGATCTTCCCGGACTGGGGCACGAACCCGTGTCCCCTGCATCGGCAGGCGGACTCTCAACCACTGCGCCACCAGGGAAGCCCTCGCCAGCTTTCAAAGACATATGTTTCATGCAAAAATGCTAGTGAAAGTTTTTGCAGAGAGCAAAAACATTTTTCTAACAAATTTTAGCTAGTGGTGTCTTAGAAATCTGTACAATTAAGACATATGTCAAAATGACATATTGTCATTTTTCTACGAATTCTGCAAAATGTTACAAGTTCCTAATCACTTGGTTATTTGGGTTTCTGACTTGGGACGAGGGTGGGGAATGGCATGAATGGTCTTATTTTTCAAGATATGGAAACCAAAAGGCACACTATAATTATGTAATTCGCACTCTTTACTTTTGGGTAAACAAGACATAATTTAAGAAAATTAATTCATATAACCCACAAGATTACTGATAATATGCCTAGTTAGTGTGATAAAACCAGCAGATTTTTTCCAGCAGGCAAAATATTGATACAATCCAAGGTCACATTGAAAAATCAAAACTACATATAAAATTATACTATGTTATTCAAATAAAACAATTATAGTGTAAATCTACTCAAAGAAGTCTAACACCAACATTAAATATCTCAGGTATTACAAAGCATTTTCATTTATTAAATAATAAAACCTGAAGTCCTCACTGAATTTTATACAACTAAAACTATTTCATTGCTGTGTTAGTTTCTATCTACAGTTAGTTTTGACACTTTCAGTAACGTATTTTATGCAGTAAGCGATTGTTTCTTATTACAAAGGCAGAATTAGCTTGAATTTAATATAACATCTACACTTTTAAAAGGTAATTTCTACTAAGCCGTAAGTCCTTAGTCCTAATATTAAGGTCAATTTTCCATCCAGGTCAGAAATAAGTAAAAGACAAGGTAACAAAAAATAGTTTCTTATTGAGAGTCTAGATACAAACAAATAATTTTGCTGTTGAAGGATCTATTACTCTTAGCACAGCACTGCATTAGAATGTCAAAAACTAATGTTAGGAAGAATTTTATATATTTATGCTAATTCTGCTTTAGTTACCCTCATGAAACTGTAGCTGAAGTCCATGAGTATTCCTTACTTTTAGCAGAAAATGGTAACTTCGAGTATAAACATATTAGGTAAATAGCATGTAACATTAAATTTCAAGTTAACGATGATGTGTGGTGTTATATTCCTGAGTGATGTCTAGGCATTTTGTTCTCAAATCGAAGGAACTGGTAGTTAGAGATCAGGCATTTAGAAAAGCCCAAGGCTAACATATAAAAATCATCAATTCTTCTTCCAGTCCTGATTCTGCCCACTGTATATAGCAAGTTCACCTTATGAATAAGAAGGTGCTTCTAGATGCTTAAATATGCCACTGTGAACAACTGGTTAAAGCCTTGGCCAATAGAAAAAAAGCAAATACAAATGTGTGTGTGTATATATATATATATATATATATATATATATATATATATATATGCATTATATAAATATATAATGTTAATACTAAGTCTATGCATATGTGTAGTTAACATTTAAATTATACTAGACCATTCTTTAGAATTAGATTATAAAAATTAACTCAAACCAAAAATTCTTCACCTATTTTTTAAATAATGGTGGTATTATAAACTTAAAGTCTGTTTCAAAAGACAAAAACTTCTTTGAAACTGATTGATATTCAAAAGAGCTAGCCAGTTTTAGCATCTAACTCAGATGTACCTCTGTAACACTTCTTGCTAAAATATTGTGGAAAACAGGATGAAATTGTTATAAAATAAAATCAAGCTACTGCTCTGAATATATAGTCTTCTTTCTGGAACTTCCATCTTCTTATTTATTCTAGAGTAAAAAATATTTTGAGATTTAGAAATTTAAACTAGATCCTAGTTATGAATAATATTTTCTCTTACAATGAATTCAACTGACACACAATTTTTCATTTAGGGTCTCAAGGAGATGAGAACAAGGAAGAAATTACTTATGTACCTCTGAATCTATTTCACAGATCCAAGAGAATGGATAAGCCAGCTTTACCGTTTGTGAGAGTGCAATTAACTTTCTTTTTTTTAATGGCTAAATCATTAGCTATAATTTGTGCAAAATAATTTTGACAACGTAGATAGACATTGGGTTCTGGAAATCACACTTTTTACATCAGGGGGTTTGGAAGTCTGAGGTGAAAGGACTGACATTCACAAGCATCCCAATGGCAGCAAAACACTGTCAGGGTCTCCTGTGGGCACTTTTCAGCCCTACACCTTGGATTCTTTTTTTTTTTTTTTTTTTTTTTACATCTTTATTGGAGTATAATTGCTTTACAGTGGTATGTTAGTTTCTGCTTTATAACAAAGTGAATCAGTTATACATATACATATGTTCCCATATCTCTTCCCTCTTGCGTCTCCCTCCCTCCCACCCTCCCTATCCCACCCATCTAGGTGGTCACAAAGCACCGAGCTGTTCTCCCTGTGCTATGCGGCTGCTTCCCACAATCTATCTACCTTACGTTTGGTAGTGTATATATGTCCATGCCTCTCTCTCGCTTTGTCACAGCTTACCCTTCCCCCTCCCCATATCCTCAAGTCCATTCTCTAGTAGGTCTGTGTCTTTATTCCTGTCTTACCCCTAGGTTCTTCATGACCTTTTTTTTTTTTCTTAAATTCCATAAATATGTGTTAGCATACGGTATTTGTCTTTCTCTTTCTGACTTACTTCACTCTGTATGACAGACTCTAGGTCTAGTTGAGTGTGTTGGTTTCCGGTTCCAGATTTCGTACTACTTATTGCATAACCTGCCTTCTTCCCTTCCTTGCTTACCATCTTCTTGCTTCCAAGCTTTCAGTTTCCTCTCTTGGGTTGTCTGCTGTTTGATGTTTTCTAAGTTGCCCTAGCATTTCCAGGTTTATGGTGCATAGACTGTGCTTATGTATATAATGATACCTTTGTTTTTTAACAGAGTATGGAAACTCAATTGGAAGTACAAGCATTCCAAATTACCAAAGGCCAAATTGAAAAAATGTTCAACTGTGTTAAAAAATATTTTGTCTGTCACAGATATAGAGAACAAACGTATGGGCACCAAGGGGGGAAAGTGGCCGGGGGTGGTGGTGGTGGGATGAACTGGGAGATTGGGATTGACATATATACACTAATATGTATAAAATAGATAACTAATAATAACCTGCTGTATAAAAACAATAAAATTCAAAAAAATATTTTGAACTAGCTGAATATCATTTAGGATGGAAGTTCCACTAAAAACAATGAATACACAGATAGTGCTTCTTCATAGGTTTGGGAAGAATGCTGCACTGACTAGGGCACTGTGTAGACCTCTGGCTGGGGGACCCTGTGAACTCGTTTGGGGTGTAGCTTAGTGATCTTTAAACTGTCAAGCCATGTATACCCCTTCTTACCTCCCACTTGGTCAATCAAAATTTTTATATAGCTGGTTTGTACAAATAGAGACCTGAACTTTCTCCCATGGGAGCCTGCCTCATATTCTTTATTGGAGCTTCTAAAAGGAACTTCTGCACCAGGATGCATTTTATCTCTGATTCTCTAACTCTCATTTATTTAGCATCACTCATTTTTCCTGATATTAAAAGAAGATGCTGGAATGCAGCCAGTTGTCAGGTAGAGCCAGAGATAGGCCCAGACCTGATAGGTGGCAGCCATTCAAGAACTTGGCCTAGGATGGCAGCCTGTTCATCTTCCCTGTAGCAGTAAACAGGTGTGGGGAAAAAAGCAAGGATGTCCTGGGAACGAGGCGGAAGTTTCAGATCCATGACTACCTCAGAATGGATGCTTTGGATGAATGGTTCCTCCAACCATGCAATTTGTATTTTGGAATGCTAGCCCATCTTTTTTTTTTTTTTTTCTTCTTCTTCACCGAAATGAAGGTGGGACGGGACAAAATCAAGCAAAGACCTTTATAAAGTCTTGAATACAGGACCCAGGGAAGTCAATGGGATTTGGAAAATGCAAGACCTTGGCAGTATCCAGGCATCTACAGCCCTGTGGGTCCTTTTATGTCATAGATGTTTTCACCATGCAGCAGATGTGATCCCTGAGAATGTAGCTATAGCACTGGAGGGGCAGGTAGTCAGCTCATGTGTTCCCATGCCAAGATGGAACGGTTCAAAACAGCTCTCTGCTGGCTATTGTATATTTTCTCAAATGAGAGGGAAATGACAGCAATTTAATAATTTATTATTCTCCAGTTTTAAAAGTAAATAGATTGAATTTATCATTTGATTACATGGAATTTTGTTTTATGGCCAAGTGTGTTCTATTAATCTCCCAGCCTCAGATGTCAATTCTAATGTCTTCAAAAAATTTAGACCTAAAAATGTCTCCTTTTTTTTCACATCAGAATTTTCTCATTTAATTGATTGAACACTTCCTTTCCATAGCCACCCATATTTCCTTCTGCTGTTCTTCACATCACTGGTTAAGAAACTACCCCTAGATATTTACTGTAAGGGTTTTCAAATTCCTTACACCATGGAGTCTATGAAAACTAAATAGAAAAGAAGCAGATGAGGGAAATAGTATAATTTTAAAAGGTGCTTTAGGTTCTATATTATTTCATTTCACTTATATTGCTTTAACTTTTTATTCTATCAATGAATAGTAAGTAGCCTTCTAGTTTTGTTTTTACCTCATTCCTTTCTACTAGTCAAGCTTTAAAGTTTCCATCTTAAGAGGGTCATCCTAAAATCCTTTAAGCAAGTACAGAGGAACACTCATTACTATGTCTTTCCTTAGCCTCCAGAAGACATAAACCCTCTACTCATGCAGTTAAACTGATTTGTTACTCTATTTATCATTGCATTTGGCATGGGATGCCATGCTTATTTGTTACTTTTGAGGTTTTCTTATAACCTTTGCTTTTGGATTTAATTTTAAACTAAAAATTATAAGTTGTGGGTTACTTAGTTTGGGGCTGTAATACAAAATGCTGTTCAAGGCTACCTGTCTCCTGGCCTTCACCCATGTCCCAGCCCCTGAAGCCCCTTACCAGTCAGTCCAAATGCTCTTATTAGTTCAACATAGGAAAACATCATATTGTTATCAGCATCAAATAGCTCCTGTAACTCTTGTTCTGGTGTCTCCTCTCCTAGTAGACTATTTCATTATAAGTCAAACATCCATTGGCATCGTTGTCAGCACAGTAGAAAAAGATTTGAAGATCTATGGAAATGAAAGGCTTGATTTTTGGTGTCAACTCAAACATCTACCACCCATCAGAACAGTGCTTTGTCCTCATTGGGTTGGTGCTTCTGTTCCTCAGATATACTTGGGTCATTTTTACTCCCCACCTGGGCTTTTGCTGTACATTTCTTTAACAAGTCAATTGTTCCTTACCTTCCTTTTAACACCAGCTTATCACTTCTCTTTATTCTACTCTGAATTATCTGATCATGTAATACTTATCCTTCTGTTATCTGTGTTCTCAAGGTGTTTTTATAGTTAAACCATAAACTCAGTGTTTTTATTGCTTTCTATTTGCTCCATTCATTAATATAAGCATTTTAATTAAATGATTCTTTTTCATGTATACTACAGTTTTTTATGTATCTATTGGATCTTTATTCTCTACTAAAACTGTTACCAAACTATTACCAAAAATATCCATCTGACTACATTGTAATGATCTTTTTATCCCAAGCCCTTGAATCATTTGCTTATATTCACTTTCTCCCTCCTATTTTTCTAATGCTTCTTGTTACATCAAAAGTAGCCCACTCTTTTTGCCACCAATTCTGAACATACCGACATCTCCTATGCTAAGTTGGATGTCATCTATAACATTTAATTTACACATAATCAAAGGTTGTTTCTTCATTTATAACACCACTAAATAACATTCCTTTGTCAGTATTCTTATTATCCTCTCCATCTCACTGATTTCAGTACTGCCTTTACTAAAACACAATCCAACATTGTTTTCTGTGTTTCTAAAGTGCCAGGCACTCACTGTACATGCCACTGGGAATACAAGGATGAAGAAGCCACAGTCCCTGACTTGAGACAAAACCCGCAAGTAAGCAGCTTCAGTCAACAGTGGAATATATATTGTAATTAGGTATAGACAATCTGCTGTTGAGGCATAGAGAAGAATGAGGGGATGTTCCACCTGGGGCTTGTTTTAGTTGAATTATAAAGAATGAATAGAAGTTCACCAGGCAGAGAAGTGAGTAGAGGCAATTTTGGGAAGGCATGATCCTATGGTGGGTCGTGAGTTAAGCAGCAGTGCGGCACAGTCAGAAACTGCAAGTAGTTTGTTCTGACAAGATGGTATGTGTTGAAGACGGGATGGCCACCATACTAAGGAAAAATATTTTCTGACAACTGTCTTCCCTTTGGATCTTCAGTTAATCACTCTCAAATGTAACCTGCATTGCATTAGCTAGGCAGTAACTCCCCCACTCCTGAGCCTGTGTCTGTGCCTGAGTGCTGAACACCTGGTCTTATGGCACAGCTTTCACCACTGTTGGTGTCAAGCTTCTTGTGTTACACATTATTTGACATAATGTAAAGGCCCTTCTATCCTGCTAAATTGTAGAAAAAGGCCAGATTCTAACACTCTTAAGTTTACTTGTGCTTGACTTAGGAAATCTGCAAAATAGTTGTAATAAGTCCAACTTCTTAGCTAGTTTGAAGGAAAATGAGTTCTTTTCTGGTAATGAAAGGATTCAGCAAAATCCTGAAATTACATTTACAAATAAATGTATAAATTATGTTTATAATTTATGTTTTGCTTAACATGGTAAAGAAAAACAAATGTCTAGGAATATTGACTGACAGATTGCTCGAGAAAGACAGTGACAGAGTAAGCATTATGATTATCTAGGCAGTCATGTGTTAAATGTGAGCACAGCAGTTATGACCTAATGTTGTCCATAACAGCGAAAGAGAAATTACTATAGCAACAACAGTAATGTACAAGAAATATAACTAAATGTTCTATATTACAATTTTTAGAGCTTTTAAATGTAGCCATGCATATTATCCAATTAACACTTGGTTTTTTGGAGTTTTGTTTGGGGCTTTGTTTTAGCAGTTATTACTATTTCTATTAATCTCCATGTCACAAAAGCTTGTATTCCAAACACCAAACCCAGGTCCCAGAATCAGATCAGCTGTGGCTCCTAAAGCTTCCTGAAAGTGCAGAAGGAAAGGATAGGCAAACTCAACTGCAGGACTGTTGAAGGAACTGTGTGTGGTAAATGAAGCAATCATGGCATCTGACTCTTAATAGTTAGCTCTCTTCTCAGATTCACTTTTCTCTGCCAGTGGGTGAAGATAGTTAGGCTATAAAGTTAAGAAAGTTTTCAGGAAAATTTTAAGAAGCGTGTGCATGTATCTTCTAATGCTTTTTACTAGGGTTTGATTAACTTGTTCTTGCTCAACAGGCCTATTCTTGCCTTGCAGCTGGCAATAAGCGACACTCCTTCTCAGGGAGGAGGGGAAATTGAACTTTTTTTCCTTGATCTTGACTCATTTTTGGAGAGAAAGTGAGAAAAAGAGGCGGAGGAAGCAAGCAGCTTTAAGTTTTCTTTCGATAGAGGCCGATAATGGTAGAATCTTCTGATAGATTCAAAGCTCCAAGGTTAGGTATTGATTGATGTTTTGGATCATGTTTGGTTCCATATGAAGTCCAGGGATGTGTTTATTTAAAGGTTAAAAAAATAGGATTTAGCTGTCTGATACGTTGCCAAACCTGGGTATTGAAGGTAATAGAGCTGGCTGAACAAGAGTAGCTGGGCTGGGAAAACGGAGATTGGCTTCATGCCTGTGCATGAAAAGTAATTTAAATGTCCACTCGAAGAGAACCTTAGTTACATCCTTAACTGCTTCTTTCACTAAAAGTTTTGTTCAAGTGGTTTTGACCCAGAGTGAATCAAAAGTTCCCTCTCTCCACATTATGTCAGCGACTTCTTCTGAAAATAAAGTAAAAACTACAAACCACTGTATGCAAATCATCATTAATTTCAAACAAACAAAAAGTATCACTGATTTTATTTTACACTTGCTTTAAAGAACATGAGTAAAATCATTCCTAGAGAATGTTCTGTTTGGGGTCACTACTTTATGATTAGGATGACAGCTACTTGGCCAAGATTTATTGAAGGTTATGCCTTAATATAAGTTTCTGTTTAAGGAAGTTGGATTAGTGCCCTTTAAGGTTTTTCCAAATATTGGGTGGGCCACCTGACAAATGAGTATCATATTTGCTTGGTGTTGTCAAAGCCCCTGACCTTTTCTTCCCTCCTCTTCAGTCATCACCTCCAACCAAATCTGGGCTTTTTATCATGGAGACTCTCCATTTCTGAAATATTCTATGCCAGTATCTCACTCTCTGGCTTAGCTTCCTGTTATTCCAGTACCCATTTCTACAATTTATTGGTGTCCAGTTCCATAACTATTCCATTTTTTTCCTCTCAATCTAAAAGTTTCTTCCTGGAAGTATTTTCTTTGATACTAAGTCTGAGCCTTTGATCCCTAACTTAAAAATTCTATTGTCTATACTGACAAACTCTTGCCTTTACTATCCTGCTGCATCCATAGAGCAAAGTCTAATCCTGGATCAGCCCAACCACCTGTGTTCTTCCTTCCTGTACCTGGATTGGTAAGCAATGCTGGCAAAAATCAAATAGCCGCATAGGTCAAGGCTACTGAAAAATCAAGCTCTTCATTTTAGTTGGACTGCCAATGATACCTACTCATCATTTTATTCGTTCCATTTCAGCTCTCTGATTCTCCATAGCTATTTCAAACCTTCATCATTTTCCCCTCAGGTCTTTTAACTTGCCAATTTACCCGCACTGTTCCAGTGGATGAACTTGCTTTTGCTTTACTGAGAAAAAAGATGTCCATAAGCAAGTGTTCCTTCACATCCTGCCATTTCTCCTAACTCGTTCTATCCATGCCTACCTTTTTCTTCCTTTCTATAGTTTTCAGTGAAAAAATAACAATCTAACAAAACGAACAATAAAAAAACTCACACACATTCCCTCTTAGTGTCTAAATTTAATTTCATTATCTAGACTCCACTTTGGAATTCTTCAGTTTTGTCATGCCATCAAAATATGTGAATGAAAATATCTAGGAGGCATTTGAATAAACAGATCTGGAAC
This sequence comes from Hyperoodon ampullatus, assembly GCF_949752795.1. Lineage (NCBI taxonomy): Eukaryota > Metazoa > Chordata > Mammalia > Artiodactyla > Ziphiidae > Hyperoodon > Hyperoodon ampullatus. The sequence goes on along the minus strand of NC_136914.1, from coordinate 150,551,028 downwards.
TCGGGAAAGAAAACCTGGCTGGAGAGACCTCCTTAGGATTCAGCAACAAATAACAATGGTATCAAATTGTGGCAGAAGAAAAGTGCTTGGCACATAGAACGCACTCAATATCAGCTGCTTCTTGTCCCTAGTCCCCTAATCACTTTCCCTTCCTTGTTGCCTCTCTCAATTATTGACATTAGCATTAGTAAATCACCCAAGCCATAAAAGCTGGATCATCTTAGATTCCTTCCTTACTCATCACCTCCCTTCCAACAAGAATGTCTTGCTAGTTCTACCTCCCTAGCATCTCTTGAGTCTTTACTCTTTCTCCATCGTCTTACTTTGGAGGGTTATCTCTTACCTGATTTATTAGCCACACCTCCCTAATTGTTCTTCCTGCTCCCAGATTTCTTTCTTTACAACCTATCTTTCTCCTACTTAAAGAATGATCTATCTAAACATGCACACTTGATCATGTTACTTCTTATTACTCGAAGGCTTTCAATACCTCTCTATTTATAATAAGATAAAACCTAGACTGGCACCTTAGACCTTTCATTGTTTGGTGCTTGACACCATCCCCAAACTTATTTTTTACCACTTACTATACCATCTCATCAGCCAAATGGAACTACTTGTAACTTCTCAGATGTATTATACTCTCTCTAGTAAATATAAGCGTTAGTATTTCTCTCCCCTCTTCCCAATTCTGTCCTGACCCTTTCCTTGTCTAACTCTTAACCTCTTCAAATCTCAACTCAGAAATTACCTTTTAGGTAAAGACTTCTCAGTCTGAGTTATGCCGCTGGCCCCCAATTTCTTTTCTGGTTTTCTGTACTCATGGCTGCTTATCATAATTGTTCACATATTAGTTTCTCCACCACAGACATTGTATTAGAGACTTTTATATCTGTATTTCCAGTACTCATAACAGACCTGAGACCTAGGAAACACACATAAAGTGTGTATTGAATGAATGAAAGAGCATTCTAATTCTTTTTGGTCCTACTGCCTCCAGATCAGTGTGCTAGGAACTGGGATAAGAATTTGGGGTGGGGATAGGGCTAAACTTATGTTTGACGAGACAACGTAACTGTCACCTTTTGAGCACTCTGTCTCAAGTAAGATCTCCTTCCTAGCTTTCTCCTAGCACTAAGCATATGTTTTCCTCTCTCCTACTGATCTTTGAGTTCCTCCATCGAAGGAACTACATCTGTCTTGTTCATTGATGTATAGTTGGTGTCTGGCATAGGATAGGTTCTCAACAGAGGCTGTAGAATTAACTAATTAGTTAATTTGCTTCAGGGGAAAGTCTAGGGGAAGAGTGGGAGAGCCTCTGTTTCTTTCTTGAGTCCACATTGTTCTTGATTTTCTAAAGATAAACTTTTTTTTCTTTGAAACTATCTGTTTGTGTAGTAGTTACCTTTCTCCCTTGTTGCCCTGATTAACTTATAGATGTTACAAATTAAGGTAGAAACACACTGGCTTTCCATGTTTAGTGGAAAACATGAATCGAATATATTGTATTTACCACGATTTTATACACTGTATATATAATTATGTGTTATAATATGTGGTGTATATATTATATCTCAATAAAGATGTTATTAAAAAATAAACCATGCAAATATATCACTTTAGTGCAAATGGAAAGCTTAAAATAATAACAGTTTTAGCCATGTCAAAGGCAGGCAACCTACAGTCATTTTTTTAAGTTCTTTAATCACTATTTCCCCCATGTTGGAAGGCTTTGTTATCTTTTGATGAACTGATATTAACAGGTTACTCATGAATATCCAGATAATATAAATTCATCAAAAGTTTTTATAATTGGACAAGTTTCACTCGTAGTCTTAGTGTGGCTTCATTTTATGCTTCTAAAACTTGGATACTAATCATTTAAGTTCACATAATTTTTGCTTTCATTTTATAGAATAAACTATATAGAGTAGTGATGCAGGACAAAATGAAGAAATTACGCTTTTCAGTTATCCCTAGCCTTAGAGTTATTTTAGAGTTAAATATACAAAAATATATTGAATGTTTCAGCAAAAGAAAAAGTATATGTACATATAATTAAAATTTGGATATTTAATATTTATAGGATAGATATTACTAAAAATAAGGCAGGTGATTTGGAGACAAACTACTTCTTACTTGTTGAATCTTTTCCAGGTGATACACATGGGCACTCAGCCTTACATCAAATTGTAAGACTTACCTGTTAAGATTCTTTATGAATGAAATGACTGTCTTGGGTTTCTCTTCCAATATTTCAGAATCTACTACATCTTTAGGATCTCATGACGCTGGTTCTGGAACAGCTTCTTAAAGAGAGAAAAACAATCAGTGACCTTGGTCTAAGAGAAGTGGGAAACGGAATAGTCACATATTTGGTGTAGGATATCTAGGCAAACAAAATGTGGGTCTAAATTATCATGCTATAATCATCTCACCAAGTGATCTGGAACAGAATGTTTAATTCCACGCTCTTTTCAGTTATACGTGTTCTCACAAGTTAATGTTTCCTTTCCTTCTCCCCTCTTGGCTTCGTGCTTTTCTGTGTGTGTTGTTCAGACTCCTCAGCAGGATAATCCACTTCTTTGTTTTTTCAAAGACACATTTATTGAGCTCCCACTCTGTGCTAAGCACAGGACTGTGTGTGCGGATACCAGATTGAATAAGACATTGTCTTTCACACAAAGACTCTACTGTCTAACGATAAGTTTGACGGCAAGAGGTTTTTTCAAAGTGTGATGTTGTAGAAGGTGCCCAGGTCGAGAATTCTAGTATAAGTAGTATTCTTAAATGTAGTTTCAACCAACTCTCTTAACGAATAGCCATGGTGACAATGACAGACATAAAAAGAATGACTCCAAGTAGTTCAAGAAACCAAGCAACAGCTACCTATTCGAGAACTGTAAAGAGAAATTTTGACTAAGTATATGATAAAACATCAGATGGCATGATTTGAAAGACTCCACTTTGCTGCAAGAATGGAAGATCCCCAAGGGTTTTGGGGGTCCTAGAGAATAGGAAAGTACAAGTTGCTGAGATTCAGTTTGTGAATGAATGTATATGAACCCATATACTTCAACACTGGACTTCGTGAGAGTGATAGCTCCAAAAGCATCTTACAAACAAAGTGGAAGTTCTCCTACTCAGAGAGGGAGGCAGGGAGTGAAGACAGCAGAAATTCTCACTTTAGTCCAGCAAAGGCACATTGATGGATATTACACTGCACTAACTTCCAGATGTGGATCTTCATCAAACTCTCCTGGGAAAAACCAACCCCATCTACTTACTCACCTGGGAAAACTCATTTCCCAGCCCCACACCCGCTCCAGAACAGCTGAATATTGCTGGAGAAACCACAGAGCTGGTCAGTCTCATTATACTCCTGACCCCAATCTTAATGGGGCTGGCAACACTGCCCACCCTTCCCTCTATGCTTTCTTGGTAGATTTGCTATTTTTACATTCTCTTTTATTAATCCTTCTACAGTCCCTCTTCTCCCTCAGGTTCAGATGGTGATTTTACATCATACTTCTTTTAGGAAATAGAAGTAGTCATGAACTTCCTCACGTACTCTACATCAAATCTACCAGTCTTCCCTGCCTCTGTATCTGCATTCTTTTTGCCTTAGTAATTGTTAAAATGCATCATGTGTCGGTTCCCATCAGAAGTCAGTTTCTCTCTACTTGCAGTTTGGATCCCAGTCTGATTTTTCAGGATTTTACTACTGCAATTACCCATCATATTTCCTGTGCATTGATTTCTCTCCATATATATCCCCAGCAGAATAAAAATATTTCTTGGCATCTCCTGTCTTTTAAAAAAAATTCTTAATACTGTGTTTCCCTCCAATTAATTTGTTTTTCGCTTTCTCTTTCAATGCAAAACTTCTCAGAAAAGTCCCCCTATTCTTTAGGTAACCCACTTTTGTTGGACTTACTCCCTCATTATTCTATTAAACTGTTTTTTTCCAAGACCTCCAATGACCTCCATCTCGTCAGACTCAAGGATTACTTTTTGTCTTTATCTTATTCAAACTCAGTCTCTCAGAATATTTGACATAATTCCCTCTGCCTTGAAATAATTAATTTTCTTAATTTTTCTGTCTCCATCTCATTTTCTATAAAGGAGAACATAGTACTATGTTTAACCTGTGTCATGGTTGCTGTGGAGGCTAAAAGAGTTAATACAGGAACAGAATTTAGAATGGTGCCTGGCATATGGTATTTCTCAGTAAATGAAAGCTACTATTGTTTCCTAAAATGTGCTATTCTGTTTCCCCTCCTATCTCAGTGACCCTTTCTAGGTTTGATTTCTGGCTACTCCTCTGCTGTTAGACCTCCAGATGTGGGAGCTCCCCAGAACTGGAGTCCTGGGCCCTTTTCTCTATCAGAACTCTCTCCCTATATGACCCCACAGAGCATCATGTCTTTGATTATCATACATATGTTGATGTCCATAATGTATATCTTCAGATCTTACCTGTCCCTACAATTCCCAACTTAACTGTCTACTTGACATCTTCACTTTTCAGTCTGATAGCACTTCGAATTTAAAATGTCAGAAACAGAATTTTTAGTTTCCCCTGTGGTTTTCCCATTTTGTTTACAGTACTAATACTTGTCCAGTTACTTAAACACTTCGACGGCTATATTTTTCTCATTCACCAATCAAACAGTAAGGTCCTGTTGCTCTACCACTGGGAGTTTTCCTGAAACCTTTCATTCCTCTCCATCTCAACCATGATGACCTCTAGCTTATTGCACAAGGCTCCTAAAAGGTCTCTCATCTTCCATGCTTGGATTTCTAATATCTAGTTTCTACTCAACAACCAGAGTACTCTTTAAAAAACATCTATCCTGCCATGTCATTACCCTATTGAAAGCTTCTGGCTTCCTAAACATCTTACTGTGGCCCACCTGATCCTACTGATCTCGCCCTGACCTGTGCTTTCAACCAGCTATACTACACTTTCCACTTTCTCAGTGAGCTTCAGCCTTACTGGACTATCTATGTTTCTCAAGTCTCCCCTAAGGGCTTTGCACTGCTGTTCCGCCCCTAGAAGGACCCTCCTTCAGATCTTTATCTGATGCCCTTTCTTTTCATGCAGGCCTCTGTCCAAATGCCTTCTACTCAGAGAGGACTTTCCTGATCACTCAATTTAAACTACCCTTCTCTGGTGGTTTCTTATCTAATCACTCTTAATATCTTCATAGCGCTTATCATGATCTAAAATCACCTTATTTATGCATTTCCTTCTTCCTTGTTTATGTTTATTTCTCTCAATAAGAATGCAGTCTCTACAAGATCAGGGATCTTCTCCAGTGCTCAGTCCTCAGTGAGCAGAGCTATGCCTGGCACCTGGTACTTGTTAAATAAATAGTGTTGAATAAGTGCAGGTTCAAGAGGGGATGTTTCTAATTAAATGTGGGAATAATCAAGGACAAGCCATATATTCTCTCTGTTGGTAGCACTATATCTTATAGATGTCCTTTCCTTAAATATAAGTAAACAATACATTCCTTAGAGCATAACAACCCCCTCCAAACTCTACCCCTGGTCAGCATGGACTTGAATACCAAAAATATTGAGTTGCAAAGAATATGGAATACCCATACTAAAGTTTCAAAGAAAAGTCTGTTAAATTCAGTGACTCGATTTCTCAATTTATTTATCTCAGGCTGCTGTGACAAGTTGGACAATCTCCTAATTTTCTCCATTCGTGCATTATTGGTAATAATCTCTGCTTCTTTTCAAGTGTAAGTTGCGCAAATAAAATATTTCCCATGTAAAATGCTTTGTCAGTATGTTGCTGCCATTAATATTACATGTGGCATTTAGATTATTTACAGAAAAAGGGATTGGTGTGGAAAAATCCAAAGTCTCTCTTCTCATGATTATTGCCGTGTATCTTTCATGTGTTTATTCATTCCTTCAACAAATACATACAGAATGCCTAATATGTGCCAGGAAATACGTGTGAGGATAGACAATGAGTTACTAAACATGTACTATGCCCACCCTTTTCTCGATATCATACTAAAGCAAATTATCAATATAGCCAATGATCAACATATCAGAAATATAATAATTTTAACTAGACATTACATATGAGAGTCCTGTAGTATAAAATTTCTTTTCTTTTTCTTGGAAGGGTTGAGCTGGTAATGTATATAAATTTAAATATTCCATCCTGCTGATATTCGATGTACTCTCCGTAACACAGAGATTGTCTTTAAGTTGGGAAAGCTGCCAGAAAACACCATCTACGTCCTAGAAAGCAAATTATAATTAGTGAGTGTTTAAAGGAAGATAAAAAATGCTCAATCAAAATAGTTTCAGTTACATTGCATTATGTCTGGAAAAAAAAGAGATGCTATTGTACAAAGCACATCTAGGGAAAATATTTACTACCCAAAGGTGGTTTCTGATAGTACAGTATAAAGAAAAAATTCCATATTTAAGATAACTTATTCATTATTTAAATTATATTATTATCAAGTTTTCCTTCTTGATCCATTTAGGTTTAAAAGTTTGCCCATCAGGTAAATCTTACCTTACTCACCTGAAACAAAGAAAAGAGATGGTTAGGTTGGATTTTTGAAATAAAATTGCACATGTAGCATGGAAGTTTGCATTGTGAAGGAATTCTACCATAAAACGTTATGAAGCAAACAATTCCATTACTATTTCTTGAGGAAATAAACCCCATAAATGGAAAATATATATTCAAATACTTAAGGCAATTAAACATGTAAAATTAATTATCAAATTTCCATCTGGGGCTCATAGTAATGCTCATAATGATATGAACAGTTTCAATTACAAATAGTCTTATAATTCCCCACATCAGTGAGGTCTCTCATGGGTGAAAGAGGCCAACTTACGCTTATTTTCTAAAGAAAACTGGAGAGAAAATATACATGAATATGTATATTTGTATATATTTATTATGACTATGTAAATATATAAGTATTCACTACAAAATAACTGTCAAGTTGGCAATGCCTGTCAGCTGGGTCTATTAAAAATTTTAAAATGGTAAACAGTGACCTCTCTATTAATATATACTTGAGTTATTTTGTGTTGCATGTAGAAACACACTATTTAAGCGTTGAGGTATTAAATATAGTGAAGAACGTTTTACTAAAATTAGTTTCCTGGTTGTGTTGAGAAATAGAACAAATACTTTTCTGACAGGAGCTGGGGATCCAATGGCTAAATGCTGGGTAGGTAGTGTTATGATAAACAATCCTTTAGTGACATCTAGTGGTGAAATGTAGATTTATCCACTTTTTTCTAACCTAAGATGTTAGTATTGAATACAATCTTGAGAGATGCTGAGATTTGGAGATTGGAATAAAATGGAGTAATTTAGTAAAGTTATTTTCTTTAGAAAAAATACCATAAAACTGGTTAAGAACAAAGGGAAAATCATGAAATAGAAAAAGCAACTTTTACTAAAGATGTTTACATTTTATTGTGAGAAATTTATATGGAGAATAAAATTTAAAACAATTTGTTCACCAACTTATATTATAAATATAGTTTTTTCTGAAGTTATGTTTGCCTGATGTAGATATGCTCCACTTCTGAGTAGAAGTACCACACTTAGTTACTCTGACTAGGCAAATTCCAGAAATGTGGAATTCTAAGAGAATTCAGATGGAACTTGTGTATATATTTTCTATTTTCCATAACCTGCCATTATTCATTATATTTTATAACCATTATATTTTTAGAATGATGGGGTAAAGATGTCCTTATATTTGGTGGCAGCAAATTTTGTTGACCTAGGTTTCTAATTTATATGTTATTTAAGCAAAATAACTTACCAAACAATGAAGTGTTAGATTTTTATTTGACTATAAGGTACAAAATGATCTATATTTTTAACAAATGAACTTAGAGCTTGAGTCAGCACGTTTCAGTGGCAGAAACACAGTGCTGGAGACAGAGCCTGTATTCAGATGTGTATCTACTAACAGAAATCGGGGCAAATTAGTGAATGTCTTTAAGCTTCAACCTTATTTTTAGAATGAACATATTGGACTAGATAAACTCCAAGCTCCCTCTGAATCCCAATCTCATTTGATTTTTATATGACTATCCATATGCTTTATTTACTCTTTGGAAAAAAATTCTATCAAAGAGTAGGAAAAAAATTCACAATTATTCTTCTGTAGTCTGTGTCTACATATTACAAGCGGAACTGGAATTTTCATTAATTATCCAGTTAATTTAATTACTTTAGGCATTTAAGTACAAACTCAATTTTTCATAGCCTCATTTACCTACATTAATGTGTCTATACTGATTAAATTAAATGTTTAGTCTGCACTTTGCTATGTTGATTTAGCCCTGTGAACTGAAAGGGAGATAATGAGACAGTATATAATCATCTAAACTACTAGAGTTTCTCAGGGGAAATACGTGTTTTCTTTACATTAGATAAGTTCCAATGCATTAATCATACTCTAAATGAACAAGGAAATATTTGAAATACATGGTCAAAATTTTAGGACCAGTTATTGGTTTTATTAATTCATTAAAAAATATTTACTGAATGCCTACTACATGCCAAGGGCATTGTGTTTAAGGAGACAATGGAGAACAGCGCACCCAGGTCTTCGCAGAGTGGCCAGCCAGCCTAGCTGGGAGAATTAGCATCGACAGCATTAGAACTAAATGGAGTGGTGTGAGATCCTATAGGGCTTTATAATAATGAGGCCTTAATTTTGTCAGGAAATTTAAGATGCATATTAAAAAGGTATATTTTATCCACTACTTCTAGATGCCTCTAAAACAAAGATTCTCCAGGTGTTTTAGTCTGTCTTCTTGCTAGAACTAAAAATGAGAGCTTTACTAAAATACAGAATTGAAAGACTTTGGGGGTATGATCATTTGCCATGTGTGTCACAAGCAATGGCTTACATTTTTAACAACAGAGGCAATTCAAAGTCACTCTGCAATAATGCTATTCTCACTCAAGTTTGTTCTGATGTTTTGGTGAGTGGGAGAAATTGTCTATACCTTGTGCATCAGGACTTTTACAGGCTTGTGAGAGGGAATAGTTAATGCTGTCTGTCCTAAACATGAAGGTTGAAGAAACCAAAGCCCTTACCTTTGCTTTGGAGTATCTTTTGTAATATTTGATTTTCCTCTGATTTGATGTCATATGATTCTTGGGTTCTTGTGTGTTCCAGAAAAGGGGGCAATTTTTGTCTTCTTGCAAAATATCTACAGATTTTAAAGCTGCACCTGGCATCTTTGGCTCTAGGATTCAGATCCCACAACTCTAATCGAGACCCTAATAAAGACCCACCCCTGCCCTAGTTATGTGATTCCCACAACATGATTTTAAATGTAAAGAAATGGAAGCTGATAAGCAATAGTTCAAAAAGATATATGCACCCTCATGTTCACTACAGCACTATTTACAATACCCAAGACATAGAAATAAACTAAATGTCCATTGATGGGTGAATGAATGAATGGATAAAGAAGATGTGGTGTATATATGCAATGAAATATTATTCAGCCATAAAAAGAATGAAATATTCCCATTGTAGCAACATGGATGGACCTTGAGGGCATTATGCTAAGTGAGATAAGTTAGACAGAAAAAGACAAATAGTGTATGTTCTCACTTATATGTGGGATCTAAAAACAACAACAAAACTAGCTCGTAGATACAGAGAACAGGCTGGTGATTGCCAGAGAAGAGGTAGATGGGGACAAAAATGGGTGAAGGGGGTCACAAACTTTGATTTATAAAATAGTAGTCATGAGGATGTAATGTACAGCATGGTAACTGCAGTTAATAATACTGTATTGCTTATTTTAAAGTTGCTAAGAAAGTCGATCTTAAAAGTTCTCATCACAAGAAAAAAAAATCTGTAATATGCATGGCGATGGGTGTTAACCAGACTTATCCTGGTGATCATTTTGCAATATGCACAGATACTGAATCATTATGTTGTATACCTGAAACTAATACAAAGTTAAATGTCCATTATACATAAAAAAAGGAAAAGAAATGGACGCTGTGAGAGGCTGAGTGACATAGAGCTAACAACATTGGAAAAATAAAGACAAAGCAAAACAAAAGAGTACATAACCCTCCAAATGAGAATGTCCTTGTTTTAGAGTCTTCTTTTTTATCTTCATTAAAGTATTTGTAACTTCTTTCTTCAGCGTGAATCATGGCAATATATATGTAATTTTTCTGTTTCTTTTTCTGCCTGGCATTGCAGAATATACATTTTTCCACATTGCTAAGGATTATATTTACATTTGTTGTCCTGTATAATAATCCATCAGAAGATACGTCATAGCTTAATCATTGTGTGCATGTGTGTATAAATATAATTTTCTGTTTTATATCTTTCTATTGTTTACTATTAAGAAAAATGATTTCAGGAATATCTTTGAGTTTGTTACTCCCATATATTTGCTTTTTTTTTATTACAATAGCGCCCAGAAACTGAAATTCAATTGATCAGTGGATAGGAATATTTGATGGCTCTTGGTAGGGATCGTCAAACTGCTTTTCAAAAGAAACCTTCAACAGTTTACAGTATCATTAGTGCCTATTTTCCTACAACGCCTCGTAATTACGGGTTAAACTTGGTTTTTTTTTTTTTTCTTTGCGGCACTTGGGCCTCTCACTGTTGTGGCCTCTCCCGTTGCGGAGCACAGGCTCCGGACGCACAGGCTCAGCGGCCATGGCTCACGGGCCCAGCCGCTCTGCGGCATGTGGGATCTTCCTGGACCGGGGCACGAACCCGTGTACCCTGCATCGGCAGGCAGACTCTCAACCACTGCGCCATCAGGGAAGCCCTAAACTTGTTTTTCCTTCTTTTGCTAGTTTGCTGAGTGAAAATTTTTGTCTCTGTTTCAATTTTCATTTCTTCACTAAAAAATATATTTGCGTATGGTTTCTTGTCTATCTGTTAGTATTTAAATTTTTTCTTCAGGTTTCCCATAAGTTTTCATATTTTTTGGCAAAAAAAATCTCCTACTGTATTATTTGCCTTTAATGTTTGTAGATAACAGCTTAAGTTTTCTCTAATCTCTTTTCCTTTATGAGTTTTCAGACTTACAATGTCCCCTCTGTCCCCTCTAGAGTGTTGATAGATATTTAGCTCTAATTTCTATTAGTTGTACATTGTTTCATTTTGAGTATTTTAATTTTTAATCAATATAAATTAGCTTTAGTATTTAATGCGAGATATTTGCCTAAGCTGATTCTCTCCCCAGTTGATAAACGATAATTCCAGCCTTCATTACTATATGCTTTCTTCACTCTGATTTAATCACGCTTTCTTTGTCACATAAAAGTTTTTATCAGCGCCAATGTCTGTGTCTTGTTTAAGGTGTCTATTTTCCTTCTTAGCTCAGGTTTCATCCTGTTACATTCTTTGCCCATCACTGACCTTGACGAATATTCATTGAATGATGGTTATCATTTTTCCTATGATGCCTGCTGATAAGCTAATTGGCACTCAGATCTTCTGACATCAAGTCTAGATGTCTGTCTTTTACATTTTGTTCCTTTGCTCATTTCAATGCAATTTTGTTCAAATGTCTCCTAAATATGTTTGATCTCAGATGTATCATGTGAGGACTTCTGAAAACCCAGCTTCATTCTTTTGATACAGAATTTTTTCCAAGAAAAGCTCCATGTCTGCCTATTTGTGAGTTACTTAACATTCGATCAATTAGCAACAAGACACTGACTCAGAAACAAAGAAAAAGTTTTAACAAAATGGCATGAACAGATGACAAATCTGGGAAAGAAAGCCTCTTTTTTCCTATTTAGCCTACTGACCCTTTTTACTGGGCTGAAATAGGGATGATTTCAAAGACGCTCTTATGCTATTGCATGAAATTATTCTGTGCTGTTTATGGATGAATACAAGCTAGCCATTCAGTGAAGAAACTCTGCCACTGTCTTAAACCCAAAAGAACAATTCAAGGATAACTGACTTGATATCCTGTATTATATCCTAAGCATAAAATATTTGCAGTCCTAGTCTGAAGTATACAATTGAAAAGTAAAGCAGAAAAGACATGTGAATATAAATTCAGTTATTAATACTACTCGTATCATTAAACACAGTCTATTTGAAAACACTCCCAGGATATAAGTGGTGATTTATTTGTTTGGGGAGGTATGTATGGAAATTCCTCCTCCTTCTCACTAAACAATCTCATTTGAGTTCTTCATGTTCAGTAAATTCTAAGCACTGGGGAATACATTTTCCTTCCTATAACTCAACGTGGTTTGCATTAGTCCTTAATAAATATATTATGATATGCTATATACTTCCATTTGCAGTTTCAGAAATCATTGTGTAGCTTCCTGCCAACCACCTCCAAAATGAAAAAATAGGCTCTTGCACTCAAGGTGAGTAACTGTGTATCTTTTAAAATTGAATTATTAGCCTTTTAAAAAGTTAATCATCCTCACTTGTGCACCAACCTCGACAGAGTACTGACCTCCTCTAAGCGTTTTTGAAGGTTGTTCAAAGTGGTGGTGACATTTTCAAGTCGCCTTTCAAAGGCATTCGTTTTTGAACCAACAGGATTCTGTAGCTGCTAAAAAGAAGCATCACAAAGACAGTATACCAGGCAAAAACAGTGAGATTATTAGTTGGATTGCAGGTAAAATTACTTGAAGCTGTTTGATTCTTGAGTTTCTCCATAAAGGCTTAATGTTTTTCAGTAAGGTGCCAGTGGTATTTTAGCAGTAAAATACTGATGCCCAATGGAGAGACAAATAAAGCCTTGTTCATCTCCTTTGAAGAAATAGGAAAGAGTTGCTTATTCTAAGAAATTGTCCACATTGAAGAATTCATTCAATTTTAACTCATATAAATTCATATCTCTATATTGTCCATCTAAAACAGAAATTATCAACATAGTTGTATAAATACGTTAAAAGTTTTCTGTTGTAATCTCTTTTTGTTGTGGTTGATTATTGGAAACTAGCTGCAGGCAAATACTTGTTTCTTAGGTCATCAGACTCTCATCACTAAGTAAATATCTATCATTTGTTTACAAATAATTATATTTGTGACATTAAAATAAACCTATAAAAGATATGTTTTTCATCCTAAAGGGAACAAGTTATTGTGGGCTTTTCCCCTCATAATTTGGTGTGGTTGGGCTGAGTCAACGCTTAGCTGATTTTCTAATATTAAATAATTAGATGTGCTTTAACAATTAAAAAACATGAACAAGCCATTAGTGCTGGTGTACTAAATCATAGTCCGTGTAAATGAGTCTTTCTAAAATACCACTGATGTCAGTGGAAATCAGAACCTTAGGCCTGTAGCATTCTTGTCAGCAGAAAGCAATGTGGATGCTGCCCAACAGGAATGAATGGATTCTTATTCACAACTCAGATAAATTCAATAGCCTATACTGAGAGCTCAAGAGCCACATTGAAAAAAAATTGAAAAGGGAACCATGATGGACATGATATGGAAATTCAAATTAACAGCATTTTTTCATTAATTTATTCAGTGATTCCATTCAACATGTACTTATAGAATGGCTACTATACGCTAGGCACTTTGCAAGAGTATTTTTCTTACATTTTGAGAAAAATAAAAGATATCAATGTTCTATTATTTGAGATAGGAACAGATGAAGGGGGTTGGGTGTTTTTTTTTCTTTACATTTTTTTCCTTTGAGGTACAGTTGATAATGGGCGGTTTTTAGCATAATTTTAATTAGCACATTTCCCCCAGAATATCAGGTCTCTCTGTACACAAATTTGAAGTGAGCAAGATGGGTGGAACAGAGAAAATGCTAAGAGGAACAGAGTCTTCTCAGGTTGTATTTGAGATTTGCTGCTACTTGAAGACCACTGAAAACTCTCTTGGTGTTTGAGGGAGAGCTTCTCCTTTCCTCACCATAGAGGATAAATAACCTACATTTATTTTATCTGTACAATGTCCCAGGAAACTAGAAATTTCTGGTTTAGTATCTGCTCTTGCTAAAGATTAGGCAATGGAGAAATTTCTAACCATATTAGTGAGATAATGAGAAAGATGAAAATTGGAAGTGGTCACTCAGAATCTGATTAAATGTAAAAATGCATAAGTTTACTTTACACCTTAGTTACAATTGATTCTGTGGGGGGAACCAATGCTGGTGGATATATCCAGGAAGGAGGATAGATAGATAAGCAGTCATATCACCCATATATGAACTTGGTAAGTAAACTGTTGAAGCTCAGATACAAATTCATACAGGCGTGACCTAATTTTCTCAGTATAACATACCAATCCCAACTGCCAGATTCTTGGCTACTCTGTGATTGGGCCATGTATATTAATTGAGCTGAAATGATAAAGTCTGGCTAAATAGTGTATTGGGAGTGGGGAAGTTGGTTCTTTTATGACTGTATAAAGATTTTTCATGTTTTGCTTTAAAAAATTATTGGAGTATAGTTGATTTACAATGTTGTGTTAGTTTCAGGTGTACAGTAAAGTGAATCAGTTATACATATACATATATCCACTCTTTTTTAAGATTTTTTTCCCCATATAGGTTATTACAGAGTATTGAGTAGAGTTCCCTGTGTTATAGAGTAGGTCCTTTTGTCACTATTTTCCTATTTGGTATAACTCTGAACATCGTCCATCCTATTTTTTAAAAGGCAGCTCTTTATTTCACCCAAACTATGAACCCATTAAGATTTCAATAGCAAATGTGGCTATTTTCTTGCTTAATACAAGTACAAATAACTCAGGCCAATATTCCATAGGAAATGTAAGCTGCATTTAGGCACTGCTATTCTAGGACTAGACACTGTTATCACTTTGTACCACTTTGTTGCCAAAAATTTCCATGGGAAACTAAAACTGGCTTTCACTGAAGTTTTCTCAGTCTTTAAATTTGTGGACAGAGATTATTAAGGATTACACTGCACTAATTAACATCAACTAGTTAATGTATAAAGATTTATGTAGTAATACTACTAAGAGAATCAAGTCACTAGGAATGGGTTATTGATGCATAAGATAATGCCTTCAAGAGGAAGGAAACAGAGATGTGTTCTGGTCACTCTTCCTCCCCCCGCCCCCATTTTAACATACTCCGTAAATATTTTATATCTCTAGATGAATAGTCCCCTGCTACAGACAATTGAATGATAAGCATTCTCTTGTATGAAAATGAATTAGTTTTATTACCAGGATCTAATAGTGGCCTCAATAGAAACTAGCTCCAACTATCTATTTCTTGGCAGAAGAAATAATTACATATAAAATATTCTAAAGTGAAGGTTAACATAGGGAAAATGTTTGGCTTGTTTACAATTCATTGCGAATTAATATACAGAGGCTCATCCGTTGTTCTGCATGGTTTATTGGGCATCTTCATATAGTTTAAGGGGCAATGGGTAGAACCCTATAAATATGTTCCAAGCTAAAATTATTCCGGCATGCACTATGGCTTGGAATTGTGAAGGCTAGCTTGCCCAGTTGTTGCTGTATAAGATAACACCCAGAATTGCTGTCTGATGATCATCTTAGTCTTACCCGCGGGTATTACTTGGCTCACATGGGAGCAGAGGTGATCAGCCCTAGTCAGGTACATGCCCTTTTAAAATTTTTACAAGAAGATGTCATCCCGCTCCCAGCGCACCTGCCTATTGAAGCAGACAGCACTGCACTGACCTCCCACAGTGAAAGCCACTGTACTCAGGGTCCTTTCCAGGAGTATAATCTTGACCTGTCTTTCAATAGCTTTCAAACGCTTGGTTAAGATAAGCAATAGTCATAAAGGACTGCATGGAGATGATATTATCCATCCATTCATCTAGATATGTATTTTTCAAACATTTTTAGTAGCAGGATAATTTTATCAAGTGGGATTTTATGTGCATCCTGATAAATAAAGTGGATTAAAAGAGGAGTCTACCCAAAGCGAGTCTCTTTTGAATGAGATGGGACCCATGATGCCTTCCATGGAATCCACAGCTCTGCAATGAACAGTTTGAAAACCGCTGCTCTAGATCTGGGGTTGCAAGTCCAAATGTCTTTAGAGGCCTGCTCGGGTGAAGGTATATGAGTCTGTGTCTAAGAAACTTTGGGAGTAGTGAGGGATACATATAAGAAACAAAGATAATATTTGAGTGAAAGCCCTTGGGGAGGTATGTATCTTCTTGTTATAGTATATGCGTACGTGTGTGTGTGTGTCTGTGTGTGTGTCTGTGTGTGTGTGTATACACCTTGGAGGATAACTGACAAAACTATATAATGTAGGAACATTATTTAATCTCTCCCATTTTTAAAATAGAAATATTATTATGTAGCAAACAAGTTTGTTGGATAATTAATTGATATCATGCATATGAAATACTTATTAGAGTGCTTGGCACAAAATAAGCATTCCATAACTATTTTGTAGTAACACTTATTTTATAACTGGAAGAATACATGCCAATATGAGAGCTAATGAAGATCATCAATTATGTTTTAGGAATTGATAGCTTTATTTTTTACCTTATAATTCCATTTTTATTCACTGAGCTATTGTGAAATAAATTACATACATCATTACATTTCATCTCTAACCACCTCCAATGTACATCTTTACAAAAATAAGAGCACACATACATCTACAATAGCATTAACACATCTGAAAATAAAAATTTCTAAATGCCATCCACTCCCCAGTCCACTGTCAATCTTTGTCATTTGTCCCCAAAAGGTCATTCACAGTGTTTGTCCAAATAAGCAACTTTAAATGGAAAAATGCCATTTTTTTAGAGTTGCTTTCTATATACTCTAAACATCATTTGGCCATTTTTAGCAATTAATTTCATACAAGTTGGCTAGTAGAACAGGACAAATGTTAGGCAAAGGGAAAGGGCAAGGAAGAGACCTGGCTAGAACAGTCTGTTAATGTGAGTTGACAGTCAGAGCATGCTGTTCATTGCAATTGGTATTTTAGCAGTTGGAATCCAATGTCACAGGATCAGGAATCATACTTTTAGAATTGATTTCAGCAAGTAATATGACAATGAACAATAATACGAACCTGAGAATTGACATCATAGAACAGATAATTCACGACTGTTTCCATAGAAAGAAACTCGTCTGATAACTTATGCATGTAATGGTGCAGCTGGATGATTTTGTCTTTCATCTCAGGAAGTTCCAGTGTAGTAGACATGTTCAGTTTGTGAACATATTCAAATAGAGAGGAGACATCCTATGAGGTGAAAAACAGAGGAGAATAGAAAGCAAAGAAGTTATTTTTTAAAAAGTTTATAATGTTTTCTGTGTAATTGACTGAATTACAGTCTAACTAAAAAGACTCAGTACTAGGAAAATACATTGATGCAAAGGAATAAAATTTTAGTAAAATCAATGCAGTTTAAAATTTAAATCTTCTATTAGAAAATGATAAGGCAAATTGTTATTTTTTGATTTTCAAATGTGAGTGCTGTTTGCTTTGATTTTTGAGCTGTTGACACCTATTTTGAGCTATTTCCACCACTTGTGGTTTTGTACTTTATGAGAGACTGACAGCAATCAGAGAAAAGATAAACAAGAATAAAACTGAGCATTGATTGTCTAAGTTACTTTAGCCTGAGGTTTTCCAAGCTAGCCATTAATTGGAGTGAATTCCCAAAGATTTCTGATCTTTGAAGGTAAGACTAAAATTGTTAGTCATCTCTTCCCCTCTCCTAATTCCCCATCACACACACTCACACACACTCACACTCACACAGTCCTTGTTAGAAATAATTTGACAACTTCAAGAATCATCAGTATGATTTACTCTATCATAGGAAGCAATTGACTTATTATGGGTTTGGGGAGCTGAAATCAAGTCAGATGTTTTAACCATTCCCTCTTAGTGTCCTTCCTTGTTTCCTCTGCTCCATGTTTTCTCACTCTAAACGTTCTTTCTGAGTGATCACATTCATTATGTTTCAAGTATGTTAGGTTTTCTTATTCAAAAATATGATTAATTCGAGAAATAATGGAGCACCTATTATATATCAGGCACTTCTATAGGCACTAAGGATCCAATAGTAAACAAGACAGACAAGCATATCTATCCTCATGGATCTTGCATTACAGAGCGGGGAGAGAGAAAATAACCAAAATCAACAAGTGAGAAATATAATATGCAATGGAGAAAAATAAAGTCAAGAAGGAAGAAAGGGAGTTCTGGTGAAGTGGGAGTGGAGAAAGGAGTCACAGTTATAAATAGGGTAGATGGGGAAAGCTTTGACTATGCTGGATGCCTTGTTTGGGGACTCTATTTACTAGAGCAAGGGGGAGAATTATATGTATACTTACTTTTTTTTAAAGAGCAGTTTTAGATTTATAACAAAATTGAGAGGAAGGACAGAAATTTCCCACATACTTCTCCATCCAGTACATCCATAGCATCCCCCATTATCAACATCACTCACCAGGATGACACTTTTTTTTTTTTTTTACCAAGTATGAACCTACATTGACACATCACTATTACCTAAAGTCCATAGTTGGGGGTGAGTTATGGTGTTGTACACTCTATAGGTTTGGAGAACTATATAATAACCTATGTCTACCACTACAGTGTCATACATAGTTTCACTTCCCTAAAAAAATCTCCGTGCTTTGCCTATTCATCCCTCCCCAAAACTCCTGGCAACCACTGATCTTTCTACTGACTCCACAGTTTTACCTGTTCCAGAATGTCATACAGTTGGAATCATACTGTAAGTAGCCTTTTTGGATTGATTTCTTTCACTTGGTAACATGCACTTAAGCTTCCTCCTTGTCTTTTTGTGGGTTGATAGTTCATTTATTTTTAGCAGTGAATAATATTCAGTTATCTGGATGTACTACGGTTTATCCAGTCACATACTGGAGGACATCTTGATAGCTTCCAAGTTTTGGTAATTATGAACAAAGCTGCTATAAACATCTGTGTGCAGATTTTTGTATGGACATAAATTTTCAACTCCTTTGGGTAAATACCAAGGAGTATAATTGCTGGATCACGTGGTAAGAGTACGTTTAGTTTTGTAAGAAACCACAAAACTATCTTCCAAAGTAGCTCTACCACTTTGCATTCCCAGGAGCAATACATGAGAGTTCCTGTTGCTTCACGTCCTTGACAGTGTTTGGTGTCATCAGCGTTCCAGATGTTGGCCATTCCAATAGATGTGTAGTGGTATCTCATTGTTTTAATTTGCATTTCCTTGATGACATATAATATGGAACATCTTATGCTTATTTGTGTGTTTGCTTATATGCTTATTTTCCATCTGTATGTCTTCTTTGGTGAGATGCCTCTTAAGGTCTTTGGCCCATTTTTAATCTAAGTTTTTTCTTTCTCATTGTTAAGTTTGAAGAGTTATTTGTATATTTTGGATAATCTTTTATCAAATGAATCTTTTGCAAATATTTTCTCTCAGTTCATGTCTTGTCTTCTTATTCTCTTGATATTGTCTTTTGCAGAGTAGAAGTTATTAATTTTAATAAAATCTAGCCTATCAATTATTTTTTTCATAAATCATGTCTTTGGTGTCGTATCTAAAAAAACATCACCATACCCAGGGTCATCTAAGCTTTATTTTATGTTATCTTCTAGGAGTTTTACAGTTTTGAATTTTACATTTAGGTCTATGATCTATTTTTTTTTTTTTTTTTTGCGGTACGCGGGCCTCTCACTGTTGTGGCCTCTCCCGTTGCGGAGCACAGGCTCCAGACGCGCAGGCCCAGCGGCCATGGCTCACGGGCCCAGCGACTCCGCGGCATGTGGGATCTTCCCAGACCAGGACACGAACCCGAATCCCCTGCATCGGCAGGCGGACTCTCAACCACTGTGCCACCAGGGAAGCCCTATGATCTATTTTTAATTAATTTTTTTAAGGGGTGTAAAGTCTGTGTCTAAATTAACTTTTCACATGTGGATATCCAGTTTTTCCAGCACCATTTGTTAAGGAGTCTGTCTTTGCTACAATGTACTGCCTTTGCACTTTTGTCAAAGATCAGCTGACTATATTTATGAAGATCTATTTCTGGTCTCTCTATTATGTTCTATTGATCTATTCATCCATTCTTTCACCAATACCACATTATCATGATTACTGCAGCTTTATAGTAAGTTTTGAAATTGGGTAGCATCAGTCCTCCCACTTTATTCTTCTCCTTCAATATTGTGTTGGTTATCCTGGATGGTTTATAATGTTTTCTACAAAGGCTCAAATGGGCTAGACTTTGTTTTGACTTTCATCAACTAGGATGAGAAGCCAGTTGATGGTGGCTGAGTTGAAGCCAGTTAGGAAGTTACTGCCATATTTAAGCAAGCTCTGAGCAAGGATATTGCAGTAGGTGTAAGGGGGACATGGTCAGGTTCTGAAAATATTTTGAATGTAGAACCAACAGAATATGGATATTAGGGAAAGGAAAGTTTCAAATTGTCATCTGAAGTTTTTGACCTGAGAAAATATGCGAGTGGAGTTACTATTGAAAAGTGAGATGTAAAGAGTTCCAAAGGAGCAAGCTGTGTGTGTGTGTGTGTGTGTGTGTGTGTGTGTGTGTGAGAGAGAGAGAGAGAGAGAGAGAGAGAGAGAGAGAGAGAGAGAGAGAAAGAGTCAAGTGGGACATTTTGTTTGCAATGCCTATTGAACATACAAATGGTGATGCTGCGTAGAAAATCTTGAATATAACAGGCTGAGGTTCAGGGGTGAGTTCATGAGTAGAGATATCAATTTAGGAATTGTCAGCAGAGTATCTCGAGCCATGAGATTGAATGAGATCACTAAGTGAGTGCAGATAGAGAAGAGGTCCAATGGGTGAGCTCTGAGACACTTCACTCTTTAAAGATTGGAAATATGCTATGCAAACAACAAAGAAGATGAAGAAGGAAACGTCACTGAGATAAGAGGAAAACCAGGAAATGATGGTGACCTAGGAAGCAAGTGAAAAAATATTTTGAGAAAGACAACATGATATACAGAATCAAATGCTATTGATAGGTCAAATAAAATGATGGCTGATATTTACCTTTGGATTTTGGACTACAGGGTAATTGGCAACTTAACTAAAGCTGTTCTTTTGTAGTGTGTGAGGAAAAACCTACCTGGAGTGGGCTCAAGAGGGCATGAGAGGTGTGGAGACAATGAGTGTAGACAACTCTTTTGAGAAGTTTAGCTAAAAAAAGAAGACAGGACAGCTGTGGAGAGGGTTGGGAGAAACAAGAGAATATATTCAATTTTTAAGGTAGGAGAAATAACAGCATGTTCATATATAGATGAAATAGTCCAGTAGAGAGGGAAAATTGAAGCTTGAGAGACACAGGAGAAATTTTGGGTTGAGTAGATAAGAGGAGACAAGACTTAGTACACAAGTGAAAGGTTTAACTTTAACTAAAAGCACAAGCACATCAGCCACAGTAATAGAAGAGAAATCATAGGGCACAGATGCGGGAAGTGGGGAGATAGAACGGTGCAAGTATGCAGATGTAAACTTCAGATTATTTCCTTTCATTTAATGAAATAAAGTCATTGACCCAAAGTAATGGCGGAATTGATGTGAGGTTTTGAGGAAAGAAATACTTATAGCCTAGTTATCAGGAGAGTGGCTTAGTAAATGGACAAGAGAACTATAGTATTTTAGCGGGGCAGTATTAGGAAGCCACCTGCTGGAAGACATGATGAATTTTAAAGTGGCTGTGATCTGCATGTGCTGTCATCACTGCGTTCTGTCATCGAAGTGCAGGTCTAGAGTGGGTAGAGAGAGCTAGTGTGTGGGTTTTGCTAAGTGAATATCACAAAGGAAGAGAGAGGGATGATTAAAATAATTGGCCAGTGATTATAAGCTGGTGAATTGACTGAATAAAGTGAAGTGAGAGGAAACTGGGAGGCAGTGGAAATGTAATATGATCAAAGTATGACTATTTTTTTCTGGGGTTAAAGGATTGTTGCCATTGGTGTACATATTAGTTTCCTACTCCTGCTGTAGCAAATCACCACAGACATAGCAGTTTAAAACAGTACAAATTTATTATGTTATACAATACAATCTTGGATGTGACAAGTCCAAAACTTGTCTCATTGGGCTAAAATCAGAGTGATGGCAAGGTTGAACTTCTTTCTGAGGCTGCAAGAAAGAATCCACTTTTTGTTTGTCCATGTTCTGCCTATTATATTTCCAAGTTATTTCCCAGATGAGTCCCCACTTTTCCACCTTCATAACTGCTGACCTATAGTACATACCCTCTTTTCATTAGTTGCAAGAGATATTAAAAAAATTTTCTAAAATGCCTTTTTGTCTCTAATCTCACTTCCAATTAACCAACTTAGCTAGTGAAAAGAGGTATGGATTCTTTTTTTTAGAAATTTTATTTTTTGCTGTATTGGGTCTTCTTTAAAATTTAATTTAATTTATTTTTTTATACAGCAGATTCTTATTAGTTATCCATTTTATACATATTAGTGTATACATGTCAATCCCAATCTCCCAATTCATCCCACCACCACCCCCACCACCATTTTCCCCCCTTGGTGTCCATACGTTTGTTCTCTACATCTGTGTCTCAATTTCTGCCCTGCAAACCGGTTCGTCTGTGAGGTATGGATTCTTAAGTCAGATATTTCTCAGTTTGCATACTGACTTTGAAACTTACCGTTGGACAAGAGAAAAATAATTAAAGCTATAAGATTTTAAACTTTCCTCACCTGTCAAAATGGGACACAACCAAAATTACCCTTTTTATAAGATTATTGCTAGAATTAAATGAAATAGCACCTAGCTAATTTATGGTGTTAAATGATGTCCAATTAATGTTAGTTTCCTTCTTCCTCTTATATTTCTAGTCTTTCTATAATGCAGATTTGAATGTGTTATTCTACCATGAAAAACAAAATCTAAAATAGATTCTCCCTGACTATAGAATGGAAAACAATTCTCTACCATGGCATACAAATTTCAATGATCTGGCCGTTTTGTACCTTTTCCTCTTCTACCCTCAGTCTCAGCTGGTGGACTTAAGTTACAGGAACCCCATTGGCACTAAACCACCTGGCTCAATTTCTAAGTAGTACAGCGTCCTGGAAATGGGCTAACAAAGAAACTGACAATAGCTCACCAAAAATCTATTTCTTTTGTGTTGTAGCAGAAACTTACCAGCTGCAATCATTATCTGTGCTCTCTCACTCCTTATATTCTTTATATGTTTCAATCTTCTGCAACAAAATGGGGCCCTGCTTCTGAGTGCTGGGTAGCAGAATTTACATAGAAGTGATTCATGTCATTTCTAGTCTTGTCCCTTAAAGCTCTACATTATCCTCCATGCTCACTTTTTCTTTCTTTGTCTGCAGGCCAGATGTGGAGCCTATAAGTTACAGGAGTTTAGATCCGTGACTGTTTACATGACCAGTGTCCCCCCTCCAACCCACATTAGGTTGTGATGCAAATAAGAATGAAGCTTTTTTGGGCATGATAATCCATTGACTTTTTTTGTTGATTCTAAAACTGTTGTTCTACTAGACACACACAAAAATTGAGGGGAGCTTGCAACTGTAATAAACCCTAAGCTATGTGTCAGTCGTTCCGTGGTTGGGCAATGGGCTACAAAGGAGCAGCTGTAACAGGATGACAGTTGAGATCCATCCTTTATCATGGCCAAATGTTTGGTAAAAATATAACTTTTGATGATGAGAAAGGCAGACCTCAAGCCTGCCAATACTGTCTCTGTGAAAAGAGGTTGGAAAACAGAACATCATTCATGAGTAGTGGTTGCTGTTGGATGAGTTTGGCCAGGTATTGCAAGAGACAGCAGGGCTCAGAAAATAGTGGGCCTATTTGTTACCAAAAAAGAACAGAAGAATTTTGGAGGCCTTTCTAAGGAAGGAAAGCCAATTGATTCTGAACTTTTATAAGAGACATAAAAGGTAAGATTGAAAAGAAACTTTGAGCACTAAAATCCCAGTGAGACTTTTCAGTTGAAGTGAGTTACTGAGCCCCACAGACAAATCAAATTAAAGGTACCTTCTAATTTGGCCTATTGTCCCACCTGGCATCAAGGTGGCCCATTAAGTTGAGAGATGAGGTTTAAGGATGAGCAAGCACAGAAACAGAGTGAGGTCTAGGACAGTACCTTGTGTGTGGTTACTGGCATGTGAAAGTCAAATAAATCAGATGCCTATTACTACATATTTTTTAACATCTTTATGGAGTATAATTGCTTTACTATGATGTATTAGTTTCTGCTTTATAAAAAAGTGAATCAGTTATACATATACATATGTTCCCAAAAGTCTTCCCTCTTGCATCTCCCTCCCTCCCACCCTCCCTATCCCGCTCCTCTAGGTGGTCACAAACCACCTAGCTGAACTCCCTGTGCTATGCGGCTGCTTCCCACTAGCTATCTATTTTACGTTTGATAGTGTATATATGTCCATGCCACTCTCTCACTTTGTCACAACTTACCCTTCCCCCTCCCCATATCCTCAAGTCCATGGTCTAGTAGGTCTGTGTCTTTATTCCTGTCTTACCCCTAGGTTTTTCATGACCTTTTTTTTTCTTAGATTCCATATATATGTGTTAGGATACGGTATCTGTTTTCCTCTTTCTGACTTACTTCACTCTGTATGACAGACTCTAGGTCCATCCACCTCACTACAAATAACTTAATTTCGTTTACTTTTATGGCTGAGTAATATTCCATTGTATATATGTGCCACATCTTCTTTATCCATTCATCTGTCAATGGACACTTAGGTTGCTTCCATGTCCTGGCTATTGGAAACAGAGCTGCAATTAACATTTTGGTACATGACTCTTTTTCAATTATGGTTTTCTCAGGGTATATGCCCTGTAGTGGGATTGCTGGGTCATATGGTAGTTCTATTTGTAGTTTTTTAAGGAACCTCCATACTGTTCTCCATAGTGGCTGTATCAATTTACATTCCCACCAACAGTTCAAGAGGGTTCCCTTTTCTCCACACCCTCTCCAGCATTTATTGCTTCTAGATTTTTTGATGATGGCCATTCTGACTGGTGTGAGATGATATCTCATTGTAGTTTTGACTTTCATTTCTCTAATGATTGATGAAGTTGGGCATTCTTTCATGTGTTTGTTGACAATCTGTGTATCTTCTTTGGAGAAATGTCTATTTAGGTCTTCTGCCCATTGTTGGATTGGGTTTTTTTTTTTTTTTTTAATTGAGCTGCATGAGCTGCTTGTAAATCTTGGAGATTAATCCTTTGTCAGTTGCTTCATTTGCAAATATTTTCTCCCATTCTGAGGGTTGTCTTTTGGTCTTGTTTATGGATTCCTTTGCTGTGTAAAAGCTTTTAAGTTTCATTAGGTCTCATTTGTTTATTTTTGTTTTTATTTCCCTTTCTCTAGGGGGTGGGTCAAAAAGGATCTTTCTGTGATTTATGTCATAGAGTGTTCTGCCTATGTTCTCCTCTAAGAGTTTGACAGTGTCTGGCCTTACATTTAGATCTTTAATCCATTTTCAGTTTATTTTTGTGTATGGTGTTAAGGAGTGTTCTAATTTCATTCTTTTACATGTAGCTGTCCAGGTTTCCCAGCACCACTTATTGAAGAAGCTGTCTTTTCTGCACTCTATATTCTTGCCTCCTTTATCAAAGAAAAGGTGACCATATGTGTGTGGGTTTATCTCTGGGCTTTTTATCCTGTTCCATTGATCTATATTTCTGTTTTTCTGCCAGTACCATACTGTCTTGATTACTGTAGCTTTGTAGTATAGTCTGAAGTCAGAGAGCCTGATTCCTCCAGCTCCATTTTTCATTCTCTAGATTGCTTTGGCTAGTCGGGGTCTTTTGTGTTTCTATACAAATTGTGAAATTTTTTGTACTAGTTTTGTGAAAAATGCCAGTGGTAGTTTGATAGGAATTGCATTGAATCTGTAGATTGCTTTGGGTAGTAGAGTCATTTTCACAATGTTGATTCTTCCAACCCAAGAACATGGTATATCTCTCTATCTATTTGTATCATCTTTAATTTCTTTCATCAGTGTCTTATAATTTTCTGCATACAGGTCTTTTGTCTCCTTAAGTAGGTTTATTCCTAGATATTTTATTCTTTTTGTTGCAGTGGTAAATGGGAGTGTTTTCTTAATTTCGCTTTCAGATTTTTCATCATTAGTGTATAAGAATGTCAGAGATTTCTGTGCATTAATTTTGTATCCTGCTACTTTACCAAATTCATTGATTAGCTTTAGTAGTTTTCTGGTAGCATCTTTAGGACTCTCTATGTATATTATCATGTCATCTGCAAACAGTGACAGCTTTACTTCTTCTTTTCCAATTTGGATTCCTTTTATTTGTTTTTCTTCTCTGATTGCGGTGGTACAACTTCCAAAACTATGTTGAATAATAGTGGTGAGAGTGAGCAACCTTGTCTTTTTCCTGATCTTAGTGGAAATGGTTTCAGTTTTTCACCATTGAGGACGATGTTGGCTGTGGGTTTGTCATGTATGGCTTTTATTATGTTGAGGAAAGTTCCCTCTATGCCTACTTTCTGCAGGGTTTTTATCATAAATGGGTGTTGAATTTTGGCAAAAGCTTTCTCTGCATCTATTGAGATGATCATATGGTTTTTCTCCTTCAATTTGTTAATATGGTGTATCACGTTGACTGATTTGCATATATGGAAGAATCCTTGCTTCTCTGGAATAAACTCCACTTGATCATGGTGTATGATCCCTTTAATGTGCTGTTGGATTCTGTTTGCTGGTATTTTGTTGAGGATTTTTGCATCTATGTTCATCAGTGATATTGGTCTGTAGTTTTCTTTCTTTGTGACATCTTTGTCTGCTTTTGGTATCAGGGTGATGGTGGCCTTGTAGAATGAGTTTGGAAGTGTTCCTCCCTCTGCTAATATTTGGAAAATGTTGAAAAGGATGGGAGTTAGCTCTTCTCTAAATGTTTGATAGAATTCTCCTGTGAATCCATCTGGTCCTGGGCTTTTGTTTGTTGGAAGATTTTTAATCTCAATTTCAATTTCAGTTTCAATTTCAGCTTGTGATTGGTTTGTTCATATTTTGTATTTCTTCCTGGTTCAATCTCAGCAGGTTGTGCATTTCCAAGAATTTTTCCATTTCTTCCAGGTTGTCCATTTTATTGGCATAGAGTTGCTTGTAGTAATCTCTCATGATCCTTTGTATTTCTTCAGTGTCAGTTGTTACTTCTCCTTTTTCATTAATACATCTATTGATTTGAGTCTTCTCCCTTTTTTTCTTGATGAGTCTGGCTAATGGTTTATCGATTTGGTTTATCTTCTCAAAGAACGAGCTTTTAGTTTTATTGATCTTTGCTATCGTTTCCTTCACTTCTTTTTCATTTATTTCTGATCTGATCTTTATGATTTCTTTCCTTCTGGTATCTTTAGGGTTTTTTTGTTCTTCTTTCTCTAATTGCTTTAGGTGCAAGGTTAGGTTGTTTATTTGAGATGTTTCCTGTTTCTTAAGATAGGATTGTATTGCTATAAACTTCCCTCTTAGAACTGCTTTTGCTGCATCGCATAGGTTTTGGGTCGTCTTGTCTCCATTGTCATTTGTTTCTAGGTATTTTTTGATTTCTTTGTTGATTTCTTCAGTGCTCTCTTGGTCAATTAGTAGTGTATTGTTTAGCCTCCATGTGTTTGTATTTTTTACAGATCTTTTCCTGTAATTGATATCTAGTCTCATAGCATTGTGGTTGGAAAAGATACTTGATACGATTTCAATTTTCTTAAATTTACCAAGGCTTGATTTGTGACCCAAGATATGATCTATCCTGGACAATGTTCCATGAGCACTTGAGAAAAATGTGTATTCTGTTCTTTTTGGATAGAATGTCCTATAAATATCAATTAAGTCCATCTTGTTTAATGTATCATTTAAAGCTTGTGTTTCCTTATGTATTTTCATTTTGGATGATCTGTCCATTGGTAAAAGTGGGGTGTTAAAGTCCCTTACTATGATTGTGTTACTGTCGATTTCCCCTTTTATGGCTGTTAGCATTTGCCTTATGTATTGAGGTGCTCCTATGTTGGGTGCATAAATATTTACAATTATTATATCTTCTTCGTGGATCGATCCCTTGATCGTTATGTAGTGTCCTTCTTTGTCTCTTGTAATAGTCTTTATTTTAAAGTCTATTTTCTCTGATATGAGAATTGCTACTCCAGCTTTATTCTGATTTCCATTTTCATGGAATATCTTTTTCCATCCCCTCACTTTCAGTCTGTATGTGTCCCTAGGTCTGAAGTGGGTCTCTTGTAGACAGCATATATACCAATCTTGTTTTTGTATCCATTCAGCCAATCTGTGTCTTTTGGTGGGAGCATTTAATCCATTTACATTTAAGGTAATTCTCGATATGTATGTTCCGATTCTAATTTTCTTAATTGTTTTGGGTTTGTTATTGTAGGTCTTTATTACTACATTTTTGAGTGACTTGTGTTGTCAATGAAACACTGACAATGAGAAAAAGGCTTTGAATGTTCAAACTATTAAACATATTTCAGGCCACCAAGCTTTCTCCAAGAGGAGATGAGCAGTGAAACCTGGACACCCCCAAAGGATGGCATTCTTCCCAGTGGAGAATGGTGGAAAATGAAGAACCTTCTAAGAGGTTGAGTACGGGGCCATGAAGAACAATGAGAAACTAAGAATGCCTCCCTGAAGGCAGAAGCAGGGTATAATTCAGGAACCTCTACCAAGTGCCAGGAGAGGAACCTACATTCACCATGTTTACCTCACAGGATTTCAGAGTCACTGCAGTTAAATGACTGCTCTTGTTAGTCCCTTTTCCAAATGGGCATATTTATTGCAGTTATTCTGTCCCTGCTCTATGTCTATAATCATATATATATATATATATATATATATATATATATATATATATATATATATATATATAATCCAAATAAACTTGTTTTCTTAGTATATAAAGAATCACCAGGAATGGCATTTGCACTTGAGGACTGCACATCTCCTGGAGATTCTAGGCTTTGGGTTAGAGGCAGTGTCTGAATGAGACTTTGCCTGTCTCCTTTTGGGGAGGTGGCAGAAGTACTCTGTGTGGAGAGCAAAGGCATGTTCTAAACACAAATGTGTCAAAGACTGGCTAGTTGTTCACAAATATCAATTTTACTTGGCAAACAGCTAGCCATTACTCGTCAGCCGTTTCATAGGTGGGGCTGTAGGATTCATTTCTGCTCATGGGATAGTGGGTGGAAGTGCTGTCCACCACTCTCAGGTGGCCCCACACATGATTCTCTCTCCCTTTGTCTTCTGGCCACTGCTGAGGATCAGGCAGAAGCCTTAGGGTCCCAGGATATGACCAAACCACTACATGGACGTAAGCTTGAATGGCTGCCAGCAGCAGAGCTCCTTGATAACCCTCATTACATGGTGATACAAGCAAGAAGAGAACATTTACTCTGATAAGCCACTGAGATATCTTTTTTCATAGAAGTTAGCCTTCCTGCCAAGCACACGTGAATTCCAGAAGACAGAGCTAATATTCCTAGCTCCTCTTAGAGTTAAGCGTGGCCATATGACTGACTGAGTTCTAGCAAATGGAATATGAATGGATGCAAAGTGTGCCATTTGTGCGCCAGCAGATATGACCCTCCAAGATCTCTCACCCTGTCTGTTGGGTGGATACAAAAAGTAATCATGCCTTAAGAGACAGCAGACCCTCTGAAGGAAGGAACCTGTGTTCTTGGATTACTGCATGGAGAAAAGCCCCATGCCAACCAGAAATACCCACTTCATGTGAGTGAGAGGTAAACTTTTGTTTTTGTTTGTATCCATCTCATCTTTGTGTAATAGCACTTAGCATTTACCCTAAGTAATAAATGGACCTTTATATTTCCATTGCCTGCATTTTATTTAGTCAGTTTGCAATGTCTCTCCCTGACTTCTCCAGCTAAGAATTCCTGTCCAACTTTCAAACTCTGTCTCAAATCTCAGCTATTCTCTACATTTTTCTTAATTCCCTGAGCATTTATTTATTCTCTTCTCTAGGGTAATCGAGAATTTTATATATTTCTATTATTGTCTTTACATTATTCAATTATAATTATTAATATGCATGTCTTCCTTCCTTGACACTCAAATCATAGAAGGCAGGAGTTTCTGTTTCTGTTTCTACCATGCCTCACACAGAGTAGATGACCCATGATTTCAAAATGAACAAAATCATTTGTATTGAGATGTATTGTCATCTTATGTGGTCAAAGATACTGAAATGTTTTATGAATATTGAATATCTATTGAAGAATTATCAAACCAAAAATATTTTAAAGTAAAGTTCATTAAAACAGAATCAGCTTTGGAACAAATAGAACAAATCATATGTCTGTCTATGTCAGTTTCAGTACATTGGAATCCTAATAATTCTATGACCCTGATGGAAGAGAACAAAGGATGTTATAATGGAGATTCTTCTTCCTACTCATCTCAGGTTAAGAAAGGATCTTAATTATTCCTACACTAACCTATTAATTATTCACAGACCTGGTGATCTGAGCGCTCTATCTCCACTCTAACAGAGTTAGGTTTCAGGCCTCCTCAGGCATGAGCTGTGTCTGGGTTGTGCAAATGCCATCAGTTTAGACTTTTGCAGAGGTTTCTCACCACATCCTTCAAGGTCTTTTATGACCAAATAGAAACTTTTATTCCAGGAAATGAATTCCAGACGTGAGAGAAAGCCATTTTGGAGAAAGGTAATTATATTTGATTTCAGATCCGATATAAACAAAAGAAAACAACTTATACACAAAACTCAATTTCCATTTGATTGGTTCATGTATGACTTATATGATTTCCAAGAGTCTTCTTAAAGTTTTACCTTAATAGCTAAAAAATTTGAATATGAATCAGATGTACTTGCAGTGACTGAATTCTCAAAATTTTTATTTTTATTATAGCACACTGTATGAACGTAGTGAAAAGGCCATAGATTTAAAAGAAATAGCTCATTGGCTCTGAATAAAAAAATACCTCAGAGAAAATGTTATCATCAGATCAATTCTGTTTATATTTCTGGATAATATGATGAGTATTGATCACCCAAAGGCACACAAGATGGACCAAAATGCCATGAGCTTCACAATCAGGGCCTCATTTTACCATTCTCATCTTTTTCTCTGCATGCTTTCTTAACACATGGAATAAAGCTCTTATTAAGTGCTCTCTTCTAGATTACCTTTAAATGACAGCCCTGGATACTCCATGTATTTGTGAAGATGAACAAGCTAACAGATACCTGACACTGTTTATACCAAGTTGCCTATACCTTTTGTACCTATGATTAACTTCTTATAAGATACAACTATTGAATTTCACATGATATTTGAAAGGTCACCATTTTAAGCAAAAATAAGCTTAAAGAGAGAGATTAGCTGAGTCATATACTTATTACAATAAACCAATAAAAAATGCATCTTGAATTACAATTTCCCAGCCTATACCATTGCCTATCGTCCACAACTGAATATGTAGGGGATGTAAGCAACACGAAAGTGAAAAATGTATAATACTCAGTACTAAAGCCATCTGCTGCTAATGAATAAGAAGTCTTTAATTTGTCTCACCCCATTTTATTCTTAAAAAATTACCAAACAGTTGGAAACAGTGGATCACCCTTTGTTGCTTTATGATTGTTACTATCCTAAATCTTGTTGCTCTGGGCAAGCTATACTATGATTCACTATTGTAGGGAAACGAAAGATGGCAATGGTGGAGCTTAAAGGTTTTTATTATTATTATTTTTGAAATGTGAAAGTGGCTTTAAAAACTGATAGGACAGGAATCACAGTAATGTTTACATTCAACATAAAAGCACACTGTTTCTGGCTCTAAGGATGTAGATGCGCCAACTATCTTGGTTTTTAACTAATATCCTCTATAATTTATACCAGTTAAAATGGAAGAGAGTTAGACTGCTTTTCTAATTGTAAGAGGAATAGCAAAGAATAATTTTGAATTCTCTGATGCAAGATAGGAATCCAGACAGGTAAATGTTGGTATGAAATTCCATAGCCAGAATTTCACATTCTCTTTTATGCCTTAATTATTTGTACTCAAGTTTTCAAAGTATTTAACTCATGATCTTTTCTATCACAGTAGTTCTAGGCTTCTCCTTCTCCAGTCTGTCCCTTGTCATTATGACAACAGGGACCACAAATTTAACAATTATTAAACTCACCTTTTTATTTCCACCTGTCCCTCCCACTCCCAAAAACCTTGACCTATAACTTATCAATATTCTCCTAAGGTGGAGCACCTTTTGCTGGGGAACTCAAGCCATACCTCAGAGTCCTCCTTCCCGTCTTATTCATCTTCCTTTACCTCAGCCAGTCAGTCCTAGGGTCTGCTCTATCTCTTAAACATCTCTCAAATAAAGTATCTCCTTCCCACTCTCACTGTCAAAGATTTTATTCAGCATCTTGTTCTCTCTTTTCCAGAGCCAGCCTCCTAACTGGACTTGCTATGTCTAGTCTCTCTCTAATTTTACTTCTTTCCTTCCCTCAAACTTGTGTTTCTGAAACACGTTTCATCTTTTCACTATTCTGATTGAAAACTCTATTAAGTCCTTATCATATGCATCAGAGTTAAGATTTCTTAACTTGACTTACGAGGTCCTTCGTAAGGTGGCTCCACATTACCTTTCTTATACTACTCCCTACCATCACCTTATGTTCCAGCCACGCTGGATCACCACTCTTCCCAGGTCATTCCACCCTCAGCCATGCACTGATAGTCCCCTTCCTAGAATGAGAGATTAGAGAGGGAGTATAGCTCAGTGATGAAGACCATGGATATTGGAGTCAACTTAAACAGGCCTTGAATCTCTGCTCTGCAGTTTGCTGTCCATGAGGCCTGGTCAAGTTACTTAAAATTACTAAACCCAACTTCCAGTATCACATCTCTAAAATGGGGATAATAACATCTACTTCTCAGGGCTGACATGAAGATTATATACACTTACTTATATTAAGTACTCAGCACAATGACTGGAAAACAGCAAATGCTTAATAAATAATTGTTATTATTCCATTGCTGCTACTGCTGCTATTACCACTATTACTATCCTACTACTGCAGTTGTTTTTGCCTTTATTTGCTAAGACAGTTTTTGAAATTCTCAGTGACAGACACATCTTTTCCTGAGCTTGTGCTTGATTATTAGAAGCAACTGAAAACATTTTGACTGAATTCTTTTAAAATGAGTGATTAAATTTTATAATACTATTCTGGTCATTTGATTATAAAACAATGTTCTAATATTCCAGTTCAGGTGATTGACCTTGAAAACAATTTCAACAGATAGCTGAAAAGTGTTTGGAGAAATATCGGCATCATGAAGTAGTTGTATGGTTAGATGATGATGTAATTAACTATTCAATTGCTTTTCTGAATGAAAAAGGCATTATTAATAATTATGCTGAGCCTAGAGGGATAAACAAGGATAGTCCCTGGCAAAGTGCCCCCACTCTAAGTTATTTTAGCTATTTTATCCTAAGTGAGCTGCAAAGGCTAGGGTTGCAGAAAATTAAACTTGAAGCATCAAATATTATATCAATGACATATAAACATCAAATAATATATTATTTAACATGAAAAACCTCCACCCAAATCAGTCACTGCCTTTTGGATAAAGCTAAATTTACCTTTGCTAGGTTTCGTGATGTGAGTGACATATGTAAACAAGATCCATTAAAATGGTAATTGTCAGATATTTATTCATTGATGATTTAATTTTGATGAGGGAGAAGTGTAGTTTCGATAATTTTCCAAATGTTGTAAAGACAAAGTAGCTCATATGTAAGTTACAATATGCACAGCTGCCAATAGCTTCTTTGGGCTATTGAGACAATAGAGAAATTTCAGAATTTTCTTTAATATTTGCATGAAGACAAGAAGATACCTGTCAAGGTAAAGGTGAGATTGCATGTTCTTTGCAAGAAATAAAATGACAGATATGAATATACTAAATAAGCACAATGTTGAAAAGTTGTCCTCTCTCCTGAGGAGATCCCAAAGAAGAATCCTCTTTTCTCTTTGACATCTATTTCTTACGTCTTTCACAACTTTTGCCAAGAAAGGTGACAAAAAGATTGTTTCTCCTGTTTGCTTAGCTGATAACGGTAGTCTGTACTTCAACAGGGAAACAAAATGCAAGCAAAGTGCTTTATCTGATAAAGGTACACATTCTGAGAATATTTGCCTGCTGAGAATCTCACTTGTATTTTAATAAGCGAGGCTGTAAGTCTCCTATTTTCAAAATTATTACCCTCAGCTTTATTGCATTCTCATTAATTGCTTACTGTGTGTAGAATACTTTGCTAAGCACTGAGATTACAAAAGTTTGTAAAGCAAAGTTCCTTCTGGGAAGATATTGGGTGGTGACTTTAAATGCTGTGTTGTATGATCACACTCGCCCAGCCATTAAGAACAGCTTCACAGAAGAAAGACCCAGTCTGTGTGGCCAGAGTTAAAGAGACTCACTCAGTGTTTATACATAGTTTTTTGTTTGTTTGTTTGTTTGTTTGTTTTCTTGCTTTTCCAAGTCCTTCTCCTTGGCTCTTTAGAAATTTCTAATTTCTAATCCAGGACCCTTTGGTTCTTGTCACTTTATAACTTTGTCCTCATACCTTTATCTAGAGTAGCCTCACAAATTACACACTGTCTGAAAACCACTGGTTTTTGTCTTGATATGTCCCATTGCCCTTGGAATCCACTTAGAATCTACTTGGTGAGGGGTGTTGGCATTTCTAGAAATGCAACGTTACTTAGAGCCACAGAATATCATAACACAAAATAAACTTGTCAGAAATATCTGCAAATATACATAAAATCTGGAAAAACATGACAAATTCATTCAAAAACATTTATTGAGCATCTACGATGCATCCAGCATTAGTGAAAATGCTTTGGCTACAGCAATCAAAAGAGTAATAACGTTCCTGTTCTCATGCTGCTTATATTCTATTGTATGCATGGAGAAGAGACAATGGATTGTATGTACCATATATACATGTCAAGTAGTAATAAGTGTTCTGTAGAAAAATAAAGCAGAATAAGGAGGCTAGGGTATGATGGGTGGCACTATTTTTAACAGGAAAAACTCAAAATCTCTCTGTTAAGGTATTATTTGTGCAGAATCATGAAGGAAATAAGGAGCTGAAGATTGATTAGGGAAGAGAATTCCAAATAAAGAAAATTCCAACTGCAAAAGCCCTAAGTTGAGTGTTCTTGGAGTTTTCAAAGAATGCTAAGTGAGGTTAGAGCTCAGTGAATAATGAGAGTGTAAAGAAATAGGATGAGAGAGGTTGGCAGAAGCAAATTATGGACAGCCTTCTAGGCCATGTTGAGGATTTTAGACCTTATTGTGTGAGATGCAAAGACACTGAGAGTTTACAGCAGAAGAGCGACATGGTCTGATTTCCATTTTAAAGGATTATGCTGGTTTCTGTGTGGAGTACAGGCCATAAGAAAGACAAAGATGGAGACCAGGACACCAGTCTTGAAGCTACCAGAATATATCATGTGAAAGATGCTTAAGCTTGGATTGGGTGGAAATGGTAAATATGGTGAGAAGAATTTGAATGCTGGAGATATTTTAAAGGTAGAGTTCACAGGATTTGTAGATTCACAGGTGTATGGGCTGTGGGTAGTAAGAGTAAAGATTAAGGTTGATTCAAAGTCTCTTGGCCTGAACAAATGGTAAAAATCAAGTTGTCATTTATTAAGATAAAGAGGACTACAGAAGAAGCAGGTGTATGTGTATGTGTGTGTGATCAAGAGTTTGGTTTCAGGCATGCTGAGTTTGGAATTCTAATTCAATAGCCAAGTCAAGAGTTTGAGTAGGAGCGGTTCACATAAAAGTTCGGTGCTGGAGTATGTATTTGGAAGTCATCAGCATCCAGATGATATTTAAATCCCTGAATGTAGATGAGATCACCTTGAAGTGAGTAAAGGTGGAAGATTTAAGCCCTGAGCTTAGGAAAATTCTAAGATCAAGAAGATGAGAAGATGAGGATGCAGCAGGAGTGAGATTGAGACATGGCCAGTGAAGTAGGCATAAGAAGCAAGAGAAAATGGTATTCCATGGCAGAGTGAAGAACATATTTCAAGAAGCAAGGAGGGATTGCCTGTATCAAAATGCTGCTTAGAGATCTAATAAGCTAAGGCCTATGGAATGGTCATTGGATATGGTAACTTGGAGGTCACAGCTAAGTGTGACAAAGGCATTCCAATTGGGTGGCCAGGACAAAGGCTCGACTGAGTGGATGCAGCAAGGACCTGGAGGACACTAAGGAATGGTTTCAAGCACAGACAATTGGCTCTTCACTCAGTAAGATTGGTTCATATTTACTGAGTTCAGAGGATATCTTGGCATTTCTCTAAGGACTTTCTAGCCATTAACCTTCTATGAGGAAGGTATGAATATTATGCACACTTTTATTTTATTTTATTTTATTTTATTTATTTAATTTTTCTTTTATTTTTGGCTGTGTCAGGTCTTAGTTGCAGCACACGTGATCTTCATTGTGGCACGTGGGTTGCAGTGCACAGGCTTCTCTCTAGTTGTGGCGTGCGGGCTCCAGGGCACGTGGGATCTGTAGTTTGCAGTACTTGGGCTCTCTAGTTGAGGTATGTGAGCTCAGTAGTTGTGGCGCACAAGCTTAGTTGCCCCCTGGCATGTGGGATATTAGTTCCCTGACCAGGGATCAAACCCATGTCCCCTGCATTGTAAGGCGGATTCTTTACCACTGGACCACCAGGGAAGGCCCACAATTTTTTTAGACAGGAAAACTGAGCTAACAGAAAAGCTAAGTAACTTGAATAATAACACACAGTAAGTGGTGCAGCCAGGATTTGTAACCCAAGGAGTCTGGTCCCAAGAATCTGGCTCTTAATCCTTACGTTATGTGAGAAGAACCACTACAACCAGTTTCATAATTTCCTAATGCTAAGACTGAAAAAATTAAATGTGCCATTTCATAGGACGACTTTGATGATGATACAGTCTAGTTTAGATGAAGGCACTAGCAAATAGTTCACGTCTTATGGCTTCCTGTCTTCTCTTTCTGGAAGTAAAATAGAAAAACACTTCCAACTTAGATTAATTAGGGAAGAAGACAAGAAAATGCACTGAAAATATTTATTGTATGATTACTACGTGCCAGGCACAGCAGCTACAGGACAATTCATTGTTATCCTAAAGATTAGAACCTACTATGTTGTTTTGGTGAATCTTATAATAAGGCAGGCACAAGTGTAATGAAAACACCAACCAGGGGCCTCTGACTCAGAGCCCAGGGAAGCAAGCACTGTTTAAGTTGAGATTTGAGGACTATATGGACTATTAGATACACACTCAGGAAATCACTCTATGAGTAGCCTTACACAGATATGTATAGACTGGGGTAGCAAACTATGACCATGGGTCAAATCTGACCCTGTACGTTTTTTGGCCAATAAGTTTTATCAGAACATAACCATGGATCATTTGTGTACATATGGCTGCTTTCTCACTACAATGGTAGAGCTTAGTGCCTGAATTACCTGCAAAATAGAAATTATTTACTATTTGGCTGTTTACAGAAAGGTTTGCCAACCCTTGCTATAGATGGTCTACTTGATTGCATGCATAAAGTTACTCATCATTAAGATGAATGTTTTTAAGATATATTTGCAAAGATTTGTCATTTGATTGAAAAACTTTTAGAATAATTTTAAATTAATTTCTCAAATTAAAAATATTTGGAAAAAAATGTAAAAAGGTCTGGAAACACTGGCCCAACTCTTTACAAGGCAATTATTGATTTATTTGTGTGACCCCCTTAAGATGGGACACAAGCCCTCCAGATCATCACAGTTCCTGTCACTCCTTATTTTATTTATACCTGGCTCCTTGTCACTCTTTATGTTACCTTTCTGGACTCTCTAGGAACTTGAGTTTTGACCCTTGGAAAGTGAATCTAAGATAAAGTGTGTCTTTTCAAGCAAAGACTGGTACAGACAATGAATGGAACTTCAAAGATTAAAATACAGGCTATTGGCAGAGGTCTTGGCCCATGTAGATGACTCTTTTTGTATATGTTAACAAAATTGACCCCTCATCAGTTTTATTTTCTGTCTCAGGATTACAGAGACTAAGATTGGAGCTTCTTGTCTAAGAACAAAGGAAATTCAGTAGTTTATTAGGAAGGAAAAAGAGAGAGAGATTTTTGGATCCCAAATTTTATGGACATAGGAAAACACTATTCCAGTGAAAGAGCAAGACAGAAAGTAAGAAAGAACATGTTTAGACCCAGTTTTACTTGAATAAAACCTGAATGAATATTACACTTCTCATGACCAGTATTTTCTTTGTAATGTTACCATTGTCCATTATACTACCTCTTCTGTGTTTCCTTCTAGTTGTTTCAGAGAAAGAAGGGTAGAGAAAGGAAAGGGAAATAGCATCCCTTTCTGTAATGGTCCTATAGAAAATGTCCAGCTGGGAGAAGAATGGTTGCAGAGAAGAAGGAAGCAGAAAGATGTGGGCCAGATGAATGGGAAGTTAGAAGTCAATGTGGGGTATTCATCATGGTAGGAGGCTCTGCGTGGTGTTATACATGATCAACAATAAGAATAATATTTGTTGATTCCATGCCTGAGCTGGGCTCAGATTCTCGTTTTTGGAGGTGACAGGTCCCCGAGTGTGGGCCAAGAGTTAAATGATCCCAGCTGCGAAGATTGTAGAGCAGCAGGACATTGTGCTTATATTTTGTGAAGCCAAATGTTTGGCATTTCAATTGTATCATCTGAAGTTTAGCAGAGAATACAATTCTTCCACCAAATATAATGCAAGTAAATAGATAGCTTCTGATATCTCTAAATTGTAATTTCAAGTAGTGGATTAAGAAACAAGTTGACAGAATTTCTTTAGAGCCTGAAAACATGAATTAATTTTTTTAATAAAATGTAAGTAATAGCTAATTGGGAGGAAAGGGAAAAAATATAATCTTCAAGTTATATTTTGTTCAACTCAAAATGGGCCCATGTGTGAGCTTTAAAGAATTGCTCTATTCCTTGTGACCTAACTGAAGTGTTAAGGCAGATTTACTTGAGAGCTTTCCAAGAAGGTAGTTACTTTTCTTTGTTAAAGAATTTTCAAGATGCTCTGTGATTCTTTCTGATTTCCTGCCTTTTTGTTTCCTTCTCCTTTTGTTCTATCTTCTCATCTTCTTTTCTTATTCTTTTCATCTCTTTAAGAAAGTAGACACTGGTAAAGGGGGTATTTTGGCAAATTTGTTGATAGAGCAAAAGGTTCTTGAGAAAACTTCTCTGTTCTTTTCTCTTCATCGTGTCTTAGTTCATCTTGTTAGTTTGAAGCTTAAGAAAGTGCAGGTACTGAATGCTTTTGCCTTACAGAAAAGGGCCAAATGTATATGGATCAACCTATTCCAAAGTTTATCATGTTACTGCTCTACCCAAGACACTTTCAATCACTTCCCATTGCTGATAATGTAAAATTCAGGCTCTATAACCTGGGTATTTGAGAGGTTTCACAATCTGGGTGCAGCATTTTCTACCACAAATTTGCTAATCCAGTCAAATGAGCCCACCTCAAGACCCATTTCCTTTCGAAACCTTTGCAGTTCAATGTAGATCTTCCCCTAAACCCCTGGCACTGTATGTGCTGTAGACCATGGTGTCCAATGTATAATTAAATGAGAGCTCACTTTTTGGTGTTGCAATACTCTGCAAAACGTTATTGGGATCCCAAAGTAAATTGAAAACTACTTATGAGCAGGGCCCATGTCTTAAGCTCTTTTTGTATCTCTTTATCTATTCTAATACCTTAGAGCACTGTAGGTATTTGACTACTATTTTTAAAAAAATTTTAATAGATTTTTGGGTAGCAGTTTGTTCAAGACTTTGTGAACTCTGCCCAAACTAATATACTCTGTGGAGTTGAAAAGTGTGGAAGCTCTGAGTTCTGCAGTTTCTTTTCCTAATTTATGACATTTTGTAAACATTAGGTGAAGACCATTTAAAGTTCCTGTTTGTTTGAATCTGGATTCCAGACTTAAAATTTAGTTGTTTCTGTCCAATGATTTTACTGAGTTCAAGAAAATTGTGGTCAAAAGTGTGAGAAGCAAACATGTTTTTGAGAGCATCTCGGTCAGCCTACCAGCAAAAGAATCCCTTCTCATGAAATATGCAAACTGTCTAAAAGAAGAAAATTAAACCACACCTCACTCAAACAATGAGCTCAGGGAAAGCGGCTCCGTGGGGAAGTTAATTTCTGGCAACGCACTGAATGATTTTTCTGCACGTGACAGCAGGGCTGACACAGGGGTGCAGGGTCTGCCATGTGGCAGGGAGGGACTGCTGTGGAGCTGGCAGAGGTCCCAGCTAGTAACTGGCAGGGGCTGTTCCTAGGAAGCTGCAAGCACCAGAAGGCAGTAGCGGTGAGCGTGGGGCTGGCAGGAAGACGGTTATGCAGCCGGCAGCGGAGAATGGGAGACAGGAACATGGATGGAGCTGCTGTCAGCAATTCAAACCAGGCATCAAACCGGCTTAGAGTTCTCTGAGAAATCCAGGATTGAAAACACCTAATTTTGAATATAGTCAGCCAGACCACATGAACTGGCCAAGTGGAACATTTCGTGTCTGTGTAGAATGACCTTCTTCCTCATGAATACCTATGACTGGTTATTTTGTTGGTGCCT
The DNA here is from genome assembly GCF_949752795.1 of Hyperoodon ampullatus. Classification (NCBI taxonomy): domain Eukaryota; kingdom Metazoa; phylum Chordata; class Mammalia; order Artiodactyla; family Ziphiidae; genus Hyperoodon; species Hyperoodon ampullatus. The sequence continues at coordinate 150,510,301 of NC_136914.1, read as the reverse complement.
GTTTTCTTCAATGGAAACTCCAAGCAGTAGCAGCAATAAAGATATTTTTCACCAACAGAGAGATTCTTGAATCCAGCCCTGCAAATGCCTAATTAAATATTAAGTCTTAACCAGCAATAAGCTAGGGAAGCATCTGGTTCTTTTAACCAAGGTTTAGGACAGTGATGCTCATTTTCATAGAAACAGGTTGTAATCTAATATTAAAGAAAGGTCACCTTTGCTGGCAATCCACGTTTGTGCTTTGCAATTGTTTTAATCCAAAGCACATCCAAATGAAAGAACATTAGGACAGCCAAGGTTAGAACTGGGCTGGGCTCTTCTGGAAAACACACACATATACCACACAGACACACACATGCACACATACACACTCCTGAATGTACCCAGTTGACTTACAAAATGATGTTACGTGATGAAGGAAGATTCAGATCAGTAGTACTATATAAAACTGAGCAAAAAGCACAACTTAAGAATTCTTTAGTGATCTAAATGAAAAAAAAAAAAGAATTATTTTCCTTTATTTTGCTTGCTACTACATGTACAAGAAATTAATTTTTAGCATTTACTTGTAGCAATGTGGTATGGATTAGAAATTCTCATGTTGAAGGTTATGGCGTCTAAAGAAACTGGAGGACAGTCCAAAGGTTTTAAGGAAATGAAAACTGTTACTCTGAAGAATGGCAGCAGCACCGTTTTTGAAAGAATAATATTCCCTCTTCACATAAGTCCATTCTTTCATCATTTCCTAGATTTTTTCATGTATTTGATGTCACCTCAACTCTTTAAACAAAATTTCAACCTATCTGTTTTTTTGTTTTTTTTTTCGGTACGCGGGCCTCTCACTGTTGTGGCCTCTCCCGTTGCGGAGCACAGGCTCCGGATGCGCAGGCTCAGTGGCCACGGCTCACGGGCCCAGCCGCTCCACGGCATGTGGGATCTTCCTGGACCGGGGCACGAACCCATGTCCCCTGCATCGGCAGGCAGACTCTCAACCACTGTGCCACCAGGGAAGCCCTCAACCTATCTGTTTTTTGATAATACCATTTAACCACATTTTCAAGAGCAAGCAACTCCTGATATAGTGTAGTAGTGAATAACAAAGTTTTTGGTATGTGCATGTGATGGGTAGGAATGTGGGAGACATTTTGCAGAAGAGAGCCTTTTGCCCATTTCTGGCTCTATTGGCAATTGGAGTCACTTTGAATAAGTCACCTGCTTGTGTTTCAACTTATTCCCCAAGAACATGGGGGTTAATGTAACATAACATCCCTCTACTATAGTCTTAAGAACTGATAATACCTTAAAATATAATTTGCAAGTTGCTGTGAGGTCATTAAAACTAGAGACTTTATACAATTAAATAGTCAACTTTTTCTAACACTTTTCACACCACCCAGTAAATTAGCTAGAAGCTTTTTACTGCTTTCAGCTTAATGTAGCATTTTTATTAGTGTGTCAGTTACAACACTGAATATATGAATTTATTTATTGTAGTTTATACATACCAATTCTTTGTCCGTGTACATGATAGAAGGATATTGCAAACAATGTGGAAACATTTCCCAGATGTTTACATGTCTCAGGAAGTCTGAAGCAAGCTCACTACTGAATGTTAATTTGTAATACTATGGGATGTATTTTTTCCTTCTAACTGAAGAGATAAGGTTTCCCAACATTACTACTTTGGCGAAAGAAAGTGCTCTCTGAAACTAAGTTGTAATTATGAAACAGCTCTTGTGGTATCTTTTTAGGCAAATTGGAAAAAATATATCCATTGTTTGGATTTTGATTACCTCATGAGTCTACTTTTTGCTTGTAGTGTAGGTAAAACTATTCTTACTTGAACCCAGGATCAAGATCACAAAAGGACATTCATGAGACATTGAGGACAGTCATGACATGGGGGCAGGGAGCCCTGGACTGGAAACCCATGTTGCCTTCTGACCAGTGTCCCTGAGAATTCTAAACTTCACCTAAGACACGCTTCTTCACTGACAAAACAGAGGCAGCAACAGAAGGCCCACCACAGGGTATGGTGAGGGTTCAACATGTATTTCCTGGAAGAACTTGGCCTAGAACCTCCCAAACAATGGCACAAGAAAGGATTGGCCTGCAGCCCTGGGAGCTGCATCCTTTTTGTCTAAGGTTATTCCTAGTTCCCACATGGCTGTACCTCGCTTTTCTCTTCAGGAATGCCAGTTTCATTTTTCTCAGCTGATGCAGACTGCTCTTCAGTATTTCTGGAAATAAGAGTTTCTATGGAGGCTATTCTCTGAAACATAAAATGAAAGTAAGTAAACCAATAAAAAATCACAACAGATAGAACAAATTTATGGGTAAAAATAAAAACCGTTATAATGGGTCTGCTTTGTTTTTCAGGATATTGGCACCTAAATTTCTTAAAGATGACTTAGGCTATACTAAAATAAAAAAAATTAAACAAACCTTCTGTGAGGCTAATTATAAATTTCTCACTGATTGAATTACAATTAAAAAGAAATCTTGTTGTGTACCTAACTGTGTCCCAGGCCTTGTGTGCTGAGCATTCAGTAGGAAACAGACTATGCTATAGAATGCTAAGGCCCTTCTCCTGCTATCCTGCAGCATTTAGTGTGAAGTGGTACAGTCAGATGTGAATCATGTAATTATGAGTGTGACAAGTGTGGGGAAGGGAAAAGGCTAGTAATATGGGAACAAAGTAAGGGAATTTATCCTGATCTGGTTTGGTCATAAATTCTCTCTAGAGTAGAGAATATATGATTTCAACCCTAATAACGAGACCAGTTGCATCAGAGATAGGTAGTTTTCTTTGCTAGTAAAGTATTTTTGCTGGGTCTTTATCATCAAGAAATAGTTTTTTCAATTTACTGATGTTACAGATAGAGAATATTGGATTCTTTTTTTTTTCCTTTACTATATGCAACTTAATAATAACTGTGATTTGGTGAATACTTGCTATTGGCTAATAATGTTGTAGGTGCTTTACAGGATTTTAATACAACTCTGTGATGTATTATTTGCATTTGGTAGATACAGAAACTGTGAAAGGTAGAGAATTGAAGTAACATTTTCAATGTCACACAAGCAGGAAGTGATGGAGTTGAGATGGATGTCCAGGTCTGGGGTCTCTAATGCTGACAAGTTTTGTAATTCTCATGGCAATAGAACCCCAGTCAGAGCAAGGATATTCATTAGCAGAAGGCTGGTATTTGCATTTGCTATTTTAAAAAATGTGTCCACATGTCTTTAATAATGCATCTAATCAAGATTTGCATAGAATAGAAATGTTTAGCACCCAGATGAATCCAATTGTTGAATTGTCTCTGAATCAAAAGATGAGAATGTGAGCTCCACAAGGACCAATCATTGTCTGATTTATTCATTGCAAAGTTCCTAGAACAGTTCCTAGAACAGTTCCTGGAACTACAAAGTATTTCTTGAATTAATAAAATGACAAGTGAAAAAATTAGCTAAAAACAAAGAATCACATTTATTATTGGGAAGAAGAAAGGATACAACACTTATGTGAAGTTGTTAACTTCTATCAAGTTCTTTTGAATCAGGTTAGGTATGTTATCAGACCATTTTAACTAGTGAAATTACCAATTTAGAAATTATGTAAAGCCCTGGTAAAAGATTCTGTTGCCAATACCCTGATGAAGAATAATGGGAAGACAAGTAAGTTGCTTGATATGTAGTGGAGTCAGTTCATTTTATAAGAAACTATGAAGATGAAGTAGAAAGTTGTGTTTACACTGATGAAATGACAATGATTTAGGGATAGGGAATAGTTTCATGGGAATGCCTTTATTTTTTTAACATCTTTATTGGAGTATGATTGGTTAACAATGGTGTGTTAGTTTCTGCTTTATAATGAAGTGAATCAGCTATATGTATACATATATCCCCATATCTCCTCGCTCTTACCTCTCCCACCCACCCTCCCTTTCCCACCCCTCTAGGTGGACACAAAGCACTGAGCTGATCTCCCTGTGCTATGTGGCTGCTTCCTCTAGCTATCTATTTTACATTTGGTAGTGTATATAAGTCCATGCCACTCTCTCACTTCATCCCAGATTACCCTTCCCCCTCCCTGTGTCCTCAAGTCCATTCTCTACCTCTGTGTCTTTATTCCTGTACTGCCCCTAGTTTCTTCAGAACTTTTTCTTTCTTTTTTTTTTAGGTTCCATATATATGTGTTAGCATTTGTTTTTCTCTATCTGACTTACTTCGCTCTGTATGACAGTCTCTAGATCCATCCACCTCACTACAAATAACTCAGTTTCGTTTCTTTTTATGGCTGAGTAATATTCCATTGTATGTATGTGCCACATCTTCTTTATCCATTCATCTGTCGATGGACAGGTAAGTTGCTTCCATGTCCTGGCTATTGTAAATAGAGCTGCAATGAACATTGTGGTACATGACTCTTTTTGAATTATGGTTTTCTCAGGGTGTATGCCTAGTAGTGGGATTGCTGAGTCGTATGGTAGTTGTATTTATAGTTTTTTAAGGAACCACCATACTGTTCTCCATAGTGGCTGTATCAATTTACATTCCCACCAACAGTTCAAGAGGGTTCCCTTTTCTCCACACCCTCTCCAGCATTTATTGTTTGTAGATTTTTTGATGATGGCCATTCTGACTGGTGTGAGTAGATACCTCACTGTAGTTTTTTGTTTTTCCTTTTTTTGCAGTACGTGGGCCTCTCACTGTTGTGGCCTTTTCCGTTGTGGAGCACAGGCTCCAGATGCGCAGGCTCAGCGGCCATGGCTCACAGGCCCAGCCGCTCCGTGGCATGTGGGATCTTCCCAGACCGGGGCACATACCCACGTCCCCTGCATCGGCAGGCGGACTCTCAACCACTGCGCCACCAGGGAAGCCCCTCACTGTAGTTTTCATTTGCATTTCTCTAATGATTAGTGATGTTGAGCAGCTTTTTATGTGTTTGTTGGCAATCTGTATATCTTCTTTAGAGAAATGTCTATTTAGGTCTTCTGTACATTTTTGGATTGGGTTGTTGTTTTGATATTGAGCTGCATGAGCTGCTTGTAAATTTTGGAGATTAATCCTTTGTCAGTTGATTCATTTGAAAATATTTTCTCCCATTCTGAGGGTTGTCTTTTCGTCTTGTTTATGGTTTCCTTTGCTATGCAAAAGCTTTTAAGTTTCATTAGGTCCCATTTGTTTATTTTTGTTTTTATTTCCATTTCTCTAAGAGGTGGGTCAAAAAGGATCCTGCTGTGATTTATGTCATAGAGTTTTCTGCCGATATTTTCCTCTAAGACTTTGATAGTGTCTGGCCTTACATTTAGGTCTTTAATTCATTTTGAGTTTATTTTTGTGTATGGTGTTAGGGAGTGTTCGAATTTCATTCTTTTTTTTTTTTTTTTTTTTTTTTTTTTTGTGGTACATGGGCCTTTCACCATTGCGGCCTCTACCGCTGCAGAGCACAGGCTCCGGACATGCAGGCCCAGCAGCCATGGCCCACGGGCCCAGCTGCTCTGTGGCATGTGGGATCCTCCCGGACCAGGGCACGAACCCATGTCTCCTGCATTGGCAGGCAGACTCTCAACCACTGCGCCACCAGGGAAGCCCTCGAATTTCTTTCTTTTACATGTAGCTGTCCAGTTTTCCCAGTACCACTTATTGAAGAGGCTGTCTTTTCTCCATTGTATATTCTTGCCTCCTTTATCAAAGAAAAGATGACCATATGTGTGTGGGTTTATCTCTGTGCTTTCTATCTTATTCCATTGATCTATATTTCTTTTTTTTCTGCCAGTACCATACTGTCTTGATTACTGTAACTATGTGGTATAGTCTGAAGTCAGGGAGCCTGATTGCTGCAGCTCCATTTTTCTTTCTCAAGGTTGCTTTGGCTATTTGGGGTCTTTTGTGTTTCCATACAAATTGTGAAATTTTTGTTCTAGTTCTGTGAAAAATGCCATTGGTAGTTTGATAGGGATTGCATTGAATCTGTAGATTGCTTTGGGTCTATTTCGTCTGATATGAGAATTGCTACTCCAGGTTTCTTTTGATTTCCATTTGTATGGAATATCTTTTTCCATTCCCTCACTTTCAGTCTATATGTGTCCCTAGATCTGATGTGGGTCTCTTGTAGATAGCATATATATGGGTCTTGTTTATGAATCCATTCAGTCAGTCTACGTCTTTTGGTTGGAGCATTTAATCCATTTACATTTAAGGTAATTATCGATATGTGTGTTCCTATTACCATTTTCTTTCTTTTTAAAAAAAAATTATTTATTTAATTTATTATCTTTGGCTGTGTTGGGTCTTTGTTGCTGCAGACGGGCTTTCTCTAGTTGTGACGAGTGGGGGCTACTCTTCATTGCAGTGTGCGGGCTTCTCATTGCAGTGGTTTTTCTTGTTGCGGAGCACAGGCTCTAGGAGTGTGGGTTTCAGTAGATGTGGCTCGCGGGCTTCAGTAGTTGTGGCTCATGGGCTATAGAGCGCAGGCTCTGTAGTTGTGGCACACGGGCTCTGTTGCTCTGCGGCATGTGGGATCCTCCTGGACCAGGACTCAAACCCATGTCCCCTGCACTGGCAGGTGGATTTTTAACCACTGTGCCACCAGGGAAGCTAATACCATTTTCTTAATTGTTTTGGGTTTGTTTTTGTAGGTCTGTTCCTTCTCTTGTGTTTTCTGCCTAGAGAAGTTCTTTTAGGATTTGTTGTAAAGCTGGTTTGGTGGTGCTGAATTCTTTTAGCTTTCGTTTGTTTTTAAAGGTCTTAATTTCTCCATAGAATCTGAATGAGGTCCTTTCGGGGTAGAGTAATCTTTGTTGTAGGTTTTTTTCTTTCATCACTTTAAATATGTCCTGCCACTCCCTTCTGGCTTGCAGAGTTTCTGCTGAAAGATCAGCTGTTAACCTTTTGGGGATTCCCTTGTAGGTTATTTGCTGTTTTTCCCTTGCTGTTTTTAATATTTTTTATTGTATTTAATTGTTGATAGTGTGATTAATATGTGTCTTGCATGTTTCTCCTTGGATTTATCCTATATGGGACTCTCTGTGCTTCCTGGACTTGATTATTTTCTTTCCCATATTAGGGAAGATTTCAACTACAATCTCTTCAAATATATTCTCAGTCACTTTCTTTTTCTCTTCTTCTTCTGGGACCCTTATAATTCGAATGTTGGTGCATTTAATGTTGTCACAGAAGTCTCTGTGACTGTCCTAAATTCTTTTCATTCTTTTTCTTTATTCTGCTCTGCAGTAGTTATTTTCACTATTTTATCTTCCAGGGCACTTATCCGTTCTTCTGCTTCTTTTATTCTGCTACTGATCCCTTCTAGAGAATTTTTAATTTCATTTATTGTGTTGTTTATCATTCTTTGTTTGCTCTTTAGTTCTTTTAGATCCTTGTTAAACGTTTCTTGTATTTTCTCCATTCTATTTCCAAGATTTTGGATCATCTTTACTATCATTACTCTGAATTCTTTTTCATGTAGACTGCGTATTTCCTCTTCACTTGCTTGGTCTGGTGGGTTTTTACCTTGCTCCTTCATCTGCTGTGTATTTCTCTGTCTTCTCATTTTGCTTAAGTTACTGTGCTTGGGGTCTCCTTTCTGCAGGCTGCAGGTTTGTAGTTCCCATTGTTTTTGTTGTCTACCCCTTTGGGTAAGGTTGGTTCAGTAGGTTGCATAGGCTTCCTGGTGGAGTGGAGTGGTGCCTCTGTTTTGATGGATAAGGCTGGATCTTGTTTCTCTGGTGGGCCGGACCACATCCAGTGATGTATTTTGGGGTGTCTGTAACCTTATTATGATTTTAGGCAGCCTCTGTGTTAATGGGTGGGGTTGTGTTCCTATCTTGCTAGTTGTTTGGAATTGGGTGTCCAACACTGTAGCTTGCTGGTCATTGAGTGGAGCTGGGTCTTAGCATTGAGATGGAGATCTCTGGGAGATCTTTCTCCATTTGATATTATGTGGGGTCAGGAGGTCTCTAGTGGACCAATGTCCTGAACTCAGCTCTCCCACCTCAGAGGCTCAGGCCTGACACCGGCTGGAGCACCAAGACTCTGGCAGCCACCCGGCTCAGAAGAAAAGTGAGAAAAGAAAGAAAGAAAGAAAGAAAGAAAGAAAGAAAGAAAGAAAGGAAGAAAGAAAGAAAAAGAAAGAAAGCTATTAAAATAAAAAATAAAAAAGTAATAAAGAAAAAGAAAGAAAGAGACAGCAACCAAACCAAAAAACAAATCCACTATGATAACAATTGCTAAAAACTGTACTGAAACACAAAAAAAAACAAACAAAAAACTTAGAGAAATAGAACCCAGGGAGAAATGGTAAATGCAAAGGTATACAGAGAAAATCACACAAAGAAGCATACACATACACACTCAAAAGGAGAAAAAGTAAAAATATATACACATAAAAAAAGAAAAAAGGAAGAGAGCAACCAAATCAATAAACAAATCTACCAATGATAATAAACCCTAAATACTAAACTAAGATAAACATAAAATTGGAAACAAATTAAATGCAGAAAGCAACCTCCAAGTCTACTGTTGATCCCAAAGTCCGCTGCCTCAATTTTGGGATGATGCCTTGTCTATTCAGGTATTCCACATGCAGAGTACATCAAGATGATTGTGAAGATTTAATCCACTGCCCCTGAGGCTGCTTGGAGAGATTTCCCTTTCTCTTCTTTGTTCACACCACTCCTGGGGTTCACCTTTGGATTTGGCCCTGCCTCTGCTTGTAGGTTGTCTGAGGGCATCTGTTCCCTGCCCAGAGAGGACAGGGTTAGAGTAGCAGCTGATTAGGTGGCTCTGGCTCACTCAGGCAGTGGGGAGGGAGGGGTACAGAATGTGGGGCGTGCCTGAAGCTGCCGAGGCCAGTGTGACATTGCAATAGCCTGAGTGCACCGTGTGTTCTCCCAGGGAAGTAGTCCCTGGATCACGAGACCCTGGCAGTGGTGGGCTGCACAGGCTCCTGGGAGGGAAGGTGTGGATAGTGACCTGTGCTTGCAAACAGGCTTCTTGGTGGCTGTAGCAACAGCCTTAGCGTTTCATGCCTGTCTCTGGGTCTGTGCTGATAGCCGCAGCTCGCACCCATCTCTGGAGCTCATTTAGGTGGTGCTGTGAACCCCCTCTCCTCGTGCACCTCAAAACAATGGTCTCTTGACTCTTAGACGGTCCAGACATTTTCCCAGACTACCTTCTGGCTAGCTGTGGCACACTAGCCCCCTTCAGGCTGTGTTCACACAGCCAACCCCAGTCCTCTCCCTGGGATATGACCTCCGAAGCCCGAGCCTCAGCTCCCAGCCCCTACCTGCCCCGGCGAGTGAGCAGACAAGCCTCTCGGGCTGGTGAGTGCTGGTCAGCACCGATCCTCTGTGCGGGAATCTCTCCACTTTGTCCTCCGCACCCCTGTTGCTGTGCTCTCCTCCATGGCTCCAAAGCTTCCCCTCCACCCACCCGCCGTCTCTGCCAGTGAAGGGGCTTCCTAGTGTGTGGAAATTTTTCCTCCTTCACAGCTCCCTCCCTGAGGTGCAAGTCCCATCCCTATTCTTTTGTCTCTGTTTTTTATTTTGCCCTACCCAGGTACGTGGGGAGTTTCTTGCCTTTTGGGAAGTCTGAGGTCTTCTGCCAGGGTTCAGTAGGTGTTCTGTAGGAGTTGTTCCACGTGTAGATATATTTCTGATGTATCTGTGGGGAGGAAGGTGATCTCCACATCTTACTCCTCTGCCATCTTGAAGTTATCCCCTGGGAATGCTTTCTTAATATTTTAATAGATTACTTTGTATACCTTTTTCCATGCATGAAACAATTTGAGGGCCTGGAGAGGCTGCCAGGAGTGTTGAAGCACTCAGACTACAGCACTACAGTATATTTAACAAGTAAAACTAATTAGAAATTTAACAACAGTTCTACAAAAAAAAGATATTACCATATTTTAAAGATATGATCAGTTACAATTAGAAAGCATGATCCTACAGGAATGCTATTTGTATTTATTCAGTCATGTATTCATTCAACAAATATTTATTCATGTTCCCTACTATGAGCCACACAATGATTCAGGCCCTTAAAATAGATCACTAGGGGCTTCCCTGGTGGCGCAGTGGTTGAGGGTCTGCCTGCTGATGCAGGGGACATGGGTTCGTGCCCCGGTCCAGGAAGATCCCACATGCCACGGAGTGGCTGGGCCCGTGAGCCATGGTCGCTGGGCCTGCGCGTCCGGAGCCTGTGCTCCACAACGGGAGAGGCCACAACAGTGAGAGGCCTGAGTACCGCAAAAAAAAAGATCACTAAACAAAATAGACAAAGGACCTTGCTTTTATGGGACTCATAGTCTAAAATGAGGAGATACTATACAATAAAAATGCTAAATTAGCTTATTATATATAATTCAAATTGTAAGTGTTGTAGAAAAGAGAAAAAGGGGAGTGGGTTAAGGAGTGTAGGGAGGGTAGCTACAATTTTAATAGGGTGATAAGGATAGATCTCATTGAGAAGATGAAATTTAAGAAAGACAAGGCAGTAAGGGGTGCAATAGTGGAAAAGGGAGACCAGTTAGCAGACTTAGAGTTTCCAGGTAAGAAAAGATGGTGTTTGGGTAAAAGTGGTTGTAATGGGCTTGGTGAGAGGTGATCGGGTTCTCAGAATATTTTGATTTATTGATAAATTGGTTGTGGGGTTTAACAGAAAGAAAGATTACTTTACCAGAAATGACTTTAAAACATTGGTCATGAAGCTGAATTTTGCTAAGCATGAAATGTTAAACTAGCATGACTGCCTTATCCTGGTAAATGATTTTTATTTAAATGAAAAAAATTCATGTGACTTAATCCTAAATCATTGATTTCACCAATATCCTTTTTTTTTTTTTTTTTTTTTGCGGTACGCGGGCCTCTCACTGTTGTGGCCTCTCCCGTTGTGGAGCACAGGCTCCAGACGCGCAGGCCCAGCGGCCATGGCTCACAGGCCCAGCTGCTCCACGGCATGTGGGATCCTCCCGGACCGGGGCATGAACCCGTGTCCCCTGCATCGGCAGGCGGACTCTCAACCACTGCGTCACCAGGGAAGCCCCTTTCTGAATAATTTAAAGGCAAAACCTAAGCAACAAAAATATGTTCTTCTTAGATCTCATGCTGAATAAGGGAGGCCATGTATAACAGGTTTTTAGCCAGCACTTGCAGAAATTATCATTTGATCTAAGGAGATTTACACATTATTTCTGAAAGCGTTATTGATGCCAAGCCTAGTGTGAGGAAGGAAACCATGTTAATCACACGGGTTTCAGGTCCATTAGAAACACCATAGAGGGCGAGAAATTCCTTTTTTGCCAAATGGAAAATGTCAAAAAATCAGCAGGGTTAAAAAGAATTGGATTTTCATGCTTCTAGGAAGGGGGAAAAGAGAAGCAAAAAAGAACATAAAAACATGCCGCTGATTCTCCTAAGTAAGTCAATTTAGTATGTGTCCATCATTAATTCAAAGATATGAATCTGTTTAACTGACCACTTCTTTAAAATCAAAATATCCCCTTCTCCCGAATCTTCCCTCTGCCTGCTGTTTCAAACTACAGATCTAGGCTTTGTAAACCATGAATCTGTCCTTACCTGCTGGTTTAAATCCTTCAATTCAGATTCCACCTGTTCTTTTCTGCTGTTAATTGTTTTACATCCGTCTGCTCATTGGCAATGTTAAAAGATGCCATTAAAAGAAAAATACAGATATTGAGATCACTTTTGAAATATTTTTCACAACATGATGAGTTTTCCTCACTAGAGTATATGGAATATATGCTTTAAATAACATACCTATTATATAAATAAGTTAAATCTTCAGTATAAACAATGTAATGAATCTTGATAATTCAGAATTATCTTCAGAATCTTGAGTTTATAATTATGAATACAAACATATCTAATCCAATGGGATCAATGTTTTCTAGCAAAGTTGGTTGTAAGAAAATTATTGTAAAAAGAAACATTATTTAATACCATCTTTAAGGAAAAATATCAAGATTAATTTATATATATCTTGCATAAACTAATATGAATACACATACTATGAATACACAGTGATGCACATAATAACACTAAAATATCTGAAAACTCTAACCATGGAAGGGTCTTACATGGCATTTGACTCCAATACAGATGGCATACTGGAGAATACAACCCATAATACATGTGTTGAAAATGATAGAACCCTCTCCACAGTTGAGACTTCCCAGCTGCTCCAGGCCATTTCTTTTCCTCTACTGCCTGTGTTCCCAAGCACCTAATAAACCACTTTTTGATTTTTGAAATCCTGCTTCCTTTCTCCTTCCTTTTTTATATATAATAGTAAGAATACAAAATTGCAATGTTTAACATCACACCATGGTATCTAACAATATTCCATATACCATATTTAGCATACAGTCTTATTTCAGTGGAAAATTCTTCATGTTTTAGGTATCAGGTTTCATTACATATGTAGATCTGGAGACGATAACTGATTTCACTTAAAATAAATTGTGGATTCTAGTTCCAGATATCCAGCTTTGAACCCTGGCTTGGACACTTATTTATTCTCCCCGTGCCTTGGGTTCATCACCTGGGAGATTGGGATAATAATAGCACTTGTTTATAAGATTATTGTGAGAATTAATCAAATTAATATATGTAGGGCTTCCTTGGTGGCGCAGTGGTTGAGAGTCCGCCTGCCGATGCAGGGGACACGGGTCCGTGCCCCGGTCCGGGAAGATCCTACATGCCGTGGAGCGGCTGGGCCCGTGAGCCATGGTCGCTGAGCCTGCGCGTCCGAGCCTGTGCTCCGCAACGAGAGAGGCCACAACAGTGAGAGGCCCACGTACCGCAAAAAAAAAAAAAAAAAAAAAAAAAAAATTAATATATGTAAAACACTTAGAATAGTGCATAAGCATTATAAAGCTATGCGCTATTACCAACATATTTGCTATTATCAACATTATTAGTATGGTGCTATGTAATGTGATTCCCAAAGAGATCAGTTCCTTTGACATTTAATAACAAAAGGGAAGAGTTAATTTAAATTCCTAAGGGCTTTACTGTAGATGAGTTTGAATGTCAGCTCTCTAAACACTGCACAGTGAAAAGGCAACATGCAATAAAGAAAGAATATTCTATGGCTTGAAAATACAAGTTTGACCCATAATGCATATTTGAATAATCATTCAGAGAGTCTGGCTCTTGGGATGCAGTGTATATAGTTCCTTGACATTTATTAAGTAGCATTGCCCACTAAAGAAGTGCAATGATAATTTGAAATGAATTGTCAGAAATATTTATAGAGTGAAATTCATGAGAAGCAAATGAGAAGTACTATCAGAGTTCTTCATTTAGTACATACAGGAGATTTACCTGCAATGACATATCTGATAGTCAATATAGAAAGCTCCAGTTCATATTGAAATTCAGAATCTTTTTAATAATTTTAATTAAAATTCAAAGGAGTCTAGTGAATTATACCATTAACCTTTCACCACTAGAATTCAAGGGATCACATCTTAGGTCGATATGAATAATGAGTTTGCTAGTCACATCCAAATATCCTTTTGTACACCTCCCCATGCCAGGAACAGGATTATTAAATCATCATACATTTGGCAGTCTTTAACGAAAGAAAAGTAGGAATCAGGGATTTTGGATCAGGACGGTCTTTGACTGACAATGCTCCATAACAAATTTAGGGAAGCCTTTTCTTGATTTAATTCATTGCTATCAGTACCTGATTTATTTTTTAAAATATCTGGAAATGGTTAAAGGCCTGCCAAAGAGGGAAGAGAAGCAGATTTTTTAAAAGTTTTAGAAAACAGAAATTTGTTCAAAAAAATTTTAGCAGTGTTATCTGTGGTATGGCTGATTACATCTGTGTTTGCATTTTGTGATTGAAAAATAGCTAGAGGACTAGTGCTAATCACTGGGCAAAGTATTATGAGCTTCTGAATTTTAAAGCAAAAGAGAAGGTGAAAGCATGGAAAGAACCTGTGTGTGTTTGAGAAAGATTTCTTTATTGGGGTTGAAATATTCCTAGATTGCACATAAGAAATAACCTGAATTTTAAAGGTGGGGGGGCATTGTGGGGAAATTGAAGGCAATCAAAATCAGTGAAACTTGGCTAGTGACTGAAAAAACTGATGAGAAAGAAGAGAAGCTCTGAACCAACAGTGCTATATGACAAGTGAATTCCTTTCCACATGAGCAGAATTGAGATATTTAAAGACAAAATGCAACCTTCGTTTCTCTGAACAATAAAGAGGATTTTTAGTCATTAACAAATTTGAGGAAGTCTGTTGGTGACCTCCAAGAAAAAAACCCAAGACAGCTAATGGCTGGTGACTGAAGTGTACAGCGAGTTTTTGTGGACAGGCTACTCTGAGGAGGGAAGAGTGTTGCCTTCCCACATTAGTTATTGTTTACGTGACAGAACATCCAATGAAATTTTGGAAATGACCATGTTCCTGTTGGTCTATATTGGAACAAATGCCACTGCCAAATCATCTGGTAAGAGATCTCTAAGGAACTATAGACATTTAGGTAGAAAACTAAAAGTCTTGAAGATATATTTGATGTTACCTCTTCTTATAATGGAGGATTATAACTTTAGAGGAGAAAGAAAATTGGGAGTGAACAAATGGTTCCTATGTAGGAAAATAGGATTTATTTTCCTTGACATGTTTTAATCTATGAGAATGTGTCCTTGATTTGGATTGAATTGTTTGGTGGGAACAAAGAACAGTGACCCAGACATTGCCAATATAATCAGTAGGATTTTAATCTAAAAGTAGAGAGAGGGAAGGGAGAGAAAATGTGTTTGATTAAATTAAAAAAGAGAGTACATACATTATGAGAACTAACTTTTATTGAATCCTTATTATACACTATAAGTTCTAAGATTCTTCCGTACATTAGCTTGTTTAATCATCTCCACTAACTTATTGGTAAGTTTTTATTTTCAATTTAAATCATCAAATGTAGATGAGGAAAATGGGACCTGAAGAAATTTAAAAACTTGGTCGAGGTCATGAAGTTAATAAAGAGGTAAAATCAGCAGTTCATCTCCTGAGCTCATTGGACTTGAATACTATTCTGTCTGTCTGGCTGACATAAATATGTAGCAATTACAGAGAAAATGCCAATTAATTTGGTAAAGAAAACATTGAGTGTCAGGAAAAACATTTATCCTCCTTCTAAGGTGACCAAGCAATAAACAAAATGAAGGTAAAATTTACATTGAGGTAACACTTTCCATCCAGGTGCAGAAAACGGATGATGGGCTTTAGGAAAAATTGGAAAAAAAAAAAAAGATAAAGGAAATAGACAAGTTCCTATAGTAATGGGAGTTTCTTAACATGAGGATTCATCTGGAATCAAATTCTTTTCAAACATACTATTTGATACGTTTATAACTGGTTGTATTAGTTTGCTAAGGAGGAATAACAAAGTACTGCAAACTGGGTGGCTTAAACAAAAGAAATTTATTGTCCCACAGTTCTGGAGGCTAGAAGTATAAGATCTAAGTGCTGGTGGGGTTGGTTCCTTCTGAGAACTGTGAAGGAAAATCTGTTCCACACCTCTCTGCTAGATTTGTTGGCAATCTGTGGCACCTTTTGCTTTGTAGATGAATCACCCTGATCCTTGCCTTCATGTTCCCATTGGGTTCTCTTGGTGTGTGTCTGTGTCCAAAATTTCCCTTTTTTATAAGGTCACCAGTCTTACTGAATAAGGGACCCACCCTACTCTGTATGACTTAACTAATTACATCTGCAATGACATTATTTCCCAGTTAGGTCACAATCTAAGGTACTGGGAGTTAGAACTTCAATTTTTGATTTTTTTTTTTTTTTTTTTTTTTTTTGCAGTAGGCAGGCCTCTCACTGTTGTGGCCTCTCCCGTTGCGGAGCACAGGTTCCGGACGCGCAGTCTCAGCGGCCATGGCTCACGGCCCCAGCCGCTCCACAGCATGTGGGATCTTCCCGGACCGGGGCACGAACTCATGTCCCCTGCATCAGCAGGCAGACTCTCAACGACTGCGCCACCAGGGAAGCTCCAATTTTTGAATTTTTATGGGGACACAATTCAACCTATAACAGAGATCTTGAATAATGTTTTCATTTTTTAGAACACAGGACAAGTTATAATTGGAAGTAGTACTCTGAACTTAATGGTGATCATCAAATAATGGTGGTTGGATACGTGGAAATGTTGGACGCAGGTAGCTGTAACTAAAGCAGGGAACACCAGGCACATAATGTCATGTGAGCAGTGGAAAGTGCAGGAATGTAGATTATAATACGTAAGAGTAAAGATATTTATGGAATCTCATCCTGGGACTCTAAAAGGAAAAGCAGTTTGGCAAGGATAGATAACTCAAAAACAAAAACTTCCTAATAATGAAGGATTCCAACATGAATGAGTAAAAGTTGAGGAGGGGATCTGGTATAGTGGCATTGCTCTTTCCAGAAGGAGCATTTGGAAGAGTTCAAGTTTATAATATAGAACATCAACTAACGCCCAACTAACACTTAGGTTCTATTGATTTAGAGTGGAATTAGTCAGGCACAAAACATGAAATTAGTTGACACTACCAAGAACTAATATTAAACGTGTTGTAAACTTATATAAATTACATCAGTAAATCTATAACCCTGAGTAAAATGTGGTTTCAGAAAAATGTCAACAGCACCAAAGGGCTTTTTCAGGCATGTTAAAAGCAAGGAGAACACAAAAGTAAGCATAAGCCTGCTGCTTGGGACAGATGGTATAATGTTAACAGACGACAGGGGAAAAACAGAACTCCTTCACTTCACAAAGTTTTAGCTACTTTGTCAGAGGAAATGATCCTTCAGCTAGAGAGGGTAGAGCCCATATTGTCAGGTGGGAATTGATCTGCAAGAGAGGTGAGATAATTTATAGAGTGTACCTGGTGCTCCAAACGATCCAGACAATTTGTATCCTCGGTTCCAAGGGAACTTGGGGAAGAGATGTCCACATGTCAGCTGCTAATATATTTTGAGGACTTGTGGGAAATGGGAGGATGCTAGAAAAATTGGAGGCAGAAAATAACATCCTTGTTTCCAATAAATAGAAGACATAATAGATCATCTGTACTTCAGATAGGTGAGCCTGAAGCAATTCCAGAAAAAGATCTACAGAGCTGCAGTTTTACAAACTTTGGTTGTCCATGACATATGGTTCTCCATACCCTGAGATTCTTAACAGAAACAATAAGGGTAGCAGTGCTGGGGGAGGGGCTGGAGGTGAGAAAGAAGAGGCACAGGGAGAGCTGAGTATCAGCCCTGAGACCTCAACTGAAATAACAATGCTTTGCTTTTTTCATATAAGACTTTGGTTGGGGTAAAGTATTCTATGACTTTTTAAAAAATCATGGGGCTTCCCTGGTGGCGCAGTGGTTGAGAGTCCACCTGCCGATGCAGGGGATACAGGTTCGTTCCCCGGTCCGGGAAGGTCCCACATGCCACGGAGTGGATGGGCCCATGAGCCATGGCTGCTGAGCCTGCGCGTCCGGAGCCTGTGCTCCACAACGGGAGAGGCCACAACAGTGAGAGGCCCGCGTACCGCAAAAAAAAAAAAAAAAAAAAATCAAAAAAACTTCCCACATTATACAATGGCCTAATAAGCCCTAGATCTGTGAACAGCTGGGGAGGATTGCAGTGAACACTACCACCCACAGTGAATTGAGTGAGGATCAATAATGGGAGTTTCTCTTTCCTTGTTTTTTTTTTTTTTTTTTTTTTGTGGTACGCGGCCCTCTCACTGCTGTGGCCTCTCCCGTTGCAGAGCACAGGCTCCGGACGCGCAAGCTCAGCGGCCACGGCTCATGGGCCCAGCTGCTCTGTGGCACGTGGGATCCTCCCGGACCGGGGCATGAGCCCGTGTCCCCTGCATCAGCAGGCGGACTCTCAACCACTGCACCACCAAGGAAGTCCCTCTTTCTTTCTCTTTTTTTTTTTTTTGTTGTTGTTCTTATTAATTTCCTTCCTCCACATCCTTTGTTTCTTTCTTAGTTTTTAATCTTCTTCCTTCTTCCCTCCTTTCCTTGCTTATTAAGTTTACCAGAAAATTTTCTAGACATGTAGAACCTGATTTTCTGCAAGACATTGACAATAACTTTTAATAGCATTTTTGTGGGTGAGAATGAGGGATGGCTTCTGATATAATTGGGTAAAATTTTGACTAGTTGATTAATTGGATGCAAAGGTTGAAAATTTAATGAGCTGTTAGTATGAAAATATATCTAACATGAAGTCTCAGAGCTCTATTCTCTTCACAGTAATACTCAACATTTTCAATTAATAACTTTATTTCAATTAATAAGGCATGCTGATCAAATTGGCACATTACACGAAGCTGTGAGCCAAAACAAATTTATTTTTAGATTCTTTCATTTAAAGTGTTTCAGCTGGCTGGAAGGGAAATAAAACATAACTCTGAACCCAGCATACCCAATGACCACACCAGCAGAGGAGGTGGGGTAGGTCACCCACTGAGGATGACAAAGGGAAGCTTCGCCATGCCTCTAGAGAAGTACCTGAGTGAGAAAGCTGCAAGAGGGCCCATATGGGCACGTGAAGGTCATTCTCATGGCTGCACAATAAAAGCCAACCTCAGAAGCCATCTATGCCAAGAGACAGTAAGGTACCTGCACCAGCTGGAGGAACAGATGAAACTGAAGAAATGATGTATTCACTACAATTATGCCAATGGGCTCCCAACCATGAGTGACACTTTCATTCTGTCCTTGCCACTCCTGGCTCCTGGCACAAGTAAAGTAGGAAAATTAAAAGGTGGAAACAGGTGGTGTAAGAGGGAAAGACTTCAGAGAATTGGAAGAAGATCAGAGAGGGATAGGTAAGCTTTGGCTGAGGGAGTAATACATCAATTACATTAAATATTCACCTAACTGTGAGTATGTTTTGATTTGTAAGTGACTGTAAGTAGCAACATTAGTTACTGCCAACTGGAAGTAGAATTTCATAGGGAAATTTAGTTTTGTTAAATATAAAAGAATTCCTCTATCTCTCTCTCTCTGTAACGTATCTGATTTGATATTGTCTCATTCTGACTGTCCCTGTTTCACAAGCAAAGCATTTTGAAGAACACCTGGCACTTCATAAATGTTCAATGGATGACAGTTTCACAAAAAGATCTGTTTTTTAGCATGGTATCTGGACCACTCATGAAATTAGAGTCAGTTTAAGATGAAAATTAATAAATTAGGGTGTACCCAGAAGAGACTGTCCAAGACAATTTGTATTATTCTTGCCCCAGATATAGGGGGTGTTAAGACTCCCCAGAATGGTCCAACTGTACAACTAATGTGTATAAAGTGAATGCAAGGAAGGGGACAAGGATGTGTTTCCCTGGAAAGAATGGCAATCCAGGGTCTATGATAAATAAGGAGAGGTCTAAGCCAGATGCCTGGGCATCCAAGCTTGTTATGGGAGAGCCAGAGGAGTGGGTTTCCCACAGTAGTTTGTTATGAAGGGAGATTATTTAGGAATATTGTCTAAATGTGTAAGGGAAAAGATATAGGGGAGAAATGACTTCATGCAAATTTGAGAACTGACTAGGACAATGGGTTACATAGTGACATGGGACAAGATGTGACACTCTGTAGGCATGGGTTGAAAACTGAGTTATTGCCATATATATTAGATTTTGTGTTGAGTTTATATTATTACACAATGAGTTGGGTTGAGAAATTCAGAGCTACAAAGATAAAATCTTGTCCTCAAGTAATTTACAGCTTAGTAAATTAGGAATACTAGAAAATACACAAATAAATTGCCCTGTCATGAGAGAAACATGTGCCTGTGTACAGTATAGACACAAAAGAGAAAGGAGGGATGGGGAAAGATTCTCAGAATAAAATAGGTGCTTGATTTGAGTCTGGAAAGATAAACATATTTCTTCCAAATTGACTAGGAAAGGGCCTACCTTTCAGGTAGGAGGCTTCCATGATGTTTCACACTGGAAGGCATATTGTTATGAAAAAATCTGGCAAATTTAAAATGCCAGGAAATCAGTACAAGTGGGCTAAAAGAGAGATTATTATGAGAAATAGAAGTTATAAAGATATATAAGTCCTAGATCGTGAAGAACCTTACCAGGATGCTAGTATGTTCTGCCATTTTCTCATAGAGAGTAGGGAGCCAGTAAAGAGTTTTTAAAGCCACAAAGTGGAAAATCACACTGGCAAAGGTTTGAAGATGAAGTGGAAGACAAAAAAGAGCACTGTTTTTGAGACTGGTTCAGTGATCCCTGGAAGGAAGGACTGAAGAGGTTCTGAAGGAAAGCAGTAGAGGAGGTGATGGTGGAGATGAAGAAGAATCAATAGATTTTAGTCATCTTCTGGTCTGGGGGTAGGAAGGAGAAGGATAAGTAAGTCTTTTTTTTTTTTTTTTTGTGGTACGCGGGCCTCTCACTGTTGTGGCTTCTCCTGTTGCGGAGCACAGGCTCCGGACGCACAGGCTCAGCGGCCATGACTCACGGGCCCAGCCGCTCCACAGCATGTGGGATCTTCCCGGATTGGGTCACGAACCTGTGTCCCCTGCATCGGCAGGCGGACTCTCAACCACTGCGCCACCAGGGAAGCCCGATAAGTAAGTCTTGACTGGATCTCACCTTTCTGCCAAGAACATTTACCAAGAACAGTAAGACAGGGTCGGAGACATTTCATTAAATGCAGATGAATTCAGTTTGGCTTTAAGGTGTCTGGGGTCATCCAAGTGGCATGTCCTTAGGCAATTGGCTATATAGGTCTGGAGCTCAGAAAATACGGATTAATGATTCTGTTTTCAAGTATGTAAGCAGCAGCTGAATCATTGGGTTAAGTGTTTAATGAGAAGTGTTAGTGTGTAATGAGAAGAAGGGGTGCACAAAATTTTAGGTTATGTCAGCATTAAACAGATTCCTGGAAGGCTGTCAAGAGAAGTGATTAGAAGGAATGCTTGGAGAGATAAAAGGAAAACATATGCAATGTATGTAGTAGAAGCCAAGAGACGAGAGTTTCTAGAAGACAGACATATGCAGTACTGTGGCAGAGAAGTCAAAACAAGTTGAGGACTTAAAAACTGTAGATTGAATTCATTGATTGACTGAGTTGCCAGGGTAGAAATTATATGGCAGTTAGTATAACAGGAAGGCCAGGTAAGAAAATGGACACACTGAACATAAATGATTAATTTAAGGAATGTGACTCAGATTAATTTTTTAAAGGAGCTATCACTCTTCAGACACTGGAGAAAAAAAGTTGGTGAGTTGAGTTATAGCTAAAAGATGATGAGTTGAGTTATAGGTAAATGTGAATGTGGGAACAGAAAACATCTGATTGCCCTATTTTTCTCAGAAAAGTGGGAGGAAAGGGGGATGGAGCTGGCAATAGAGCAGGTGGCTGGAGGACACCTGACACCTCCACTGGAACATATTTAAGGCACTGCCCGTTCAACCTATAGAAAATCCAACTCACAATCATCCTGACAGCCTTGACCTTTATTTTTAGCTCTAAATCCATAGGTTTAAACATGTACTTTATGTGGGTATCCCAAAGATTACTTGAAACCTAGAATTCTGCCTTGTCAAATCTTATCTCTCATCCTTCAAAAGTCAGCATCTCTCTTATCCTATTTTGCCATGTAAGTATCTCCACAATCTGTTAATTGCACTGTCTGGCTGTCACTATTCCAGCCCTAGCTTCTGTCATCTCTTACCGAATACTGCAGTATCCACCAGCATGTAAGCCACTTACAAACAGAGACACTGTTGTCTTGTTAACCATTCTATTCCCACAGTCTAGAAGAGGGGCTGGGGCTGGCCCTCAGTAAATACTAAATGCCCATGGATTAAATGAATCAAAGAATAGCTTTCTAACTGATTTCCTGGCCTCCCATCTTACTCTATCCATACTTCCTTTCTCTAAACCCTTGGTACCCAAAGCATGGTCTGTGGACCCATAGTAGCTGTGTCATCTGGGAGTTTGTTAGAAGTGCAGGCTCTCAGGCCACACCCGCAGATGTACTGGATCAGAATCTGCATTACCCCAGCATGCGTTAAGGGTACCTCTCCCTCTCCCTCGGGTCGGCCTTGGGGGAGGGGCACCCAGTGACTCGGACCCTGGGAGCAGCCTCGCTCCCTGATGCCTGAGTGCTGGGAATGTGGCTCTGCAGCCACAGCCTCCAGCCCCGCTCTCCAGGAGGCTTTCAGAGCCCAACTTCCTCCCCTGCCACCCAGGGAGACGAAGGGGTGGCGGCCCTCCAGGACTGCACGTGGGAAACGGCAAGAACACAAGGACCCTGAAGTCAGGACTCAAAGCTGCTGTCACCCTGCATTGCTGTCTCCAGGAACCTGGTCTCTATCTGACACCCGCCCCGCCCCTCCCGGGGACTTGGCCCGAGGAGGCCCCGGAAGGTGGGAAGGGGCTGTAGGGTCCCCCTGCTGGTCTGCCTTCAGCCAAGCCCACTCCTCATCAGCTCCTGGCCTCCCCCGTGAGGGCTGCTCTCGGGGCAAAGCAAGTCTCCAGGGATGCCAGTGAGCAAGCTGGGAGCCCCCCAGTGGTGCTGTTCTCGGGGCCCACTTGGGGCAGAAGGGAAGCAGGAGCCCGTGCCCGTCCCAGTGGGACCAGGTACCTCAGGTGTCTTGGGAAAAGGTAGAAATAAAGTTGGGAAGTTGAAAAAAAAAAGCCTGCAGGTGACTTGTAGGCACATAGAATTTGAAAGCTCTCAGGCCCCTAATGCTCTAAATAGCATCCAGAGAGATCTTTCAAAACACAAATATAATCATGTCACCTACGCTTTCTTAAGATATTTCAGTGGTTTCCCTTGCCAAAGACTAAAATCGTTAATCCATCTGAGAGGACAGAACTTAGTCTCATCCCTCCCCACCTCCCCGACCAACCTCCTTTCCCACCTTGGTCCCTTTCTGGGCTCTAACCCCCTCACAGGTACTTGAACACGCCTTGTTCCATCCCACCACAGGACCTTGACTCCTGCTGTTTCTTCTGCTTTGCTCACTTCTGTTCTCAATCCCAGCAATACCTTTCTTAACTCTTACTCATCTTTCAAATCTCATGTCAATTTTAATTTTATTCAGTAAAGCCTTTTTGACCCCCCAGTTACTTCCTCTATTTAGTCACAAAGACCATGTTTCTTTCCTATGTGGTATTTAACATAGTTGTGATTATTGTTATTTTTGGTATATTAGCATTGTTGGATTAAAGGCTGGCTCCACAATTGGAGTGTGAGGTCCTTGAAGGCAGAAAAAGTGTCTGTTTTGTTCACTGTAATGTCTCCATTGCTTAGCACAGTGTTTAACTTGACAGATAAGTATTTAAAGACAAAATGAAAGCAAGGAAGAAAGAATTTATTTTTCACAATGAAGTAACCAAGGAGAGAGAGATTGGTGAAAGAGAAAGAAAATGGAGACAGCAGTTCTACATTTCTGAATTGAAAAGTGGCAATGGTCAGGAAGATGTGTATAAAAACTGTCAGGGGGAGCTGTTAAAAGATTTGTTAATAATCTGACCAGAGATAAAACAAAAATCAAAGTGCTACTAAGTCACAGAGAAAAAAACAACAACAACAATCCATTACAATTAAAAAAGAACTAAGGGCTTCCCTGGTGGCGCAGTGGTTGAGGGTCCACCTGCCGTTGCAGGAGACACGGGTTCGTGCCCCGGTCCGGGAAGATCCCACATGCCCCCGAGCGGCTGGGCCCGTGAGCCATGGCCACTGAGCCTGCGCGTCCGGAGCCTGTGCTCCACAACGGGAGAGGCCACAGCAGCGAGAGGCCCGCGTACCGCAAAAAAAAAAAAAAAAAAAAAGAACTAAGTAACTGATTTTAATATTGTTAAAAATAGTAATCCTGATTTTTCTTTGACTTTACTAAACCAGACAGTAGACACTTAGACACTTTACAATCAGGGTTTTGAATGTCTTAACCTTTCTATAAAGCAAGTATTAGTATTAATTTCTTTATCAGGACATGGGGATAACGAATCCCAAAGGAAGAAAGTAACTTCCCCAGGTCACATCACTAATATGAGCTTAAGTTTGCTTGAATTCAAAGCAAAGTTATTTTTACTATCTTATGCTCTGTCCCTGTGAACAAGTATTGTTTATTTAGTGCTGCTTCACCATTAACAGATTTTAAGTCTTTAGTACTAAGAAGAAAAACACTTTGAAAAAATAAGTCTATAAAAGCTTCTTTTTATTAGACATTTAAAAAAATTCAATGTGTCTCTTTTAGAAAATGAAATTTCATATGTTGTTAGCAAAGCATATATCAGAGAACAGATTAAATAACAAGATCCACCAGTTCCTTCATCAGCATTGTCTGTTCTCATAGGCAAAGGCTACAACATAAGACAATATTTTACTTGGAAAAAAGTGTGCAAAACTTGAAATATTACCATTAGAGGTTCATACATATTTGGAATTATTCTATTTGCTTTAGGAAAAACTGGATATGTGTGCAATAAGCAGGATATTTGCAAGCCAAAATCCAATCTTCAAATAAATTAATGAGGGAAGAAGTAATCAGGTAGCAATGTCTAACCAAAGGTATCTCCTACGCTCATTCTAGTAGTAACAGTGCTTGAATTCACAATGGCTGACTTTTAAAATCTAATTTGCCAGTGCCTTTTGGTACACATTCCTTGTTGATGTCAACCTAAATTCTTTATCGCAGGAAGGACAGAATAATAGAACAGATTCCCAGGGCAGAGCTGAGGTTAATTAAAAAAAAGTCATAAAGGGAAAAATAAGACTGGTAGGAACTAGCATAGTAATAAAACCTATTTCTCTGATTAAAGAGGAAAAGTCCTGCATATTTTAAGATGAAAATTCTCATTGTAAATGCATTTTTTCATTACCAAATAAGGCCCGGTAATTTTATCTTGTAAATTGGACTGGAGGATCGTATGAGGTCTCGCAGAGAGAAACTGCTGCACTGATCACCACTCACTCTCAGCAGGACCGTGGTGCTGCTGAGAGTGATTTTCTTTTCTTTTCTCAAAGCTAGAGGTGTTTTCCCAGCTGATAGAATTAATGGAGGAGAATTGTGAAAGATGTGACACTAATAATCCACAGAATCAAAAAAAAAAAAAAAGAATCAAAGTACTCTTTGCTGCTCAGGGCCATTTTTGCTCAGCGCTTCTTAAATTACATCCACTGTATGATTTACAGACATCTCTCTTTTATCTAGAGAGTCATCTAGATCAAAACAGTAATATAGCTTTGTTGACAAATGCCACAAAGCCGACTTTATTCTCGGGATCCATCTCTAATTTCTGCTTAGTCACAGGCAGACCACAAATGGACATGACGACAATCTCAGACATGATCTTTAATACCGGGCTACCCATCTTGGCAATGCTGGTTTTTCAGGGGTATTATCCAGTGCTTCAGTGGTACACTGGGATCATGTAACTTACCAACAATCCCAAGAAGGACATCTTGGGGCTTCCCTGGTGGCGCAGTGGTTGAGAGTCCGCCTGCCGATGCAGGTGACACGGGCTCGTGCCCCGGTCCGGGAAGATCCCACATGCCGCGGAGTGGCTGGGCCCGTGAACCATGGCCGCTGAGCCTGCGCGTCCGGAGCCTGTGCTCCGCAACAGGACAGGCCACAACAGTGAGAGGCCAGCATACCACATACACACACACACACACACACACACACACAAAGAAGGACATCTTGCAGGGAAGAATCAATGTTATGATTCGCATACTAAGCTAGGAGATCAAAAGAGTTTTCTGGATATTGAATATTTGGCAAATTCCAAAATTTAGAGAAAAACATATGGTTTCAGGGCAGCTGAATACAATAAAATTTTATTCCTCCTCAACTTTTTACATAACAAATACTTTGCGTGTGTGTGTGTGTGTGTGTGTGTGTGTGTGTAAGAAATCCAGAAAGCTACTTGAATTTTAGGTGCCTTGAAGGGGCCAGGAGCTTATAACAGCTTTCCCTTCATCTAAGATCAGAGGAGGAAGAAAACTGAAGGAATTATTTTTCCTAAGTGACATTGTTTCCAATTAAAAGACACAGGGATATGAAAGGGTCATGTGGTTTAAAAAGTCCACAGTATGGAGATTTGCTGAAATAACTGCGCAGGTTGGAAGCCTCATCAGCCCGTCAGATCTTTCTCCCTGTATAAGAGCTTTTACAATATACTTTAAGAGACCACTGTGTAACCTTCACAAGCCAAACATCCACCAAGCAGCACATGATTAAACTCTCAAACATATATAAAAAAGAACCCTGCTGGATATTTTCCTTTCAACTGGCCAGTATTTCAGGCTTCACAATGTAATGTTTTTTATAACAGCTTGCATTATGAGGAAAGACTGTATAACTGGAGGACTAACCAGCAGTGGTTGAGGAAAAGTGAATGTTACAAGCTGCATGTCTTCTTGAAACTATTTAAGGCATCTCAGCAATTCAAAATTCAGTAATGTTTATTGCAAATTCACATGCATTCTGAATTACCTACCTTGATCAAAATTATATGTTAAATTCTAGCCCTAAAGATGATATTGTTGAGTATTATTTCTTATATAATTTAAGGGGATGAAAGAGGTTGATACATAACTTATTATCATGATTAGTAAGTATGGGTAATGTCGGTAGTAATGGCATAGTATTAAATTGGAATGTAGGCTATCATAGAGTGGTTAATCACACAGGTACGCCGTCAGACTCTCTGGGTTCAAATCCCAGCTTTTGGATTTTTGCTAGTTACCTGATCTTGGACAAGATTTTTTACCTCTCTAAGCCTCAGGTTCTTAATCTGTGAAATGATAGTAGTAGTATTTTCTTAATTGGGTACAGGATCCTGTGGGGAATCAAACTTTGTAGGGCATTTCAGACAATACCTGGCAAGTTGTTCAGCAATTGCTTCAGTTGTTTTTGAGAACTTCATTATTACCACCATTGTTCTTTGGATATAAAAATTACATATATCACAGATCCTTTGAACTGGTTTACTGTTTATTAAGGAGAGGACCATCCAAAACCTTGAAAGGCTTAAATTGACAGCAATTGGGTTTGCCAAGTATAAGGTAGTATTTATGGCAGATGAGGTAAAAAGAAGTGAACAGTCACTTATACACATCAAATCTGTCATCTGGCATTCATGAACTTAGTAAATAGCACTAGGTAACTATTTATATCATTATTTTTTAGACTTGAAAGCCTTACAGTTTTCTTCTACATTTGGGAAGATCTCTTCTGGAGGTCTTGTATCTAAATAATATACTCATTTAAATAGATTAGATGTCAGCTCTCTGTATTAATGTTTTTGGATTAGTTGAGAAAGCTTTCTGTGCTTTATATTACCTTTTAAGACAGTCCTTCCTCACTGTTCCATATACAATAGATGAATGCAAAATATGACCAATTCTTATTACGATAGGCAGTAAGCCAAGTACAGAGACACAATCATGAGAAAGA
Organism: Hyperoodon ampullatus; assembly: GCF_949752795.1. NCBI lineage: Eukaryota > Metazoa > Chordata > Mammalia > Artiodactyla > Ziphiidae > Hyperoodon > Hyperoodon ampullatus. The sequence continues at coordinate 150,482,837 of NC_136914.1, read as the reverse complement.
TAGCATTCTGATCTTCTAAGAGCTTACTGTCTGATGAAGTAAGTAATGAAGTAACAAAACATAAATAAGCACAGCTGAACGTGAGGAATAATTTTCCTAGGGTTCCATGGGGGCAGGAAGGGGTGAATGGTCAAGGAAGGGTTCTTAGAAGAGTTAATATCTGAGCTGATTCCTAAATGAGAAGTGATAGTAAACATAGAAGAGAGGAATCAGAAAGAAGGAGCACCTGGCTTCCCTGGTGGCGCAGTGGTTGAGAGTCTGCCTGCCGATGCAGGGGACACGGGTTCGTGCCCCGGTCCAGGAAGATCCCACATGCCGTGGAGCAGCTGGGCCCATGAGCCATGGCCACTGAGACTGCGCGTCCGGAGCCTGTGCTCCACAATGGGAGAGGTCACAGCAGGGTAGAGGTCCGCATACCGCAGAAAGAAAAAGAAAGAAGGAGCATCTTTGTAAAATCCATGAAGTGTTTGGGGGAACTACAGCTTTTATTATCTGCGTTCCTGGAGAATACAGGAAGGGTTGGTGGGCTGTAAGTTCACATAAGCAGAGCTACATCACAAAGTGCTTTGCAAGGAAATTTAGTTTTTACTCTGAAGGCAATTGGAACCATTGAAAAGCTTTGAGAGGTAAGTTTTATGACATCTGGCTGTGAGGAAGAGAATGAATTTTGGGGTGATGGCAGGTAGACTAGCTTGTCTTAATCTTAGAGGAGGAGTTATGAGCCAACTCTGTGGATTCTTTGGATTCTAAAGTTGTCAGGTAAAACTTTGTAGCCATGATTGCTTATTATCTAAGTATTCATTTTTACATCAATTTTTCTGGCCCAAAATTTGTTCATTTTTTTGTTTTTTTTAAAATAGATCTTTATTGGAGTATAATTGCTTCACAATACTGTGTTAGTTTCTGTTGCATACCAAAGTGAATCAGCCATATGCATACATATGTCCCCATGTCCCCTCCCTTTTGAGGCTCCCTCCCACCCTCCCTATCCCACATTTCTAGGTCATCGCAAAGCACCGAACCCATCTCCCTGTGCTATAGAAGTTGCTGGGGTTTTGTTCGACCACAAATTTCTCACCAACTCACAAATGACAAATCTGCTATCACTTTTGCCAGATCATCTGAAACTGAAATGCCCGAGATGCCCTGCCATTGCTATGCATATGTATATAATCTTATTTTTGCTATAACGACACTTTCAAAGTAGTCACTTTTATTTTAAAGAGCAAATACAGATTCAAGAAGTATGAAGGAATTTTTCCAGAAAAATATCTTAGTAATATTGAAGGTGTTTGTGACTGGTTACCAGTGGAAGAAGCATGCAGGCTTGAGGCAGTTTTATGATAAGAAAAAATATATTTTCATTTCTTAAAGACATTTTGCCAAAATACCCATATAGCAGTGACAGACTTCAGTTTTATTTTACTTCTGGCATGTGTGTGCCATTTTAAGGATTATAAGACAATCCATACAATTTGTTCTGGTCTCTGGGAATAAGTGGCTTTGATAGTTCACAGAACATTGGAGACAGGCATGAATACATTCAAAACATTATATTACGGTGCTTCCCTGGTGGCACAGTGGTTGAGAGTCCGCCTGCCGATGCAGGGGACATGGGTTCGTGCCCCGGTCCGGGAAGATCCCACATGCTGCGGAACAGCTGGGCCCGTGAGCCATGGCCACTGAGCCTGCGTGGCCGGAGGCTGTGCTCTGCAATGGGAGAGGCCACAACAGTCAGAGGCCCACATACCACACACACACACAAAATATATACATATATTATATTACATTATTATATATATAAACACACATATATATGGCAGAAAGCTCTGTGATTCAGCAGATCTCAGATAAAATGTATTCAGATAGAATTTGAATGAAGGGAAGAATGACAGTGGTTTCTGAGCCACTGTTGAAAACTGTGGAAAGCTTTTCTGTTTTTCTCTTTGAGAAAAGAACTCTAAAAACTTGTAAACTTTAACAAATAAACAGAATCAGTTGAACTACCTAAGCCTAGATTTTTACCTGGGGCCTATCTAACTTAAAACTGGATATGTGATTAAAAGACAAACAAACAAGAAATTCATCATTCACCTTTCATTTGTACTGATGCTCCCATTTTTTTAAGTGTGCTCAATCTTGATGAATTTTTAGGACAAAGAAACTTAAAAATATATGGGAAATTAGTATCAGCAGCACAAAAAAAACATGACAGAGCCTTTGGGGTTGATCATAGGATGAAAACGTCTAAGTTTTATGACTTCTTGAGAGAAGTTTCCTGCCAAAATATAGAAAATAAATTGTTTTATTTAGGGTATATTATATTATTACAGTTAGCAAGAAGAGAGCTATATTTCTCTCTAGTGATCAGTGAAACTACAAAAAGTATATAGAATGTAACAGAAAAAATTGCACAACACAATACATTAAATATGTTATCAAAAACAGATATGATTTGAAATTATATCTTTAAAACAGTGTAATCCTTTTGCTTTTATACATTTTGTTAATAATGACAATTTTTAAGGAAAAATCAGTATTTTAGGTTAATGTATCTGAAAGAAGATCTTGCAATGGTCATAGTCCATGATGTGCAGCTTCACTCCTCTTGTACAAAGTGAGAAATTCAGTGTTACTGCTCTATTATCACATTAAATTTCAAGCTTGACCTTGATCTATAAAGTCTAAGATCTCCTCCCTCCCTTCTTTCCTTCCTTCCTTCCTTCCATGTGTCTCTTACAACCTATTGACTATTTAGAAAAAACAGTGTGATTTTCTTTCTTCTTTGAATTTCCATTTGAACACTTTATTAATCAATTTTAACTTTATCTTACATTTAATGGTATCATTGGAGGTTATTGAGCATAGGAGTGTTTTACTCAAGCACTGTAGGTTCAGTTGTCAGGGTTACAGTCTGGAGGACAGGTGGTTATCATAATAGGTCACTCATGAGAGACTGGGGCTTGGGTTAGCTTGGTAGCAGTGGAAGTGAAAGAAAGAGATAGCTTTGCAAAGGAGGAAGCAGAGGGACTTGCTCATCGGCTGTTTGAGGCGTGAGAGCTATACCTGTAGGTAAGGATTCAGGTGTCTCTGTGATGAGGAATAAATGATGGAAATACATATAATAGAAAAGAAAGAGAGTCAACTATTATAGTGAGAAAGTTGTAGCAGTGGATGTAATTTGAGAGAAAAAAAAAGAAAAGAATTTTAAAGACATGTCACCTAGACAGTGTATCCTATTGGAGAGACAGTCTTAGTATTTCTCTTAGCGGTTCACATAACAAGCAGTCTTAGTGATGAACAGGGAAGCTGCACTGTCAAGATGGAGAAGCACATTGTCCAATGCCATTTTGGTTAGTTTCAAAAAATTCATAAGATATGATAAACGATGGTCAAGGTGAAGGTAGAGGCTTGGTTCCGTCAGCTAATTCTGGTTAATTTTTTTTCAAGATAATATAAAATTCCTTTCTTCTTCTGCATGTACATGTGTGTATGTGTGTGACTCTTGATTATGCTTTGATTACAGTTATGACAACCATAACTATACTGAATGATACTCAGTTGCAGGAACCATACAAAGCACTGATAAGTGTGATCATATTTACTCTTCACAGCAGCCTTTAAAGGTAGTAGCATTATTATTTCCATTTTACAGATGAGGACACTAAGTTTCCAAAAGATTAAAGAATTTGCTCAGCTTCCCAAAGCTGGTAAACATCAGGGCCGATATTCAAATCCGAGTAGTCTGACTCCGGAGTCTCAGTTTTTAACCAATACACTTTACTCTCAAGCTTTATGTTGGATTTGAAAAAAGGTACATAACTTCTTTATAGATTTACTTCACCTCTTTTCATGTCATGTGGAGAGTGGAGCACTTACAGAAATGCAAATTAGTAGCGTATCACAATATCTTAATCACTGTAGAGAGAATACATGCAGTCTGGATTTTGGTAGGGAAACATGAGTTTCCCATCCTTATCCAAGAGCATATAATGTGGATGGAAACATCAAAGCTGCCATGTATGTAAGCAGTATTTATCTTGAGATACTTCACTCATAGAATGTAATATTTCTTGGGGGATGCTTTAGCACAAATACCTAAAGAGATTTTTTTCCCCCTTACTTGATCTTTCAGACCTGGATTGTTTTATCCCTTCTCTAGATAGCAAATTTTTTTTTTTTTTTTTTTTTTTTTGCGGTACACGGGCCTCTCACTGTGTGGCCTCTCCCGTTGTGGAGCACAGGCTCCGGACGCGCAGGCTCAGTGGCCATGCATGGCTCACAGGCCCAGCCGCTCCGCGGCATGTGGGATCTTCCCACACCGGAGCATGAACCCGTGTCCCCTGCATCGGCAGGCGGACTCTCAACCACTGCGCCACCAGGGAAGCCCTCATTTTTTATTTTAATTAATTTATTTTAGTTTTGGCTGTGTTGGGTCTTCGTTGCTGCAAGGGGGCTTTCTCTAGTTGCAGTGAGCGGGCTTCTCATTGCGGTGGCTTCTCTTGTTGCGGAGCTCGGGCTCTAGGTGCACAGGCTTCAGTAGCTGTGGTTCAAGGGCTTAGTTGCTCCATGGCATGTGGGATCTTCCCGGACCAGGGCTCGAACCCGTGTCCCCTGCATTGGCAGACGGATTCTTAACTACTGAGCCACCAGGGAAGCCCTACATAGCAAATTTCTATTCAACAAGACAGGTCAAACTGGATTCCTTAATAATTCCAGGGAGTTAGTATCTCTCTTTCTGGGATTATCTAGCATTTTGTATGACTGTCACAACACATTATTTTGAGCAATCATATCATGAGGGCAAGGCTCATACATTCTTATATTTCCTATTACCTGACCCATAGTAGAAATGTATTAGTGATTGTTGAGCTAATGTATATTTGAAAAGTAGGTGTATTTCAGAATACCATTGTGAGCATTTCAAGCCTGACTTTGACAGCCCTTTGTTCTCTGGAGCACAAGTGACTTTCAGAAGTCCAGAGGTACTATAGAGACTTGGTAAATAAAACATTTCATTTATGGGCCAAATGAATCTGTTAAAGTAATTTTACTTGAAGGCCATAATGCACATTGCCTAACTACATTTTTTAAAATATGAACATTGATGGTGTCTTCTTCAATTTTTTCTTTCCAATTCTGAATCTATTCTTGATTGCCCTGAGTATCATCTTGCTGTTCAGAGTGATGTCCAATTATATTTAATTGCATCACTTTTGCAGTTAAAATTTCCACCATGACCAATTTTTCTGTGTTTCTGGATGACTTTATAAGTAATCTGTTATTTTTTTAATTTCCAATTTGAAATAATGACATGCTCAATTTGCTTCTTATGTTTGTCTAAATACATATGTCTGTGGATTGCCTTTACCCATTCCAGTAATACTGTTTAATTCACTTTAATTATAAATTTGCTATGTTTTTGCTCCAACCAGGCACACAATAAGATTCAACAGTTTTCAGTTTTCTTGCAATAATAATTCTGTTTCTCAGATGGCAAGTTATTGTGCCAGAACCATCAAATGACCTGAGTAGTTAGCGAAGGGGGATAATGGATGTAAATGAAGGGTTTATTCAACACTCTTAGTCCAAGGTGATTGTCTTTTTTTGCATTTGGAAAAGAATGAGTTTTATACACTACCAGGCAGAAATGATGAAAGGAACCATTTTCCTCTAACTCCCTATTTTAAGTAACATATTTAGACTAATTCCTGCAACTTTAATGAAATCAGTTTCTCTGGACGAAGTTATACTCTCATCTACACAGAAGTAGAGAGAAAACTGTTCTGCACTTTGTAACAATGGATAGAAAGGGCTTTGCTTGGCAATGAAATTTGAGTCAAGTATTAGCATATGAGATGGCCACACAATTTCCTTCACATTGAATTCACTGCCTAACTTGTTTCCAGCCAGAGAGGCAAATACTTGATCATGACATGGTACGTCTGCAGTTAGTCATTTAAGTAGCTGCTGTTAGAAGGTTACCATTTGTACAGAATTTTATTTCCCCCTAGATCTTTGAGATCACAGTAAGTTATAATCATTTATAAACAATTATTTCAGCAAGCATTTCCTGAGCCGCAACTACATGCCTAGCGTTTTATCAGTCTGTGAAAGTTAAAACAGTTACAGAGTATGGGGCCCTCAGGCAGCTTGCAATCTAGAAGGGCCCATGGGCATCACACAAATTAATACTAGTGGGATGGCTTCTATTAAGGAGACATACAGAGAGCAAATGAAGACCAATGAGAATGACCTACCCATAGCCACAAGTGGGAGGGGCCAAGTCAGGTGTTGAACATTTGCCCCAGACATCATCAAAGCTGGGGTAAGCACTTAGACTAATGATCTACCCACCAGCAGCCAGTAAAATGCACATAGGTTTCAATACCTATGTAAAGAGAAGGACTGAGGGTTAGTTTCTTAGTTTTAATACTTAGAAACAGAGTAAACAGCATTCCCTGAGCTTCAATTTTCTCATCTGAAAACTAAGAAAATTATAATGTTGTGAAGACTTAATTAATATATTCAATAATGCTTTGTACATCATGTGCATTGTACATCATGCTCAATAAATGGTGACTGTTGATTTTAGTAAGACCTTATATATGAACATTACAATAATAGAAGATTAAAGGAAAAATGTAGAATTTTCTAGGCAGACTTTAGTCTAGCTTTTTCCTACTTAAGTTCAGTTCAGTACAGCTTCTACATTTAGAATCCGTGTTTGAAAAAATTTGTAATATTGTCGCATGGAAAGCTTGGGAATGGTCTGGAAAGAATCTTGGTCATAGTGGCCTCCCTCCCTCCCTCACTTCCTTTCTTTCTTCTCTCCCTACTTTTTCCTTTTCTTTTTTTCTCTCTTTCAGCACTTGGGGTACATTTTACTTGTCTCTGTTGAGGGAATTATTATCTCCAGTCTTCCTTGGGAGCAGGGGAAATAGAAAGGCAGCACAGAGAAGGAAAGGGACTTTCAGGTTCAAAAGGAATCTATCTATCTATCTATTTGCTTATCTATTCTGGAATTTGAGGAAATTTAACTCTAAGCATGCCAAATATCAACTTTTCTAGTAGTCAGTGCATTTAGGGAGCCAGTGAATGATCAGACACAGCATTAAACAAAACCAGACCCCATGAACTGAAGCTGGGAAAACCAGACAAAGACCCCTTGTGGGTTTTCTCCCTGCTCTTGGTAATATATACCAAACCACTAGTCATAGCTGAACAAGCAAAACCTTCAACCTAAAACCTATATATTTAAATTATTTCCACATAAATGATTATTATCTTGATTTGTTTTTCAGTTCACATGTTTGTTTAAGTAAGGAATATGTTAACTTTAAGCAAGAAGGATTTAAAATGTCAGTAATATGAGCAATTCCTTTAAAGAAATTTCTGTACTTTTCATTAAAAGAGACCATTTCTTTTCAGGAGATAGAATATCTGATTCCAATTGTTCCCTGTTCTTCTCTTTAATGGAATCATTAGACAAATACTGTAGCACTTCATGGGTCTTAAAAAAATCTTTCACCTGTAAATTCTTTCTTAATTTTCTGTGCTCAAGAAGAAGGGATTTGTGGTATGTCACCAGGAGAAGGGAGATTACTAACTGACATTTTCAGTTGTTAGAGTTCTGTGTGATTTAGAGACATCGAATTTAGTGGGTTCAATTTTAATCTGTTTTACAAGAAAGTGTCACTTTATATCATGTGAAAAATATACTTTCTCAATTGGGACACAAAACATGAAAATACATCTTTTCACCTTTCAATATATCTCCTAGAGTAAAACCAAAAAACTTGTTTTTACTTTTCACATTGTACAGACTGTTTTTTCCACATTCTTCACCCTAGATTAATTATGACATCTAAAAACCCCTGGCTGTCCTAACATTTAATAGGCTTCTTGTTTTCATGTTTATATGTCATGATGACAATGCATTTGACTTCTGCAATGCAAATTTTCCTAATTAGGGAATGAAAAGCATGTTATCATTGCCAAATAAAAGAGTGTTTTTCAAAATTTATTTTATTGAGTAACACTGATTTATAAAATTATATGTATTGTAGTTTTGTTTTGTTTTGTTTTGTTTTGTTTTTGTGGTACGCAGGCCTCTCACTGTTGTGGCCTCTCCCGTTGCGGAGCACAGGCTCCGGACTCGCAGGCTCAGCGGCCATGGCTCACGGGCCCAGCCGCTCCGCGGCATGTGGGATCCTTCTGGACCGGGGCATGAACCCGTGTCCTCTGCACCGGCACGCGGACTCTCAACCACTGCACCACCAGGGAAGCCCCTGTATCATAATTTTTTATCAGCAAGATTCATCAAGAGTTGATGACCCAAGCACATCCTGAAAAATCCTTAGGGTTTCATTGTACTTACCTGCAGCCTCTTTTGATGATGGAGACAGTGCAAATGGCATTGAAAGTTAATGTCATCACATGGTGGAGTTAGGCAATTTACCCAAAGCACCTATAACTATTTTCCATAAAAACAGACATGTGGAAGCTGTGACAAAGCGAAAGAGAGGCATGGACATATATACACTACCAAACGTAAGGTAGATAGATAGTGGGAAGCAGCTGCAGAGCACAGGGAGATCAGCTCGGTGCTTTGTGACCGCCTGGAGGGGTGGGATGGGGAGGGTGGGAGGGAGGGAGATGCATGAGGGAAGGGATGTGGGAACAGATGTATATGTATGACTGATTCACTTTGTTATAAAGCAGAAACTAATAAAAAAATATCTTAAAAAAAAACCAGACATGTGAAGCATTTACAGCCTTTACATTACATAAAATTACTAAAATCAAAGCTAAGAATTTAGGACATGTTATATTCTATGCCAATCAGTGTCTCACTTTCATTGTTGTCTGTAATTTTTTAATCCAAATGTCTTTCCTCTGTGTAGGATTAGCCTTTTTTTGGAGCCAAGCTGAAGACTCTGAAGCTGTCTGTCATTATTGTTTGCAATTTGGAGCTGTTTTCCCAAAGGATTGTAATCAGTTTGCTTTTAAAGACTAAGTGATAAGCTTGAAAAGGAGTGACAGGCAGAAAATTAAAATTAAAATGATTGTAAAATGGAAATGTATAAAGTAGCTTGAAAAATTGGCTTATCATATTTGGCCAATTAGTCTGAAACAAGCTCTTAATCCAAGCTCTTATAAATGTCAAATCTATATGTTTATCAGAAGTGGTTCAATTTTAGCCCATCTTCATGCCTGTGATGTGGAAAAATAAATAGAAGACACTTGGTGACAGCATTCATTCCAAAATACCTTATTTACATCTAATCAATATTGGACAACAACCACATGGTTATTTTTTATTTTATTTTTTCTTATTCCTGGCTCTAAATGAACAGAGATAGAGTAGCCATAGATTGAATTTGAGTTGGCAGGGCAATAAGAAACAAGTCTTTTTTTATAATGATACCTTTCTGTTTAGAGATAGGTAATTTGAGAAATATCCATACATTTAAATGCTCTCTTCAAAATTATTAAAATCACTTAGCAACTACGTATGATAATAAAATACCCCATTGTCTCATATTCCAATGCTTAGATAAAATATTTTGTCATGTATCTAATACCTTTGTATGTCTATAGATAGAATTTCTGAACGTTCATTTATGCTATGTCCAGGTATATACACATAGCTGTAAACTGGGCAGTCCATTTTGAGTAAAATTAGTCTATCCACATCTTACCCTTTCTGAGTTTGATGCCTCAAAGAAACTTTACTTTTGCCAAACTCTTCCAAGTCTGAGTCATTGTTTAAGAGAATGTATTTTTCCTGCTTGTCGGCTTGTATCAGTTTCATTTCCAAAAGTGTTGATTCAATAATCTCTGCAAGTCTGCTTAAATCTTAAGGTGTTTTTAAAGATATACCTATTTGTATCCTATATCAACACTAAGGAAACAACTTCAGGGCAGATGGCTTATCAGTCTGAGCTCCCCAGTTTAGTGTTAAGTCCCAAACCCAAGCAGCTTATGGGGCTTTTCTGCCCAAAGCTCCTCCCACTGTCACTGCAGCTTGGATTTCAGTCCCTCCTTTACAGGACTGTATGTGGGGAGGCAGAAGGAGAGAACAAGTTTAGTAAGATAAAGGACTCCTGTGTAGGGAGGGGATAGGAAATCCAATATCTATAAATAGCCAACAACCCCTTTGGTGAACTTTCATCTAAATTTTCTTTCATCTCAAACTGTTACTAAAAAGTCAAAAAGAAGAATTTTTTTAAAGGTGGGAAAAACCACTGTGGTATCTTGAGATGCCTTGTGAGACACAGTTTTAATTCTCAAACACCAAATAGCACTCTTGAGACAGATTTTCTCCTCTCTAGCTTAGATGAATGTAGTGTCTCAGCTCTGTGATAAATTTTATTCGTCAGAATGCAAATTCTTTCATACAACATTAAAAAAAAACCTTTATTCTTATATGTTACCCTGGCAATAAAGGATTAATACTCATATGTTTGCTATAAATGAAGCTCATTACTCTGATGATTATTGACAAGGGTTAGAAAATTAGTAGATTTCTCCTATGTGTACAATTTTCTTCCTAACCTATTGGTTCTGTTTATTTTGTAGAGGTGGTTACTTACACATGCAGCTGCTGTCTCTTCACCTTTCTCTTAGAGAAATGGTTCTCAGTCTTGCCTGAACATTACACTCACCTGGGGAGTGTTTAAAAAAATACCAGTGCCAGGGCCCCAACCTAGTTAAATTAAATCAGAATCTTTGAAGGTAGAGCCTATTTGTCTTAAAAAACAAAAAATGAGGGCTTCCCTGGTGGCTCAGTGGTTGAGAGTCCACCTGCCGATGCAGGGGACACGGGTTCATGCCCTGGTCCGGGAAGATCCCACGTGCCGCGGAGCGGCTGGGCCCGTGAGCCATGGCCGCTGAGCCTGTGCGTCCAGAGCCTGTGCTCCGCAACGGGAGAGGCCACAACAGTGAGAGGCCCGCGTACTGCAAAAAAAAAAAAAAAAAAAAAAAAATCCTGCCTTCAAAGCCTGTTCTCAATTGTTGCTTATTAGCTAACATTTTTGGTTGCAAGCATCATAACTCTACTCTTATTAGCTTAGACAAAGGATTTGGGGTGTGATAGAGACTTGGCACCAAGCTTTTGCCCTTTTCTGGGGACATGAACTGGGTGTAGTGACTGCGTGGTGTTTGAATGGTGTCTCTAGAGTATGGGGTATGCTCTCTGTCTGGGAAGAGTAAGAGGCATTTGGTGACCAGAGGGTTGACTATGGCAGAGACTGACTAGCTGGTCACCAAACTGTTTCTCTCTCTCTCCTGGGAACACAGCTAGATGTTATGCAGATAGTGTGTGGCCACTGGACTGAGTTCCAGCCAATGGATGGTATAGAAGTGATTCTAACACTTGCAGGTCTGAACAATAAAAATATGTTCTTTATTCACTTGCTCAACTCTGAGGACGTTGAAGAAGGCAGAGTCACAAGACGGAAGAAGCTACTGAAGTCTATAAATTGTCAAATGAAAGACACCTCCTAGGAGAGCCATCTTACCCAAACCAACCCCATTGGGCTATTGTGTGAGCAGCAGATACATTTTTACTGTGAATTGAGGAGGGGACCGGAGGTTCTTATTTACAATAGTTAGCCTGTAGAGGAAAGTATCAGAAGACAAGTTCAACAATCAGGTCTCAGAAAGAGAGGGATCCAAGTCAGCTGTGAGATCCTGGCAGGACCTTTGCTAATCTTATATCTAGAGCACTATATGTAATAAAGCTCTAACAACTACCAGCCTCCATATTATTCCATCCTGAACTTCTGTTTGCTGGAAATAATAATCTGAATGGTCCAGGTTTGATTATCTGCCCAACCCTGGATCAGTCAGTTAGCTGTGGCTAGTGGAAAAGAGTCCAGCTTGGAGAAGACATGAGACGTCTCTAAGTGAACTTCACATGCCAGCAGCCAGGGGTCTCCCTTCTCTGCCCCGTTTAATTATTTTTTTCTGTTATATTTCAGTTATTGCTGTTATCATTTCTACAGCACTTTTGTGTAAATCCCCTCAAACCCTATATGAAATTAGTAAGACAAAAAAATAAATGTATAAATAATAAATAGATGAAGGATTCTATTTCTTTCCTCTTTTTAAATTAGCCATGGTATTTATTTCTCCACAGGACTTTGGCATCATTCATACTCTCCAAGCTCTTCAAAGGTTTCTAACAGTAGTTCACTGATCTCATTTACACATTTCCCTATATCCTGATATATAATTGTCCTCCCACCATGAGACCTTAATTCATTGACAACAGCCTGGGTATTCTCTTACAATCTCCTCCTTCACACTAGGCTTTGTTTCCTTCTTGCCACGCTGCAAATCATTCTCTTTGAGAGGAGAGATAGAAGCAAGATAAAAGAGAAAATGTGCCTTGTGTTGTCCACAATAGTGTATCAGAGGCTACGGAAAACAAGCCTTCGTATTTCATCATCTTTTTTTATTTGAATTTAAACAAAAGAACAAACGTTGCTGTTAAGAACAATTTTTCAAAGCCTAAACTCATTAGGAGTTTTAGATGCAAGGACATTGATCAGATTGGTATGTGTCATCTTCTTATTTACCTCTAAGTACATTTTCCCCACATTTTGTATGTGGATTTTAAAGTGCAAGCTCATCAGAGCACACAGTATGTACTTTTCCTGGCATTCTTTAGGTATCTTCTTCTATCTTTCTCAATGGGATCATTTGTGATTGAAAAAATAAATATTATATTTCTGAGAACCCCTAAACACTTTCTATGACAGAATTTCATATCATGAGATCAATACTCTCTCTTTCCTAAATATTTGGATTTCTGCCTTCAAGGATACATATCTTCATCTTCTCAGTTATTATAAACTCTAAAATGACATAGTTTCTTTGTCCTTGTTTCATTTTTGCAATGAGAAGGAATAGCGCCACCTGAGGAAAGCTAGTCAGCCTTCAAAAGAAGTGATTGATGAACACATGTCAGGATTTTGTTCCCAGATTTGCTGTCTTGGAAATATTGTTAATGTGTATGCAGAGTCACTTGCCTCACTGCAAAACTAGCTAAGAGCACCACAAACAAACAAACAAACAAAAAAAACATGATGACAATTTATGAACTTACACAAACAGATCTATATCAAACATGACATGTAGATACTTGCATTAAATGATGCGTTTATTCTTTCTCTGTAGTCAAATATGCATGAAAAGTCAAATTGTAACTTAAAATCATGAAATCAGATATTAAAATGAGTTGGATGATTTTAATCATTAGGACATCATTCTAAGAAAGCCTGATGCATCAACCTTTGGAAGAGAGAAATATCTAAATATGAAATATTTTTCAAACTGCTGTTCAGAAATTTCTAAAGACTTTCAATATGTTTTGGGGATTTATTAGTTCTATGATTATATTTTACTTGTGATTTTCATTTGTAGATTTATAAAAATGAATTCTAAAGACCATGAATAATTCTAAAGACTATGAATAATTCTAAGGATTCATTCATAGTTGAAAATACTTTTTAATTCTCAGGTAAATGCTCTGAAATTGATGTGAACAGACTCCTAGAGGTTTGAGGACAGTATTTACAAGGGTCTCTGAGTATATTTTCCTTTACAAGAAGCTCTGTAGCCTCCTCAATTTTGAAAAACTCTGCTATAAATGATTGGGACCATTGGCCCTGGATAACACCAGAAACACTACTGACATTTGAAGGGGTGATTTCTCCCAATTCTTTCCCTTCATTTCCAATCATATACACGAGCTTTTATCAGATATCTTAGCTGATTGAATCAGGTAACAATTTTGTCTGTAAGCCATTTATCTCCCTATTAAATCTAAATCTCTCTTATGTTTTGCTTCCAATCAGTCATAAATTACCTGCAAAAGCTTGTTTTTAATCCAAGTCCCAAGTTTCAGTAAGATTTGCTCAGAAAGCCTTACGTGGGCAGAAACATAAAAATATTTCCTTGCTGTCCCACACTCCCCAAGGCAAGTTTGCCTATTTCTGCTTTAAGCTCTTGTGTGTTAATAGTTTAACTCTCCAAAAATAATCTCATTTTCTCTATTTTCTAATTCTCTGTTGCTTCTTCCTCCCTGAATCCTGCTAATTTCACTTCAACACAAATTCATCTTCATTGGACTGGAGTAGTGGTTTTCTTTCTCTCTAAGATGCCTTTTTCAGCTAGGTGAGAATTTGTTAGGAACTATGCTTATTAGCTAAATAAACTCCAAGGATTTCTCAGTATTTGGAAGTTGTCAATGACTCCTTACCTTTGTGACAGAGTGAATCTGATGCTCTAGAATACTTCCACAGTAATATTATCTCCATTTCCCTTTTCATTTCTCTTTAGCAATATGTTTACATGTCAACATGCATTGTCCCAGAAGATTCACAAATTTTCAATTTGGTGACTGTCTTCTTGAGATACTGCTTTTCTCTCTAAACAGGTCTGCTTTTACAGACAGAATACAATTTTATTGCTCTAATCCAGTATTTAGCTCCATTCCAACCAGTCTCAATAAAACTTAAGAGATCTTATTAACCATTCTAAATGTGTAGTTGCAATGTCAATTGGTCTTTTAACACCACCTGACAAAACTGCCATGTTTAAAAAAAAAAAAACAGAAAAAACCTGCCATGTTTTTCTCATCAGCTCCCTTTCCCATTCTCCATAACTTTATTAAACATAATAAAACATATGCTTTTACATATACTTTTATATTATTAAACATAATACTCTACTTTTCCTCAAAAGTCTCTTGTCTGCCCTCACTTCAAAGGAAATCAAAATCACTTAATGGGTGAATAATCTGAATCTGGGCTTGGGTGGGGTGTGTGTTTGTGTGTCGGGGTGGGGGTGATGTAAAATACTACCTGTATCTGCAACCACGTTTACCTCTTTCTCTTCTCTTACAGTGTTTAGTAATTCATTGTTATGTGTCAATGAAATAGATGCTGTTACAAGATTTATAGCCTAGTAGGCAGGGAGGAATACAAGTACATCAGTAAGTCCCACATGATTTAATAAGTGCTATTACAGAAGTATTATTGGGTTTAGGGTGCTAACAGAATAGAACTCAAACCAGACAGGCAAGTCAGGACTTCTACTGTCTGTACTGCACGAGCCAAGCCTTGAAGAATGAGTAAGGGTGAGAGTGGACAGGGCAGTGGGAAATCCTCCATGCTCCCTGTGTTTCTTTTGCAGAGCTCCTTCATTTCCACTAAATTTATGTTTATCTTCTCACACAGAACATCTGAATATTAACTCAATCCTTCCTAAAATCTATCAATTCTTAACCAAAATCTGAATCTTTGTTAGTTTCTCACTATTATCACCTTTCTGAACTAGTCTTCTTTGGTTCATCACACTTCTCCTTAGATGATTCCACATCCATCCCACCATCTGAGTCAAGGGAGGTACTGAAGCTGATTGGCTGACTCCAGGTGACTTTGACTCTTGTTTCTCATCTCCTTAATCCAATCTGAATGTGCAGTGAGACTAATTTCCCCTGACTGACACAGTCATCTCGTAAGATTCCTGCCTCTGAAGTCAGATCACCTCAACAAGCTGTGGATACCACTTCTTTGTCCCTGAGGTTTAAAAATGCTGTTTTCTCATCTACTAAATGAGGGTGATGACAATGTCTGTGGATGATCATTGTGAGAACACTTGAAAGAACTGTCAAGAGCCACACACATTAAGTTGATACACTTCTTCTTACTTTTTGAAACTCTATACAATGTTTTTTTTTTCTACTTTCTATTTCACATTTCTCTGCTAGTTCTCAAAATGAACCCTTTAGAAGAAGGTTTTCACTGACCTAAAAATATAATAAAAGTGTTCCCATCTGTATATTTTTGTTTGGTGTTTCCCTTTGTCTGGACTATCATTCTCTTTTGTATACATTTGTCAAGATATATTATTAGGTCCGGTTCCATCATTCTTTCCCCCATAAAAATTTTCCAATAACCTTAGTCATCATATATCTCTTCCTTCTTTAAACTTGATCACTTATAGCCTGCTACAATACTCATTGTAACAGTTAATTACACTTTTGTTGTTGTTATTGTTATCCTTTCACTTCAGCAACTACTATACTGTGGTAGGTGATAAATAATAATTTTGATTGACTGATATAAGTAGCAAGCATTATATAATATAACAAATACAAATCCTTCTTTGCAATAGTTTATTCCTAATATTATTTGCAAAAGGCCTGATGAACAACTGCATTATATTAGCAAAACAAAAATAATTACTTTATGGACTAAAAATTGCTAGATATAGATAAACACACCAATCTTTACATTCAAGGGAACCATAAGGACAAATCAGCCTAAATAATAAATTGTAAGTCTGTAATGTGCTTGTGTCATGTGACAATGAATCCCATCAACATAAATTGATACCATGGGCAGGTTTCTTATTAATCATGCTTCACCAGGGCATTGGGTTAAAAGCTTAAATAACAGGATAAGAGGCTTGCTGGGAATTTAATTCTTGATTTCTAGGCTCTGAAAGACAGCGTCTCTCCTCTCCCTCCCTGGAGGAGGGGAAGTCCATTAAAATGTCATTATTCTGCATGTGTAACGATGTCATTTCTCTTGGTCTCTGTGAAGGTAAAGTTGCAGTCAGTGCATGGTGATGAAGTGCCACTGATTGATCCTCACAGATTCCCTCCTTTCCCTTCCTTACAACAAAGATCCTGTTTTTATCACCTTGCTGTGTACTTCCTTTGCCTTATCCATTATGCAAGGAGGTCAGCTAGTTACATTCAATATGACTAATTAAAAAGAGAACTCCAAGGTAAAGCACACAGAGGCAATCTGGTAATTGCAGTGATATCTGTGAATAATAATGACAATTAATGAGACTTGTAATGGTTTTGTAAATAGTCATTTGCCCACTCACAGGAGGTGAATAACAATTTACACTGAGTGAGAAGAGTCAACTCTTGTGATTCATTTGTGCATTCTTCTTTGCTCCCTTCTCAAGAAACTCAGTTTTGGGCATTTCAGAAATTCCTATTAGGGGTAGACTTGGAACCTTGCTCCAAACGATAGCACAGTATTCCAATGCAAGGAACATCTTTTCATGGGCTACACTATAGAAAAAGATAACATTAGGCTAAACTGAAGTACCTTTGGGAATGATAAGAAGGGTGGCCAGACTCAAACGCAGAGCAAATGTAGAAAGTTGCTGAAAGTAGCATCTTATAATTTTATAGCTAGCAGGGGCACTAAAAGCTATCTCTTGAGAAAAGTGGGGTTAAGTAAGGTAAAGAAATTTGTTCAAGGTCTTATAACTTGTTTGTGTCAGAGCTGGGGCAAGAAGACAGAAATCCTGGCTTTGGGACAGTGATCTTCTCAGAGCAGACCTCTGAGGGCTTTGACAGTCTTGTGAAGTAGTATAAATTGGACTGGGTTTGGAAGACCTCACCACAATGTCATAGAACTATCTAGTAGTTTAACTATAAATGGCAGGTTGCTAGAGAAGGAACATAAAATTGTACAGGTGAAACAAATAGCCAGAAGTATAAAAAGGCTGACAGCGAAGGAGAAAATGAAAACAGAAGACATGAGCATTGCTCTATAAATTCAGGCAGAAGCATCGAATCATGTTGCACTGACTTAAGAGCAAACAAACAAATACACTTAACTTCTGGATAATACTTTGTTCTCTTGGAAAATTGGTATCCCTTTCTCCTCAGGGCATTCCAAATTTCTTCAATACCATTCTACCTTCAGGTCTTAGATAAAGTGGTATTTTATTGAGAATTTTTTTCTGATTTCTGACAAGGTCAAATCCAACCCTCCATTAGAGAATTTCACCACATTATGAATCTTTCTTTTGCAACAGCTGTTGTGTCTTTGTTGTCCAGTTTATTTGATTAATATGGATTTTCATCACTCGGTTTAAAGTCCTATGAGAACAGAATAGGATCTGTTTCTAAATACTGTTGTATTACTCACTAACTTGTGCCTGACACATAGTAGACAATTAGTTTTAAGGAATAAATGAATAACTGTATGAAAAGAAATGAAATAGAGAATCATTTTAGAGGGAAAGAACACACAGCATATTGCTTTGTGAGGAATGCTGGTTAGACTCCCTCCACACAGAGCCAGGGTCTGCCTTACTCACTGCAGAATCTTGAGCACTTAGCTGTTACTTGACACTCAGCTTGTAAGATAGGTTTAGTGATTGAATAGATACCTGTTTCTTATATTAAGAGGTAAATGTGGCTTTTCACTACTACATTTAAAATTCTAAAAATGTTAACAAGTTTACTGGCCAGAGGGAAATTGTTTAGTTTGTGAGAGATTTACACATGAAATGATTCCATTTGCTGCCAAGCCTCTTCAAGTTGGCAGGAATAGATGAGCAGCAGCTTTTCATCTACAAGCTCCCTTAAAATTCCCACACTATCTTCAAGTTCTGGTTCATATTTGAAGGGGAAGTTTGTGAGGCCTTTGGCCAGTTCCATTTAGATTTCATTCACCCATTGTCATTTATCAAAACTTAAGGAAGCCTTTAATGAAAGGTATGGAGATAGTTGGATGTCCAAAGGCAAAAAATAAATTTGGATTATCTACCTTATACCATACACAAAATTAACTCAAAATGAATCACAGACCTGTGTCTAAGAGCTGAAATTTAAGATTCTTAGAAGAAAAGAGGAGTAAATCTTCATAGTTTCTTAGATATGACACTAAAATCACGTGTCTAAAAAATATATATAAATTGG
Source organism: Hyperoodon ampullatus (assembly GCF_949752795.1). NCBI lineage: Eukaryota > Metazoa > Chordata > Mammalia > Artiodactyla > Ziphiidae > Hyperoodon > Hyperoodon ampullatus. Next base: position 150,464,086 of record NC_136914.1, on the reverse strand, counting down.
ACTTCATGAAAATTAAAAACTTTGTGCCTCTAAGGACACCATCAAAAAAGTGAAAAGGCAGCTCACATAATGGGAGAAAATATTTGAAAATCATATATCTGATACGAGACTTGTTTCTCTAAAGGGCATATACAATTATCCAATAGCAAGTGAAAATATACTCAATGTCATTAATCATTAGAGAAATAAAAATCAAAAGCACAATGAAATGCTTCTTCATACTCACAGATGCTTAAAATAAAAAAAAAGACAGAGAATAACTAGTGTTTGGTGAAGATGTGGAAAACTTGGACCCCACATACACAGCTGGTAGAAATGTACAACATTGCAGCCTCTTAGGAAAACAGTTTGGCAGTTCCTCAAAATGTTAAACATATATCAATAGTTACCACAGACTAGCAATTCCACTCCTAGGTATATATTCAAGAGAATTGAAAACATATGTCCACATAAAAATTTGTACACTAGTGTTCATACAAACATTATTTGTAATAGCCAAAAATTGGAAACAACCCAAATGCCCATCAAGTGATGAATGGATGAGCAAAATATGATATACCTTTATAATTGATATTATTCTGTCATAAAAAGAAATGAAGTACTGATACTTGCTACAATATGGATGACTCTTGAAAACATTATGCCAAGTGAAGGAATCCGGATGCTAAGGTCATATATTGAATACTTTTATATCATACATCTAGAAGAGACAAATCCATAAGGAAAGAAAGTAGATTAGTGGTTTCCAGGGGCTAGGAAGAAGGGGGAAATGGGGACTGAATGCTATTTGGCACAGAATTTACTTGGGGGGTTATAGAATTAGTCTAAAATTTGATAACGATGATGGTTACATATCTCTGTGAATATAATAAAAACACTGAATTGTACACTTTCAAAAGGTGAATTTATGGAACGTGAATGATCTCAATAAAACTGTTATTAAAAAATGAACAGAAAAAATTCTCAAGTGAAAACAATGAGAACTTATACCTGTGTGAATTACTGATATTACATTCTAAGATTAGCTGGAACTGATAATGAGAGATGTTATGCTTTTACATATGTCATTTTTTTAAACCAATATTTTTTATTGATGTATAGTTGATTTACAATATCACATTAGTTTCAAGTGTACTGCACAGTGATTCAGTTATATGTGTGTGTGTGTGTGTGTATGTGTGTGTGTGTATATATATATACATATATATATATTCTTCCCTTATAGGTTATTACAAAACATTGAGTATAGTTTCCTGTGCTATACAGTAGGTACTTGTTGGTTATTTATATATGCCATTTTTTTAAATCCTAGAGTTTACACAGAAAATAAATTTTTATACTATTTTTGCTCAGTACATTTACATTTGTGCTGCTGACAGAATGAGCCATTTAGAACAGTGCTTACTAGATATGACAATGAATAACTGTCACATAGGATGTTAATATTTAAACATTTTTTATCACGAATAATTCATATATACATTTAAGAGTATATGTTTAACACAGATGTGTTACCAGGTTAAAGATTTATCACTCTGTGTCTAGTACAGGAAGTTTTGTCATAAATGCTTTGTCATCAAGTGTTTTTGTTTCTGCCTCTATTACAATAATATGATCATATGTCTATTTTCCTTCAATCTATTAACATGGTGGATTCCATCAATTGATTTTCTAATGTAAAGACATCTTCGCATTAAAATTAATTAACACATGACTTGTAAAATTGTTGTATTTGTCTGCCTTCTTTCACATACTGCTGGTGGATGTCTGGGAATGTACAGGGTTGCGTTAGAGTCTACCTCTATGAAGTCAGGGAATCAGGGAGGTTACCAGCACAAAGGTTACTCCTTTATCAGCACCAACCAGAGTCTGGCCTCTGGTGGTGCATTTAAAGTGTCATCTTTCAGAGGCCTGAGCTTTTATAGGTAATTAGGTCACATAACTAAGGCCAATTAAGATTAATTTTTTCTTGGGATTTTGCGGCTGTACAAGTAGGGTCAATTCTAGCACCAAACCCATATGGACTTGTGGCTGAGAATTATAAAGGGAAAGGCTGATAAGTATCTTCCCATTTCCCTCCTTGGGTCGATTTTTTTCAGGCTTATTAACACAAGGTTACCCTGTTTCTTCCTCTGGCTTATTTCATATATTTAGATTCTGTGACTTCTTAACCTAGGCAATGTTTCCAGGGCAAAATCTGGCTCTGTTACTAAACCACCCCTCTGAATTCTCAAGTATGCATTGTTTTAAGCTTTAGAGCAATTCCTTTTACTTTCACATAAGTTCAGCCATTCACTAAGCCTTTTCTTGCTTGTTGTATTACCCTCACCTATGATGCTTTTTAGATTCTTAACCCCCTTACCCTAGATATTCTTATTAAGTATGTCTGAGAAAACCCATTAATGCTACCTTGTTATTAATGGACATTTATATCTTTACTTCTCTTACATTCAGAAAGATGTAAGGTAGAATCTTAGAACAGAGAAATATCAAGACCCATGTTCCCTAAATCTGCTGCCTAGGATACTATTTCTATAAGATCTTCTGAAAATACAGGGTTTCATGATCAAATAAAGCTGGGAAATGGTGCACACCATGGCTCCATTTTGAAGATTTACAGTGAACATTTGTACAGTAAAAGTCCTGGAAAGTCATGCCATAAATAACACCATTTTACATTGCTTAATATGTTTCTTAAAGCTTATTAACAACTGAAGAAAATCGTATTCCATAGAATAGAATTTCTCATTTTCAGGTGAGGAAACACAACCTCATGGAGGCTTACTGATGTTGATACAGCTGGTAACGGATTAGGAGGAGAAACAAGGTTCATTTCTCTTGCTCTACACTGCACATATCTCAGAGTAGTGAGCAGGGATACTAAAGAAATGGGTTATGAGTTACAGATGACATAAATAGTCACATATTTGTAGTTAGCAAGAGGACTCAATTAGTTACAACATATGAAAGGCTTTCCAAAGGGGATTTCTGGGATCTGGACAGTCAAGAAGAGAGGATAAAAACATTGCATTTTAGAATGATAGACTAGAAAGATCAGGCATTCACCAAAAGTGATGGGGAAGACTCGAGGGCTTAGTTCTACTTCTTAGCTATTAATCTTAGCTAAGCAGGTGTTTGAGAGAACAGAGAGGATCTCTACTCTAATAGATTCTACAATGTAGGATTAATTTCCATACATTTAAATTCTATACAACACAAAACTACTTTCTTCCTTTCATTCTTTTAAAACCCCTGCTTATAAGCATTAAGGAATTGATTATCTTAATCCTACAAAGACAGAAAATTTAAAGCAAAAAAAAAAAAAAAAAAAGAGTAACCTACTCTGTAGTATTATAGAAATCTTTAATGTGTCAGTCTACCATGACAAATACCTTGACTATTTATCTCCTTATCTTGCCATTGTGGAAAAACATAATTTATTTATTTTTATCTGTATTATATAAATGTTCTCATTTAATAAACATAGATATGTTATTCACTCCTTTTCTGTGTCATGGGGATCTTTTAACAAATTAATTCTTTGATGGAAGTCCACATAAAAAGCTTTGGTGAAGAGGATTACTGGATCTGCAGCCCAACTTTCTCAGCCATTCTCTTGACAATTTACCCTGAGTCATGGAGGCACCTCCTTAGGACTCCAACAGACACTTTGAAAAATGGTAGAAATGGATGAGAAATTGAAAGTGTTGTCTCTACCCACTTTATCCCCTTAAGCAGCATCTCCTAGTAGTTCTGTGTAGACAGGGAGGAGGAGCTCTCTCCCACCCACCACCAAGCCAGCCTCTGTTAGAATTCATTCTCCTCTCTCACCTGACTTCTGTCTGCTATTCTCAGCCAATCACTTGATATCCTTTGTTTTCCTTGGATCCAGGGAACTAACCCCAGGACTTAACTCTCTCTCAGCCCAGGTCAGTTCTAAGCTCATAGACAGACCTAGGGCTCAGCACTACACTACTTCTTGTATCCCATGTAACTCACAGCAATTGTGCATATCTGACTTGGAAGACTTGAGGATAATAAGGAATGGGTATATTACAGGGAAGATGTTAGCTGTTAAATATATCTGTTTCCAGACTAGAAAGATAAATATAGTTTATGTCCTTTATAAGATTCCCTTAGCGAGTACCTTCTTTTTTTGTTTTGTTCTGTTTTTTTTTTAGAAGATGTTGGGGGTAGGAGTTCATTAATTAATTAATTTACTTATGCTGTATTGCGTCTTCGTTTCTGTGCAAGGGCTTTCTCTAGTTGTGGCGAGCGGGGGCCACTCTTCATCGCAGTGCACAGGCCTCTCACTATTGCGGCCTCTCTTGTTGTGGAGCACAGGCTCCAGACGCGCAGGCTCAGTAATTGTGGCTCACGGGCTTAGTTGCTCCGCAGCATGTGGGATCTTCCCAGACCAGGGCTTGAACCCGTGTCCCCTGCATTAGCAGGCAGATTCTCAACCACTGCGCCACCAGGGAAGCCCAGTGAGTACCTTCTTATTCCTAGTCTTGCCGCCCTGAGTCTATATCCACATTTCTCAGAATAAGCCACGTATTTATTCATTTAGTGTGAGTACCCAATAGCTTTTGGAAAAACTTCATTTTACATTTACAAGGATTTTTCTCACCCTATAATTAGCACCCCCCCAACACCTCCTCCATCCTCTTGTCAAGGAAATCAGTGATTAAAATAAGCCATAGTCTACTTTCAAGCAAGTTAGAATTATTCTGGCTAGAAAACACCATAGGGTGGAGAGACTGCAGCAGAACAGGGAAGAATGACCCTAATCATTTCAAATCATGGCCCCTTTAAATTCCCCACCTTCTCCCCACTCCCCCAGGTTTTTGTCCCATTGTTAAATCTTGGAAAGTAAAGACAGTCATGGAAATACAAACACTAACAACTCACATGGCTTTTTCAGATAAGGAATCTACATTCATATTAAAGAGAAGAAATATTTTCCAGATGGAAGCATAATATGTCAAGACTTTTCCCAGCTCACTGTACATGTAACATTTAAGATAATTATGCAAGGAATTTCAATTCCCAGCTTCTGATGTATTTCAAGCCTGCAGAAATCATAATCATCATGATTAAAAATATTACTATTGCAATAGTGATTTAGATGTTTTAACAAAATATAATATTACAAATACATCTAAGCCCAAGGTAACAAGGCAGTATGTATATTTCTCATGCGTGTGTTTGTATTTTACTGCATATGGATGCAAAAAAAGTTCCCCCTTTTCCAATATTCTTGCTCCAGTCCAAACACTGAGGTCTATTGGGGTTTACTATTGAGCCTCTCCAAACATTTACTGCTGACTTTTCTGCAGTTATTTATACAAAGAACCTAGGGATAGGAAGAAGGAGTACCTACATTTTTTGGAAAACAAGTCTATTCAGATGTTCACCCACCTTTTCAAATTTTATTTTTACATCGATTATACATGGGAAAATTGAGGCCCTAAGAAGTAAGTGACAAACTATACACATATCATGTGGTAGTAAAAAGCCAGTAAGTGAAAATCATCTGACATCACTACTGAGCTGGAAAGGGGAAAGTTCAGGGTCTCTACTCTCTAGAGCAAGTTTGTTGTTTAAACTATGAAGTGGTTAAATGTCAATAGTGTTAAATGAAGGATAACACTGTAATGAAATATGAATGTCACTTGAACGAGAGCCTCACCATTACACTGTATTTAAACAGTTTATTGCAGAATTTTCCATTTCTAAATGCACACTAGAGTCAGGGAGATATCTTCAAAATAAATTTGGTAATGATGACAAAATTTTAGACTTTCAATAAGATCTCTACTAGAAAAATAACAAAAATCCTTTATTAAGTAAATAGCGAGAAATTATGAATGGACTAAATGAAACATGTATAATCATTTCTTTTTTAGTAGATTTCTGATAATGTTTGATATCCATTTAATTTTAAAAGATAACCATGAATTAATATTATTTTTGTGTCTTCTAAGATTTTGAAGTCAGTGGTTGGAGACTGGTTTATTATCACATGTTTATTTTTGCTTTAGTAAGGAAGTGTATTACTTGCTTTTGTTGATATTATCCTTAATGAGACTTCATAACAGTGAGCTGTTCGTGTTCTAATGTTTTGATGAACTTAGCTATAAGGCTCTAATATCCAGTACATAGATGACATTGTAATATTACTCCTAAAACTCAATGAGGACCAGCATTACTTACTTTCTCTATTTTTCCACAGGCAGCTGGAACTTCTTAACAGTTGTGTGACTAATAAAACATGGCATCTACTTTCTAATACAGAAACAAGGAAGTAGTGCTACTGAGCATTATTGTAAACTGGGTCACAGCCACATAACATATTATCTGAAAAAGCTGAGTGGTGCTACAATTAATGAATAACCTGGAACTATAACTGGGCTGAGTTTTTTTTTCCTAACCCATTTTTCATAAGACTAAGTGCAAAGCTTTGCAGAAAAAAAACATCTAATGACATCATTATCAGCATACATACAGAGAATAAATCAAGTAATAAATAGTGGAGGAAAAGGATGGGTAAGAAAATTAATATTTAAGGACTGCTTATTCTTTTACTGACATGCTATACCTCTCATACCGGTTACCTAACTTAACCCTCACAGAAAAATCTGTGTGTCTATATGATTCTTTCCGTTTTATGGATGAAAAACTGAGGATCAGAACGTTTAACTAGTCTTGGTAGAAAGCAAATTATGCGAGTGGGGTGGAGATGTCATTCTGTTTGACTCGGGCAATACTCATTAAATCACAGCCCCTATGAATGAGCAAGAAAGGTTGGAAGGATGAATGTGTCCTTGCGTTTTCCAAAAAGGAGATGCTGAGCTGAAATTTGGTGTGTAAGATGCTTATTAGCGTTCTTAAGATCAGCACCTGTGGGAGAGAGAAGATGAAGGAGGAGTGGGCAAAGACAGAAGTCAAGCTGGGACTCCGGCCCCAGGAGGGAGCCACGGAACTGGACGGCTGCTCATTCTTTTCTTTTTTTTTTTTAAATCAGTCAATTAATTAATTAATTTTATTTATTTATTTATTTATTTTGCAGTACACAGGCCTCTCACTATTGTGGCCTCTCCCATTGCGGAGCACAGGCTCCGGACGCGCAGGCTCAGTGGTCATGGCTCACGGGCCCAGCCGCTCCGTGGCATGTGGGATCTTCCCAGACCGGGGCATGAACCCGTTTCCCCTGCACCGGCAGGCGGACTCTCAACCACTGCGCCACCAGGGAAGCCCGGCTCCTCATTCTTTTTTTTTTTTTTTTAATTTATTTTTTATTAGTTTCTGCTTTATAACAAAGTGAATCAGTCATACATACACGTCTGTTCCCACATCCCTTCCCTATTGCGTCTCCCTCCCTCCCACCCTCCCTATCCCACCCCTCCAGGCGGTCACAAAGCACCGAGCTGATCTCCCTGTGCTCTGCGGCTGCTTCCCACTATCTATCCACCTTACGTTTGGTAGTGTATATATGTCCATGCCTCTCTCTCACTTTGTCACAGCTTACCCTTCACCCTCCCCATATCCTCAAGTCCGTTCTCAAGTAGGTCTGTGTCTTTATTCCCGTTTTACCCCTAGGTTCTTTATGACATTTTTTTTTTTTTAAATTCCATATATATGTGTTAGCATACGGTATTTGTCTTTCTCTTTCTGACTTACTTCACTCTGTATGACAGACTCTAGGTCTATCCACCTCATTACAAATAGCTCAGTTTCGTTCCTTTTTATGGCTGAGTAATATTCCATTGTATATATGTGCCACATCTTCTTTATCCATTCATCCGATGATGGACACTTAGGTTGTTTCCAGCTCCGGGCTATTGTGAATAGAGCTGCAATGAACATTTTGGTACATGTCTCTTTTTGAATTATGGTCTTCTCAGGGTATATGCCTAGTAGTGGGATTGCTGGGTCATATGGTAGTTCTATTTTTAGTTTTTTAAGGAACCTCCATACTGTTCTCCATAGTGGCTGTACCAATTCACATTCCCACCAGCAGTGCAAGAGTGTTCCCTTTTCTCCACACCCTCTCCAGCATTTATTGTTTCTAGATTTCTTGATGATGGCCATTCTGACTGGTGTGAGGTGATATCTCATTGTAGTTTTGATTTGCATTTCTCTAATGATTAATGATGTTGAGCATTCTTTCATGTGTTTGTTGGCAGTCTGTATATCTTCTTCGGAGAAATGCCTATTTAAGTCTTCTGCCCATTTTTGGATTGGGTTGTTTGTTTTTTTGCTATTGAGCTGCATGAGCTGTTTATAAATTTTGGAGATTAATCCTTTGTCAGTTGCTTCATTTGCAAATATTTTCTCCCATTCTGAGGGTTGTCTTTTGGTCTTGTTTATGGTTTCCTTTGCTGTGCAAAAGCTTTGAAGTTTCATTAGGTCCCATTTGTTTATCTTTGTTTTTAGTTCCATTTCTCTAGGAGGTGGGTCCAAAAGGATCTTGCTGTGATTTATGTCATAGAGTGTTCTACCTATGTTTTCCTCTAAGAGTTTGATAGTTTCTGGCCTTACATTTAGGTCTTTAATCCATTTTGAGCTTATTTTTGTGTATGGTGTTAGGGAATGATCTAATCTCATACTTTTACATGTCCCTGTCCAGTTTTCCCAGCACCACTTATTGAAGAGGCTGTCCTTTCTCCACTGTACATTCCTGCCTCCTTTATCAAAGATAAGTTGGCCATATGTGCGTGGGTTTATCTCTGGGCTTTCTATCTTGATCCACTGATCTATCTTTCTGTTTTTATGCCAGTACCACACTGTCTTAATTACTGTAGCTTTGTAGTATAGTCTGAAGTCAGGGAGCCTGATTCCTCCAGCTCTGTTTTTCGTTCTTAAGATTGCTTTGGCTATTCGGGGTCTTTTGTTTTTCCAAACAAATTTTGAAATTTTTTGTTCTACTTCTGTGAAAAATGCCAGTGGTAGTTTGATAGGGATTGCATTGAATCTGTATATTGCTTTGGGTAGTAGAGTCATTTTCACAATATTGATTCTTCCAATCCAGGAGCATGGTATATCTCTCCATCTATTTGTATCCTCTTTAATTTCTTTCATCAGTGTCTTATAATTTTCTGCATACAGGTCTTTTGTCTCCTTAGGTAGGTTTATTCCTAGATATTTTATTCTTTTTGTTGCAATGGTAAATGGGAGTGTTTCCTTGATTTCATTTTCAGATTTTTCATCATTAGTGTACAGGAATGCCAGAGATTTCTGTGCATTAATTTTGTATCCTGCTACTTTACCAAATTCATTGATTAGCTCTAGTAGTTTTCTGGTAGCATCTTTAGGATTCTCTATGTATAGTATCATGTCATCTGCAAACAGTGACAGCTTTACTTCTTCTTTTCCAATTTGGATTCCTTTTATTTCCTTTTCTTCTCTGATTGCTGTGGCTAAAACTTCCAAAACTATGTTGAATAAGAGTGGTGAGAGTGGGCAGCCTTGTCTTGTTCCTGATCTTAGTGGAAATGGTTTCAGTTTTTCACCATTGAGGACAATGTTGGCTGTGGGTTTGTCATATATGGCCTTTATTATGTTGAGGAAAGTTCCCTCTAGGCCTACTTTCTGCAGGGTTTTTATCATAAATGGGTGTTGAATTTTGTCGAAAGCTTTCTCTGCATCTATTGAGATGATCATATGGTTTTTCTCCTTCAACTTGTTAATATGGTGTATCACATTGATTGATTTGCGTATATTGAAGAATCCTTGCATTCCTGGAATAAACCCCACTTGATCATGGTGTATGATACTTTTAATGTGCTGTTGGATTCTGTTTGCTAGTATTTTGTTGAGGATTTTTGCATCTATGTTCATCAGTGATATTGGCCTGTAGTTTTCTTTCTTTGTGACATCCTTGCCTGGTTTTGGTATCAAGGTGATGGTGGCCTCATAGAATGAGTTTGGGAGTGTTCCGTCCTCTGATATTGTTTGGAAGAGTTTGAGAAGGATGGGTGTTAGCTCTTCTCTAATTGTTTGATAGAATTCGCCTGTGAAGCCATCTGGTCCTGGGCTTTTGTTTGATGGAAGATTTTTAATCACAGTTTCAATTTCAGTGCTTGTGATTGGTCTATTCATATTTTCTATTTCTTCCTGAGTCAGTCTTGGTAGGTTGTGCATTTCTAAGAATTTGTCCATTTCTTCCAGGTTGTCCATTTTATTGGCATAGAGTTGCTTGTAGTAATCTCTCATGATCTTTTGTATTTCTGCAGAGTCAGTTGTTACTTCTCCTTTTTCATTTCTAATTCTGTTGATTTGAGTCTTCTCCCTTCTTTTCTTGATGAGTCTGGCTAATGGTTTGTCAATTTTGTTTATCTTCTCAAAGAACCAGCTTTTAGTTTGGTTGATCTTTGCTATTGTTTCCTTCATTTCTTTTTCATTTATTTCTGATCTGATCCTTATGATTTCTTTCCTTCTGCTAACTTTGGGGGTTTTTTGTTCTTCTTTCTCTAATTGCTTTAGGTGCAGGGTAAGGTTGTTTACTCAAAATGTTTCCTGTTTCTTAAGGTGGGATTGTATTGCTATAAACTTCCCCCTTAGAACTGCTTTTGCTGCGTCCCATAGGTTTTGGGTCGTCGTGTCTCCATTGTCATTTGTTTCTAGGTATTTTTTAATTTCCTCTTTGATTTCTTCAGTGATCACATCGTTATTGAGTAGTGTATTGTTTAGCCTCCATGTGTTTGTATTTTTTACAGATCTTTTCCTGTAATTGATGTCTAGTCTCATAGCATTGTGGTCGGAAAAGATACTTGATACAATTTCAATTTTCTTAAATTTACCAAGGCTTGATTTGTGACCCAAGATATGATCTATCCTGGAGAATGTTCCATGAGCACTTGAGAAAAATGTGTATTCTGTTGTTTTTGGATGGAATGTCCTATAAATATCAACTAAGTCCATCTTGTTTAATGTATCATTTAAAGCTTGTGTTTCCTTATTTATTTTCATTTTGGATGATCTGTCCATTGGTGAAAGTGGGGTGTTAAAGTCCCCTACTATGATTGTGTTACTGTCGATTTCCCCTTTTATGGCTGTTAGTATTTGCCTTATGTATTCAGGTGCTCCTATGTTGGGTGCATAAATATTTACAATTGTTATATCTTCTTCTTGGATCGATCCCTTTATCGTTATGTAGTGTCCTTCTTGGTCTCTTCTAATAGTCTTTATTTTAAAGTCTATTTTGTCTGATATAAGAATTGCTACTCCAGCTTTCTTTTGATTTCCATTTGCATGGAATATCTTTTTCCATCCCCTTACTTTCAATCTGTATGTGTCTCTAGGTCTGAAGTGAGTCTCTTGTAGACAGCATATATATGGGTCTTGTTTTTGTATCCATTCAGCCACTCTGTGTCTTTTGGTGGGAGCATTTAGTCCATTTACATTTAAGGTAATTATTGATATGTATGTTTCTATTCCCATTTCCTTAATTGCTTTGGGTTCGTTATTGTAGGTATATTCCTTCTGTTGTGTTTCTTGCCTAGAGAAGTTCCTTTAGCATTTGTTGTAAAGCTGGTTTGGTGGTGCTGAACTCTCTCAGCTTTTGCTTGTCTGTAAACGTTTTAATTTCTCCATCAAATCTGAATGAGATCCTTGCTGGGTAGAGTAATCTTGGTTGCAGGTTTCTCTCCTTCATCACTTTAATTATGTCCTGCCACTCCCTTCTGGCTTGTAGAGTTTCTGCTGAGAGATCAGCTGTTAACCTGATGGGGATTCCCTTGTGTGTTATTTGTTGTTTTTCCCTTGCTGCTTTTAATATGATTTCTTTGTATTTAATTTTTGACAGTTTGATTAATATGTGTCTTGGAGTATTTCTCCTTGGATTTTTTCTGTATGGGACTCTCTGTGCCTCCTGGACTTGATTAACTATTTCCTTTCCCATATTAGGGAAGTTTTCAACTATAATCTCTTCAAATATTTTCTCAGTCCCTTTCTTTTTCTCTTCTTCTTCTGGAACCCCTATAATTCGAATGTTGGTGCGTTTAATGTTGTCCCAGAGGTCTCTGAGACTGTCCTCTATTCTTTTCATTCTTTTTTCTTTATTTTGCTCTGCAGCAGTTATTTCCACTATTTTATCTTCCACCTCACTTATCCGTTCTTCTGCCTCAGTTATTCTGCTATTGATCCCATCTAGAGTATTTTTCATTTCATTTATTGTGTTTTTAATCGATGCTTGATTCATCTTTAGTTCTTCTAGGTCCTTGTTAACTGTTTCTTGCATTTTGTCTATCCTATTTCCAAGATTTTGGATCATCTTTACTATCATTATTCTGAATTCTTTTTCAGGTAGACTGCCTATTACCTCTTCATTTGTTAGGTCTGGTAGGTTTTTATTTTGCTCCTTCACCTGCTGTGTGTTTTTCTGGTTTCTCATTTTGCTTATGTTACTGTGTTTGGGGTCTCCTTTTTGCAGGCTGCAGATTCGTAGTTCCCGTTGTTTTTGGTATCTGTCCCCCGTGGCTAAGGTTGTTTCAGTAGGTTGTGTAGGCTTCTTGGTGGGGGGGACTAATGCCTGTGTTCTGGTGGTTGAGGCTCGATCTTGTCTTTCTGGTGGACAGGTCCACGTCTGGTGGTGTGTTTTGGGGTGCCTGTAGCCTTATTATGTTTTTAGGTAGCCTCTCTGCTAATGGGTGGGGTTGTGTTCCTGCCTTGCTAGTTGCTTGGCATAGGGTGACCAGCACTGAAGCTTGCTGGTCATTGACTGAAGCTGGGTGCTGGTGTTGAGATGGAGATCCCTGGGAGATTTTCGCTGCTTGATATTATGTGGAGCTGGGACGTCTCTTGTGGACCCGTGTCCTGAGGTTGGCTCTCCCACTTCAGAGGCACAGCACTGACTCCTGGCTGCAGCACCAAGAGCCTTTCATCCACCCGGCTCAGAATAACAGTGAGAAAAAGTAGAAAGAAAGAATTAGTAGAAGAAAGAAAGAGAGAGGGAAAGAAAGGAAGAAGGGAAGAAAGGAAGGAAGGAAGGACGAAAGAAAGAAAGGAGGGGGGGAGGGAGGAAGGATGGAAAGAAAGAAGGAAAGAAAGGAGGGAGGGAGGGAGGAATGAAAGCAAAAGGAAGAGTGAATGGAAGAAGGGAGGGAGGGAGGGAGGAAGGAAAGAAAGAAAGAAAAACAGGAGGGAGGGAGGGAGGAAGGAAAGAAAAAGAAAGTGGAAAGAAGAAGGGTGGGAGGGAGCGAGGGAGGAAAGAAAAAGAAAGAAGGAAAGGAGGAGCGGAGGGAAGGAGGGAGGAAGGGAAGGTAGAAAAAAAGAAAGAGCAGGTAAAGTAAAATAGAATAAAGTATGAAATATAGTAGCGTTATTAAAATTAAAAAGTAATTATTGAAAAAAAAAACACGGATCGATAGAACCCTGGGACATATGGTGGAAGCAAAGCTATACAGAGAGAATCTTACACAGAAGATTACACATACACATTCACAAAAAGAGAGCAGGGGGAAAAATCAAAAATCTTGCTCTTCAAGTCCACCTCCTCGATTTGGGATAATTCGTTGTAAAAAAGAGGAAAAGGGCGAGAAGTCTGAAATCTTGCTAAGTCCACCTCCTTAATTTGGGATAATTCGTTGTAAAAAGGGGGGAAAGTCTTAAATCTTGTCCTCAAAGTCCACTTCCTCAATTTGGGATGATTCGCTGTCCATTCATACACTCCACAGACGCAGGGCACATCAAATGGACCGTGGAGCTTTAATCCACTGCCTCCGATGCTGCCCAGAGAGATTTCCCTGTCTCTGCTCTCACAACTCCCGGGTCTCAGCCTTGGACCTGGCCCCGCCTCTCCGCATAGGTCGCCGGAGGGCGTCCGTTCTTCGCTCAGGCAGGACGGGTTTAAAGGAGCCGCTGATTCGGGGGCTCTGGCTCACTCAGGCAGAGGGGAGGGAGGGGAATGCCCTCTCCTCGCGCACCAGGCAACAAAAGGGAAAAAAGTCTCTTGCCTCTCCGGTAGCTCCAGACCCTTTCCTCGGACTCCCTCCGGGCTAGCACTAACCCCTTCAGGGTCTCTTCCTGCCGCCAGCCCCAGTCCTCTCCCTGCGCTCCGACTGAAAGCCGATACCCGAGCCTCAGCTCCCAGCCCCGCCCGCCCCGGCGGCGAGCAGACAAGCCTCTCGGGCTGGTGTTTGCCTGAGGGCACCGATCCTCTGTGCCAAAATCTCTCTGCTTTGCCCTCCGCACCCCTGTTGCTGTGCTCTCCTCCGCTACTCCGAAGCTTTCCCCCTCCGCCACCTGCAGTCTCCACCCGCGAAGGGGCTTGTAGTGTGTAGAAACCTTCCCTCCTTCACGGCTCCCTCCCACTGGTGCAGGTCCCGTCCATATCCTATTGTCTCTGTTTATTCTTTTTTTCTTTTGACCTACTCAGGTATGTGGGGAGTTTCTTGCCTTTTGGGGGGTCTGAGGTCTTCTGTCAGCGTTCAGTAGGTGTTCTGTTGGAGTTGTTCCACGTGTAGATGAATTTCTGATGTATCTGTGGGGAGGAAGGTGATCTCCGCGTCTTACTCTTCCGCCATCTTCCTCCGGCTCCCCGGCTCCTCATTCTTATTCAAGCTGAGCTGAGATGGCCACGCCTTCATGATCCCACATCAGCCAGTCACTGAATGTGAGCCACAGAAGAAGGTGGCATGACCGTGGGTGAGTGGTTCTCTGCAGCTGAGTCTGTGACTCAGGTCCCGACCCTGATGGTGCTCAAAGCAGCCGAGGCTCTAAGTCCTGACTTCATAACAGTGAACTGAAAGGGTATCTGGCGTGCATGTCACAGTGTCCATCTCAAAGTTTTTTCCTCTTTGGCCACGCTGTGCAGCTTGCATGATCTTAGTTCAACCAGGGACTGAAGGCGGCCCCTGGCAATGGAAGCGCCTAGTCCTAATGACTGGATCGCCAGGGAATTCCCCTAAGTTGCTCTTTCCTAAATGCCAAGCGGGCTAAGGGTTTCCTAACAAAATTGGTTAAAGTTTAACAAAATAGGAAGGGAATGGCAGTTTTTGGATCTGTGAAATATTACAGTGGAATGGCCAGTTTATATATTACAAGCTGAAATTGCAGAGCAACTGACAGAGACACAAAGAAAGGGATTTGCTGGCTGTCACAGTAGGTTGTTTAGATTAAGACAGGGTTGCTAATGTATTTTCTGAGATAAACTGGAAAGCTATTTCTCTAAGAAAAATAATGGAGGAACAAGGCCATAGGTACCTAACAATATTGGGGATCGTGGATAAAGGGAATCCTGCATAACTGAAAGCACTTCCCAGGGAAGGGAACAGATACACTGGTCTGAACAAAGTACGAATGTATACAGGATTGCAGTTGAGATATTGGTTCCGGAATGCAAGATTACTTTGAAGAGAGCAAGTATGATACAACTATTACATTTACCAGGCAAAATGCATTCTAGGATGGTATATTTTTTTAACCAGGATTTTCTCTGAGTCACATCTAGTTCTTAAAAAAATTTTATTGAGAACATAAAAATGTTTAATTTTTCTCGTGTTAGTCGACTGTTTCCTGTGTATGCACTCATTATTTTGCAGGCTACGTTCAGGTAAACTAGATTACTGCTACCTTGAAGTTTGTGTTTCTTCACATTTCTATACCCTTTTGTTCTCTCATTTTCATTGACCTTAGATCTCCTTCATTTTAAGAGAGGGGAGACGTGAAGAGGAAAGAAAATTAGCAAAGGTTGATAATGATATGCGAAGAAGTATTGCCTGGACAAAAATAAGTGAAAGTTGGGAAAGAATACTGAGAAACAGGATAGGAATCATTTTGCCTTATGTTTATGAACGGCCTGTGAAAAGCACTTCACCTGGAGAGTAGGCACGCAGGACAGGCTCCAAACCTGACACACAGCATACTCTCAGCAAATACTAGGGGAACACTAATGAAAGGACAAATCAGTTCAGTTTCTTGCATGATAGAAATGTACTGAATGTACCTTATGGCAATCTGAATCAAGAGGGACTAACACAGTGCTGTCTGTGGCATTCTTAGTATGACTTGCAAGTTGAGACACTTCCCCCTGTGATAATTTCCAGGGATATTATCAATACATAGTTATTACCTGTGTTTTCTCTCTTCAGTTAGTAACTCTTGAAACAGCCATCTTAATATGATTGCTAAAGAAATATATTTACCTAAAATTCTATAATTGCATGCCATCATAAACTTTAGAACAGCTTAGACACTGTATCTCAAGAATAAATCAGAAGCCCAAATTTTTAGCTATTTCAGTGTAGAAACTGGGGAAGAAAACAGCCTAATTAGAAACAGAATACCTCTATTACTGGGGTAGAACCTGATATTTGATAGTCTCTTTGATCCTCATTGGCATTATTTGCCTCTATCTTGGTATATTGGAAATGTTGGTATCTCAGTTAAAGCTGAAACCACAGGCAATGTGCAGTAAGAGGTGAAGATGATACATAAAAGGAAAGAAAACATCCTATACTTTTGCTGACAAATATTGACCCCTAGAGGAAAATAAAAACTGGTCATTAATTTTTGGATTGGGAGAAAAAAAGTGATAAGGCTGCTACAATTAGCAAGAAAATTCCTTTTGTAATTGATCAGGGGAGAGAAGATGGTGTAAGTTCCCTTTATAATAATAGAAAGAAAGAATACCCTGGAATGTATATGTTATCATCATAATGACAAATAGCCTTATCGTTGGAAGGTTACTGGCAAATTCATTACATTAAGTATTGTTTGCTCTGTTTTTCTTTAATACATGCACGCATGCATCTACCCATTCAACAACTCTATGGGAGCACTCATATAGGTCAATGACTCTGCTCTGTGATGGGAATGTATTTGTGGACACTAAAACCTTTTTGCTTTCTTTGAGTTTGGAATTTAGTGCTTGTGTGGAACCCTACCCAGAAACATTATCCTTTGAAATTTACAGATCTGTCTTATCCAGGCCCAAGATGTAAATGTATTGCCTTTCTTTGGATCCTACTTACTTTTGCATATGTTTCTGGCCTTCTGTACTTCTTCAATAAAAAGAAATTTCTGTGCACTCAAGAACATTTTTTTTTACTTCATTATCTTATGCAAATCATGCTTTCCCCAGTGTAGCACCTGGATTTTAATCTCAACTCTGTAACTTATTACCCATGTGACCTTGATAATTAATATACTTACTCTCTCTGAGCCTTAACTTTCCCATCCATTAAAAGGATATAATAACAGCACTTCTGCCATAGATTTGAGTATTAGGTGAGATAAACAATGATTTTGAGCATATTTTCAAAGGTTTGGTAGCCATTCCGTGCTATGCTTATTCTTGTTTTTCTTTTTCTTTTTCTTTTTTTTTAACCAATTTTTCTTTTTTCATTTTTTTAGGGGGGTGGAGGGGCACATCAGTTACCCAATCAGGGATCCAACCCACGGGCAGTGGAAGCTCGAAGTCTTAACCACTGGACCACCAGGGAATTCCACCAATTTTTCAATTGGGCAATTAATTCAGTCTCCAAATTGAATTATTTTGTGAAATGATTTGCATTCTTACCTTTCTCCTTTTCTAGGTGACTAGTGTGGCCTGACTGAGGGTTCAGGCCTGGCTGGTACTGATGAGGAGGGGAGGAAGGAATGAGAGTAATAGATACACTGAAATAATAGATTATGCTGGATTCTGACTTCTACTGTGAGGGATATATCACATCTCTATATCTATATCTTTATCTATATGTCTATATCTTTCTATCTATACACACATATGTATATACATATATACACATGTAATTGTTATTATTTTTAAAAAAAGATAAGGAAAGGAATTTTAGATTTCATAGTAGTGTGGTAGAAGACTCTTGCAACTGGTCAAAAGGAAAGAAAAAGTCCGGAGGTAGGATTGACTGTAACAAGCCCCATACACACCATTTGAAATCCCATGTCATGTTATCATATTTTGTACAATATTATTTATATAGATATCCATTTAAGTGAGTGTGAAATGTAATGAGTAATTTGGAAGTCTTGTCAATTTCCTAAAACTAGGAAATTAATGCAATGTAAAATCAATCTGCATTATACAATTCTGTTTTCAATTGTCTGTTCAATAAAGGCAATTACAGAACACACTTTATTTTAATTTAATGTCTTTCTTAGATACACTATTATAAAAAAAGACATTATAAAGTGATATTATATTTTGTCATTCATTGTCCTTGCTGTTTATATTTTGTCATTCTGCTCAGATTGAATACTGATGTGCAGTAGTCTGTTTCACTTCCCTGGTCTAATGCAGTAATATTAAGATATTTAGGACATTAGGTACTTAAAATAACAACATAACTTTTGTTACTTTGTATATACACCACACTAAGTTTTGCTAATTCTCTGCTGAATTACTTCAAAATAAATGTAAAAAAATAGTATGTGACATCTATTTTTAAAATGTATAATTTGGGGGAGTAAGGAAAGAGCTGACAATTTAAGTTTAACCCCTTGCCAAATATCATATTGAAATCTAATCTTTTAACACAATAGAAAGACTTTTATTTATTTTGGGGAAATTTTTTAAAGGGTCAGTAACATTTTGAATTTTTAAAATGCAAAATTTAGTATTCTAAACCATAGTTTTATTTTTTCATCAAATCAACTAAACAGAGAACATATTGCTATCACTAGTTTACCCAACTCAGTGTTTTGACTCAGTAATTGAATTCTTTTCAATAAATGTAGAAGTGTCTATAATATATTTATAGTGATTGAAACATTTAAAACGATGCATGTTTTGTTTATGGACATTCTACAATATGTAGTAAATTGTAAACTTTTATTTTTTAGCATTTTTCATCTCAAGGCCCAAGTTTCAGTCATTTTAGTATATTTTTTTAAAGTATACACCTGGAACTCAGTAAACATGAACACATTTTAATCTCCCTTTTGGAGATGTGTTTCATTCTTTAGATGAAACAAAAAGTCCTAAAAATATAATGTCATTCCTGAGCACATAAGCATCTGGAAGGCAACTCAGTTTGTAAAAATTACAGTAGATTTTTATTGTCTAGACTTATTACAAATTTATAAATCTAAAATGCACTTACTGTTACTTAAGTGAATCAATTGTGAAACTAAATTTGAAAAGTGCCCTTAACTTCAGAGAAAAACCACACTCAATGAGCTGTAGATGACCATTAAGGAGGGCATTTTTTCCAAATACTGTTTATGACATTGTGCTCATACTCTTTGAGGTCTCTTCAAGGTAAATTACTTGTTTAGTTACTTTTTAAAACTTTTGATTTTTTTCATATAATAAGCAGATACAGTTCATTAGGTCATGAAAATACCCCCTTTCACATCATTTTTATGCCACCAGTGTCTTAATTTCTGTATTTATTTGTGTTTATAATGAGTGAAAATAAGAATTTCACTTTATTCCTGGGGTGTTTTACTTAGAGTTCACTTATGAAAAGTATTGTTTCAGCTGCTGTATTGATGGCAAAATTAAAGCTGACTTGGACGTTTTGGTTATAGGACTTTCTACATACAAATTTAATAAACTCTGCATTCTGAGAAAATTTGGAGTAAAGTATTCATTTTAATAATTGGTATTCCTTAAAAACACAAAGTCAAGGTACGCTATTTTCCATCTTGTAATTAACTTCCAGGTACCTTTTTTAAATTAATGCTTTATCTGGTTAAGTTTGTGTGATTGCTTAAAATATTAAATATTGTGGCTTCAGAGTCTAAAACATTTGATATTTTCATAGCTAAGAATTATATAGACTGCCCAAGTTTCCTAGATTAAATTGTTCAAAACCAGATTATTTACTGTGACAGCTGTACCCTGTAAATTGGACCATATTTCCGTATTTTAGATCTCAGAATTGTGGGGTTGTGTAGACCAGAATTCACAAGTGGTACCAATCTCTGCAGATGTAGTAAAGCTTTTTAAACAGTACTGTAATGCTAAAAAATTTTCTGTATCTCTTCAGACTGAAAAACAATTGTTTTTGAACTAACCACCTGCTATATCGGTTAGAGGAGTTCATTGACCCAAAATGATATTGATAGACCGTCAGATCTCCTCCCTGGACTGCATGTATAGACACACATATAATAACCATCTATTTCATTAAATTGAACTTTCTGAATTTTCTTCACTCCTGCTCTCTTTAATTCCTGTCTCTCCCCTCTCCTACATACCCATTTCGTTCACATTCACAATTCAGAATTTGATTCAGATAAATCTTCCTCTAGGAAGTTTCTCCAAACCCTACTGCCTGGGTCAAGTCCCGTGTGTGTGTGTGTGTGTGTGTTAATAAGACATTTTAATGCTATTTTTGTGTTGTTTTTGCTTTTAAAAATTTTTAATTGAAGTATAATTGACATACAACATTATGTTAGCTTCAGGTATACAATATAATGATTCGATATTTTTATATATTGTGAAATGATCAACACAATAGGCCTAGTTAACATCTGTAACCTTACACAGTTATGATTTTTTTCATAACTGTGAAAGTGATGAGAACTTTTAAGATCTACCCTCTTAGCAACTTTCAAATATGCAGTTCAGTATTGTTAACTAGAGTAGCCATGCCGTGCATTACGTCCTCATCAAGTCCCTTCTTATTTCTCCCGTATAAATCCATGGGCAGTTATCAGAACAGTAGCATTCTGCATTGAAATGACTGGTCATCTGTCTCTTCCCCTGCTTAACTCTAAACAACTGGAAGGCAGAAACTGTATCTTTGTCATTAACGCTTAGTAATCTTGAACTATCTTAAGGGATCTATAAATATCAATTTAGTGAATGGATGATTCTGGTGTATGTGAAGCTACGGCTGAAGTGTCAATCCATCTGAAAGTGGTCAGTCAATTTCAAACACTTCTGACTTAGACTCTGGAAGGGTCTGAGATACAAGAAATATTTCAATTGATTAAAAAGAATGGGTATTTGAGAATAGTTGATATCATATTGCATATTTAAATTAATAATCTGAAAACAATCAGATGGGTATGTATAGGCCTGGGCGTTGGTAGGTCAACGTTATAAAGAATTTTAATTCCAATGATTTTGGCCCAGGTCCAAGGAGTTTTTGGAAAGAAGTTCACAAGTACAATGTCATCACTTACTTTTATTTTTCCTGATTAGTCAGCATTAAATGATATATCTCAGGAGCAGACCAATTAATTTTATTGTGTTCATTTTTATATTCTGGATGGAAAATCAATATAAAAATAAATTTGCAGAATAAATTATTAGGTCAATATTTTAGTGGTCATAAAGCAATTACATATAGTTCAATAATAATGCACCATGGCCATATACATTTTTATTGTCTGTTATATCATTATTCAAAGTCATGATTTATGAAGTTAAATAGGACTTTAACTCTTCTTGCCAGGTATACCTATCTTTTCATTTGATGATATTTAATCCTGTGAATAACAGTGTCACCTTGTTAGAGAAAAAGATACTATAGAAAGCACACTTAAAAATGCCACTTGCATATTCCTCTAAATTCAATCCAACCAAGTTTGATTTAAATAACTTAGTTTAGCAAATTATTAAATTAAAATTAATAATTTTAATTTAAACATTTGTTTGGCACTGTTCTCTACTGAGTAGCTCTCAGTCCAGGCTTAACTATATACAAGCATCTCTGAGCTATCCTCCTATCACTGGAAGATTTGTCTCTAATATCTTGAAAATATTTTTGTTTCTATAATTAAAATAAATCCATTAACTTACAGATGCATCACTAGTATTTGTAATGAAGCAATATTGAATGTGAAACTATCTCATGGGGCTTTGTAGGCAGGTGATAGAAATCTAATAAGCTCCTCCAGGAATGGTCTCATGATTCACTCACATTCTACAAACCTTCCAGATATGTTTGTTTTTTATTTATACTTATGTTTTGAAGACTCTAGGGTTTAAAATTTAAAATGGTTAAATGAGCCTAACGTTGAAACTGCTTGATTGGCTCATATATGCTCCACTAGATATGAAGAAACAAACTCATATGAACCTAAATTAGCCAAATTGAACATGCTTTATTGATTAAAAAAATGTTCAACATTTTTGAAGTTCTTAATGATGTAATAAAAAAAGATACTGGCTATATGAGGGGAAGAGATAAAATTATCGTGATTTTTCTATTACAAAAATTTCTATCCAAGAAACTCAAGGAAATCAACTGAAAAACAAAAATTTTGGAAAACAGTCGTATAGTACCAAGGCAAAATAATTAAAAGATTTTTGTAGCTGTCTCATGGGAACAGCTGTTTTCCTCTAATGAAAAATAACACTTTAGAAATGATGCTGGGGAAAATATTTCCCCATGCATAATATGAACTAAATTATAAAATGCGTGGAGGAAACTAGGGACTAATGAATGTTAATTAGTTGTCTTAATAAACATCTCTAAAATCTTATTTTATACATATAACAATTTTATGCAAAAAAAGAAGACTTAACTGCACAATATTTTTGATGGAAAGACTGGATAATTTAATGATATTTTAAATTATATTTTATATATAATTCAATTCCATTCAAAACTGTAATAAGATTAATGTGTTTATTTAGTTTTGTCAAGTACTAAAATTGTGTTGGAGAATAAACAGGAAGAGACATAGAACATTTGAAAAACAAGAATAATTCTAACAACATAAACTAAAAGCTCTATTGATCAACAAAGTTTGATTTTGGCACAGTAATATTTCAATAGAAGTACATGAATAGCCTACTTTTTTTTATTTTATTTTTTTTTTATTTTTGCTGTGTTGGGTCTTCGCTTCTGTGCGAGGGCTTTCTCTAGTTGTGGCAAGTGGGGACCACTCTTCATCGCGGTGCGCGGGCCTCTCACTGTTGCGGCCTCTCTTGTTGCGGAGCACAGGCTCCAGACGCGCAGGCTCAGTAGTTGTGGCTCACGGGCCTAGTTACTCCGCGGCATGTGGGATCCTCCCAGACCAGGGCTCGAACCCGTGTCCCCTGCATTGGCAGGCAGATTCTCAACCACTGCGCCACCAGGGAAGCCCCTAGCCTACTTTTAAAATTTGATAAAATGGCACTCTAAGCCTGTAGGGGGAATGAAGGAGAGAGATTTGGACAATTACTGTCACTTGACATGTCAGCAGTTGTGGGATAATGAGGCACCATCATTCCTCCAGCAGAAACAAGTAGTAGAAGACATGTTAATATTTGGTGGGGCCTTTTTCTGAAACAAAGCAGCTCTAATACATATATGTAGTATAATACATAATATACTTGCAACAATTTTATTAATATGAATAAGAACTAATTTGTTTAATAAAATTGGTAACTGTACAATTGCAGAACAGTTTCAAGATGCACAAATGTATCTTAAATTAAATATGTGCTTCTAATCATGTATGGACCAGCCAGTAATATATAGCACGTGCACAAAAAAAAGAAATCTTTTTGTTATGTGTTTGGGTACCATGGACAAACATTTTTTGTTATATATTTCATCTTAATAAATACCAGGAAAAGTGAAACTTCATATAATATTACCAATATAGTGTGTTAAATTTTGCCTATTATTTACTGTCCCCAAATTTCTTGTTCATTGTGGAGCCCTACAATGATTATTTTGATCAAAAATACCATACCAATTGCCCAAACTAACTTTATTTTCTTATTTGTTTAAAAATGATTTAAGCATGTTAAGAAGGCAAATGGTGAATTTTTAGCAACTTTTCATCTGTACTTTTCGCTTGTTTCATTTACCTTCAAAATCCTTCTAAATTAAATTATTGGTTGCTAAATTATGACTTGATAAATTATGGATGGGAAATAACTATCACCTACACCAACTAAAGTGAATGTCAGTTGCTTAATCATGTAAATGTTATGCTCAATTCTTTTCCTATATTTGAACTTATTTTAACAATGAATTCGATGATTTGAGTTCTTTTTCCTTTTTTTATCTAAATATGACACCAAGGCATATGTAGCAGAACTGCAGCCTTTGCAAAAATTAGTGTCAGTATGCCTGATAGCACAGGGTCATCTTTCCAATTCTGGTTTCCTCCTAGCAAGGTAAGCAGCAACAGAAACAAAACAATCCCTTTCTAGACTTTAACAACTGATAAAGTCAAGCATTTTATTTTATAATCCTCTTCTAAGTTTCTTGCCTTGGACTCTTTGAGATGCAAGTCACAATCCCTGTCTTCCTGGGTGCTGCTTCTCCTCTGGGCTTCCTGGACCGCAAGGACTCTCTTCCCTGGCCTGGCCAGTCCTACCCCCAGACTGCTCTGATGTTATCCCGAAGGGTTATTTCTGTGGCCTTCCTTGTTTTCCCCGGTTTGACATGATACAGGCTTTCTAAGAGCAGTACCTGAATGCAATCTTTTAACATGTCCCACACAATCACCATTTTTCTCCTGGTGCTCATGTCATTAAATCCAATATGGCATCTCTTGTTTGGCTTCTCTGTGAATCCCTGGTCTTCTGTGATTCCGGTGGAATAGATTTTAGCAGTTTCTGTCTTTAAAAAAAAATTGTAAAGGAGGCTAGGAAACAAGCATTCAGCAGCTTCTCTGGAGCAGTGGAGATGTCTGCAATAAATCCATAGAACTTATTGTTGTAGCTTTGATCTTTGAAACAGACTAATTTACTTTTCTTTCTGTAGGGTCTAATTCATTACACTCCTGTTATAAAACTTTTATTGGAGAAGTTGAATCATAGAGTCAACCAGAAAGAATGGATTTGTTGATAAGTAGTATAAGTGTCATAATGTGAAGAATAAAATGCTACAGACAAAAGTATTTATTTCCTGCTTTTAGAAGTGAAACAGCTTGAAAAAGAAAACAATACTGCATTCCCAGTGATGATAAATTTCAGTTTTGCAAACTACAGTGGTTTGGCATGCTTGCTGTATTGGAGACATGATTACTAATCTGTATTATTATAATGCACATACACGTAATACATATGTATGCATTTATATATGGATTTGTGTATATGTGTGTATACACTTTCTATACATATCTTGCTTTTCTTTTAATTATTATCATTATTATTTTTACTAATATTTATTGAGGGCTTAATACAAAGTTCTGGGGAGTTCCAGGCACAGGGCATACCAAAATTATGGATGAAAAAAAAGTCCTTCTCTCATGAAACTTATTGTTTGGGGAAGCAGACAAATGAACAAATAATTCGTGTATCAGTTGGTGATGAGTGGTAGGGAGAAGAATCAAGCAGGGAAATAGATGGGAGAATGATGGCATGGGGGTCTGGAAAGACTTGCCCGATGATGAGGTGACATTTAAGCAAAGACTTGAAGGAAGGGAGGGGATAAGGAGTGCAGATGCCTGGGGAAATTGTAGTATTTATGCCTAAGCCAGAGGGGGCATGGAGTGTGAAGGCTCTGCTCTCCTGTTTGGCAAAATCAGAGGAAAGTAAGGGGGCTGGTGTGAACTGAAGATGGTGAGTAAAGGGGGAAGTGATAGGAAAGTTGGTCAAAGAATTGATCAGGTTGATGTGGAAAATAGGCTACAGGTGCTCACATTTGTGAGTGAGAAGTGTTAGTTCCCTTCGAGAAGATAGCGGGGGCTTGAATTAGGGTGCCCCTAGGTTTGGATGTGATAGGGCATTCTTGGAGCCTAAATAGTTTGGAAGATAAAGCTGACAGGATTTCTTGAAATCCAGATAGATGCTTTACTTACATCCATATATGTGGGGCCTCAAAAGTTTAAATATCTGAACTCTTAAACCTCAAAAAGAGTTGTCGGAAGACTGTATCTGAATCACGTGAGGAATTTGGACATTCTCTCTCATCTGAAGTTACGTCCCGACAACAGTTTTCTGTGGAGTATTCTTGGCAAATTTAATTACAAACTTGCCCGTGAGCAGCACAAATTGTTAATTTTAATGATCTGTAGTTTACAGACTACACTGTTGTTGCTGCTGTTTTTAACTCCATTTAAAAAATTAGGTTGATATTTTCTATAACTTATCAGTTGGAACTTCTCTTTTCTATTATTTCTCAATAATAACACTTAAACAATTTTGTGTTATTCCTTATAAATATGATCTACTTTGCACATTCTCTCAGTGTTGTGAATAAATCCATCCCTTCCAGGAAACTTGAATTTAATTTAATTTCAGTATTCAATTATAATTTTTTTTATTAATAGATCTCGGACTTTAGATTCCTTTATCTGTGCTCTATTCTTAGGTTCCTATCCTCAATTCTTTATTCAGGAAATGAGACTCATAAGAATACCATAACTTGGTCAACCACATAAAAATAGTTGAGAGAACTAGAATTTTAAAGTGTGGATATGCATTTTATTTTTTTATTTTTTTGTGGTTCGCAGGCCTCTCACTGTTGTGGCCTCTCCCGTTGCAGAGCACAGGCTCCGGACGTGCAGGCTTAGCGGCCACGGCTCACGGGCCCAGCCGCTCTGCGGCACGTGGGATCTTCCCGGACCGAGGCACGAACCCGTGTCCCCTGCATCGGCAGGCGGACTCTCAACCACTGCGCCACCAGGGAAGCCCCGGATATGCATTTTAAAATAAGAATTTTGAAATAGATATGCACAAAGTAGCTAATAATAGCAAACACTCTTATAATGGCCAGCTACTGTTCTAGGTGCTTTTATGTATTTTAACTCATATAATTTTCACAATAACCTCAAGGGGTAGCTGATATTAGTATCTGCAATGTGGAGATGAGGAAATTGTAGCATATTGAGTGTAAGTAATGTGCCTGAGGAACCTCACCCAGTGGATAAGTGGTATTGCCAGGAGTTGAGCTTTGACTCTGGCTTCAGAATTCCATATAACACATTATGCACTGGACTTCGTCAGGTTGAAATAGCTTAAAATATTTTGATAGACTTTGTTACAGAAATCATGAGGGGTTCATACACATTGGTTCATTTCAGAGAATAGCACAGGAAATGCTAAATGCTTGCTTTTTTATATTGATTACAGTTGGCTGAGGGAAGAGATGGCTGGTGATTGTATACATTGTATGTTGCCTGTGACAAAGGCATAATTTCTTATTAACTAAGTCTATTGTCATGTTTCTTTTTTAGCTTCACTCTGTTACTGAAATGGGAACCAAGTGTCCTCGGGGTCTTGTCTGTGGGAACATTATTTATCTCTTCAGTACATAGCTATAGGTTTGCATATGTTTAATTTTGAGATATTAAAGGCTTCTGGATAAGGCTCTGTGTGATTTCCAGGCAATGTCCTGGGAACATGTAGGAGAGAATTACAATTGATTTAGACCTGTGAGCATTTATTCTGTAGACTTTATTACCTGGAAGTTCAGAAAGAAAAACATGTCTATAGCTTCACTCCATAGAGCGTAGCGTGAAGAGAGTTTACTTTAGATAATGTAGACAAACCACAATCTGTTGTTTTGAACCTCAAATGTTGTGTTACAATAAGTCCCCCACCTCCAACACTCCTCAACACACACCACGTTATCCTTGACTTACGGTCCATCTTCATCAGCAAACAAAATGGGGGAAAATATACTCAATATAAAAGTTCCTCTCCTGACACTCCTTCTCCTGACACACTCTTCCTTTCCTCTCCTTGGTACATTTGATCCAGGTACTAAGATGCCTTCTCTTGCTCCAGGTCAGAAGTAATTGAGGTTTCTTCCTGCTCTTCTGAAATCACTGCTGACAATTATACAACCCACAGTGATTTTGGTCTCATACCAACTCATGTGATCTAGAAATGGTCATTGGTATCCACAAAAATGTAGTCCTGATTCTCTTGTATACTTGCAAATTGGCTTCTGGCTTCTCTTTTCTGCTGTATAGTTTTACCCTGCAGCTAGTGTCTTATTCCTGGTGTACCTTTTATAATTCCAAAAAGATCTGTAAGATTTAAGAAAATGAGAATGAAGTCTTAAATAATTAAGAATATCCTAGAAATAATTGCATTTACATGGACATATCTGATTATATGGCAATATTTGAATTCCATTTGATTTAAAAAAGAAAGTGCCAACGTTTGTGACATAGCAGTTCCACCTATGTTTTTTCTTGGCAGTGTTTCCACAGACATTTTACATGTATCATTAAACAATTAACATTACTTTCTTTGTCAGTAGGAAAAATAAATCTTTAAAACTCAGGGGCCTCAATGGTCAAATACCAAGTCAATGATCTCTTATCCCCTTCAGCAGGTTGAACTCATTTTAATTCTAAGCCATGCACTTTTACCACATGAAGGGCTTTGTAGACAGGCGGCTCATAGCTTTGTACTGATTGCAAACAAACATATTTGTAGGAAGCACTACTGTGAGATCTTTAAACCAATATAAAAGAACAACAGTCGGGGTCGTTCAATTCCTGATATGTCTAGGGATGTTTAATTTGGTCTGTTTGGCTGGTCTTGTTAGATAAGAATAGGCAACTGGGATGTACAAACATAAAGACTATTTTAGAGAACAGGCAATACCTTTAAATGCAAACAGCCATGAATACATACACCTTGGTGCTATGAGTGAGAGAATGACTTTGTATAAGTTTTATGCTTACAGATTGAAGTTCATTTCTTACTAGTATAAAGATATAAAGTAATGCATATGTTCATTTAACAATTGCTTATCTTGTGCCAGGTACTGTGTTAATGCATGAGAGATGAGAAAAGGAAAAGACATCTCTCATTCTAATAATTTACAGTATAGCACATAGACAACACTACAATGTAGGTGAAACAATAATGGTGTAATCTAAGAATATCAAACCAGCTGCTGGAATTATAGTGATAAATATATTATCATTATTACCCAGATATTGAGGGCCTAATGCCAAGGGAAATGGAAGATTTCTGGTACAACTTAAGGCCAGACATGTAACAATGAGAAGCCTGATACTTCTGTGATTTAGATATGAAGGAATTGGAGAGCAAAAGGGAAGGGACTTACACAGCCAGGTTGCTTGAAATTCAAAGTGGTACTGTTAGTGAATTAGCAATGCCAATTCAAGTGTTCTAGGCAGCAGCATGTACAAAGGCCTAGAGTTGTAAAAATCATGAGGTAATTGGAGAATTGTAAATAGGTGATTGTTACTAGAATTTGAAATGTAATTTTTAAAGATTGTGAAATAAGAATGGCCAGGTAGACAAAATCACAGATCATAAAGGAACTTCATGGAATATACATTGGAGTTTGCATATTGTCCTTTATGTTTGGGGAACATTTGAAGGATTTCTAAGGTAAAGAATAGTTTGATCCTATTTACCAGTTATAAAGTCCATTCCAACATTAGTGTGGTGTATGATTTAGAGAGAAATGACAGCTCCAGGTCAGAGTGTGTGACAAAATTCTAGGAGAGATAAGGAGAGTCTGTAGTAAAACAGTGATTAAGAGGTATGGTGTGAAGCCTAAATTGACTCAATATTTCATACTTTGTTGACATCTGGGAAAATTGGGATGACCTTAAATGGCCTACCCACAAATTCTGCTTCCTTTCTGCTTCTGTGGGCAAGGTACCCTAGCCAAAACCTGTCCTTATCAAGTGGACCGGGTACAGTTTCTACTTGTCCCTGAAAGTGGGTTTCAGTTGCCTGCCAGCCTGAGAATTACTCAAACTAGCCAATTACATGTTCTTGTGGGAACCAATGGCCACCTCAACCTCTTAGTGCTACAAAGTTTGTCTCTCACAGCCCTAGTTATTCGTTTCTTCCCAAGTGCAGCCCCTTTGGCATCTGGCATGGTGTGCAATGTCCTCTTCCCAGGCTGTTGAGTATATGTAACAAATAAACCGATGTTGATCCCACCTGCTCAGTATTGGGACTTGTGTCTTTGGCATCTCCTGATAACTGTAGGGCAAGAATTCAGCTCTCACCATTGGAGTGAATAGGAGGTGATCAAAAAGAAGTAGATGAAGATAATAGAGACTACAGCTGTGCTGTCCAACATAGAAACCTCTAGCCCCATGTGGCTATCAAGCACTTGGAATGTGGCAAGTCCAAAATTGTTATGTGCTATATGGGTGAAATACAAATTAGATTTTGAAGGTTCAATATGACCACAAGGGTATAAAAATCTCATTAATAATTTATTAATTGATTTCATGTTGAAATAATATTTTAGACGTATTAAATAAAATATGAGAAACAGTAAAATATTTTTGAATGGAAATTAACTATTTATATAAATGTCTTATTGGGGGCCTGAAATACCAGACATTTGCAATGAAAATGCAACAAAAATAATATTTGGTATTAATAAATATAATAGGAAGCAATATATTATATAATAGAATGCTTCATTTGTGGAAAGGAGATCTTATCACAAGGGGTGAAGTTGGAAATAAAGACTCGTAGAGAATTCAGATAAATTTTCTTGTAATTTTTAGCTATCTAGTATCTTTAAGCATTGATTTGTTATTATATGTATCTCTTCATTAAATTTTATGAGTTTCCTTTGAGGGAATTGTACCTCTAGACCTGATATTCCTGATAGAGGATCTGTTGGGTTGCAAAAAATTTGAAGAGAGATATAAAGAGAAGATAAGGGGAAGATATCCTACTAGATAAACTGAGGATTAAGTAGGTGGGAGGAAAGGGACAAAGAGACTTCAGTAGAAGAGACTGAGCTGGAATGATTTTGCTCTGAATGTTGATCAGAAAAATAGCAGGGAGCCATGCAAAATTTATTATTATTTATTTATTTATTATATATATATAATTTTTTGGTACGCGGGCCCCTCACTGCTGCAGCCCCTCCCGTTGCGGAGCACAGGCTCCGGATGCGCAGGCCCAGCGGCCACGGCTCACAGGCCCAGCAGCTCCGCGGCACGCGGGATCCTCCTGGACCAGGGCACGAACCCACGTCCCCTGCATCGGCAGGCGGACTCCCAACCACTGCGCCACCAGGGAAGCCCCAAAATTTATTTTTGAATGATGATGGTGATGACAGTTTCTCATTTTAACCAAATACAGTTAATTATATGTTTAAGATATATATGTTTTATTATTTAAGGGAATAGAAAAACATATTCTTGTCTGATGAAAAAAGAGATAGTGGTTTGAATATTATACGTTATTTCTGTAACAAACATGTTTCAGCATAACTACATTAGGCAATGGACTAAGTTGTTTAAATATATTCTCATTTAATGTTTACAGTGACCCAATGAGTGATACTTTATTGTCTCTATTTTACAAAAAAGGAAACTGTGACTCTGGGAAGTTCCACAAATTGTCCAAGGCCACATAGCTTGCCTGAGGCAGAACTTGGATGTGAACCCAGATACCCAAAGTCCACTCTCATAATTTCCTGGTTACACTTTTTATATGTTTGGAATTCAGGGAACATGTATAGAGCGAACCAAGTCAAAGGGGAGGAAAGAGATTCATCTATGGGTGAAAACCTTGGATTTTAGAGGAGAAATAACATAACTCTAGTGGCCATACCAGCAGTAATATTTATTCTGAAGAAGTGAGAACCGAAGATATGTTATGCATGTACTACATCAGTTATTTAACAATTTCAGTAAATGCAGAGTTCTCTTTATGTTCTCCCCACCCACCTCACTGGCTCACACAAGAAAATATTCATTTGCATATATATACATATACTGAACAAACATATGTACCTATGGCCAAGCAGTGTTCCTACAGTTGAAGTAAAATCCTATATGCAAGACTCTTCGATTTTTTTCTTTTTGAAATCATTGGCCAGCATTGTTTTTGAGGGACCTCCATCAAGCAAATGGTTAATATCTTATCTAGCCACCAAAAGCAGGCTTGTAAGATATTATTCGAGTGTAAATTGTTTGCATAATTAAAACTAAATTGACACTCATGGTAAGCAGGTCACTTTATATCATATTAAAACAGTGAGAGAGAAGAACAAAAACTCCATGAGGTACATGTAAACGGGTTTGTTGAAATCAAGGCAAATAAAATCTCTTATTGGATGAAGAACTATATTTTTTGTAGAAAAAGAATACAGTGTTAGAAGGAGTATAAATTTTTCTCACTAGCATTCTTCTTTGTTGCTTATTTAATTGTTTTGAGGCCATTGTTAAACACAAACAAAATTTGTTTTTGTATGAGATTTGTAATATAATTTTTAGAGGCTGGTATTTGACAAGCGCATATTCATATATTTTGATGTAGGGTTATAATCAAATATTGTTCCTTACCTTTATTAATGTAATCAACTATTATATTTGTAAGTTAGGCAGTTGGAATAAAGAAAAAGAAGGAAAGAGGAGAAATACTGGCTTGTTTAAAGGTTTTAGGAAGTTCTTTAAAATTTTAAAAAGTATGTCATTCAAGACCATGAAAGATAATTTATTTAGAGTTAAACTATTACCTATGTTAAATATTGAGTCAACAGTTCTGAAGTAGCCAGTGGGTGAAAACTGGGAAAACCAAGATATTCTTAAAACTAAAATTTTTCCAGATTTATTATACTCTTCCTATAGCCCAGAGTCCCTCTAAGTAGTTTACTGTAAGAGATGAATTACATAATTAAAATTTGTTTTGTTGTCTTCATTGTCAATCTTAGTAAGAAAAATGTGCATACTGATTGAAATGAACCAGGGAAGAAAAGACTAGTGGAATTTGTGGGAATTTTGCTCCCAGCTATTTGTAGGTATTTGTGAATGATACTGTACACATTATTTAGAAAAAATAAGAAAATGCAGAAAATTAGTTACATTTTTAAAAATGTGGTGATAAGGTAGACTTTGAATTTTATGAATTTTACTCAATATGAAAAGTATCTCCCCTCTTTTCTACAAATATCTCTTTTTTCCCACTTGGAAAAGAAATGTTAATCTCTACTTCACGAAAGAAAAAATTAGAATGTAACTGGAGGAAACTAGTGAACAAATAAATCAGAAGTTAGAGTTCTAAATACACAATTCTTATGATTTTAGTGTGCTTTAATGGAATGTTATCAAGCACATGCTCACCTAAGTAACAATAAGTTGGAGAAACTGAGTCTCACACTGAACAAAGAACAACAAAAGCAACAGTTTTGTGATTTGTATCAATTCATACCCAAGAAAAATTTTAACATTTTCTGAAAAAGATCAAGAGCCTTTAGATGCAGTGGGAAAACAACAGAAAAACAAAAATCTTAATGAAGTATAGGTCCAAAGGTGAATCCTGTTTCTTGATTCTCTTTTAGATCATACTTGAATTGTTTGCTTAAAACCACAAACAACAAACAGAAACGATGATCTTCAGTTTCCTTTGAAGACATTGAATTATGTCAAGCATAATTGCTCAAATTATAGGAGAAAGTAATATTATTTACAGCCTATAGAAAAATTACTCTGGAGGAAGGATGGATTGATAGGTAATGCTACCAAAGCCACTTTGATTTACTGTTCTGCTGAAATTTTACATTCATGTATCACTGAAAAGATGAACAAACTTTTAACATACCTTCATTGACAAATGAGACAAAAATCCTCCAAATGGGAGAGTAACCTATAACTCTAAGACAGGAAGAGCATCACTTCTTCTCTAGAAATTAATTTTTGGATGGCATGGATGAGACATATGGTTTAATTTAGAGAATTCATAGTGTTTAAAGAGGTAAGTTTTAGATTACATTTCTTCTGTTAAATAGGCATTAAAAACATAATATTTTGCATTAGTATATGTACTGACACATATAAAAGTCCATGCTTTAAGCGATTGACATGTACTACACAAAAGGCACAAGTGCCCCTCTCTACCTGTAAACACATATTGGTATTTTCATTCCATGTCTTATCAATAAAGTTTTTTTCTTCTGTGGATAGTGAAAAAATATATAAATACTACATTACTGTCAAGGTGGAAATACCTAGATTAATAGTATGGTAAGATTTTTACCCATGGAAATATGGCCTTACACACAGTAGTTAATATTATGCAAAGTATGCACTTTCTCATTCATTTTTCCCCCAAATCTCTGATTGCCGCTGTTGGAACCATAATGCAAAATTCACCGAGAATGGCATGCCTTGCCAGATAAAATACTATTGTCAGTGAATATGGAAATTTTCAGATAGTCTCCTCCTATAAAAGGAAAACAGACCAAAAATGTGGGAGGTTACAACTTTGCAACTTCTTTAGCAAGTCAAAGAAATTCATAAAGAGGAGTAACAGAGGAAAACACGTGTGGGCTAAATATAATAAGTAATAACTGCTCAAAATAAGAGTAGAGGATTATACTTATAAGTTCATAACAAAAGCAAAATTGTTTTTAAATTAGCAAGGGAAAATGTAAGCCCTTAATTCAGATATTGGGTTACTACTAGCCTCAGTTACAGATATCTCAGTCCTTATCTTTTCCTCAAGATTCTAATTTGTCTCTTGTATATAATCAGTGTTCTCAGTCAAACACAATTTCTGAAACCTTATGGTCAACAGAGGAACTGGGCTGTGTTACAATCCCCACATTGGAAACTGGGTAATGCCACAAAACCCCACATTATTTCTCAAAAGCTCACACAGGGATTGATGCTAGTAATAGCCAATGAGCGCATATATAACAGTTTTCATTTTATGAAAAAGATAGAAGGAGATTTATTCACATGATCCTCTGTTGACAGTCACAAGTGCATTAAGGGGATAAAAGATGAGGGGTTTGTTTTTCTGTTTTATAGTAAAAGTCAGTATCTTGGGAGCCTTGGTTCTTCTCTCCAGTGCTATCTCACTTTTTGTAGCTCCTGTCTCAGCCATGATGGGAGAGGCTGCCCCAGTCTGTGTAGCAGTTTGGACAGTTCCACATTATGATCTCGGTAGTAATTAGAGAGGAAGGTTCTAGACTGAAAAGTGAAAAGAAAAAGAAGACAAAGGAAGCTATTAGTTCATTAAATGAGATTGCGCACATCTCTTAAATAATTCTACTATACTAGGACCGGCTATAAAATAGGTATTTCTTTGTATTTTTCTGCAGATATCACTCATTTTTACCATTAGAAAATATTTGGCAGAAGTGTAGCTGTAAAATAAAAATGGGTCCAGGTATAACTTATGTGCCTTATACAACCACTAAAACACCTATTTATTAAGGGATTGCTGAAGGCTATGTAGGGAGAAAAGTTGATAAGAAGTATATAATACTAAAAAAGAATGAGGTACGTAGGGACCAGATGTGGTACCAAATCTACAGAAAAAACATCTATGTTTTTTAAATTGGTCACTTTATGTAAAATTGGGTCATAGCATAAAGATGAAAAACAAACATAATCACAAAAGCTAAATTTCATGATTAAAGAAATAACTTGCAATTTATAAATTTTTTTTTATATTTATTCAGGACCAAAACAGTTTTTTTTGAAAAAATCATTAAGCGTTTCTTCTTCAAAGATATTATAAGGTCTCATTATAAAGATCACTATAATGATCTTTCCTGTGATTCTTATATTCCTAACCAAGCTGGAGTGATGGGCCATTTTTAGATGAATGGTTTAAAAAAACGGATTATTGGGCCTCCCTGGTGGCGCAGTGGTTGAGAGTCCGCCTGCCGATGCAGGGGATACGGGTTCGTGCCCCGGTCTGGGAGGATCCCATATGCCGCGGAGCGGCTGGGCCCGTGAGCCATGGCTGCTGAGCCTGCGCGTCCGGAGCCTGTGCTCCGCAACGGGAGAGGCCACAACAGTGAGAGGCCCGCATACCACAAAAAAAAAAAAAAAACAAAAAAAAAACAACGGATTATCAGATATATCTGTGGTTTTAGTTT
Organism: Hyperoodon ampullatus; assembly: GCF_949752795.1. Classification (NCBI taxonomy): domain Eukaryota; kingdom Metazoa; phylum Chordata; class Mammalia; order Artiodactyla; family Ziphiidae; genus Hyperoodon; species Hyperoodon ampullatus. Next base: position 150,428,417 of record NC_136914.1, on the reverse strand, counting down.
GTTTTATTTCTGGAAGACAGAAACTTTATAATTGGTCTTTCTCTGTGGATGTCACTTACCTCATATTAGAACCCAATGAACATAGTTCTGTGTCTCTTTGATAAAATAGTAGAGATGAACATTTTTCCTGTGAAAATATAGGCCGCAATGGCCCACGTATTGGTTTCCATCTGGTCAAAATTACACCATCTCTCTTAAGCCCTCCCAATATTTTAGCACAAATGAGTCTCTTTCTTCCTAAAACTCCCTTAGTCACTTTTGTGTGTACTGTGGAAATGGACTTAACATAACTACATTTTGTCTTGTACCATTCACCAGGTATTTCATTACATTTCTTCCCTTAAACCAGATTGTAAACAACTTCAAATTCTGGATAAGAGTTTTATAGAAGTAGTGGGATTTTACATTGATTTCTTGGTAGATTAAAGTGATTTTTGAAGGCCTTTTGAAATTATTGAGTTCAAAGGTATAGTTTGAGGACCTTCCAGTTCTTCTATATCCATAGTAATACCTAATCACTTCCATCTTCCTTTTGCCCACCTTGTCTTAGGAGAGATACTCATTATATCTGCTCAGTTGATTGCAAATTGGTTTCCCAATCCTAGTCTATCTCCTCATACTATAACTTTTATTGAAAGATTTTTTCCCCTGCATTTTTGTAGTTTCACATTGTTTTGTGTATCTTATTATAAACAAGTGACTGTAACTAACTTATCCTCCTATAATAAATCTGGGCTCATAACTGTTTTATCCTGTATCCTATTTGTGATATTGTGATTCATAATAAGAAATATGAAGTTGATCATTGGCCCCATTTCTGGCACAGAGCTCCTAAAACCCTTGGAATTTCCTAAGTGAGACAGTGATAAAGGTATATTTTGTTATGTTGATGAGGTGGCTTATGGACCCCACCTAAGAATGGAGGTTGGTGGAATGGGGAACCAACCTTGTGATTAAAAGGTTGGAACTTTTTATTTTTTAACATTTTTATACAGCAGGTTCTTATTAGTCATCAGTTTTATACACATCAGTGTATACATGTCAATCCCAATCGCTCAGTTCATCACACCACCATCCCCACACCCCATATGGCTTTCCCCCCTTGGTGTCCATACGTTTGTTCTCTACAACTGTGTCTCAAATTCTGTCCTGCAAACTGGTTCATCTGTACCATTTTTCTAGGTTCCAAATACAAGCGTTAATATACGATATTTGTTTTTCACTTTCTGACTTACTTCACTCTGTATGACAGTCTCTAGATCCATCTACATCTCAACAAATGACTCAATTTTGTTCCTTTTTATGGCTGAGTAATATTCCATTGTATACATGTACCACAACTTCTTTATCCATTCATCTGCCGATGGGCATTTAGGTTGCTTCCATGACCTGGCTATTGCGAATAGTGCTGAAATGAATATTGGGGTGCATGTGTCTTTTTGAATTATGGTTTTCTCTGGGTATATGCCCAGTAGTGGGATTGCTGGATTATATGGTAATTCTATTTTTTAAGGAACCTCCATACTGTTCTTCATAGCAACTGTATCAGTTTACATTCCCACCAACAGTGCAAGAGGGTTCCCTTTTCTCCATGCCCTCTGCAGCATTTGTTGTTTGTAGATTTTCTGATGATGCCCATTCTAACTGGTGTGAGGTGATACCTCATTGTAGTTTTGATTTGCATTTCTCTAATAATTAGTGATGTTGAGCAGCTTTTCATGTGCTTCTTGGCCATCTGTATGTCTTCTTTGGAGAAATGTCTATTTAGGTCTTTGGCCCATTTTTGGATTGGGTTGTTTGTTTCTTTAATATTAAGCTGTATGAGCTGTTTATATATTTTGGAGATTAATCCTTTGTCCATTGATTCATTTGCAAATATTTTCTCCCACTCTGAGTGTTGTCTTTTCATCTTGTTTGTAGTTTCCTTTGCTGTGTAAAAGCTTTTAAGTTTCATTTGGCCCGATTTGTATATTTTTGTTTCTATTTCCATTACTCTAGGAGGTAGATCAAAAAAGATCTTGCTGTGATTTATCTCAAAGAGTGTTCTTCCTATGTTTTCCTCTAAAAGTTTTATAGTGTCTGGACTTACATTTAGGTCTGGAATCCATTTTGAGTTTATTTTTGTGTATGGTGTTAGGGAGTGTTCTAATTTCATTCTTTTACATGTAGCTGTCCAGTTTTCCTAGCACCACTTATTGAAGAGGCTGTCTTTTCTCCATTGTATATCTTTGCCTCTTTTGTCATAGATTAGTTGACCATAAGTGCGTGGGTTTATCTCTGGGCTTTCTATCTTGTTCCATTGATCTATGTTTCTGTTTTTGTGCCAGTACCATACTGTCTTGATTACTGTAGCTTTGTAGAATACTCTGAAGTCAGGGAGTCTGATTCCTCCAACTCCATTGTTTCCCCACAAGACTGCTTTGGCTATTTAGGGTCTTTTGCATCTCCATACAAATTTTAAGATTTTTTGTTCTAGTTCTGTAAAAAATGCCATTGGTAATTGGATAGGGATTGCATTGAATCTGTACATTGCTTTGGTAGTATAGTCATTTTCACAATATTGATTCTTCCAATCCAAGAACATGGTATATCTCACCATCTGTTGGTATCATCTTTAATTTCTTTCATCAGTGTCTTATAGTTTTCTGCATACAGGTCTTTTGTCTCCTTAGGTAGGTTTATTCCTAGGTATTTTATTCTTTTTGTTGAAATGGTAAATGGGAGTGTTTCCTTAATTTCACTTTCAGATTTTTCATCATTATTGTATAAGCATGCAAGAGATTTCTGTGAACTAATTTTGTATCCTGCAACTTAACCAAATTCATTGATTAGCTCTAATAGTTTTCTGGTGGCATTTTTAGGATTCTCTATGTATAGTATCATGTCATCTGCAAACACTGACAGGTTTACTTCTTCTTTTCCAATTTGTATTCCTTTTATTTTTTTTTCTTCTCTGATTGCCGTGGCTATGACTTCCAAGACTATATTGAATAATAGTGGTGAGAGTGGACATACTTGTCTTGTTCCTGATCTTAGAGGAAATGCTTTCAGTTTTTCACCATTGAGAATGATGTTTGCAGTGGGTTTGTCATATATGGCCTTTATTATGTTGAGGTAGGTTCCCTCTATGCCTACTTTTGGGAGAGTTTTTTTTATCATAAATGGGTGTTGAATTTTGTCAAAAGCTTTTTCTGCACCTATTGAGGTGATCATATGGTTTTTATTCTTCAATTTATTAATATCGTGTATCACATTGATTGATTTGTGTATATTGAAGAATCCTTGCATCCCTGGGATAAATCCCACTTGATCATGGTGTATGATCCCTTTAGTATGTTGTTGGATTCTGTTTGCTAGTATTTTGTTGAGGATTTTTGCATCTATATTCATCAGTGATATTGGTCTGTAATTTTCTTTTTTTTTTGTAGTATCTTTGTCTGGTTTTGGTATCAGAGTGATGGTGGCCTCATAGAATGAGTTTGGGAGAGTTCCTTCCTCTGCAATTTTTTGGAAGAGTTTGAGAAGGATGGGTGTTAACTCTTCTCTAAATGTTTGATAGAATTCACCTGTGAAGCCATCTGGTCCTGGACTTTTGTTTGTTGGAAGATTTTTAATCACAGTTTCAATTTCATTAATTGTGATTCATCTGTTCATATTTTCTATTTCTTCCTGGTTCAGTCTTGGAAGGTTATACCTTCCTAAGAATATGTCCATTTCTTCCAGGTTGTCCATTTTACTGGCATAGAGTTGCTTGTAGTAGTCTCTTAGGATGCTTTGTATTTCTGCAGTGTCTGTTGTAACTCCTCCTTTTTCATATCTCATTTTATTGATTTGAGTCCTCTCCCTCTTTTTCTTGATGAGTCTGGCTAATGGTTTATCAATTTTGTTTATCTTCTCAAAGAACCACCTTTTAGTTTTATTGATCTTTGCTATTGTTTTCTTTGTTTCTATTTCATTTATTTCTGTTCTGATATTTATGATTTCTTTCCTTCTGCTAACTTTGGGTTTTGTTTGTTCTTTTTTCTCTAGTTCCTTTAGGTGTAAGGTTAGATTGTTTATTTGAGATTTTTCTTGTTTCTTGATGTAGGCTTGTATAGCTATAAACTTCCCTCTGTGAACTGCTTTTGCTGCATCTCATAGGTTTTGGATCATCATGTTTTCATTGTCATTTTTTTCTAGGTATTTTCTGATTTCCTCTTTGATTTCTTCAGTGATTTCTTGGTTATTTAGTAACGTATTGTTTAGTCTATGTCTTTGTGTTTTTTACATTTTTTACCTGTAATTCATTTCTAATCTCATAACGTTGTGGTCAGAAAAGATGCTTAATATGATTTCAATTTTCTTAAATTTACTGAGGTTTGATTTGTGACCCAAGATGTGATCTATCGTGGAGAATATTCTGTGTGCACTTGAGAAGAAAGTGTAATCTGCTGTTTCTGGATGGAATGTCCTATAAAAATCAGTTAAATCTATCTGGTCTGTTGTGTCATTTAAAGCTTCTGTTTCCTTATTTATTTTCATTTTGGATGATCTGTCCTTTGGTATAAGTGAGGTGTTAAATTCCCCCACTATTTTTGTGTTACTCTTGATTTCCTCTTTCACAGCTGTTAGCAGTTGCCTTATGTATTGATGTGCTCCTATGTTGGGTGCATATATATTTATAATTGTTATAACTTCTCCTTGGATTGATCCCTTGATCATTATGTAGTGTCCTTCCTTGTCTCTTGTAAAATTCTTTATTTTAAAGTCTATTTTATCTGATATGAGTATTGCTACTTCATCTCTTTGGATTCCCATTTGCATGGAATTTTTTTTTCCATCCCCTCACTTTCAGTCTGTATATGTCCCTAGATCTGAAGTGGGTCTCTTGTAGACTTGTTTTTGTATCCTTTCAGCAAGCCTGGGTCTTTTGGTTGGAGCATTTAATCCATTCACGTTTAACGTTATTATTGATACATATGTTTCTGTGACCATTTTCTTAATTGCTTAGGGTTTGTTTTTGTAGGTCCTTTTCTTCTCTTGTGTTTCCCACTTAGAGAAGTTCCTTTAGCATTTTTTGTAGAGCTGGTTTGGTGACATTGAATTCTCTTTGCTTTTGCTTGTCTGTAAAGCTTTTGATTTCTCCATCGAATCTGAATGAGATCCTTGCCAGGTAGAGTAATCTTGGTTGTAGGTTCTTCCCTTTTATCCCTTTAAGTGTATCACACCACTCCCTTCTGGCTTGTAGAGTTTCTGCTGAGAAATCAGCTGTTAACCTTATGGGAGTTCCCTTGTATGTTATTTGTTGCTTTTCCCTTGCTGCTTTCAATAATTTTTCTTTGTCTTTAATTTTTGCCAACTTGATTACTATGTGCCTTGACATGTTTCTCCTTGGGTTTATCCTGTATGGGACTTGCTGCACTTCCTGAACTTGGGTGGCTATTTCTTTTCCCATGTTAGGGAAGCTTTCGACTATAATCTCTTCAAATATTTTCTCTGGTCCTTTCTCTCTCTCTTCTCCTTTTGGGACCCCTATAATGTGAATGTTGTTGCGTTTAATGTTGTCCCGGAGGTCTCTTAGGCTGTCTTCATTTCTTTTCATTCTTTTTTCTTTATTCTGTTCTGTAGCAGTGAATTCCACCATTGTGTCTTCCAGGTCACTTATCCGTTCTTCTGCCTCAGTTATTCTGCTATTGCTTCCTTCTAGTGTATTTTTCATTTCGGTTATTGTATTGTTCATCTCTGTTTGTTTCTTCTTTAATTCTTCTAGGTTTCTGTTAAACATTTCTTGCATCTTCTTGATCTTTGCCTCCATTCTTTTTCCGAGGTCCTGGATCATCTTCACTATCATTATTCTGAATTATTTTTCTGGAAGGTTGCTTATATCCACTTCATTTAGTTGTTTTTCTGGGGTTTTATCTTGTTCCTTCATCTGGTAATAGCCCTCTGCCTTTTCATCTTGTCTATCTTTCTCTGATTGTGGTTTTTGTTCCACAGGCTGCAGCATTGTAGTTCTTCTTGCTTCTGCTGTCTGCCCTCTGGTGCAAAAGTTTGGAACTTTAATGTTATCCCCTCACCATGGGGTAAGGGAGAGGGGCTGGAGGTTGAATCAATCACCATTTGTCAGTGATTTAATCAATCATGTCCCTGTAATGAAACTTCCATAAAAACCCAAAAATGATGGGGTTTGGAGAGTTTCTGGGTTGGTGAACATGTGGAGAAACTAGAGAAATCATAAAAGGCATGGAACCTCCACACCCTTACCCCATATCTTGGCCTATGCACCTCATATATCTGCACCTCATATATCTGATATATCTCATATATCTATTTCTGAGTTATATCCCTTTGTAATGAAACAGTGATCCAATAAGGAAAATGTTTCTCTGAGTTTTGGGAGCTGCTCTAGCATATTAATCAGAACCAAGGAGGGGGCTTTTGGAACGTCTAATCTATAGCCAGTGGTTCAAAATGGAGGTGATAACCTGGACTTGGGACTTGAGGTGAAAACCTGAACAGGGAGGGACAGTCTCATAGGATGTGGCCCTTAGACTGTGGGATTTGTTACTATCTTTGGGAAGACAGTGTCAGAACTGTGTTGAGTTGTGGGACACCCAGCTGGTGTCTGAGCCTTGCTTGGTGATGTGGAAGAACCTCTCCACCATATGTTGTAATTGGTGATCAGAGCAGTTTACTCCCTTTGCTTAACTCAGTACCATGCATTGTATAGGCCTTGGATATATGTATTCAATACGTAATAATAATGCTTATATATTTTATCCAAAATCACTTGTTTAGTAGATAATTTATTTAAGTACTTTACACGTTTGGAAAGGAGTTACTCTTCAGTAAGTATTTATGTTTGAATTGCACACATTTTCTACAGATATCTATCAATCATCTATCTCTGTTGGTCTGTCTATTTATTTTCCAAATATATAAAACTATTGATAGCAATGAAAAAGCAGAAAAAGGAATCAAATATATTGTCTACTAACTTTGAAATAGTTGTATGCACAGGGTTCTACCAGTGTATTTCAAAGATGAGGAAAATATTACCTCTGGATCCATGGGTGGATACTTTCGACCTTTGCTTTTTCCAAGGCATTTGGTCTTTCCTCCTTCCAGTAGTTGACACCAAAAGCCCTTTTGGGGATCAAAACTACAAACGATAAAATATATAAATGATAATAAAAATATAATGATTATAAATTATACACAGAATTTTGAGAGAGCCTCACCAATTGTGTAAAGGAAATGCACTTTCATATGCCTGTTGTTTTGATTTAATTTAATTCAATTCTAAAAATATTCATTGAATTGATTTATGAGATTAAATAAACTATATGTTATGTATTTTTGATATTTCTACTGTAATGAAAAAGAACATATAGATCTTTAGTCTTTTCTTATGATGAAATTATTAAGTTTTATATTTTACCTGTTCATCCATAAAATATGAAAGATGAACTACAAAACTACAACCATATATATAGGATCTTTAGAATATTTATTGTCTTATTTATATGATTTCCCTGTTAAAATATATTCACAGATTTCTTTGATGTCGTTCAATGGTAAGGTGACTGAATGTAATGTAAATATACTTCTTTTTTTTTAACATCTTTATTGGAGTATAATTGCTTTACAATGGTGTGTTAGTTTCTGCTTTATAACAAAGTGAATCAGCTGTACATATACATATATCCCCATATCTCCTCCCTCTTGCATCTCCCTCCCTCCCACTCTCCCAAACCCACCCCTCTAGGTGGTCACAAAGCACCAAGCTGATCTCCCTGTTTTATGTGGCTGTTTCCCACTAGCTATCTGTCTTACATTTGGTAGTGTATATATGTCCATGCCACTCTCTCATTTTGTCCCAGCTTACCATTCCCCCGCCCCATGTCCTCAAGTCCATTCTCTAGTAGGTCTGTGTCTTTATTCCCGTCTTGCCCCAGGTTCTTCATGACCACTTTTTTTTTTTTTTTTTTAGATTCCATATATATGTGTTAGCATATAGTATTTGTTTTTCTCTTTCTGACTTACTTCACTCTGTATGACAGACTCTAGGTCCATCCACCTCACTACAAATAGCTCAATTTCATTTCTTTTTATGGCTGAGTAATATTCCATTGTATATATGTGTCACATCTTTATCCATTCATCTGTTGATGGACACTTATGTTGCTTCCATGTATATAAACCTGAATTAAAGCTTCTAAGAAAACTGCTATATATATTTTTAACAGTTCAATATGTTTATACTTTTGAAGGAGGAAATTAAAAGGGTAAAGATATAATTCACTATATTTTTCCAGAGAACTTGAGACACAGATTATACAAATGGTGAATGGAAGATTAGACAAATCTTCATTTCTTTTGTTGAAGGCAGATGATCCTATTGGTTAATTCAGACCCAATACTCTTAAAGAAAATTCTAAAGTTGTTTTGCTCCCATGGCTGCACAAAGTTACAAAAGAAAGAATGTGTGGCCTAATTATTTGGTTTAAACTCAGATATATAAGAATTTTTGTTTAGAACCAACAAGGTAGGAAAAATGAAAGAATAAACCAAATGGGAAGGGCAATTTTAAATTTACTGCTATGGGACTTGCTGCATGCATAAAACATCGAAAAGGTTTGCATTTTCGTTGCTCAGCAGATGTTTTAGAAAGATGGAGCATAATTGAGTAGGACGTAAAGTTAATTAGTTGCAGAATATTTTGTTGCCCTGGGCCTATTCCTATAATAACGGTGCACCTGCAATTTGCTTCTGCACATATGTGAACTCATTTAGGGGGAGAGGGAATTTTTCTTTACAGTTCCTTGTCCAATCTATTATTAGAGACCTGATCCTTGCAGTCCAGGTTGTCCTAGTACTTGTTATCAATTAAAATTAAATACATCACTGGTTAAATGGATAAAAGGAAGACAGAATCATTTCCATCCTGGACTTTTCAATCTGCTCCTTGCCTATCATAGGCCTTTCTCTAGTTTTCATTAATTTCCCAAGAGGAAAAACAATTCTGCATGCTGTGCAAAATGAGATGGGGAAGGCAGGATAACAGTGCCCCTAAACAGCATTTTCTGCCTCAGGATGAGAATATTTAACTGCATTAAGGTAAAATACAGCTCTGGCAACCAAGCCAAGATATTGATACACACTGAGAGTATCTCCTTTGCTCTCCGGTGTACAGAGGTCTCAGGATGGGCTGCTGTCTCTCCTTGCTCTCCAAACAGCTGTTATGAGGCAGAGCTTAATACAACCTGAGGAAGGAGAGCCATCCAGAATATTGAAAGTCATTTTTTTAGATAGGGTTTCCATAACCTTGAATCCACATTACTTTGCTGCCCTGGTTTCATTTACTGCATTGACAATGTTATAGACCCGAAGTCTAACAATGGGCATTTATTCTTGCTAAGTTATATCAATTCCTTGTTTTATGGTTTGGTTTCAGTAGGCATGAAATTGTGAAATTAAGATGCAAAGTCTTTCTCAAATAACTGTTAGACAACTTTGAGGATATGAATTTGTTGCCTTACAAGTTCTTTTATTACACTGAACATCACTATAGTTATTAATTTTTGTGATGTGTGACATGTATTAAAAACCATATATTCTAAAAAAAAAAACCCATATATTCTGTACTTGTTTGTAATCTCTTCTTTTGAAGTATGATTTTACAGGTTTATTGAACCATAAGGAACTATTTGTAGTAAACAGAACAGAACCATTCCCTAAACTACTGCAGGCAAGCAGGGGAAGACATGCTGACATCAATAATATTTATGTAAACGTATTACAGGAAACTTTGTCTACTTAATCAGCAGGGGCCATGCCTTGTGTTGTTATTTCCATGTGTAGGTAAAAATTTCATTAGACTTGTTTTAGTGGATAAGGAACAACCCAATCTTATTGCTTCTTTTCCTGTCCTTCCATTACCCTCTCTAATTACCTAACTGCTGATTCTAATCTGCTGTGAACTGGGAAATTATATAATCAAGCTTGTTAAAATTTTGTCTAAAACTTAATAGGCTGTATATAAGGCCTTTGTGAGGGCATCAAGTACATGCCCTTTTAAATATATATTTTGACTGCTTGGAGCTTTTGTTTTTGTTTATTTTGCTTCTTTACACTTTTTTTTCGCATTTTCAATCACCCAAATATATTATTTTATTTTCCCAAGGTGACTGCAACAATATACGCCCTCCCACATTCTCTTCTGCAGAATGCCCTTGCCCCTCCTCATCAAGAGGTGGAGGCTCCTTTCCCTCCCCTTGGATTTGCACTGACTCTAGTGACTTGGTTGCAATCAATAGAATATGGCATAAGTGATGCTATATGACTTGCAAGGCTAGGTCAGAGAAGGCCTTGAACCACATTCCCTCGATATACCACCCCCTCTCAGAACACAAAACCACTACACTGTGAGAAAGTCACACAGAGAGGTCTTGTCCCACTGAGCTCAGCTTCGAGCCATCCCAGTCCAAGAGCCAAAGGTGTGAATAAAGAAGCCTCCAGGGGCCTCCCTGGTGGCGCAGTGGTTGAGAGTCCGCCTGCCGATGCAGGGGATACGGGTTCGTGCCCCGGTCTGGGAGGATCCCATATGCCGCGGAGCGGCTGGGCCCGTGAGCCATGGCCGCTGAGCCTGCGCATCCGGAGCCTGTGCTCCGCAACGGGAGAGACCACAACAGTGAGAGGCCCGCGTACCGCAAAAAAAAAAAAAAAAAAAAAAAAAAAAAAGAAGACTCCAGTCTCCAACCATTCAAGTCATACCTAGATATTCATGTCTTCCCAAATATGGCCCCAAGTATATATTTTGAGCAGAGACAAGTTGTCCTGGCTGTGTCCTGTCTAAAGTCCCAGCGCACAGGATCCATGAGCATAATAAAATGGCTACGGTTACATGCCGGTAGGTTCTGGGCGGTAAGCTGTGCATTAATAACTACATTATATGTGATTATATTTGGTTATACACAATTTAATAAATACAGAGTAAAACATGAATGTATCCCTTTCCCAATTCTTCCCAAAACACTACTCACTTTCACAGAGCTAATGGAGGCCATTAACATTTTATTTCTAACCTGTAAATTACTTGGGGAAAGAGATCATCTTTTTCACCTTTGTAACCTCAATTCCTAGAACACTTTCTGCATAGAGTAGTCATGTAGAAAGTTTACTTAAACAAATTTATATTGGGAAAAAGCTCACAAAAAGGGGAATTTGTGATACATAAAATGCCTGTGAGGTAAAGTGTTCCTGGTATTCAAAGGGGGAGACACTACATGAATAATGAGGACATTCCTTTGACTGCTTTTGAGTAGCATAATGATGTATAAATTCATACCTAGTATTAATGATGCTATATACACACCTACCAGTGATAATTTATGATGGCAAATAATGGAAATGAAATCAACCATGAGAATAGACTCACGTTAGTGCTTCAGAGTAATTATAATGAGGTGTAACTCCCAGAAACTTCTGGACTTCGTCCATCACAGTAACTGGGTCAGATCTCAGCTGCTGTCCATCAATAATTAGCAACTGCAGAGTCAAAAATAGTCACTTTATGAAGAACAAAATTAAATTAAATAGACCAAGCTGCCTCCCTTGACCTGTATGATGTTAATCAATTAGATCAGTGTGAAAAGGAAGAAAATGTGCACTACTTAGCATACATGTTAATGTTTACTATTCTTGTGTCCTTCCAAATAAACAGCAAGTTTTGCCAAAGGCATTTTTTATAACCTTAACTAACTTGATTGTAAATCATAAATAAACACTGACACTCTCTTGATTTAGGAGTTCAGTAGAAACATGATTTTCCATCTGCTCTGTAATACAGATACTTATCCAACCTATGAAATTCCATGAGTTGACCTTGGAACCAAGGGCTTGGAAATAATGGGCATACAGATGAAAATTACCCATCTATTCTCTTTACAAACCACAACAGAGAACTCAGGTTTTAGTTGTGACCTGACTGGAATGAAGAAGATAAAGGATGTGGACGCTTTCTGCAAATCCTTATTTCCTGTTCTATCCCAAGTTGCTGGAGCTGTTACAACACTTTCCATTTGGACAGTCTAATCCATGACCTCCTTCTTTCCTTATAAGAGTCCCATAGGACAGATGACACACGGGTATCTGCACATGGTGTTCCATAAGGTTCTGTCTAACTGGCTGCTCCTCTACTGGTTATTGCCTATGAAGCACCTGATGCCTCCTGTGTGAGGCCCTACCACCTTGATACCAGCTACTATGCAAAAGAAGATCCCCAGAATGTGTTTCACAGCCACTTAACATTGTTGTACTACTATTGATGTTAAAAATGTAAAAATTATCATTTCTTCCTCAGGTGATCATCTCTGATAATAAATTGCTATCTGTGGCAATGTTAATTTATATTTTCTGTTTGTCAGTGCAACACTATGAGGATATAATAAACAGAAGACATTCAGTTGAGGACATTACCTGAGAAGTAGCAAAGTAAGTGAGCCATCTTTCTATATGGACCGCATACCATCCAGGTAACAGGCATCTTCTCTGCAAAGTTTTCAGGTCAGATGGGGCCCAATGTGCTGTTGTGATAACTTCATAGAAATTAAACCTCAGGGCAGCTGGATCTTCATGTGATCTTTGGTGCTTTAATAAGAGAGTCAATTGTAAAATTAATTTTCTTTATGCCTGCATAGGTATGTATGCATGTATGTGTTTGATGTGTGGATATATATGTGTGTGTCATTTATTGCAAAAAAAGTAAGGAAAAATAATTAATTGATTTTAGAATGAAAAATAAGGTGAAAAGTGCATACTATATTGAAGCCTAGGCATTGGCATATTGTTTATATAGAGTATAAGCCTTCCATATATATGAAGTAACATTCAGATAAGCCTGTGGTTGTCTTCATGTCTAAAATGTTTAGGTGCAAGACAAGAGACAGAGTACAAGGATTTTCTCCTTGGGTCTGATTATAAGTGAAAAGATGTCAGACACCAGACAGATCAAGCCTGATGAAAAGAGATTTTGATTGGCAGGAGTAGGCTTACATATTACTGTGCTCTTCTTTCATTACAGCCACTCCTGAGGGTTCTGACAATTCCCCAATATCCCTATGTGGCAGGTGCTATGGATACAGAGAAGGCAGATGTTTATTCATGCTTACTCAGGTGTCACATTTATGTTGATGTTGCCCAAGGCACTTTGCTTTTACCCTCCCAAGGGTTTCCACCTGACTCTGTTAATTCCTAAATACCAATTCACTACTGCTTTTCAGTACCAAATTCTCTGAATCTTTCACATCCTACCATCATTGGTCAAGCTCAAGAGCCCAAGACAAATCAATACAATTTTATAAGCATTTATTAAGATCCTTCCCAGAACAACAACCTGCAATAGATTCTTGAGATAAAAAGATATAGGTAAGACAAAATTGCTGTCTTCAAAGAAATAAAAATCTGGTATGGAAAACAATAGATTAACAGATTGTGATAAAGTCATATATTTGACTAGAGGTATAAATTATTTGCTGTGATAGCCAGACCAATAAGTGATTAGTTCTGAATGAAAGATGAAGGGACCTTTTTTAATGATTGATGCTTTTGAGCTAAAATGTGAGAAAGATTTTAATAAGCAGAAAAAAATAAATGTGGAAACTAAGAGAACTTTAAAGTAAATTTGAGTGAAGATGAATGAGGTGTGTGGGAATGGATGAATTGATTTTGCAAGATATCTAAAAGTGAACTTAAAGAAAATTTACTACAGGATAAGGATGGAAGTATATTAGAGCCTGATAGAATTATGTAATAGCAGCCCTTATATATGTTAGAAATAAAAATTGCTAAGAAAGTAAAGGTGATTAAGTGGTAAATGGTTAAAGTGTAACTAATGAGTGGTAGGTTGGTAGAAATAATAACACTTTTGAAGCCCTCTCATAATTGCATATTTATTGACCTTATTTGTAAATGCATTATGCTACATACATAGAGACTACATAGTACATTTAATTAATACAGGGTGTAGAAACAGGGTAACTTGAGTGAAGAAATATAAACATACTATGTGCATGTTAATACAGTAATGTGAACATTTCTACTTTGCACAGTGATAATATGGAATTGTACTTAATCTGCTCTGTATTGACTTATACCAGTTTAGCACCAACTTTTTTTATATTTATGCAACTAAAAAGATTAGCATAAAAATATGACCAGAAGTCACACAGAACTGGAAAAAATAGCACTATAGGTCCTCTGTGAGGCCCATTATAAAAATGTGGGGTAGAAATTATAGTGGCAGGTGACATTTGTAGGAGTTTCTGAATTATACCTGCTGAGCTTCAAATTTATGGTTCTTACTGAATAGACAAGACTGGGTAATAATGCAACCTAAGTAATAGGTTGCATTATTTTGAAATGTGCAGCAGGCTGGGAACCCTAGTCTTAGCAATATAGCAATAAAATGTATTATCAGAAAAAATTATTCATTTCAAATATGTATGTTCAAAGAATTTACTTGAAGAAGCAGGCATAGATTCTCTCTTTTTTTAAAAAAATAGTTGAATCCATGTGGGAAAAAAAAGAGATTCATATAATCTGCTCTAAGTAGTGACCATTTTTTCTGCCAGGAAAATGTGCAACATTTTTCTCCAAGTGTTCACATTCAAAATGTTTCATTAAGGCTTAACATCTCAATATTTTTGGCACGATTGAAAAAAATAAGTTTATTTTGCTTTGCAATATGAATTTTGTTAAAGTGAGAAAGACACATTTTTGTATATTAGGGAGTCATTGACTCATGGATTCTAACAATAATTTCTGGATTTTGCTCCCAAAACAAGTGTTCCACTTGAATTCCTAACCACTTGCAATCTCAGTTTGCAGTATCACATTTTTCTGTCCATCATTATTTGTTCTTAGCGATATATGTCTATTGAAGAAATTTTGAAAAGTCAAGAAAAAGAATAAAGGAAAAAGAAAAATTACTTGTTATTTTACAATGGTATTAAATTTTTTATTTTAATCTACTTTATTTTGGCATTAATTTATGTATACACTCATATCATTGGGATTTTAGTACATATAGATTATTACCACCTTAAATTCAAGGTCATTAGCTTTAATTAGGCTTTCATTGCAATGGGCAATTTTACATTTCTCTGGTCAACTTTACCTCACCCCTGTAGCAAGATTTCATACCCCCTTTTTTCTCTCCTCAAAATACTGTTTCCCAAATTTTTCCCCTCTTTTCATTAGATTAACTTGTTCTCAACTTTTTAAAGGAAAAAGAGACCATCATAGTCATTTTAATTTCTCTATCCCAGATCTTCAAATTTACCAGCAAGTACATTTATACCCTTTTCTATCCCTTAAGTTTCAATGCAGGGGTTCTTAATAACTCCGACTGATAGAATTCAGAGGATCTATGAACTTGAATCTTCAAAAAAATGTCTATTTTTAGTAACTTCTAAATAAAATTCGGTATGTACTGTACTTGTGATCTTACCACCAATAAAAATCAGTTCTTTTTTTTTTTTATCACATTACAGGTCTTTCAGATATATCAAATGTTTATACCCACCGCTGTTTCAAAATTACAGTAGTATTAGCCCCATCATTAGACCTTGCCATTTAATGATTTAGTAAATATTTGTTACTGATTTTAAATTACTTTTAATTTAAAATCAGTAAATTTAAATTTGTTTTTAAACAAATTTGATTTTAAATTTGTTACTGATTTTAATTACTTTTCTATATAGTTGTTTCCTTTGTAATACTATGTAGTTTAATGCTTTAAAAATATATTTCTGAAATGAGGAACATGGACTCCACCCTATTGCCGGAAGTGTCCCAGCACAAGAAAAGTGAAGAACTCTGGAAATGGAGTGCTTCCCTCCCATCTAAGCTATTTCCTGTAGCCACCCTTCCAGATCTCTCAGGATCCTCCCAGGGCTGATTCCCCATTTTCCCTTGGGGGACTTTTAACATCCTTCTTCCTTTGAAAACTTTTCATTATTATTCAAATCACCACTTCTATAAACACACCTTCCTTGATCCACTGTGTCTTGTTTGCTAAAGATGAAATGCTGAAGAATACTCCATTTCGGTGTGACACTATTCTATATTGTTGGATATTTACTTTTCCTTTTGTTATTATTATTATGATTAGTACCTTGATGAATAAAAAAGGGATACATATTTTTAATCCATTTGAGGTTTTCTTATGATCGATTCCAGGAGAGGAATCACAGCACAAAAGTACCTTTACAAACCTTTTGATGACTGTCATCAAATTAGTTTTCAGAAGATATCTCCATATATATCCTTCTTTTGGAAAGTTCGAGTACTTTTATCATCACACCCTTAGCAACAGAGAGAACAAGCGTGACAATTTTTGCCAAGATGATATTTTTAAAAGTACCATTTTGATTTATATTTTGTTGATCCCTAATTAGGTTGATCATTTTTCATGTAAATTATTGTGCGGTTGGATTTGTGTGTGTGTATGTAAATTGTTTATCTATGCCTTTTGCTTGTCTCCTCATTTTTTTACACAAATATTTATTTATTTAGTTAGTTACTTTTACCAGTTTGCAGGAACTTTTTTTTTGTTACAAATTAAGGGAACTAAGCCATTTAACATGTATTGCTAAAGATGCTCTACTTAGATAGTTATTTTAATTTTGTTAATTGTGACTGACCAACATTTTACATGTTTATATGGTTCAATCTATTAATTCTTTGATGTGTGATTTTCTTCTGTTATGTTATGCTTGAAACTCCTTGCCCAAATTGATATCAAGTAGATCTTATCAGTAGTTCTTATTTCTCATAATTTTTTTTGTTTGTTTAGCTCTTTTAACATTTGACTGTTCAATACATCTGGATTTTACTTTGTAAATTCACCATTGCTTACATTCAAGCTATGACCAAATGCTTTTAATGGTATTTTTCACTGCTTCGTACCTGGTACCAAGAGTATGCCCTGTCTGAGGGGTCAATGAGGATGGTGATGATCTTGGCTTTGGGGACCAGAGATGCAGCTCGTTTGGGAGCTTCTTCTGAATGGAAGTAATTAGCACTCTTTTCAAATAGAAAGTCACTTGTATTGTTGGATGGAGTAGGGAAAAATTCCATATACCTGAAGGCAGAGAAAGACAATTAATTAACTTGAGGTCTAATTGATTTCCTGCCATACTATGGATAAGAAATAATTTAAATATTTTACATCCATTTATATCAATTTCTAATTATTCATATTATAATAGTCAAAAGAGAGACTATTCTATACACTTTGAATGTAAAAACAATCCCAGGTAATATTGTTCTAATGGACTAGTTAGGGCAGGGGAAAGAGTGAGATGAAATAGGTAGGTTGTTAAAGAACAGAGGGAAAATCCTTTACATTTGGGTTGGTGTTCTGTGCTATCGAAAACCAAAACCAGAAAAATTATGTTTACCCTTGGCAAACAGCAAATTACACCATATTGCCTAGTAAATATTTTAAAATACTTCATATCTTTTCTTAGTTAAGAATTTTTCAGACTCTGGGAGGGCTCATGCCAAGGAGTACTTCCCAGAACTTTTGCCGCCAGTGTCCTTGTCCCCACAGTGAGACACAGCCACCACTGCCTCTGCAGGAGACCCTCTAACACTAGCAGCCATGTGGCTGGCAGGGTCCTGGTGCTCTGACCGAGTGTCAGGACTGAGCCACTGAGGTGGGAGAGCCAAGTTCAGGACATTGGTCCACCAGAGACCTCCCGGCCCCATGTAATATCAAACGGTGAAAGCTTTCCCAGAGATCTCTATCTCAACCCTAAGACTCAGCTCCACTCAATGACCAGCAAGCTCCAGAGCTGGACATCCTATGCCAAACAACTAGCAAGACAGGAGCACAACCCCACACATTAGCAGAGAAGCTGCCTAAACTCATAATAAGGCCACAGAAACACCAGGTGCATCTGAAAACACATCACCTGATGTGGTCCTCCCCACTAGAAAGAAAAGATCCAGCCTCATTCACCAGAACGCAGGCACTAGTCCCCTCCACCAGGAAGCCTACACAAACCACTGAACCAACCTTACCAACTGGGGGCAGACACCAAAAACAACAGGAACTATGAACATGCAGTCTGCAAAAAGGAGACCCCAAACACAGAAAGTTAAGCAAAATGAGAAGACAGAGAAACACACAGCAGATGAAGGAGCAAGGTAAAAACCCACCAGACTAAACAAACGAAGAGGAAATAGAGAGTGTATCTGAAAAAGAATTCAGAGTAATGATAGTAAAGATATCCAAAATCTTGGAAATAGAATGGAGAAAATACAAGAAATGTTTAAGAAGGAACTAGAAGAAATAAAGAGCAAACAAACAACGATGAACAACACAATAAATGAAATTAAAAATTCTCTAGAAGGAATCAATAGCAGAATAACTGAGGCAGAAGAATGTATAAGTGACCTGGAAGATAAAATAGTGGAAATAACTACCTCAGAACAGAATAAATAAAAAAGAATGAAAAGAATTGAGGACAGTCTCAGAGACTTCTGGAACAAGATTAAACACACCAACATTCGAATTATAGGGGTCCCAGAAGAAGAAGAGGAAAAAAAAAGGGACTGAGAAAATATTTGAAGAGCTTATAGTTGAAAACTTCCCTAATATGGGAAAGGAAATAGTCAATCAAGCCCAGGAAGCACAGAGTGTCCCATACAGGATACATCCAAGGAGAAACACACAAAGACACATATTAATCAAACTATCAAAAATTAAATGAAAAGAAAAAATATTAAAAGCCACAGTGAAAAGCAACAAATACCATAACAAGGAATTCCCATAAGGTTAACAACGGATCTTTCAGCAGAAACTCTGCAAACCAGAAGGGAGTGGCAGGACATATTTAAAGTGATGAAAGGGAAAAACCTACAATCAAGATTACTCTAACCAGCAAGGATCTCAATCAGACTTGATGGAGAAATTAAAACCTTTACAGACAAGCAAAGCTAAGAGAATTCAGCACCACCAAACCAGCTTTACAACAAATGCTGAAGGCACTTCTCTAGGCAGGAAACACAAGAGAAGGAAAAGACCTACAATAACAGACCCAAAGCAATTAAGAAAATGGTAATAGGTACATACATACCAATAACTACCTTAAAAGTAAATGAATTAAGTGCTCCAACCAAAAGACACAGACTGGCTAAATGGATACAAAAACAGGACTGGTATATATGTTGTCTACAGGAGACCCACTTCAGATCTAGGGACAAATACAGACAGAAAGTGAGGGGATGGAAAAAGATATTCCATGCAAATGGAAATCAAAAGAAAGCTGGAGTAGCAATTCTCATATCAGACAAAATAGACTTTAAAATAAAAACTATTATAAGAGAAAAGAAGGACACTACATAATGATCAAGAGATCAATCCAAGAAGAAGATATAATAATTGTAAATATTTATGCACCCAACATAGGAGCACCTCAATACATAAGGCAAATGCCAACAGCCATAAAAAGGGAAGTCGACAGTAACACGATAAATGTAGGGGACTTTTAACACCTCACTTTCACCAATGGACAGATCATCCCAAATGAAAATAAATGAGGAAACACAAGCTTTTAAGTGATACATTAAACAAGATGGACTTAATTGCTATTTATAGCACATTCCATCCAAAAACACTTTCTTCTTAAGTGCACATAGAACATTCTCCAGGATAGATCATATCTTGGGTCACAAGTCAAGCCTTGGTAAATTTAAGAAAATCGAAATTCTATCAAGTATCTTTTATGACCACACCGTTATAAGAATAGGTATCAATTACAGGAAAAAAATCTGCAAAAAATACAAACACATGGAGGCTAAACAATACATTACTAAATAACCAAGACATCACTGAAGAAATCAAAGAGGAAATAAAAAAAATACCTAGAAACAAATGACAATGAAAACACAATGACTCAAAACCTATGCGATGCAGCAAAAGCAGTTCTAAGAGGGAAGTTTATAGCAGTACAATCCATTTCAGGAAACAAGAAACATCTCAAATAAACAACCTAAGCTTACATCCAAAGCAATTAGAGAAAGAAGAAAAAAAAAAACCCAAAGTTAGCAGAAGGAAAGAAAGCATAAATATCAGATCAGAAATAAATGAAAAAGAAATGAAGGAAACGATGGCAGAGATCAAAAAACTAAAAGCTGGTTCTTTGAGAAGATAAACAAAATTGATAAACCATTAGCCAGACTCATCAAGAAAAAAAGACAGAAGACTCAAATCAATAGAATTAGAAATGAAAAAGGAGAAGTAACAACTGACACTCCTGAAATACAAAGGATCATGAGAGATTACTACAAGCAACTATATACCAATAAAATGGACAACCACGAAGAAATGGACAAATTCTTAGAAAAGCACAACCTTCTGAAACTGAACCAGGAAGAAATAGAAAATATGAACAGACGAATCACAAGCACTGAAATTGAAACTGTGATTAAAAATCTTCCAGCAGATAAAAGTCCAGGACCAGATGGCATCACAGGGGAATTCTATCAAACATTTAGAGAAAAGCTAACATCTATCTTTCTCAAACTCTTCCAAAATATAGAAGAGGGAGGAACACTCCCAAACTCATTCTACAAGGCCACCATCACCCTGATACCAAAAGCAGACAAAGATTTCAGAAAAAAAGAAAACTACAGGCCAATATCACTGATGAACACAGATGCATAAATCCTCAACAAAATACTAACAAACAGAATCCAACAGCACATTAAAAGGATCATACACCATGATCAAGTGGGGTTTATCCCAGGAATGGAAGGATTCTTCAATATACACAAAGCAATGAATGTCATAAACCTTATTAACAAATTGAAGGAGAAAAACCATATGATCATCTCAATAGATGCAGAAAAACCTTTTGACAATATTCAACACGTATTTATGATAAAAACTCTCCAGAAAGTAGGCACTGAGGGAACTTACCTCAACATAATCAAGACCACATATGACAAACCTACTGGCAACATCATTCTCAATGGTGAAAAACTGAAAACTTTTCCATTAAGATCAGGAACAATACAAGGTTGCCCACTCTCACCACTATTATTCAACATAGTTTTGGAAGTTTTAGCCACAGCAATCAGAGATGAAAAATAAATTAAAGGAATCCAAATCATAAAAGAAGAAGTAAAACTGTCACTGTTTGCAGATGACATGATACTATGTATATAGAATCCTAAAGATGCTATCAGAAAACTACTAGAGCTAATCAATGAATTTGGTAAAGTAGCAGGATACAAAATTAATGCACAGAAATCTCTTGCATTCCTATACACTAATGATGAAAAATCTGAAAGAGAAATTAAGGAAACACTCCCATTTGCCATTGCTACAAAAAGAATAACATACCTAGGAATATACCTACCTAAGGAGACAAAGTATCTGTATGCAGAAAACTGTAAGACACTGATGAAAGAAATTAAAGATGATACAAACAGATGGAGACATATACCATGTTCTTGGATTGGAAGAATCAATATTGTGAAAATGACTATACTACCCAATGCAATCTACAGATTAGATGCAATCCCTATCAAACTACCAATGGCATTCTTCACAGAATTAGAACAAAAATTTTCATAATTTGTAGGGAAACACAAAAGACCCCCAAAAGCCAAAGCAATCTTGAGAAAGAAAAACGGAGTTGGAGGAATCAGGCGCCCCGACTTCAAACTATACCACAAAGCTACAGTAATCAAGACAGTATGGTACCGGCTCAAAAACAGAAATATAGATCAATGGAAGAGGATAGGAAGCCCTGAGATAAACCCACGCACATATGGTTACCTTATTACTAATAAAGGTGGCAAGAATATACAATGGAGAAAATACAGCCTCTTCAATAAGTGGTGCTGGGAAAACTGGACAGCTGCATGTAAAAGAATGAAATTAGAAGACTCCCTAACACCACACACAAAAATAAACTCAAAATGGATTAAAGACCTAAATGTAAGGCCAGAAACTATATCAAACTCTTAGAGGAAAACATAGGCAGAACACTCTATGACATAAATCACAGCAAGATCCTTTTTTACCCACCTCCTAGAGAAACATAAATAAAAACAAAAATAAACAAATGGGACCTAGTGAAACTTAAAAGTTTTTGCACAGCAAAGGAAATCATAAACAAGATGAAAAGACAACCCTCAGAATGGGAGAAAACATTTGCAAACAAAGCAACTGACAAAGGATTAATCTCCAAAATATACAAGCAGGTCATGCAGCTCAATATCAAAAACAACAACAACCGAATCCATAAATGGGCAGAAGACCTAAATAGACATTTCTCCAAAGAAGATATACATATTGACAACAAACACATGAAAGGATGCTCAATATCACTAATCATTAGAGAAATGCAAATCAAAATTACAATGAGGGGCTTCCCTGGTGGCACAGTGGTTGAGAGTCCGCATGCTCATGCAGGGGACAAGGGTTCATGTCCCGGTTTGGGAGGATACCACATGCCGCGGAGCGGCTGGGCCCTTAAGCCATGGCCACTGAGCCTGTGCATCCGGAGCCTGTGCTCCGCAACAGGAGAGGCCACAACAGTGAGAGGCCCGCGTACTAAAAAAAAAAAAATTACAATGAGGTATCACCTCACACTAGTCAGAATGGCCATCATCAAAAAATCTACAAACAATAAATGCTTGAGAGGGTGTGGAGAAATGGGAACCCTCTTGCACTGTTGGTGGGAATGTAAACTGATTCAGCCACTATGGAGAACAGTATGGAGGTTCCTTAAAAAACTGAAAATAGAATTACCATAAGACCCAGCAATCCCACTACTGGGCATATACCCTGAGAAAACCATAATTCAAAAAGAGTCATGTACCACAATGTTTATTGCAGCTTTATTTCCAATAGCCAGAACATGGAAGCAACCTAAGTGTACATCTACAAATGAATGGATAAAGAAGATGTGACACATATATGCAATGGAATATTACTCAGCCATAAAAAGAAATGAAATTGAGTTATTTGTAGTGAGGTGGATGGACCTAGAGACTGTCATACAGAGTGGTAAGTCAGAAGGAGAAAAACAAATACCATATGCTAACACATATATATGGAATCCAAAAGAAAAAAATAATTATATGGTTCTGCAGGACTTTGGGGCAGGCCAGGAACAAAGACTCAGATGTGGAGAATGGACTTGAGGACACGGGGAGGGGGAAAGGGAAGCTGGGATGAAATGAGAGAGTGGCATGGACATATATACACTACCAAAGGTAAAATAGCTAGTGAGAAGCAGCTGCATAGCACAGGGAGATCAGCTCGGTGCTTTGTGTCCACTTAAAGGGGTGGGATAGGGAGGCTGGGAGGGAGACGCAAGAGGGAGAAGGTATGGGGCTATATGTATACATATAACTGATTCACTATGTTATACAGCAGCAACTAACACCACATTGTAAAACAATTATACTCCAATTAAGATGTTAAAAAAACCAATCTTCTTATTTGAGGACATAGTTTTAAGCAATTACATAAGCATTAAAAATTGAAGAACTGAATAGACATTTTTCTAAAGAGGAAATGCAGATGGCCAACAGGCACATGAAAAGATGCTCAACATTGCTTATCATCAGGGAAATGCATATCAAAACCAAAATGAGATATCACCTCACACCTGTCAGAATGGCTATCATCAAAAAGAACACAAATAACAAATGTCCATGAGGATGTGTAGAAAAGAGAACCCTTGTACATTGTTGGTGGGAAATTAAATTGGTGCAGCCACTGTGGAAAACAATATGGAAGTTCCTCAAAACTACCATATGACCCAGCAATTCAACTCCAGGGTATATATTGAAAATAATCAAAAGCACTAATTCAAAATTTACATGCACCCCAATGTCCATAGCATGTTATTTACAATTGCCGAGATATGGAAGTAACCTATATGTCCATCAACAGATGAATGGATAAAGAAGATGTGGTATGAATATGCAATGTAATACTATTCAGCTGTAAAAAAGAACAAAGGTTTGCCATTTTTAGCAACTTAGATGAACCTGGAGGGCATTATGCTAAGTGAAATAAGTCAGAAAAGGACAAATACTATATGATACACTTACATGTGGAATCTAAAATATACAACAAACTAATGAATATAACAAAAAAGAAGCAGACTTACAGATATGGAGAAGAAACTAGTGGTTACTAGTGGCGGGGGGAGAGGGGCAATATAGGCGTGGGAAAGTGGGAGGTACAAACTGTTGTGTGTAAGATAGGCTCAAGGATGTATTGTACAACACGGGGAATATAGTCAATATTTTGTAATAACCATAAAAGGAAGGTAACCTGTAAAAATTGTATAATTTTTTTAAAATAGGGAAACTATACAAAATAAATTATTTCTAACTTGAAAAAAAAAGAATTTTTCAAGTACCTCACAGGATAGACTGCTAAACTATTTACACCTTTGTGGAAAATTTATATAACATTTTCCTTTCACAGTTGGTCTCTCAAAATATATTCTTCCCTGTGTCATCCATACTAGATGTAATTAAGGAATTATTCTTATCTTGATTTGTATATATTAAACTTTTATGATATGTTTAAAATTCCTGAGAATAAAATGTGTTCTCTCACTAAAAGAAATAGCAAATTTATGTTTGCAAACTTGAATGCAAAATTCATAAATTGAGATTAAAGTGCACAAAAGAGGAAAATGTCAGAATAGCTATAAAGTACTAAACAGATTAGGGCATAGCTGCTTTCCTCCTTTTTAACTTCTGCATAATTTGTAGTATGTGTAGCAATGTGAACACATTATAGTCTATGCAGAGTAATTAAAGAGATATTTCCTGCCAGTTGATCCTGTGGTGCCTCGGCAGGTTCACTCTTCCATATGCTGTGGGAACATTCCTCTGTGTGTAGATTATGGAATCAATATGTTCAGAGGTTAATTCAGTGCAAGGCGTTAATTATGTGTGTAACCCTCTTTACAGCTCATGACTTCTCTAACCCTCAAATGTTCTAGAAATAAAT
Organism: Hyperoodon ampullatus; assembly: GCF_949752795.1. Taxonomy (NCBI): domain Eukaryota; kingdom Metazoa; phylum Chordata; class Mammalia; order Artiodactyla; family Ziphiidae; genus Hyperoodon; species Hyperoodon ampullatus. Next base: position 150,403,375 of record NC_136914.1, on the reverse strand, counting down.
AATAAGAGCAATGAAGAATTCATATAAGACACTTATTTTCCTCTTTGACATTTGTTATTATATTTCCCAAGTGTGAAGTGGTGAAAAGTCTCATCTATATTCCTCCTTAACAATTTGTGTTCCATTTGAGCTCACAGATAAAATTGCTGCTCTGCTTTCAGTAACTTGCATGCAATTTCAAAATTTATTTAGTCTTTTTAGAGTAAGGTAGAATAGTGATCTCCTAGGTGCAGAGTGGACACGGCTCTACTCAAGATGGGAAGTCAAATCTGCTCACTGGCATCGCCCCTGCCCTCCTCTCCTCCTAGCTGCATCTTAAAAGAATGAGCCTTTTATGAGGACATATTCACGTGTAATGTTGACATAAGGTTACATGCTACAGAGGTATGCATTGGGGGGAACTTTCCTCAGGGGGGGATTTGGAAATCAGGGCCATATTTTCCTTAGAAAATTGGGATAGAGCTAGAAAAATTCCCCAGAGTGAACATCAGTTACAATACCAGGTTTATTCTATTTCAGTTTAGGAAAAATATTGTGATTTTGAAATTATCATAACTTATCAAATACAAAGTAATTTTCCTCTTATGCACATGTGTGACTAGCAGTAATATGATTTTGGAAACACTCTGTTATTGGCATGACAAATATCAGCTTATATTATAATACAACATTTACAGTCTATGTGATTAATGAAGATACATGTGATGGACTATACAATAAAACAACCTACTGATTTATTTGTTTTCTCAAGAGTCATTGTGAAGAAAAATTATGTATTTAGTTTAAAAAAATTCTAGACACAGTAAAATAATAATATGCTTAAGGAGAATTTTAAATATCCTTATGAATAATGCTGATGAAAAATATTCCATAATCCTCTTTATTCAATCATATTAATTTACCAGAAAAATATCATCATTATTGCACTGTCCAAATCAAATTATAGGCAACACTGATTAAATATATCATTATAAATTAATTTCTAATTCACTATGGTAGAATTGAACATACATTTATTCTGTAATTATGTAGATGCCATGCATACATCTATAATTGCTCAGCTGTGAACGAGCATGTGTTAATAATGGACTTTACTTTTTGTTATTTTTCTTACCAGTCAATTCCCTTGTGGTAGTTGTTGCCATTAAAGAATTGAACTTCTTCAAATGTTTTGGGGCTGGGGAGATTGCTGATGATGGAAGGGTGCATAAGAAGAAATAAATAAAGTGCTGTTGTTCCTATTACAAAACAGGAGGCAACAGGTTATACAGCAATAAAAGAAGAGACATATATTGTAACAAAATTTTTGCTCAAAAAGTAATATGCAAAAGACCAAATCATTCCAGTATCAAAATGATTTCTGAAAAATCAGTTAAGTGCATTTCATGTGGCAATGATTTGTGTTCTTATATTAGTCTTCATGAGTCTATTGACCTAAACACTTCATTTAATATGAGGACATAGTCAAAGTCAAGCAGACTGGTAGATAATACAGCCAGGGGAGAACTTCAGAAATCAGGTGGTTCAATTTCCCTCCTGGAGTCGGATGAGTGGCAAAAGTATCAAAAACATCGAGCACAATACCTGAACCTCAATTAAAATTATTTTCAGATCAATTAAATTAAATCAAACTATTCAAAAGACATTGACCTGTGCAACTCTGTACAAGTTGCTGTAGTAATGATTGATGATAAATCTTGATAAGAAAAATACAGTTGCTGGCCTCGATAGACTTAAAGTGTATCTGTGGACTTGAGTCAAGTAAACAGGTAATTGCAGCGTAGTGAGGGAGGTTCCATGATAAGAGCAGAGTGTTTTTCTAATACCTGAGAAAATGGGTGATTTATACTTGGGAAGTCAGTGAAGACTTCCAGGAGGAAGCATTTTTTAAGGTTGTATCTTAAAAACGTGTTTCCAGTAAGGCTGAAAGAGGAGTGCAGGATTCTGGAAGGTGTCCAGTTGAATGTTCCACCCTGACAAGATGGGACAATCAAGTCTGATAGCTGAGACACTAGGCTAAACAGACTGGCTGATAGAACCCACTGAGTGTACATACCACAGAAGGCACAAATGTCACGTCTAAACCTGAGTCAGGCCAGAAACTGAGGACTGCAGCAGGAAGGATCATGAAGTGACTGGCTTTCATAACTCAAAACTTCCTTTATGGAAAAGGTTATTTCTTTTGTAACGTGTTGCACCCAGGAGATTTTGTTGGATTTCCCAACCCTAGGAGAGCTTGGAATGAGCTACACAAGAGGGCTGGCACAACAAAAATGATAGTAGCTGGGGATCTGGAAGCAGAGAAGATCATCAGAGAATTGTGTATATAAAGGAAAGTAACAACAGATCTCGGGGGACCTAAGAAATCCAGAATGGGTGGCTCCTAGTGAAATGTGAGGACAAAAATTAATAAATGCCCTTAAGGAGATTTAATTACTAATTGAAAAACATGTTTAAAGTGAACAAATATGGAATCAAGTTATATAAAAGTAACAAAAAATATTAAAGGAGTCAGAACTGGTTGAGAACTAAATTAGAGGCCCAAACTACAGAAGAACTATCTCAAACACACTGAAAAATTTAGACATGAAAGTCATGGGGGGCAACAGTAGTCTTGAAGAACTGATCTTATTTTCTCCTGAAAATAAAAGGAGTTCAAAAAGGAGAAAATGTGAGAGGAGGAACAAATGTCTTCCAGGGAGAGGAAATCAATTAGAGGTGGAGTAGTATATAATAGCAGCTGGAAGGGAACAGGGAATCCAGAAGGTTTCTTTCTAAATACTTTTTAGAATGGGGCCTACATAAAAATATTTAATTGATGATGAGAAATAAGCTTGTGTTTGTGTGAGAGAGACAGAGAAAGACAGACACAGAGGGAGACAGAGAGGAAGATTTTTGAGACACACAAGAGCTGAAAATATTAATAGGTTAACATCCCTGAGATGTTGAGATTGGATGGATCTAGGGCAAAGATATAGGGATATTTTTGAATTATTGCTGAATATTTTAAAATGAATACTCTATAACCTCATTTGGTAGCATGTACAAATGTTTAGCCACCCTGATGGTCACAGAATTGCACCCAGAGCTCCCCTGGGCTACAGAAAGTCAAAACCATTATGCTCTGAGCCATACACCTTCATGCTGCCAGAAGCAGGAGGGATGTCGGGAGGCCTCTGAAAGAAAGGAAGGAGAGAGCAATTTCAGCCAGGGACAGTAGACACATGGCTTGATGTTCATATGATCAGCCATAAAATCTGGGTCCATGGCCTTAAAATGTATATTTACTTTATTATTGCCTGTGCTTTCATCTATCCTTGACACTCATTTTTATCCACTGTTTTTGATATAAATATTTTGTAGAGGAAATTTCTCACACGTTGTAATGCTCTAAGAGAAACTTTGTTCTGTTTTATGTATAATCAACTCCTTTTTAGTTTTACCAGAGTAAATGTACCAGGGTAAGTCAGTCAAATTGTGAGAAATCAATATTGACAATGGGAAATCTGATCTTCTAGAAGATTTAAGGCCAATGAATTATGCTTTCAGAATTATTGTGCTAAATTTAACCCTTTTGGAAATCCTCTCCTACCCTAGTGATATCAAAATTTGACCCAGAATCATGAAGAATGCCCATGTGTCCACAGGATTCTAGTAGGACTACAGTGTCAACTTTGAGTGCCTTAAACCCAGGCCTACCCTGCTCCCTGTCTATCCCCATTCACTGCCCTACTTTTAGCTGATAGAAATTTTTTCCAGGATTCAGCAATGAGGTGGGATATTTCATCTTTCCATTCTCACCTCAGAGCAACTGAGCAAATAGGGGTTTGAGGACCACTTTTATATCTCATGTTTATTGCAAGGGATGCATGGGTCAGGTTTAAGTTATTTAAAGACAACTTTACATTAAATGCCAGGTTCTTAGCATTTATCTGTGCCCATCCTCCAGGGAATTTACAGTCTCTGACAGGGAGTTTTGCCAACTGAAGCAATAGGAGAACAAATGAAGACTTCAGACGTCTATGACTGAATGGACTTCAAGAATTATCACAATCATTTTCACACTAAGATAGCATTTTCATAGCATATAAAATATTATCATCCAGTTTCTTTAACTTGTTTGTTTGTTTTGGGAAGGCCAAAACCAGCTAAAAGCTTTATCATTTCCACACTGGTAGGTCAAATATTAAAATCTAAAGGTATAAGTTATTGTCCGTAAATACAAACAGCAAAGAAGAAAACTAGATCTTTTCTTACTAACCTGTAGTGTTCTAGCAGATCTAAGAAGTAGTAATATTCAATGACAAATGATAGAAGATATGACTTAAATTTTTAGCATGATTTTACAACATAGGAATGTTTTGTTTCTTTAGTAGTCATTCCAGTGTTAGAACTGCTCTGAGGGAGTTGGTAGAAAATTAATGCACATTTTAAACAATAACAACAACAAAAGTGGTATACCTGAAAATAGTGCTGCTTTTTTTCCCTCCCTGCACATGTAACTTACTATTGTAATACAAGTTATATTCATGGAGGAAGAAAATATTTCAACAACAAATATCTAATAGTCTGGGGCTTCCCTGGTGGTGCAGTGGTTGAGAGTCTGCCTGCCGATGCAGGGGACACGGGTTCGTGCCCCGGTCCGGGAAGATCCCACATGCCGCAGAGTGGCTGGGCCCGTGAGCCATGGCTGCTGAGCCTGTGCTCCGCAACGGGAGAGGCCACAACAGTGAGAGGCCCGCGTACCACAAGAAAAAAAAAAAAAAAATCTAATAGTCTGGAAATTTTGCCCACAACCTTTAAAATGGCCTACATGCTTGTATTACAAATATCTTAATCTAGGCCAGTCTTATTTATTGTGACTTTGTTTTGTGTTATGGTTTGTGTACTCACTGATGAAAGTGCTTCTAGTCAAAGTTGTGAATTCAGAATACAGCAACTCAATAAAAAGTTTAATTAATCAGGACATGAGCCAAGTATATAAAGCTCTCGCATGCTGAAGAAAGTATAAAATATTCTAATTGAAAGTGTTATCTCATTGGTGAAATACTTCCACTCTCTTTTACTACATTCTTATACACTTGTCCTTCAGCACATGAGAAAACATCAAGGGAAAAAAAATGCCTGATGAGCCATAGGTGTATCAGAAAATAAGTCTAAACCATATTCATACATAATGATTATTTGGAAAACAAACCACACAGGTAGAATATTTGAAGGTAATAATGACAGTGGTTCTGAAAAAAAAATCAGTTCAAGGTTGATATGCAGTGTAAAATAATTTGAATCAAGCCAAAGCCCTTTTTTATAACTTAATTCAGGAGTTAATTAGGCAAAGCCACAAAAAGTAGAAATTAAAAATCAGATATCCCAACAGTGACATATAAGCTCCACATTCTCAAAAATGTGATGTCTGTTGAACAGTTTTAAAATTGATAGATAAAAATTTAGCCCATAAGTCTAATTAAATGAGCAACTTTAGGGTCTCTTTGAGGATCATGGCATAAAGATGATCCATGGGGATGAAGAACAATTCAAATAATGAACTTGCATGGGTGTGTAAATATTTCACAAAGCCAAACAATCAAATACCATATGACCGTGTGTTTCATGACAAAAAAAAAAAAAAAAAAAAAAAAGAATGCAAACAGCATAGTTGGCTGTTCTTACCTGTTTTTTGTGGCCCAATTACAAGGAATTTTGGTAAGTGGTCACAAGTTTTCTCTCTGGACCAGATGTCTTTGTGTCTTTTATCATCACATGGATTCTGCAAGAAGGAAGAATAATGAATCTTACTCTGTAATGAATGCCTAGCTCTGTTCCACAAAAATTGTTCAAAAGACAGGATCAACTTCTTGCCTGATACCCTAGAACTAGGAGTTAGACCTTGTTCTGGTTCTGGTTCTTTGGTTTCCAAATTGCTTCCTTCTAAACTGGCACCTTCCTTTCCTTCAAGGTTACAACTTAGCATCAAGTTGCTCCTGCCGTCATCCTTCTGAGCCTCGGCTAGGTTCTAACTGCTGAGATTCCACTCTGTCTCTGAATTCATGTTTTACTTCTGTATACCTGAGCCTTAACTTGTCTCTACCTGGTTTGAACGTAGTTTCTCAGTTTTCTGTGCTCTGCCCTAATCGTTCCTATTTTTTTTTTTTCCCTAGTGGATTGAAAGCAATCCTTCAACTCCAGACTTGGCCAACTTTTCCTTTACTTTTCACACTATGTGTTATTCTCTGCTGATCCAGATAATCTCTTAGTTTGGCCCTACTCCACAAGCAGATACCATACAGATCATTATTTCTAGCCCCTACTTCCCTCCTGAACTCTAGACCAATATTTTAAATTGAATATGTGTCACTGTTGTATAGATATGGTGAGGAAATGCCAGACCTAACGTAGCCATCTGTCCAATTTTATCCCCATCTCAACATTCTCCTGTGCTGGTCTCCATTCCATTCCATTCAAGTGACCAGATTCATCATCCAATTCATGACACTTCTGAGAATTAAAAGAGCCCTTAAATGAAAGTGATACAATTTTTGAAATATCTACTGACTGACAAATTGGTTTTATTATATTGGTAATCAAATTAATAATTATATTCAAAAATCATTTTTACAAATAAAATTCTTTCTAAAAATATGTTGACCATTAAAACAATTATAATTTTACACTTATTATTCAAATATTAAAAATAGCATAAGATGAATAATCGTTTATGGTTCACATTTATATACTTTAATCAGTTTTTTAGCCATATCTTCTCTAATATCATGTCAGGGGCCTACTACCTTTGCTGGGTTTTCAAAGTCCAGTGGTCTGGAGCATGCTGGGACATGACCTCCAAGGTACAGGCTGTGTTATTGTACTTTGCAACTCCTACTACTAAGATAGAAGCACAGTGTTGGATGGGCTTCTTTGGGTTTTGGACGCAGCATTTTTTTTTTTTTTTTTTTTGGCCCTAGGAAATATTGCTCTGAATCACCGACTGGATGATGCAGAAACCTGCTAATTTTGAGTGGAACCCAGAAAAAGAAAGAGCCCTATAAGAAGTAAGACTGAGGTCCAAGCAGCCCTCCCACTTGGGCCATACATCCTGCCAGTCCCATGGTACCATGGCATCTATGGTATAAAATGACACCAAAGACTTTTGGTCAAGTCCCAGAGGAGAATCACAGTGTACTCCCCTAAGGTTCTGCAGCAAGGTGTTGCTGGGCCCTGGAAGAGATGATGTTTGTCATGGATTTTCAAAGTGATCATGTGGCCATTAATTGGCCATCATAAACTGAGTATTGACAGACCAACCAAGTCATAAGTTCAAGTGTACCCAATAGCAATTCATTGTAAGATGGGGTGGTACATCCAGAACTGATTTCAAGAAGATACAAAGGCTATAAGTTAACTTTATAAACAGGTGGCCAGACCACATGTCACCTATCACTGTTCCACTCATGTCTCTATATCAGCTCATTCTTATAGTTTCATGGAAGGTCCTCTATAACCTGCTCATGAAGAGGGGGAAACCCTAGCTTGGTTTGTAGATAGGTTGACCCATATGTTGGTAGAAGCCTAAAGTGGACTGCAACTGCCCTACAGGCCCATTCATGGAGGTTCCTAAAAACAAATGGTTAAGGGAAAGTGTCCAATTGGCAGAGCTCTGGACAGTGTCTCTGGCTATCCACATTTTTGCAAATAGACTAGTAGCCCAAGGTAAGGGTATAGCGGACTAATAAGCAGTGATGAATGGGTTAGCCAAGGAACTTAAAGGAGCAAGACAGGAATAGTAGGGCTACTAAGTTCTAGGGAAGAGGCAGGTGGATGGACCTGTGATAGTGACCAAAACGTGTGATAATCTTTGTATTGTCCATTGATGTACACCAGAGAGTATCCAATGTAGAAGTGCTGAACAACCAAGCAGTCAGATGATTTAGCCAGTTCCCAGCACTCCCACATGTTATGTAACCTCTGTCCTCAGCCAACCCAGTGCTGAAGCAATGGGCTTATGAATGGAGAAGCTGCGGTAGCAAGATGGAAGCCATTCCTGGGCTTCCTTCCCCCAAGCCTGCTTTAGTTACAGCTGCTGCTGAATACCTGACCTGTCAGTAACAGAGGCCAGTTCTAAGTCCCAGAAATAGCACTCTCCTACCACTTAGTAGAAAATTGATTATGTTGGACACTTCCACCCTTAAAAGGGCAGTGACTCATCCTGATCTCATCTGACAAATATTCAGAATATGAATTTACCTTCTCTGCTTACATAGCTTTAGCTGTCATCACTATGCAAGGCCTCATGGAGTGTCTGACTCATTGACACGGTATCTCACATAATACTACTTCAGGTAAAGGGAACACTCTTGACAAAGGAAGTGTGATAGTAGGCTTATGCCCATGGGAGTCACTGGTCCTATCACGCCTCACTATCCAGAGCTGCTGGCCTGATAGAGTGGTGAAAGACCGCATGAAAGATACAGTTGAAGTATCAGCTTGGAGATACACTGTACTTTTTAAATCAAAAGCTATTGGTTGGTGCTGTGTCTCCAAAAGATAGTGTAGCTGTGTCTAGGAATTAAGGAGTAGATGTAGGAGTGGACCCATCCACCATCATTTCTAATGGCTTAGTTAGAGAATTTGTGCTTCCCATCTCCACAACTTTAAGGTCTATTGGTCTAAGAGTTCTGGTTCCCAGAGGAGAGATGCTTCCACCAGGAGGCCCAGGAGGAGGATCACCACACTAAAAGTTGCAGCTTGTACCCATTCACTTTGGATTTCTTGTTCCAGTAGACCATCAGGCATGGAAATGAGTTACCATCCTGATAGGGACAATTGACGCTGATCATCATGAGATGAAGAACAGCTATTATACAGGGAGAAATATCTTTGGCACTCAAATAATTCACTAGGTTACTTGTTGATACTTCCGCACCCAATTTTAATAATTGAGAAAGCAGAGCCACCACAGCCTGATTAGGGTTGGGCTGGGCACCAGATCAGAGTCTACCGCAGTGCACTCCTTGCTTCACAAATTAAGTTATCTTTATCCAGGCACAGCCTTCCTCTGTCATAATTCCTAGGGAAATTTACAAGAAAAGAATTAGTGAGACAAACTAGAACTGTTGCTACTGCAGTTGGTCCTGGGACTGTACCTGACCCACAAGGCCAGCCATCTAGACCAGCAGAAATGCTAACCACAGGTGGGGGAAATCCAGAATAGGAGATAGAGGTGGGAGAAACTGTGCACTGGTTTCAGCTTTGGAGCCAACTGCAGCAACAAGGCTGCAGTTTCTCCTAATGACCTTCCTCTTATAGGTTTCCCCAGGAATAATGCTCACAACTGTGGAAAAATTGTTCCTGGGTGAATCAGTGCAATGTGAGAAGCAAATATAGCTATGTGGTTCAAGGTATGGACAGGGGTGTGTGGCGGACTGAGTGCTCTTTCCTCCACTGAAGGAAAAACCCTATCTCTGGCCAATGCAACACCTTATCCCTATCCCCACCCCACTTCTGCCCCCAGCTGGGGAGATTGAGTATTGCCCTTGGCCAATAGGAGCTACCTGACAGGAAGTCGTGCATCCCCTCCCGACACTCCAGAGGTGGCCCGTGTCCAGTGACTGACTGATACAGGGGTGTAAAAGCCTGACCAGCTAGCTTCAAGGTGAGACAACTTGTGTAATTAGCTCTCTCCCTGCAGATCCAGTCAAGGATCCAGACTTTTCCTAAGACCACATCCATGCTCTGCTTTTTCCTGTTCTACATTTTCCCTTATAAGCTTTTCCTGAAAGCGTTTCCTCAATAAATCATTGAACCAGAGCCCTATCTCAGAATTGATCCCAGTGCATTTTCCATTACCATCTTCCGTTGGAAGAAGAACAGAGTGCAATATAAAGAGACCAGTTATGTATGCATTGTGTGAGAATTCGCCTTGCAAAAGGTTAGGCTATATATCTTGGATTTCTTGATGAAATCATCTATAGAAACTGTGATAAAGGAGTTAATTACAAGCCAATAAACTCAACATTTCTTATTTTACATAAAAATGAAATTTCATTTTATTTTTACTGGTGTCTCTGTTTTCTGCAATCTTTTATTCAGTGTTCAATCGCCAATCCTCTGTGGTCTAGCTTCAGCTTAACTCTCTAAACATAAGTTTCACTAGAGCACAGAAGGCTAAACTATCTTGTCTCCTTTTCTTCCTTCAGTAACAGAGCATCCTCTTGTTCAGTCTCTGGGTTCTCAGCTACAGACTATATTTCACAGTGTCTCTTGAATTTAGCTTTCTTCCTATGAATCATTTCAGTTTAAGGAAAGGGAGCCAAAAGGATGTAAAGTATCTTCTTAAGGATAAAGTCACTCTCCCTAGATTTTTCCTTTCCTACTTACTGCCAGCTGTAAAATGGCTACAATTGCAGCATGTGCCTTGGACTCAGAGGTGGAAGCCATACATATGTTGAACACCTGCCAACCTGGGTCCCTGGATAATCATGTGGAACAGAGCTGTCTAACTCTTGTAGACTGCTTGCCCATTTTTAGACAGTTGTATGAGGGAGAAATACATTTCTACTTTATTTAGCCACTGTAGTTTTGGACTGTCATCATTATAGCAACATTGCCTATATTCTCACTCAATGTGTTTCAAAGCACTTTGCGAGAAGGTAAAAAAAAAAAAACTTGTGTCAGAATGTGAATTACTGCACTGCATGCTTCCACAAGAACATCCTGCTACAGGAAAAAGAGAAGGTTCCGGGTGATGCAACCAGCTGCTTAGTGGTATAGATTGTTTATATGTGGGCACAAACTTCTTGTTTCATTGCGAATCAGCAACAAATAATTCAAGCCTGTTCAAGGACCACACTTTGAGTAGCACTGCTCTGAATTAACAACTGCCAACACCAACCTAAAGCTTCAGTTCTACTGTATTCACTACTATAGATACACCTGCACCTGAATCTTTGAATTATTTATCTTTCTGTGCAATGCTCTTATTTTTTCCCCCACAATACAGAGTCAAAATCTTGCCAGTTCTTCTTGCTGAAGCTAAGATCCACCATTAACATTTCCTATTTATTTTGGAGGGGCAGCATAGCCCAGTCTTAAGAGTGTGAGCTCAGGAGGGAGACTGTCTGTGTCTTAAGGAATTATCCTAAACTCTCTGGACCTCAGATTCCTATAAAAAAATAATGATTGATATTATCTACCTTGCGTATAGGTATATATATGCATAAATATAAATATATTGCATAAATATATTAAATGAGTTAATATATTTAAAATGATTAAATAATGCTCTATAAAAGAAAGTGCTTATTCTGTAATCCCACATTAGCTTTTTACTTTCCTTTACCTAGATTAATTAGGCAGTTGGAGCAGCAGAAAGAGATTACTCTTGCTGATGGACTGGTTTCTTGCAGATAATCCATGCTGAGAGCTGACTTCCTGGTGCTTGTCAGAAGCACCAGCACCTAAGGTGCCCCTCCTCACAGCCAGATGGCTAGACTTCTGAGATACCCGACAAGGAAATGGCTTGGAGTTTCTTCAGGCAAACCGGAAGCTATGGGCTGTCTTACCAGATGACCCAAAGACTCCTATATAATCCTAATTCAGTTTATTTCTGGATATCCTTGCTATATGGCTACTACAACTCTCCAATTCATTGTTTTAGCACTTGTCACCCTTCAGGGCTCAATTCAAATATCACCCCACGTGAAATGTCTTCCCTGATGAGTGGAGCCAAAACACTTCCTTTCATTCCTGTCTCTCTATAACTGCTTCCTGCCATATTTTCTTCACTGTATTTCAGTACCTGAAATATTTTATTCAAGGATGTGTTTCTAGTAATGGTATATAATATGAAAACTAATAGTATAGTTGTATCTATAATAATTATATTCAACTAGAATGTAAGTGCTCTGAAGAGAAGACCTCTTGTCTTTTTTTAAAAAAAATAGATTGTATTTATTTGTTTGTTTGTTTATTTATTTATTTATTTTTGGCTGCTTTGGGTCTTCATTGTTGCTCACGGGTTTTCTCTAGTTACGGAGATCGGGCTTCTCATTGTGGTGGCTTCTCTTGTTGTGGAGCATGGGCTCTAGACACACAGGCTTCAGTAGTTGTGGCACGTGGGCTCAGTAGTTGTGGCTCATGGGCTCTAGAGAGCAGGCTCAGTTGTTGTGGTGCACTGGCTCAGTTGCTCCGTGGCATGTGGGATCCTCCTGGATCAGGGCTCAAACCCATGTCCCCTGCATTGGCAGGCGGATTCTTAACCACTGTACCACCAGGGAAGCCCGACCTCTGCCTTCTTGATTGCTACAATCTAGTACATAAGACATGCTTGATAATGGACTGAATGATCGATTAACTGCCTTGGGACAGGCACCATAAACATGTAGTAACAAGCATAGGCAGATTTTGATATATGTTTAAAAATTAACATAATATGAACTGTGTAGATATTTTACTACTCAAACATACACCAAAAAATCATTCACAGTTTCCAGTGATGTCCTTCATGGTGGTCCCAGAAGCTAGGTCTTGCCATGTACTCACACCATCACTTTAGAACTTAAAAATTATTTTCCTCATATTATCATTTAACTGCTTCATTTGCAAAGAATTCTGCTTTTCAACTGTATTTTAGATATTAAGCAATAGGAAAGCAGTTTCCATTACCTATTCCCCATATATAACTCAACAAAGAACAAATCTCAGAGTAGGTGTTCAGTTCATTTGCTCAAATGGTTTCTTTATGCTCAGCAAAGTGGATGAGCAAACTGATCAATTATTCAGTGCCACTGTTGAAAGTCAAAGCCTTTTGTGAGACCTCTCTTCATTCTGTAGGTTCAACTAGACCAATTTTATTCTTTATTGCAATACACATGTTTTTGCCATTCAAATTTCTGCATACAAAACTGGCAAAATAAAACTCTCACAGGACTTCCCTGGTGGCGCAGTGGTTAAGAATCCACCTGCCAATGTAGGGGACAGGGGTTCGATCCCTGGTCTGGGAAGATCCCACATGCTATGGAGGAACTAAGCCTGTGCTCCAGAGCTACTAAGCCCTGTGCCACAAATACTGAAGCCCACATGCTCTAGGGCCCACATGCTGCAACTACTGAAGCCTGTGTGCTTAGATCCCTGCTCCACAATGAAGAGTAGCTCACACTTGCTGCAACTAGAGAAAGCCCACGTGCAGCAACGAAGACCCAACGCAGCAAAAAAACTCAAAAAACTTTCACAGAAATAGGCAGATTGATAAGATTTGGAAAGAGTTTCCTTTGACTTTAACACACTGAACATGGATAAACACTTGTTTTGGTAGACAAAGACACTAGTTATTTTAGTTGTATTTTCCCAGGAAGTTATACTGATAGGAGTAAACTATCAAATAAAATTACTAGATGCTAAGATGTTATAATACTTGCTGTTCCAATTTTTTTTTATTATTAACTATTCAATTTACATTACTTCAGTTTTTCCAGTAGGTATCTTACAATTGGTGGCATTTGTATACGTCAATCTAGGCAGACTTTTTTTATTAATTAATTAATTTATTTATTTTTGGCTGCACTGGGTCTTTGTTGCTGCGCAAGGACTTTCTCTAGTTGCGGCGCGAGGGGGTTACTCTTCATTGTGGTGTGCGGGCTTCTCATTGTGGTGTCTTCTCTTGTTTCAGAGCACAGGCTATAGGCACGTGAGCTTCAGTAGTTTGGTGCGTGGGCTCAGTAGTTGTGGCTCACGGGCTCTAGAGCTCAGGCTCAGTAGTTGTGGTGCACGGGCTTAGTTGTTCTGCGGCATGTGGGATCTTCCCGGACCAGAGTTTGAACCCATGTCCCCTGCACTGGCAGGCAGATTCTTAACCACTGCACCACCAGGGAAGCCCCTAGGCAGACTTCTTTTAAAGCTGCATTCCTTCTATTTTATGCATTTTAGGGCTATCCGGGTGCCCATATTTCTTCATTTATGTCCCTTCTTAGCATGTTTTCCCTTGTATCTGTTTAATCACAACTTTAATAACAAGATGTTTGCATTTCCTATTTTATATTCTGAAAATGTTTGTTTAGACTTTTCCTACTCTGACTTTCCTTATATGGTCTGAATAACAGCTAACATAATATCTAAGTTTTATTGATCAGCTTCTATATTCCAGGCACTTGCTTGACATAGGTTATTTCTAATCCTCAAAGCAACCTGGCAAGACAGATATTATTATCCTTTCTTTATAGCTGAGGAAGCTGAGATGCAAGGTATTTTATTTAGGTCGTGCTGAAGGTGACACAGCACATTAGTTTCAGATTTGAAATCCAAAGCTGGGATTGTCTCTGCAGTTAAATTGTGTGTGTGTGTGTGTGTGTGTGTGTGTGTGTGTGTGTGTGTGTATGAGACAGGAAGAGAGAGAGAGCGAGGATCCTGCAATGATTATGAAAAAAAAAGGATACATTTGCATGCACTTTCATACTTTGCTCCATTGTTATGATTTTAATTCTAAAGGTCAGAAAGTTATAAAGCAATTATATCCCTATCTGATTGTTCCCCACATATCTGAAACTGTTACACAAAGTAATTTACTGTTTTTAGTATCTAGCATTATAGATATATTGAAACATTGAAAATATTCTCAGTTAAAACTGCTTTAGGCAGTGTATATGATAACAGTGCCAGTGCAGTGAAAATGCATGTAACTAGCTCTCACACAGGTAAAGGGGATGCAAGTGGTTTTTGTACATGGAATATATGATGAGGTGAGGCAGATTTACTTTTAAGTAGACATCAGCAAAGTGGACAGGAGATTCCCTGAGGTTATGAACCAGACTTAGAAAGAGCAGTAAATTCTGATGACATCATGTTATGTAAAAGGATATGAGCACTCAGATTTTCCCTCTCTAAGTAAAAATTACAAATTCACAATCAAGCTAAAAACACATACTAAAAAAAAAAAATTCACACTACTGACCTTATCCTGAAGTTCATATTTTTATAGAAGACAGGAAGATAACTTTGGTTCTTATTAGATCTGGTTATTCCAACCTACCTGCCTTTTCTCTATAAGAATCTGCTCTGCTCACTGCTTCTACACATCCTTTCCTGAGAAGAACACCATGGAGTTATCAGACTGATTATCCCTCTCAAGTCATGTACCTTTTCCAGATAATGAGGAGATCTCTAGACCTTAATAGCTGAAACATTAAACACGCCCAGTGCTCATGGTAGAAGGATTATTTTGTTAATTAGAAACATTTCCAGGTTACTGGTTTTCTCTCTATTCCCCCTGCTTGCTTTCTGCTGTTCTGACCTCACTGTTCAATGGAGAATGCTATGAAAGGTGTTTTTGTTTTTCTTTTTAAATTCTTCTGCTTCCTACTATCTGGATGTGTTGTGTTAAATTTTCTTCTGTTTATTAATTTTGGCGTGTACATGTCTTTAAACAAAATCCTTTTCCAAATCTGCATTATACAAGCTGGTGACTTTCAGTTTTTTGTCTCTCAATGTCATTTAAGCTTAATACAATCCACGGACACTGATGAGGAATTTTCATAGGTTAGGGATGTGTATTCTCAGTGCTTCAATCAGCAAATCCATATGGAGAAACTCTGAGACACACACCATCCTTACAGAGACTGGACTCTACCTATACACCATGTAAGCTAGGGAGTCCTTCAGCTCCTTGGAAATGCCTTTTATTTCTGCGTGCGCTGATCCGTAATGAATGCTCTCTCCACAGAACCCCTGTAGCACTTGATTGTCTGATTCATACTCGAACTTTTCTCCCAAAGTACTCTGATTACAGAGACACATAAATGCCAACCTCTGGGGGTGGAAGTGGGTAAAAGGGGCCTGTGGTTCATGTGTGGATCCCGGGTAATTGTGCCACAAGAGTTGCTTTAAGCACAAACTACCTTTGATTTATCCTAAACCCCTATGCATTCTTCACCATATTACACCACCTTTATTTCAATAAATGTATACTATTTGTATTTTCCCATGAAATAGTCTCAAAAGCAAAACTGACCCCAGGAGAAGGTGACAAGTTTACTCTGTAGCTTTGAGTATCTTCAAACGGATAACTGCACACTCTCGCATACAATACCTTATATTATTACTTACTGTTATAAGAATATCCTGTCAGGGAATCTGGATAACCAACTCAATGAAAGAAACTGTATTTTTAAACTCTTATTAATAGATTGGTCTCATATAATGTATTCACTCATAGTATGACATTTTTAGTATGACATTAAAGTTATCAGACGTTTCTGTAGGGCACACACAAAAAATTCAGTTTTTTATTGTTATACTTGGATTAGGTGTTCAAAATGTACTTATTTTATGATGATTTTGATTCATAAAGTATGAAAGTATTATAACAATTTACATTTTATTTTATTTTATTTTATGAGTTACCTGCAAGTAGTTTTTCCATGATGAAACCTCAGTAAGTTACTTGTGTGGAGAATTTGACACCTGACAAGATCATATTTGCAACTGATTGATGGGAAAAGGAAAATCCATGACTTATGTCACCATTTCTAGATGTCAGAATGTCTGACAGCCTTGTGTAATCAAAACAGTAAAGTGCTTTCTTGTAAATTAAAGAATTAAAATAGTGAGGAGTTACCTGAGTAGATGGGAAGCATTCCTGAAAGGTTTAAATACTATTCTGAGTTAAGAAGAGAAATGTAACCACATGGTGATTAGGAAAAACATGTCAGATGATGATAAAGTCTGTACCTCTGCTCTGACTCTGTGAAGTGATAAAAACCGTTCTGGCTATTTCACTGGAAAGGCTAAAAGATGAAAAAATGGAAGTGAAGAATATGAAATTATAGAACTCTTATTTCCCCAGCTGTGGGGGTAATTACTTACATATCAGAGTTCCTTTAATCTCAGCATCTCACCCACAAACAATTTCTAACACTTCTTCTCGGAAGGTCTCACTTTTTTCCACAGCCATGAAACTATTTAGGGCTTCCCTCTCTCATAGTTAGATTATTATCCTAACTTTAGCTCCTCCTGTTCTTACTTGTCATGGAAATAAAAGCTTCTGGTATAATCTTTTTGGCCAACACTTAAAAAAGTTATTTCACTCTCATCTTCAGAACACACAGATAGTTGCTCCTTGTTGCCTATCAAACCCAAATTGCTCTGGTAGTTCTCAAAGCTTTCCTGATTAGCTTGTATGTGTTCCTCGAGGTTATGTCCCATTACATGCCTACTTTTCCCCAGGAAACAAGCGTGCCACTGTTACTGTTCCTTGTGCACACACATCCCTCTGTTTTTGCTTATCCATTCGTGAGGTTTTAATGACAGTAGCTACGGTACTACGCTAGGTTCTAGGTTACAAACATGAATGAATAAACACAGTCTCACTCCTGAAGGATTGCATGAGCTGGTGTATGACAAGCACAAGTGTCTGCAATACCATCAGGTAAGTGCAATAATAGAGTAATAAATAAGGTATAGAGTGGAAAGAGAGGAAAAAATATGAAGACAGATTTTTGATGTCATTTTGTTCATATAACCAGACGCTATTATGGTTTGTAAATTACACGAAGGCAAAGACCTTTCTTTTTATTATGTAGGTACTTCAGAAGCATAGGTTGCAAAAACTCACACTGAATACCCCATCAGATTCTTCAGAAGTCACAAGGTATTCCTGATATTTCATTCTACACAGACAGTCGATGGTAGAAGTAGATTTATTTTTCTAAATGTAAAACTACCATCTTGGTGTGGTTGGGACTACACTGGATTAGAAATAAGGTAACTTGAGCTTTAGTCCTGACTTGTCCTTAATAAGCCACGTGACTTAGAACAAGACATTTCACCTCTTTAAGTGTCTAAAATGAGTAAGTTGGTCTAGATGTCCTTAACTTCTTCTGCTCTTACAATCTGTTAATTCTCTGCATCAGCATTCCTTCAATAGACACAAACTAATAGAATCTACAGTGTGTATATCACTAGACCTTGTGATATGTTTATGTCACAGATATTCAAATCTCATCATCTCTAAGCTGGAGTTGGATGATTTCACAGCTACAATCAACTAAGGTGCTAACTCCCTAAGGTCAGCACACTATGGCTTTACTTCCTTACTTCTTTAATTCTGGAGACACTGGCCTGGGAAGAGAGAAACTGCAGCTCTTTGACCATAGTTTTGGTCACACAGGCAAGCAGGAATCCACATCACGCTTGGCATGTTTATTGATAGTGAGACTCTGGAGTGACTGACTGAAGATTGAGACTGAGCTAACCTGACAGCTTGAGAGCTTAAAAGCATTGATTAGTGAATGTGCAAGAATCTGACCTTCCAACTGCCTCCATGCATGTTGTGGTTTTGGTTTCTATAATAAGAGGTAAAAAAAAAAAAAAAAGGAAACTTTATTCTTTTATGCTTTGTAGTGATTATTCTACCCAAACAAAAAGGGACATGAATTAACAGAAACCCTTGAGTATAATTTTAAGAATCTTACACACCAGGGACTATACTGAGGAGGATATACTTTAGGGATAGAGTTCCGTGTGTGTCCTCAGCACATATTCTCATATTAAACAATTCCGAAAGACTCCACTTCCAGTGAAGGGAGCACATACATTCTGCATTGTACTTACCATGCTGTCCATTGACAGATATTCATATTGCACTTTTTAATTAGGCGACAAAGCAGTTTTCACATATATGGTAGTTGGTGCTAATGAAAATTTACATAAGGAACCAAAGGAAATTAATGGATGCTAAGATTATCATTTTGAACATTTTCTTTTTATTTGTGGTAATAAAAAAGTGTGAATTGAAAATCTAAGGAAAGATAACTTTTTAAAAGTGAAATGCACTAAATAAAAAGGCATGTTTATAAATACAATAAACTACCTGCGACATTTAATTTAGAGAATGTATAGCAATGGCAGAGACACATAATATTAATCGATCCTAACTCTGTAGGCTTGTGATGAATGGACTATAAAACATTTATTTAGTGTTGGTTATGCTTAAATGTTTTTTGTAAAATTAAATTCATGTTGTATAAAGGACATGATGATAATGCCTTTAGCTGTTTTACTTGATGTTATAAATACAAATATGAGAAGAGGAGAAAACCACCAGGGAAAGGAACTCAAAAGTATTATGCACTTTATCTTCACCTGATCATTTGCAGTTTTCTGACACCCTTTATGGTTGGCAAAGTTTATCAGATTTGTTTCAGTAAGTCTACTGTTCTCAAAATCTCATGTATGTGAATAATTCCCTGTTCAACTTAACTGCTATTTTGCTTTCTATTCCTTGTTTTCTTTCTTAAATATATTTGAGAATATATGGCACTTTTGTTAATGGGAAATGTTTGCAACTTTATTTTTTCAGTCAAAAGAAACCATATAGAGCTTCCCTGGTGGCACAGTGGTTAACAATCCACCTGCTAATGCGGGCGAGAAGGGTTCGAGACCTGGTCTGGGAAGAACCCACATGTCGTGGAGCAACTAAGCCAGTGCGCCACAGCTACTGAGCACATGTGTCACAACTACTGAAGCCCACGTGCCTAGAGCCCGTGCTCCGCACAAGAGAAGCCTCCACAGTGAGAAGACCACGCACCACAACAAAGACACAACACAGCCAAAATGAAAGAAAGAAAAAAGAATAAGTAAAATGAATAAAATTTAAAAAAGAAACCATATAAAGGATGTAATTCATGTGATAAAACAGGAGTCTTTTAGTAAACATTTACTCTTGAGTGTTACTTAAATACTCATATAATAAGCTGTTTTGATAACAGACATATATATGGCAACAACAATAACAAAAATCTGTGAACTCTCTGAAGCCTCTTCTGATTAATTGAATCATTTATTAAGAACTCCCTAGGAAGTTATCTCTATGATTCTATTCAAAATTAAAATAGTCACACTCACAAATGTTTTATTTGTGTATGTATATGTTCTCATGTCTTCCAAAGTGATGTAGTTCTCAAGGAATAATTCTAGTTTCTCATTCTAATTTTCATTTATACCCCCAATCAACTAGCACAGTATTTCATTTTTAACAAGCATTCGATCATCATATTTAAAATCATCATAATGAGAACATACTGTACAGCACAGGGAACTCTACTCAGTGCTCTGTGGTGACCTAAACAGGAAGGAAATCTAAAAAAGAGTGGATATATGTATATGTATGACTGATTCACTTTGATGTACAGCAAGAAACTAACAAACACAACATTGTAAAGCAACTATACTCTAATAAAAATTAATACAAAACAAATAAAGTAAAATAAAATAAAATAATCATATTAACCAAAACTTATTGGACCTGGAATGTCTTTGATTATATTCATTCCCTAACAAAATGAACAGTGTCTCTGATACCAAAAATATCAACAGATACAATTCTTTATTTTTAAAAAACTCACACCATATTAAGAAATACAAATTCTTCATAAAAAAAAGTATTTTTTTTTTTTTTATGAAGGAAAAGAAAGTAGAGCTTGGGGCCATTGACTCATTTTTTAGATCATCTGTCTGCCACATTTGTTAAGTTGCTTACTTTTTATTGTTACTGTAACCATGAATTATAGATATCTTATAAATAAACATGCGTGAAAAAAGAATTGATTTACTATCAATGATTTATCAATTTTATAAGTATGTGACCACTTCTGAGTAACAACCACTTATGGGAGACAAAGCTTTGCCTTTATGAAATTCAACATCTATGTGGTGTGACTATATACATTACAAGAACTATGTCTTTATCTATTTATTCGTCTACTTAATATATACACCAAACATATAGCTGGTCAAGCTGCTGAATAAATCATCAAAATAAAGTATGACACTGTAGCAGTTTTAAAACACATTTTGAAATGTTTAGCAGTGAATAAGAATAACAAGGAAATGTTCTGCTGACTTTGAGAGAAAATATTGCATTTTGTTCTTCTTTGCATTCTCAAGAGCAACTAGCCTTGCCTTATATATAGTAGATGCTCAATAAACATATGGCGGATGAATTCCTGACCATATAGATACAGAGGGGCATGTAACATGAACTATGGAATAGAAACACAGGAGAGGGAGAGGGGATGGTAAAAAGTCTGTTTTGCAGTGATTTCTCATTAATGAGGACGCTAGCCCTCTACTGACTACTTAGCAGGAGACCATATGATCTGCTCTCTGCAGCCAGCTTATTGATTGTGTGGGTCAATGTAATCTGATGCATAAAGAACCAAGAAAGTGGAAGGTGGCATTTTCCTAGATAAATGGTAAGAAGCAGCTCGTTTACATTTTCACGCACTGAGGCTCAGTAGCTCCCACATAAAGTTGAATTATTCATAAAAGCAATCCTAAAATGGATAATTCCTCCTTTATTAATACATATGATCCTAGCAAAAGATTAGATTTTAAAAAATGCACTAAGACATCTTAAAGATAGAATCTGTATGAGCATGAAGTAAAAATTGCTCTTCCCTTTTTTATTTAGACTATCTGTGTTGTACACACACATATCAGGGTCTAGTTCTATGCTCTTAGATTATGGTGGTCCTTAGTTTCTATCTTCCTAGATACCCAATGCCTAACCATTTTACTGCTAGTTAATGCCCACACTAAATGCAAGTCAAAGTGATTAGCTCTGAGAAAAAAACAACAATAAAACAACATCCTCAATGCAAAACTTCCAAACTGACTGACCAACTATCAAAATCCCAGAAAAACAAATCCAAAATGCGAACACTTAATCCATAAAACAAATAAAAATTATTATTGAAGAGAATGAAGCTATTGGATAAAAAAGAAGTTTGCATTAAATGACTGTTTTAGGATCTTCAGCAGAGTTCCTAACACAAACTCGGCACTCACAAATTGCTAGTTTATTTTCTTTCAGCCCAGGAGAGAACGTGCAGTGTTACCTGCCAGAGAGGGTCTTTCTGCTCAGGGAAGAGCTCAAAGTACTTGTGGGCTAGTTGCACTGGAGGCAGAGTTTGCAATTTCAGGTTGGTCCAGCTCTGCACGAAGTTGGCCAAGTTCACAAAGGTGTACAGCCCTAGGCGGTCATTTCCATAGTTTGACAAATGGGTCATGAAAATGCTGATCTGAAAAATAAATAAAAATGACCGTAAATATCATATGCATATGCCCTAAAGTGGCATAGAAGCTCTAGGAAGTACCTCACCTAAACGCTGAATTTCATGAGAAGTACAATTATCATTTCAGGTCGAGTGTTATGGACGGAATTTTGTACACCGCACCCACATTCATATGTTGAAACTGTAACTCCCAATGTGACTATATTCAAAGATAGGTTCTTTAAGGAGGTACTTAAGCTTAAATGAAGTCATAAGGGTGGGACCCTAACCTGATAGGTCTGATGCCCTTATAAAAACAGACACCACAGTGCATTCCCTCCCTCTCTCTTTCTCTCTCTCCCTCTCTCTCTGTCTCTTTCTTTCTCTATCCCTCCCCCCTGCAATGCATAGAAAAGAGGCCAATCGGGAACACAACCAGAAGGCAGCTGTATCCCTCCCTCCTGCAATGCACAGAAAAGAGGCCAATTGGGAAGACAGCCAGAGGGCGGCTGTCTTTAAGTCAGGAAGAGAAGTCTCACCGGAAACTGAATCTTCTGGCACCTCGATCACGGACTTCTAGCCTCCAGAACTGTGAGAATAAATGTCCGTTGTTTAAACCACCCAGTCTGTGGTGTCTTATTATGGCAGCTTGCAAAGACTAATACAGGTAGAAAGCCACACATCTGATTTCTATCAAAATCACTCTTAAGCTCACTCTGAAAATAAAAATTGAAATTGGGATTGGCATCCCCTCACTGCCCATTAAAAGTATAGTATTACTTTACATATCAGTTTTTTCCCCCATTGTGGAATCAAAACTATCAAATCCAATAATCTAATAACTCCCAACCTAGAGAAGAACCAGAATTAGACCAGTTCTAAAATTAAAAAAACTGTTCCAGACCTTTTTTTGGTATAGATATGTATACAGGTTGAAATGAAATCAAACTCAAGAAAACTTGTTTTTCTTTTTTCTTTTTTTTTCTTTTTTTTTTTTTTTTGTGGTCTAATGACTCATGAGTATGAAACGTACAGTGTGGGGAATACAGTCAATAAATATTTAATATTTTTGTATGGCGATAGATGGTAACTAGATTTATCATGGTGGTCATTTTTAAATGTATAGAAATAATGAATGAATATACTGTGAACCAGGAACTAATATAGTGTGGTAGGCCAATTATACCTCAAAAACAAACAAACAAACAAATATACCAACTCATAGAAAAAGAGATCAGATCTGTGGCTACCAGAGCCGGTGGTGGGGAGTGGGTACTGGGGGAGGGGGAATTGGATGAAAGCAGTCTAAAGGTACAACCTTCTAGTTACAAGCTAAATAACTATGAGGGATGTGATGCACTATATGATAAAGATAACAAACACTGCTCTATGTTATATATGAAAGTTGGTAAGAGAGGAAATCCTAAGTTCTCATCATAAGAAGAAAATATTTCTTTTCTAATTTCCTTTTTTTTTTTTTCTTTTTTTGCGGTACGCGGGCCTCTCACTATTGTGGCCTCTCCCGTTGCGGAGCACAGGCTCCGGACGCGCAGGTTCAGCGGCCATGGCTCACGGGCCCAGCCGCTCCGCGGCATGTGGGATCCTCCTGGACCGGGCACGAACCTGTGTCCCCTGCATTGGCAGGCGAACTCTCAACCACTGTGCCACCAGGGAAACCCTCTAATTTCTTTAATTCTGTATCTGTATAAAATGATGGATGGTCACTAAACTTATTGTATTCATCATTTCATAATGTATGTTAAGTCAAATCATTGTGCTGTACACCTTAAAGTTATACACTGCTGTATGTCAATTATATCTCAATAAAACTAGAAGAAAAAATAATAGAGCATTAGTTTGCATAAGAATTAAAAAAAACGACGCTCTGATAAGGTAGTGTAAGTCAAAGGTATCAGGTTCATGGAATGCCCTTTACTAGAATGCTGAAAAGGATCCTCTGAGGAAAGCCCATTAAGATGATTAAAGATATTCCTCACCAAGGTTGAAGGTGGGGAAGAGAGTGGAAGAACTTGGCCTATTCCCCATAAATATCGCCTAAAAAGTATATAGCGCTTACTATGTGCTAGGCATAAATCTAAGCCCTTTACTTGTATGAAATGATTAAGTCCTCACAACAATCTTATAAGGTAGGTGCAGTTATTGTCCCCTTCTACAGATGAAGAAACTGAGGCACAGTGAAATAATTTGTTCAAGTCTCACATCTAGTCATTGGCAGAGCAGAATTTAAAACCTAGGCAAATCTGACACATGATATATCCGAAACCTTCACCCAAATAGTTTTATGTATAGAGTTTGACATCCATCATTGTTTTCCAATTGCCATTTTGAAAATAAAAGACAAAGAATATCTATTTATAGAAGAAAGTGGAAAATTTATGTAAGTATTATCTTGGCAACTTAAAGTCTTTTTTTTTAAATCAGAATGACAGAACATAAACTATTTTTGGAATCTTACATGAAAACTTTTCAGACAATGATTTATAATATTTGAAAATAATTTTACTGACAGACTGCAAATTTATCTTTGAAGGCAGTATCACTCCTATCATATTTTCAGTCCATTTCACCCCCCTCCCCAGGGTATATTCAAAGCTTTTTATTCTGAAGGTCAAAAAAAGAGAAAAGCTATTTTAAAGAATATTCTTTACGTAGCTTGCTTGGATAGAAATTTAAATTAAAGCCCTCAAATGCTAGTTGATACAATGATCTTAAAATTCATGTGGAATCACTTGAACAGGCTCAGGGTAACTATGTCACTGATTTTTACATTGGCCAAACTCTCTCTCACTCTTAAGCTCTTTTTCTTTTTTTCAAATAGGAAGTGCCCTCTTGGCAGGACTTAATTATAGAGTTTTTAGAACATAACATAGTATCAATACTTGATGACCATATAATTTCAATCGTTGTCATGAGAACTTCTTTGTAATCACTACAAAATAATATGCATTTGATCCCAATAATTATGCATTTATCTCATGTTAAGACAGTTAAGCAGTGTTCTCCATGATAATTATAGTTTCTTGGGGCTGAAAAACCAGGCTAGTGCCTGAATGCCTGAAGAAATACAATAACATACTAGAAATCTGCCACCTGCCCTCTAGCACTGTTATTTTAAGATGGAACTTTAAGGCACCTGTAAGTGTCTAAAATCTGACAAAATTGTAAATAAAAATACTACTTGAAGAATACTGTAAAAATTATTTTTATATCGTGGGCAGATGTATACCATTTTGTTAGGGTATTGCCATAATGCTTCTAAATGATTTTGTGGCCCACTAATTCTAAGTCATTTATCCAGAATCTCTTTAGGAGAACAAGCCTTGCTTTCTGAAGGAAGTATAACACTGATGTAGGGCAAACGGAAAATCCACCTTTGGAAGAAAGCAGAGTCTGGAGATGTTGCATGGTTCTAAGCTGATGCATGCTTCTGCACTTAAATGTTCCTTTGCCAAGAAAAATGATGAGCACCCTGGCCACAACAGTTGAAATCACTGTGTACAGGGTAGCATGTGTACATGCTTTACTGGTTAGAAATATATTAGTGCTGGTACATGGTCAATTGACTGCACTTTCAGAAGAAAGATTCTGCAAGCACAGCTTAACTGTGCATATCTGACTTGCTAAAAGCAGCTATTGTGCAGACAGAACATTTTAGTTTTAGTATTTCTGGCCACATGGCTTGTTTATAAAAAGAAAAAGTAAAACGTATTCAGAGAGTGTAGGAAGAATAAGACAAATTAAGAATGGATGTGGTTTGAAGCATAAATAAGGGAAGTGGAAAGAAATGCACTATGAAATATTTGCAAATAATTTTTCACAGACATAGTATATTGCTATTATTTTTTATATGACAGTGTATGTTCCTCCACTTATTCTGTGTTATTATTTATTTATTTATTTTGATTGTTATTTCCTTAAGGATACAGTAAGACTATTCTGGCTCAATACTCCCCAAAGCATCATCTAGAAAAGGTATGACTGCGCTACATTGGTGCAAATGGTTTGCAGATGCAAACTCACTGTACCTTGAAATATTGCAGCTCAGAGATCTGCATGGATTCAGACAAGCAGCAGTTTACCTCTCACATGATAAAGATGGGCAATGACACCATGTTCGATGGATGAGTTTAAGAATAAGATATAAAATGCTAATGTCAGCAGGCCACCTGCAACAGGCCTTCCAGAGGGGTCACCGAGGTCGGGCTTCTATCACCAAGCTGGCCTCTGGGCTGCCCCCCACCTTGTCATTGACGCTGCTACATATGCCCCTTCCTCAACTCTCAACACTCTCAACTCCATTATAAGCGAACAAGAAACAAATCTACATTCTACATTTTACCTGTTGTAAAAATTAAAAACCAATCTTGAAGGCACTCTCATAGTCTAATTATTCATTAAAAATATATAACAGCATTTCTCAATGTCAGATGCAATATGCATGCACTAAATTTAGGAAGATCATTACCTGTGGAATAAATCCATTTAATGATGTGTCTATAGTCCAAGGAAAAAGGAGGTTTTAAATAAAGTGATGTATAAATCTTGATAATAGGGAATTGCATAAAAATAATGGAACTCTAAAGATAATCTTTAAATGTGGGTAAAAGCACTGCCTGTTGTACAGACAAACAGGATAACATCAATATTATGTAAATGTGGGCAAGTGGCTGTTCTTCTGAGTCTTTAGTTGCAAGTCATACAATTGTTTTGTATAGCATTTTACTTTGCCTCTCTTACTAAGTAGAAAGGATAAAGGAAAAAGGGAAAAATAAAATAAAAAACAAAGGCTTTATTTTATCCAGAAAATGAAGCATCGACCCTCTCTAAATTGAGCTAAAATATTTTCAGGCTGCCAATACCAGAACAGTTTTCTGGCTTTTCCTACTTGTATGACAAGCACAATGTCATTGTAAATTGTATGGATATTAATATCCATAACCAGAATATCAAGTATAGTATCTTAAATTAGAATTTAAAATCTTTTTAGAGCATGTATTCTTATTTAAAGTACACATTAAATATTTGGATATAAGTTCTGTGCCTTATAGTGCCTCTAAAGATGAAATCATTTACAGAGTTGTTGGATACATAGCTCATAAGAAAAACACATTATTATAACAAATACAGAAACAATAGCTTTGCAGAGAAAGAAGAGATGTACTCTGTTTTAAGGCAGCTTGCCCTGTGCTCATGACACAGCACAGATCTTTTCAAGATAAACATTAAATATTAGCAGTTAGTTTCCATTTTTGCCTCTGTGGCCCTGTCAGTGTACTGCTTTTCAGAAAGAGTCCATTGTGTCTAAAAATATGTCCATTAGTTTGTTAAATTATTGATTAGGCTTTTAGTTCTCATAAAATGTGAAGATAGATAGAAAAAAGGGGAAGGCTTCTTTGATGGCTCATCTTATGTGCTTTGGCATCATACTCATATTTTTCTTATAAAAGGCAATTTTATGTCTTCATTTGTTCTTAATATAGGCTGGAACCACACAAAAGATACAAGAGTCAGATTATGCTTAACATTACCAATTTGTATGCCGGTACATTTCCAGATTTAAACACCAATGACATAATTGTTGTGAAATAATTAGAGGCCCCCCAAGTACTACTTTTTGGTCCTGGGCAACTAATAAGTTGGTATATGCATACATCTGTGTCCTCAGATGCCAAAAGTAAGGAATATCTGCCCAAACCTAATATAATTATATTACTCTGCCACTCAATCTAAACCCCATCATTAGATTGGAATTCACTATTGAGATATACAAGTTTATTTTTAAAAAAATGTATCATATATTGAATGATTGGTCAATGAATGATCATTTTTAAACACATGATGTTGTTGAATCTTAATGTGAATTTATTTAATAACTTTGCCATGGGATTTTATGTTCATTTTTGCTGTATTGATTAGGTATTAAGAACTCACCCTAATTTTTAAAGAAAGGAAATGAAGGTCAAAGGGTTTAAGTGATCTTTCTGAGACTATAGAGGAAATCCTAGCAAATCAGTGCTCAAAGTTGGGCATGCGAGTTCAGAATCAGTGCCCTCTCACATCCAGTGTTCTGCCAGAGACTTTGGCAGCAAGTTCATCTAACTTCTATTTTCTGCTTTTTCTCCTTCTATTATTTTAATTACCTGGTAGATTTTATTTGTAACAATATTAGGTTAAAACTAACATTTCTTTGTGTACTTTTCCTAGAATTGATCCAACATAAAATTTCACTTACGTATTAAAATTTTTTAGAAGAAATAAAGGTCAATATTTCAATATTTATATTTCTACATACATACATTTTAACTGATTATTGACTCTGAACATTACAAGATAATTCACCCTGAAGAGAGAAATGGTTATTTCATTTGCAAAGATTAGCATATTTCTTAATATAAATGTGTTATAGAAAGTAAAAGTAACTCCAACCTTCCAATCTTAAAGAAACATGTTTGGGGCTTCCCTGGTGGTGCAGTGGTTGAGAATCTGCCTGCCAATGCAGGGGAAACGGGTTCAAGCCCTGGTCCGGGAAGATCCCACATGCCGTGGAGCAACTGGGCCCGTGAGCCACAACTACTGAGCCTGCGCGTCTGGAGCCTGTGCTCCGCAACAAGAGAGGCCGCGATAGTGAGAGGCCCGCGCACCGCAATGAAGAGTGGCCCCCACTCGCCGCAACTAGAGAAAGCCCTCACACAGAAATGAAGACCCAACACAGCCAAAAGTAAATAAATAAATATTTTTTAAAAAAGAAACATGTTTGGTTTTAACAGACCCTTCAAGATATATCCCTCTAAGAGCTACTCTTAGAAGGAGAAATAAAAAGAAGAGAAGAAGAAGAAAGGAATAAAGAATGGAAAGAAAGAAGGAAGGAAGGAACGAAGAAAGGGAGGGAAGCATGGAGGGAGGGAAGAAGGCAAGTGGGCAGGAAGGAAGAAAAAAAAAGGAAGACAGAGAAGCAAAGAATAGCCCCAAAATCAAACATCTCACCATCTGTAGGGCAGATGGACAGGAAAAAAGTAGGAATGATTTAGTTCATGGCTTTTAAATCTCTACTGAGTAAACTGAACTCTACTGAATCTATTGATTCAACCACTCAGGAAATTTAAGTGAAACTAAACCACTAAGCAGAGGGAGCTCTTTTGCTCCACATGACTTTCAATGTGGTTTCATGTAAGATGTGCATCACCACAGGCATTTATAATTAATTACTATTCTTAGTTGATGTTTCAATACCCCACACCCTTGACTATTAAAAGGAAGACTTTTCTTGGGTGTGTAAAAACAAACAAACAAAAAGACCCCAAACTAAACCTTTTCTCATAAACCAAACTAAACCTTTGTTTTTAATTTGGAGCAGGTTTAATGAAGAAAATAATGCTAATCAAACAGTTTAAAAAACAAAAGAGTTAGTAATTAAAATATTATCCTGGGAGTCTCTATTGCATAAGTCAGAAAATATAGAGAAAGGACTTTGGGTTGCTGTTATAATTCACATTGGTTTGGTTTGCACACAGTGGGACAGTAGCAATGTGAAATTTGGAACCAGAATGTCTGGGTTTGAGGACTGTCTCTGCCTTACCATATCAACTAATTTCTCTGAATCTCTGACTTTTCTACTGTAAATGGAAACAATACCTTACTTTACAGCTCTATGTGATGCTCCAATGAGTTGGGGAATTCCAAAATATTTTGTAAAATGAAAAACATGGTATAAAATTTATCATTATGCACATTCAATTAAGGTAACTATGGAGTAGTTAACATATCAAATATAATTTTAAATCAATTGATATATATCTCAGCGATAATAATATCTTTTGGAAGCAAAGTCGGTGTTTCTTTGTTCCACTGAAATAACTGCATATATGGTGCTTATGATAATTACTGTGATTTCTAGTCAAAACAGAAAATGTTGGGTATATTTACACCAGAGTAAAAATCACTAAGTTTGATACCTAATATATGAAGCTCTTTTGTAGTTTTCATGTAATTTCTTAATAAATGCAAGTTTTATCCCCCAGAATAACCTCTGACAGCTGCAGTTAAAAATCAGTATAGGAGGAGATTGTTAAATGGAATCCTTTGTTTCATTTCAAAAAGTGTCATGAGGAGATTTTAGAGACAGGACTCAAGGGTAGTAGTGCCATGAGCTGATGTCTGCTTTGCTTTACCCCATGCACCCTAAATCAAAGAGCAACTCCAGCCCTCTCCCCTGCCCTTAAAGGCACTCACCACTTGCCATATTATGCATTTGTTTGGTTATTTATTGTTTCCACATTCCCATGTTAGAATGTAAGCTCCCTGTGTCTAGACACTCTACTGCTGCTGTATCCTCAGGGTTTGTAAGAAGTTTGGTAATACTAGGCTCACAACAAATATTTATTGAATAAACAAATGAATCCTTGGTACCATACACTTCTTTTGCTAGTAGAAAATGTGAAATAACTTAATTGCTTTCCAATTATTCCCATATTCTAAAGATGTGAGGGGAAAACCAAAACATTCTCTCCTCAATCCCTGAAAACAGCTGGCATTTAACAGGGTACAACGAACTGCTAAATTACATTTTTTTTATTTGTGTTTTCCATTTCCATTATCAGACTAAATGCAACAGAAGTTCCATTCTGCATCTGATTATTTACCAGTGTCCCAGTTTTTCAGTCATAATATTTGGTTAGTGAATTATTAACAAATCAGGACTGTTTTGATTCAAGACCAACTAGAGTGTAAACACTAATCCTCCTGAATATAGAAGTTGGGCAGTGATTTCGTCAAAGCAGCCGGAAATAGGGCAGCTGTTCTAACCGAGAACAGAAGGCTCCGGCTCTATTTCAGTGCGTAGGAGCTTAACTCTCCATTTTTCTTGTACATTAATAGAGGCCTAAGTCATTAAAAGGCAACACATGCTCACAACCACATTGTTATTGCATATATTTGTGTTTTGTCTTGCTTTAATAGTTAAGTCAGAACTGAGGTTTTAGATGTGACAGTAATTGCCTTTTAGAATGCCCTGATTTTGAACAAAGATCTACCATTTTACACAAAGACAAACTACCAAAGCTGCTTTCCATCTGAGCTACTTAGCACTACTCTCTCTTCAAGACATCAAATCTCCTTTCCAACCATGCTGCAATGATGCCACATAAAAGTCATTGAAGTACAAATTCATAACCCCGCGAATAATCACTGGCAGTTCAGCCCCTGGGTAGAGAAAACATGTCCATTAGTGATTGGTGTAAGCTGCACTAACAGCCTCAGAGTTCAACAGTTTTCAGGGGGAAAAAAAGTAATTTTTATTTATTCAAACAATCAACCAACTGACGAATATTTATTAAATGCCTACTAAGGGCCAGTCTATTAGTCAAACAATCAACCAATTGACAAATATTTATTAAATGCCTATTAAGGGCCCGTCTATTAGGAACTGGAGATATAATTGTGAATAAATTATGAATAGTTTTTGCCTAAAGGAGTCTAGGATTAAGTGTTGATATAGAAAAGAACATAGCAGATTATAATACAATGTGAAGTGGAAATTCCCTGCTCTACGACATGACACAGAGGCAGGCAGTTGGGCATTGATCTAAGACTTGTGGAAGGCTTCTTGAAAAAAAAAAAAGAACCTTGGAGCTAAGATCTGAAAAGTGATGAGTTAGGGACACTTCAGGTGAGAGGATGGGTTGGAGTAGGAGTGGGTGACATGAGGCTGAGGTCATGTGTTAGAAGAAGGAACTGTGTATGTGAAAGGCAGTTGGTGAAAGTTTATATTCCAGAAACTAAAAATGTAATGTAGTCCATGCAAGGGTGTAAGGTAGCAAGAGAAAAGAAAAGACCAGTCATATCAATCTTTTAAATTCTTGAAGGGTTTGGGCTTTAATCCTAAGAACAATGGAGAAACACTGACAGATTTTGCGTAGGGGTGAGAGATAGTCAGATATGTATTTTAGGAAATATATCCTGAGTGCCTTATGAAAAAGGTGAAGATTGGAGGTCAGGAGTCATTTAGGAGGTTTTTCTAGGCATATGATTGGGAGATAATGATGACCTGGCTGGTGGCCATGGGAAAGGAGAGAAATTAAAGATATTTGAGTGATATTAAGATAATCAATCTCCAGCAGTGATGCCAGCAATGTGGCTGAATAAGATGCCCCTTATTTTTGTCTTTCCTTCAAACAATAACAATCTGGCATACATCCATGGACCAAAGTGCCTTTGAGAGAGCTGTGGGATCCAGCATCACATGCCAAGGGACCTAGAAGGAGTCTATCCCACCTGTGTGTGTGTGTGTGTGTGTGTGTGTTGGTGGGGGGAGAGTAACAGGCACACAGACCTCAGTCCCAGCTGTGGTCCCTGCAGTGGCCTGTGAACTGAGTCTGGCCCCTCTTGGATTAAGTCCAGGGGCCCCTGGAGAACACTGTCTTAGACAATCACCCATTGATGAGAGAGCCCTTGTGGAAGTCCAGATTCTAGTGGAGAATTTCCACTGGAATTCACCATTAGAGGGAAAAAAATATGAGTTTGGATGCATTGGAGAGGGTAAGAGGAAGAGTTTGAGTTTACCTCACATCACCTTTCCCCCAAGACAGCATAGTTCAGGGCCAAGAGACATTTTCTCAACCCATGATTTCTCCTGAGGGGGAAAGTGAAAGCTTGTGAAGGAGCACCCAGCTTCCTCAGCTATGCAGGGTGCTGCCAAAGAGGGCTACGTGTCTCTCACTCCATCCAACATGCTGAATCATGAGCTATATGACTGGGATGTGGGAAGAGGCTGGAAGAGCAGCAGATACTCTCAGAAGGATTCAAAGGTTGTGGATCCTACTAACTGTTTCTCAGGCTCCATCAAGAAGCCCATCCAGAAGCATCTGGGCATGACTGTCTGCAGATTCCCCCAAATGGCCTACAGGAAACCCCAGAGCCCTGCACGCCTCACCCACACACACTTCTACCCTGTGGCCGGCTCTCAGTGCTCGCTCCAAGGGCAGCAAGAGCCTCGGCAGACAACTAATGAACATGCGCAGGGAACCAGGCAGACTTGGTGGCCTATTAAGAGACTACAAATTTCAGCTTTAGCTCCACCCCTGGGAAAGCAAAAGGGAGACTGTCGGAAGCCATGCTGGTATGTTACAGGATCAAGAGAAGGCATACAATTAAGAACTCTCTCAAAAGAGAGAAGAAGTGTGGAGAAAGTGTATTTAAGAAGGACTGAGAAAACTTCAGAATCTCTAGCAGGGCTGAAGGAAGGTATTTCTTTCCCAAAGTCAGTTACTAAAGACTGGAGGAGGTGATTACTACTTCAAATGTGAAGATGGAGATGCAAGACTTCAAAGAACATGAAAAATCAAGGAAACACCAAAGGATCACAGTAATCTTCCAGTAACCGACCCCAAAGACATGGAGGTCATGGGATATTATTCAGCCATGAGAAAGGAGGAAATCATGCAATTTAAAATAATGGATGGACTTCGTGGGCATTCTGCTAAGTGAAATAATGTAAACAGAGAAAGACAAATACTATATGATATCACTTATATGTGGAATCTAAAAAAGTCAAACTCACAGTAACAGAGAGTAAAATGGTGGTTACCAGGGACTCTGAGGTGGAAGAAATGGGGAGAAGTTGGTCAAAGGATACAAACTTCCAGCTATAAGAGGAATAAGTTCTGAGGATCTAATGGACAGCGTAGTGATTATAGCTAACAATACCGTATCATATACTCTATTATATACTCAAAAGTTGCCAACAGAGCAAATTGTAATTGTTCTCACTGCACACACACACACACACGCACTCACACATGCATGCACACACACACACAATGATGTGAGGTGATGGAGGTGTTAACTAACCTTACAGTGGTAATCATTTTGTGATGTATGTGTATCAAATCACCTTGTTGTACATCTTAAACTTAATATGTCAATTATATCTCTATAAAGATGGAAAAAATAATGAATCTCTAATGATCTGTGTTTGATCACATGTGAAAAGTGAAACAAAGAAGCGATCAAAGATGACACTCAGTTTTCTGGCTTAGGTAAC
This sequence comes from Hyperoodon ampullatus, assembly GCF_949752795.1. Taxonomy (NCBI): domain Eukaryota; kingdom Metazoa; phylum Chordata; class Mammalia; order Artiodactyla; family Ziphiidae; genus Hyperoodon; species Hyperoodon ampullatus. Next base: position 150,369,277 of record NC_136914.1, on the reverse strand, counting down.
AATTTTACCAAAATAGGAAACAATAGAGGAATGAATAGAAGAAAAGATTGAGAAACAAAAGCTCTAAAACAGTGGCTATAGAGAACCAGACAGAAAGTTAAAAAGGGAAGCACAGGCTCTTGCTATGGCTGCTCTGAGGGGTCTGTTGAGACCACATAAATTTACAGAGACTCCAAGCTGTATGATATTCTCCAGTATTTTGTCAGTTAGAAGCCAGCTATAGATCTGAAGGGGGCAGACAGTTGAATTCTTCTAGAATTGGGGATTTGCCAAAGTAATGGAATGGAAGAGAAGTGGGACAAGGGATTTCTTAGTAATGACTGGCAGATAGAGATAGAAATTATCTCAAAGTACTTTCTGTAAATTAACAATATTTTCAATCTTTTAAAGTATATTTTTATACTTTAAACTACTCACTTTATAGATACAGAATGTCATAAGGAATGGGAAGGAAGAATTCTGAATACTCTGGTACAGGTACCTGCACTGCATATGAAACAGTACAGTGTTATATGAAAGTAATCACAAGTTAATTAAAAATGTATATTGCAAACTCTAGGGCCACCACCAAAAATCTTTTTAAAGGAAGTATAATTGACATGCTAAAAGAAGAAATAAAATGGAGTCATTTAAAATGTTCAATTAGGGTTTCCCTGATGGCACAGTGGTTGAGACTCCTCCTGCTGATACAGGAGATGCAGGTTCGTGCCCCGGTTCGGGAAGATCCCATGCGGAGCAGCTTGGCCCGTGAGCCATGACCGCTGAGCCTGTGCGTCTGGAGCCTGTGCTCCACAACGGGAGAGGCCACAACAGTGAGAGACCCGCGTACAGCAAAAAAAAAAAAAAAAAAAAAAAAAGTTCAATTAAAACCAGCAAAGACCAAAAAAGAAAGGAGGGCAAGAGCAAATGCAGTTATAACATGGTAGATACTAATCCAACTATCAATAATCCCATTAATTGTATATGTTCTAAATCCAACAATTAAAGATAGAGATTATAAGAATGGATTTTAAAAAACAAGACTCTATATGTTGTCTACAAGAAACCCACTTTAAATATGACTCAACCAGGTTAAAATTAGAAGGATGGAGAAAAATATGTCATGCTGACATAAAACAAAGAAAGCTAGAGTACCTATTTTTATTTTAGAAAAGTTGGCTCTAGAACAAGAAGGATTTCATGAATAAAGAGTATATACATTGCCAAGAACAGACACCAGACTTTGCACACTCACACATATACTCTTCACACACACACACATGTGCAGGTACACTCATGCACATATGCGCTCAGACATATTCACTTGCACATCCTTATATAGACTTGTGTGCACACCTACACAAACTCCAAGCTACTGGGGAGACACGCAGACACAGTCAACATTGGGAGAAGGAAAAATCCTTTGCGTTTAAAATCACAACTTTCAACTTAAAATATTTATAATGTTCTTATAACTAAAAGTGGCCAGAGAGTTATGGATTCTGGTTAAGATAGTCTTATTGAATCCCCTACCCTGCAGGAAGCAAGGTTCAATGTAGCACACGTAGAGTTCTTATATAATAAACTTATTATATAATCATGTTTTCCAATAATAGTTCTTTAATAGCTCACAGTGATATGGTACCTTTAAAATTATTTTATCTAAACACTTTAACATAGGTAATGCTTTTATCTACCTTAAAACTTGCTTTAACATGGGTTAAATCAATATCCATTTATAATATTGATTTGAATTAACTTTTTTTTTTTTTTTTTGCGGTACGCTGGCCTCTCACTGTTGTGGCCTCTCCCGCCCTGGAGCACAGGCTCCGGACGCGTAGGCTCAGCGGCCATGGCTCACGGGCCCAGCCGCTCCGCGGCATGTAGGATCCTCCCAAACCGGGGCACGAACCCGCGTCCCCTGTATCGGCAGGCGGACTCTCAACCACTGCGCCACCAGGGAAGACCTGAATTAACTTTTAAGAGGTATTTTTTCTCATTTAAAAGTATCTGTGGTTTGGTTTTTTTTTTCTTTGTTGCCTTTCAATAAAGAAGTCATGTAAAGGATATGAATGGTGTTCCACCTAACGCTAAACGAAGAATATTAGAATAACTCCTCTATTGAAACATAATGATTGACAAATAATATCAAAATACATATTTAAAGATAGGGGTCCTGAAATTTTGATTAAAGTGAGCCAGGCAGCTAAAATGACCCTACTGTGTGATAGTCATCTCAGTGACTTGTGACCTTTATGGTTTTGCAATGGTCAAATATGAAGAAAAAATTATTATCTTTTCATTTCACCATTTTTTAAACTTCTGTATACCATTTTCCTATTTTCTGCTTTATATTGTATGCTGATATAACTATGGGTTTTGCTGGCTTCAGTCTTTTTATTGAACTAGCAAAATGTCCTATAATTTCCAAGCTGTCAAAATCTGATCTGCACGCCAGAAGGCTATATTTTTAAATACATGAATAGCCTTGTGAACAAAAACATTCCTGTCAAGTGTGCATTTCTCAGTACCAAAACAGCTCCATCCTTGGTTATCTGTCACAGCAGTTCTTTGAGATGTGAGTGTTTAACATGTATCATCTCCTGACAGTCTACCATTACAGATCATAATCTGCTATTACAGATTAAAAAGTATAGTCCATTCACTGCTGTTGGATCTCCTGGAGCACTTGGATCTGGTAACTCAAAAAGCAGCTGCAGTAACACAAAAGGATTGCTGAAACAGAGATTTTGGATTGACAGAGCACTAATTTTAATAATGACAAATTGTCTCAGAATTCAACGCTTTTCGTATGCATGACCCTTTTGCTCCTGAAACAAAGTAATTTATGTGCCTGAAAATTGTTCCTGTACTTTAATTTGGTACTTGTATTGATATCGTGTGTTTTTATTTCAGCACATCTGACATAAGGGTTAAATGTTGTCTTTGTAATATTTCTTCAATGAAAGGACAAAGAAGCAACATGTGAATGAAATTTTTTCTCTCTTCTGTGTTCCCATAGTTTTTTTTTTTTTTTTTTTTTTTTTGCAGTACGCGGGCCTCTCACTGTTGTGGCCTCTCCCGTTGCGGAGCACAGGCTCCGGATGCGCAGGCTCAGTGGCCATGGCTCACGGGCCCAGCCACTCCGCAGCACGTGAGATCTTCCCAGACCGGGGCACAAACCCGTGTCCCCTGCATCGGCAGGTGGACTCTCAACCACTGCACCACTAGGGAAGCCCTCCCATAGCATTTTGAATATGGTTTCATACGCTTGTTTATTATATTTTAATTAATTAATGTTTTTTTTCCACTGGATTGTGAGCATATCTGTAGCAGGGAAAAATTTTATACATTTCTTTATGTTGGACTCTGCATAGTTCCTGTCATAAGACAGAACAGGAACCACACACTCAGATGAACGTAGGGGCCAGCAGTTAAAGTATAATAAAATAGTTTGGATTTACAAATTTAAGAAAGCGAAACAAAAACAAGATGCACATGATAGAAAGCTCAAATTCACATTCAAGACAATCAGGGGTGGTGTTGTTGTCAGTGTTGACCTAGCAAGCTCATGCTTTGCTCTCTACTCTCCAGTAGATGGCCATGCTTCTTTTCAAGGCTTCATATAAACTTTGCTAATACATTTACATTTTTAAGTAATGGTGAACAATATTCCTCCCAAACAAAACATATCTGTGAATTGAATTTAGGTCATGTGTTGACAGTTTTTTAAACTTTGAAGAAGGTACTCAACAAATATATAAATGGCTAAAAGCAGGGCATCAAAAGTTATATATTTCATAGAACACTCATTTTGAAGCATGGTTTCATTAACCAGTTGTTTGTATTTTAAAATTTATCATGTATTAAAACATAACATACATTTATATTAATTAATAAAACTAATAACTATTCTACAGAGGGGTTTAAAGTCATAAAAATACTTTTAAAAAATAAAATGCAAACAAAAAATAAATAAAATGCAGTACAATTTCTTTTTTGGCTATACAAATTTATAAATCAAGAGCATAAAGAGATAGTTTTCAAACTGAATGAGTGCTTGCAAATTTGAAAAGTTGCTTTTCCTTTAATTTAAATATTTTAAGGCACCATATAGTGATCAACCAATCTTTCATTTATCTCCTCATGAATTTCTAAATTTCAGTAATGGGATCTGTGAGGCACACTAAGCAACTGTGTAATATTGTTACAAGTAAAATGAAATTTCCATTGACTTTTCTAAAAAGTGAATCCCAAATATTTTTTCCTTTAAACATCCATATTGAAATTTAGAGTCATGAAGTGAGAAGTGAAAGACTGCTTGATCAATATATGGCTACTTAAAATATTTAAATTAAAGAAAAAACAACCTTTTAAATTCTTCAAGTACTCATGCAATTTGAAAATCTCTTTGTGCTCTTAATAAAATTATTATTAAATATAATACTAATATTTTCATGATATCACCATTTAATAGGGAAAAACAGAGGTAAAAAGAAAGTATTGAACAATTTCAGCATTTGTCCTAGTTTTATGGAGTTATACTTACCTGGAACCATTGACAATTATTATGTAGAAACAAAATATAATCCAGTGCAAATGTCAACAGAGAAAGAAAGGTAAAAATTATGAAAACAAGCAATGCAAACATGTTATAAGGCTGTTGGATGAACACAATAGATAGCATTTGCTTTGAAAACAGATAGGAGGTCTTCAGTGTATTGAAACAGTCCAGGAAGAATTCACAAAATAAAAGGAACTTCAATTATACTTTGAATATAAGTAAATTTTGACTACCTCTAGAAGAAAGTGTTTGGTATTATTTCACTTTGGATAGGAAGGAAAGTAAGAAAATGGGACAGATAAGGCACACTGGAGAATAGCAAGTTTTATGAGCTGATGATATTCCCTTAAAATTTATTCGTTGAAGCACTAACCCCCAATATGTCAGAATGTGACTATTTGGAGATATAAACTTTAAAGAAGTGATTACGCTAAAATGTGGCCTTTAGTATGGGCCCTAATCCAATCTAGCTGGTGACATTATAAAAAGAAGAAAGTGATACCAAGGATGTATGAGCACAGAGAAAAGACCATATGAGGACACGGCAAGAAAGTGGCCGTCTGAGAGCCAAGGAGAGGGGCCTCAGGATCATGGACTTCTTCTCCAGAGCTGTGAGAAAGTAATTGCTGTTTAAGCCACCTGGTCTGTGGTATTTTGTTATGGCACCCCCAGCAAACTAATGTTCACACCATTTTAGTAGAAGTAGAGGATTTATGTAGATAGACAGTGAGATGTAGCTTAGGAAAGCTTGAGGCCAGACGAAAAAGATCATTGAATCAACCAGAGCTGGGAAAGATATTTATGGGGTGATAAGTGAAGGCATGGGTGGCATATAACATTGGGGGCTTGTTTCACTGTCTTATGTAGTAGAGAAGTATTGGTCCATGCAGCAGCCCTATTTCATTCTTGGAACTGAACAAGGAACTGAATGTCCATCAAATTCTTCAGAACGTAGAAACAAGTCCCTGGATTCACTGAGCAACTCTTTGGATGGATGCAGAAAACAATTTCTTGTAGCTGTTTACTGTTTTCCTGCAAGTTATTTTCCACCTTGTGTGAAGATTTCATATTGCCAATTCTTGGTGAAAAGAAATATTTGTGACGTGAGCAATTAGGTTGTGAACCTAAACAAGGGAGTGGGTTGTACACTATTGAGTATTGTCTAATTTTTAAAGTATTATAAACCTTTTACATTTTTATGTTTACAGTTTATGGTTTTGCTCATTACCATGTGTTTTTTGGTAGAACTAATCATTTTTTGATGGGAAAAATTGATTTCTCTTACTCTTAGATACCATCTGCTGCTTCATTCAATGAGAGAATGAGAAACACGTGATGAAAGATGGAAAGAGAAATCCAGCAGCTTACATGGCTCTGGATTTTCCATATCTCTGTATCTCCTGCCTGCTTGTTGGCAAATAACAAACAGAAGTTTTGAATATTTTTATGTGAGTACAGAGGGCTTAGACTTATGAACCCCTTACAAACAAAGGAACTCACAGGACTGAGAAAACTAGAAAAGATAAGAGAGAGTTATGCATTTTAGTGAGTATGTGATATTATCTGTCAGATAGGCCTATGTAGGTGCTTTTTAAGAGGTGCGTAATAGCCATGAGTCCATTGTGAATTACACTCAGAAAACAACGATGCAGTGACAAGAGGCAAATGTGAAACCAAGTATTCCTAAACGTGCTAAAGTTTGGTTCTCAAAGAATCTGAATTCAAAATCAGTTTCTAGAGGAGAAACCAGGTAATTTATGAATAAAGACTTTCAAGAATATCTGGGTCTAACTTGGTATACTCTAAGAAGCAGCAGCAAACTCTTTGATTGCTGTAAATATTAATGTACTTCAAAAATTAAATGTTATTTTTTAACGTAAAGAAAGAGCTAGATAAATAGAAATTAGCAAATATTGTGACAATGGAATCTGGATTGTTTTGAGAATCATGCAGGAGAACATTTCAAACCTGAGCAAGAAAGAGGTCAGTGCTTAAGTGAGAAGTGTTTAAGGAAACGTCCACCTGCACATACCTCTCTATAAGGTTTAGTGTCGAGTTTTCGATTAAGGCTAAATTGATATTCAGCTGCAGCTACACAGAAGAGGCTCTGTGATTAAAACTTATAAGTATCTCCTGTCTGCCTGTTGGCACAAAAACAAACAGGCATCCATGTGTAGATCTGTTCCATAATTATTCTATGAAATCCCAAGCTATCTATCTGAAGGTAATTTGGCATTTAAAATGCCTGAAATGTTAGATAATATCTTTGCTCACCTGGAATACATTCAATTCATTTACTAAAGTAATGAGTTTATTTTCCCTATACAATTTAACTTTTTCACCTTTTGGACTACAGGTGGTCAAAGGACACATACTTTACCCAGGGATTTTCCACTTGTTATCACTAGGTAATCTCAGGTTTCCTTGATTGCCTTCATTATGATAAAAAGGGAAACAGATTCTTCTCATATAATTGGTTGTCTGGGTCCTAACAAACCTTCTATTGGAGTTTTCATATTGATTCGGCTGCTCTCTCCCTTATTCGTTGCAGCTAGCACTGTCTTAGAATGTAACTACACTCTACTACCAGTGACGAAAATTCCAGGGAGAAATAATACACCTGAGAAGTAGAATCAGTTCAGTTTCAAGCTGCTCATTTATTAAGGCTCAAGCTTAAAAACATTTATTTGCCTAGTCACTGAGCCAGAGGACAGCTGAAGTTTAAAAATGTCTAATCACTAGTACTCACAAAGTAGTGCCTGTATTCTAGTCTTTGCAATTGCCCTATAATGCTTATTTAATCGCTGAAGAAGCTGAAACAGAGAGATTACATAACCTACATGCAATAACACAGATTGGGCTTAAAACACAAGAAGTTTATGATTCTTAAACCCTCTTAAACAGTATTCTATGTGCAATGTATCATTTTCTTGTTAATCCACAATTTTTTTTTACATTTGATAAAAATTTCCTCCTTAACATGTTTAATTTTTTGACCTTGTTACTACTTTCCTGATCAATGAGTAGCTCTTGACTTTGGCCCTAAGAAAGATAATTGGTCACTATTTCTTCTGTAGAGATCATTCTGATTTGTTTTCTCATTCTATATTTTTGTACTTTGGGGATCAGAACAAGTAATTTATTTCTACTTTAAATTTATTTTCCTTTATTTCTTTCCTTTTTTTTCCTTCCTTCCCACCCTCCTTCCTTCCTTCCCTCTCCTCTCTTCCTTCCTTCCTTCCCTCCTCCTTCCCCTCCTTCTTTCCTTCCTTTCCCTTTTCTTTCTTTCTTTCTTTCTTTCTTTCTTTCTTTCTTTCTTTCTTCTTTCTTTCTTTCTTTTCTTTTTCTTATGTCATTTCCACCTCCAGTTCTCATCCACACATCTCTGCTGAGCTACCCCTTCCACATATTTAGGCAGGCTGGATATTATCATACTTTCTTAAGTAACATCCTTTATGGTATAAAATATGCACATCTACATTTTCAAACCATAGATTTTTATATCTCAGAAAAGCACATGTTTTTGAGCAAAAGAACAGCTATCCCTATCCCCTTTGCCACCAAAGTGAATATTTCAATTTGTAGTCCTTTCTTTGGAAAATTGGGATATTCTTTCAGATTGCCTTTGCAAGATACTTTTAAGTGGCTCATTTTAGTACATTTTACACTAAACGGATTTTGGTCCCATTTACTTTAGACAGGTGATAAACATACATATTATATAACTGGTTATTTCTTATCAAATATTAAGGAGTAGTCAAAGAAGGGAGTAGACTGAAGATGACTTTGAAGAACATACTAAGTCAAATAATAAGACTATGCTGAATGTGATATCTGGCAGGGATAATGAAAACTGTTTTCACTTTAGGTAATAATGTGTTTGAAGTTAAGTCATACTTGGAACAAAGCACTAAACTCAAGAGAGGTGCAGCAAAATTGATAATCCTCTTAGAGGTTTACAAAGACCTTTAGAAAATGTCAAAGCAAGCATCAATTATAAACTTCTTTAAAAAAGTGTTATGTGTTGTCTCTAAGTGGAACAGCTGCACCTTCCAGGGAGGTAGATTGCATGAGAAAATAGCACAGAATTTGATATCAAATGCACCCGTATGTAACTTCCGATTTCATCTTTTTCTAGGTATTGGCCTTAGGGAATTTATTTAGCTTCTTAGAACCTCAGTGACTCCATCTGCAAACTGGGGATAATGATACCCATATCATAAGATTATCACGAGAAGAAAAATACTTGGTTCACAGTGAATACTGTATTTTTGAATGTTCAATGAAAGTACAATAATGACAGAGATGGATCTTAAGAAATCTTGGCACCTTTCTCAAGCTATTCTTTGGAAACTCCAATGCTAAAGCACCAAATCATTTGTTGTTTTATTCATTGACAGTTCTTTTAATCATTGTATAACAAGTATACAAATTTTTAGTAGCTAAAAACAGAAAGTTCCGCTTTCTTTCTAAAGTCTCTTGGCATTTCTTTTTGTAGAGTCTCTATTTGTACCATTATCCAAGTTATAGTTTGGGGGGTAAGAACATTTACAAATCTAATATAGTTTATTGGGAAGACTGTAAGTAGGAATATAAAGTGTTAGAGCACCTTTAAATAAATAACAGCAGTAAGTCAGGGACATTCTGATAAAACTTCATTAACAAAAAGCCTTGCCTATAGGATCACCTTACAAGTAACGAGACGGTGACTCATTCACCGACTCATTGAGAGAAGCCCCCAAACTCCTTTTCCTCAAGAGTCATCACCACCAATATTTTCAGTAAAATTATGGAAGTTGATTACAATGCAGAAACTTTCCCCCAGCAGAAATAACAGTTGCTATTCCCATCTCAATATAAGAGATAGTTAAGGGCTCCTGCAACTTATTTCTTAATATCTCCAAAAAACTTTATCCTCTTTTTCAATCTTCCTACTTCTCAGAATAGCACAGACTAGGCTGGTCCACCCAAAGTTAATCCTGTGTACACTTAGTGGTACTCTCCTCTGTCCTCATGGCATTTTTCCTATTAATTACCCAAACCTTTCTCCTATTCTAAGACATACTCTTGCAAATTTATTCTACCTACTTTCCATTATCACTTTGCCTACAATCATCTAGTCTCTTTATTCTAAAATAGCCTTCAGAGGAGCTTCAAGATGGTGGAAGAGTAAGATGCGGAGATCACCTTCCTCCCCACAGATACATCAGAAATACATCTACACGTGGAACAACTCCTACAGAACACCTGCTGAACGCTGGCAGAAGACCTCAGACTTCCCCAAAGGCAAGAAACTCCCCCACGTACCTGGGTAGGGCAAAAGAAAAAAGAAAAACAGACACAAAAGAATAGGGATGGGACCTGCCCCAGTGGGAGGGAGCTGTGAAGGAGGAAAGGTTTCCACACACTAGGAAGCCCCTTCGTGGGCGGAGAATGCGGGTGGCAGAGGGGGGTGCTTCGGGGCCATGGAGGACAGCACAGCAACAGGGTTGTGGAGGGCAAAGCGGAGAGATTCCTGCACGGAGGATCGGTGTCGACCGGCACTCAACAGTGCCGGTCTGTTCACCTGCCGGGGTGGACGGGGTCTGGGAGCTGAGTCTCTGGCTTCGGAGGTCAGACCCCAGGGAGAGGACTGGGGTTGGCTGCGTGAACACAGCCTGAATGGGGCTAGTGCGCCACGGCTAGCCGGGAGGGAGTCCGGGAAAAGGGCTGGAGCTGCCGAAGAGGCAAGAGACTTTTTCTTGCCTCTTTGTTTCCTGGTGCGCGAGGAGAGGGGAATAAGAGCGCCCTTAAAGGAGCTCCAGAGACAGGCGCGAGCCGCGGCTATCATCGCTGACCCCAGAGACGGGGATGAGACACTAAGGCTGCTCCTGCTGCTGCCACCAAGAAGCCTGTGTGAGAGCACAGGTCACTATCCACACCTCCTCTCCTGGGAGCCTTTGCAGCCCGCCACTGCCAGGGTCCCGGGATCCAGGGACAACTTCCCCGGGAGAACACACAGCGCGCCTCACGCTGGTGCAACGTCACCCTGTTCTCTGCTGCCGCAGGCTCGTCCCGCATCCGTACCCCTCCCTCCCCCGGGCCTGAGAGAGCCAGAGCGTCGGAATCAGCTGTTCCTTTAACCCCGTCCTGTCTGGGCGGTAACAGACACCGTCAGGAGACCTATACGCAAAGACAGGGCCAAATCCAAACCTGAACCCCAGGAGCTGTGTGAACAAAGAAGAGAAAGGGAAATCTCTCCCAGCAGCCTCAGAAGCAGCGGATTAAATCTCCAAATTCAACTTGATGTACCCTGCATCTGTGGAATACCTGAATAGACAACGAATCATCCCAAAAGGAGGCAGTAGACTTTGGGAGCAACAACATATATATTTTGTTCTTTTTTCTTTTTTTGGTGAGTGTGAACGTGTATGCTTCTGTGTGTGATTTTCTCTGTATAGCTTTGATTTTACCATTTGTACTAAGGTTCCATCTGTCCTTTTTTGTTCTTTGTATAGTTTTTAGCGTTTGTTACCAGTGGTGGATTTGTTTTTGGGTTTGGTTGCTCTCTTCTTTCTTTCTTTTATTTAAATTACCTTAAAAAATTTAATTTATTTTTTAATAATTATTTTTTATTATTTATTTTAATAACTTTATTTTATTATTTTCTTTCTTTCTTTCTTCCTTCCTTTCTTTTTTTTTCTACCTTTTATTCTGAACCGTGTGGATGACAGGGTCTTAGTGCTCCGGCTGGGCATCAGGCCTGTGCCTCTGAGGTTGGAGAGCCGAGTTCAGGACATTGGTCCACCAGAGACCTCCCAGCTCCATGTAATATCAAATGGCAAAAATCTCCCAGAGATCTCCATCGCAACGCCAAGACCCAGCTCCAATCAATGACCAGCAAGCTACAGTGCTGGACACCCTGTGCCAAACAGCTAGCAAGACAGGAACACAACCACATCCATTAGCAGAGAGGTTGCCTAAAATCATAATAAGGTCACAGACACCGCAAAAAAAAAACCACTAGATACGGACCTGCCCACCAGAAAGACAAGATGCAGCTTCATCCACCAGAACACAGGCACCAGTCCCCTCCACCAGGAAGCCTACACAACCCACTGAACCAACATTAGCCACTGGGGGCAGACACCAAAAACAACGGGAACTATGAACCTGCAGTCTGCGAAAAGGAGACCCAAACACACTAAGTTAAGCAAAATGAGAAGACAGAGAAACACAAAGTGGATGAAGGAGCAAGGTAAAAACCCACCAGATGAAACAGATGAAGAGGAAATAGGCAGTCTACCTGAAAAAGAATTCACAATAATGATAGTAAAGATGATCTAAAATCTTGGAAATAGAATGGAGAAAATACAAGAAAAAGCAGATGAAGGAGCAAGGTAAAAACCCACCAGATCAAACAAATGCAGAGGAAATAGGTAGTTTACCTGAAAAGGAATTCAAAATAATGATAGTAAAGATGATCCAAACCCTTGGAAATAGAATGGAGAAAGCACAAGAAATGTTTAACAAGGACCTAGAAGAACTAAAGAGCAAACAAACAATGATGAAAAACACAATGAATGCAAGTTAAAATTCTCTAGAAGGAATCAATAGAATAACAGAGGCAGAAGAACGGATAAGTGACCTGGAAGATAAAAAAGTGGAAACAACTACTGCAGAGCAGAATAAAGAAAAAAGAATGAAAAGAATTGAGGAGAGTCTCAGAGACCTCTGGGACAACATTAAATTCACTAACATTCGAGTTATAGGGGTCCCAGAAGAAGAACAGAAAAAGAAAGGGACTGAGAAAATATCTGAAGAGATTACAGTTGAAAACTTCCCTAATATGGGAAAGGAAATAGTTAATCAAGTCCAGGAACCACAGAGAGTCCCATAGAGGATAAATCCAAGGAGAAACATGTCAAGGCACATATTAATCAAACTATCAAAAATTAAATACAAAGAAAAAATATTAAAAGCAGCAAGGGAAAGGCAACAAATAACATACAAGGGAATCCCCATAAGGTTAACAGCTGATTTTTCAGCAGAAACTCTGCAGTCCAGAAGGGAGTGGCAGGACATATTTAAAATGATGAAAGGGAAAACCTTCAAACAAGATTATTCTACCCAGCAGGGATCTCATTCAGAATTGACAGAGAAATTAAAACCTTTACAGACAAGCAAAAGCTAAGAGAATTCAGCACCACCAAACCAGCTAGAAAACAAATGCTAAAGGAAATTCTCTAGGCAGGAAACATAAGAGAAGGAAAAGACCTACAATAACAAACCCATAACAATTAAGAAAATGGTAATAGGAACATGCATATTGATAATTACCTTAAATGTAAATGGACTAAATGCTGCAACCAAAAGACAAAGACTGGCTGAATGGGTACAAAAACAAGACCCATATATATGCTGTCTACAAGAGATCCACTTCAGACCTAGGGACACATACAGACTGAAAGTGAAGGGATGGAAAAAGATATTCCATGCAAATGGAAATCAAAAGAAAGCTGGAGGAGCAATTCTCATATCAGACAAAATAGACTTTAAAATAAAGATGATTACAAGAGACAAAGAAGGCCACTACATAATGATCAAGGGATCAATCCAAGAAGAAGATATAACAATTGTAAATATTTATGCACCCAAAATAGGAGCACCTCAATACATAAGGCAAATACTAACAGCCATAAAAGGGGAAATCAACAGTAAAACAATCATAGTAGAGGGCTTTAACACCCCACTTTCAACAATGGACAGATCATCCAAAATGAAAATAAATAAGGAAACACAAGCTTTAAATGATACATTAAAGAAGATGGACTTAATTGATATTTATAAGACATTCCATCACAAAACAACAGAATACACTTTCTTCTAAAGTGCTCATGGAACATTGTCCAGGATAGATTATATCTTGGGTCACAAGTCAAGCCTTGGCAAATTTAAGAAAATTGAAATTGTATCAAGTATCTTTTCTGACCACAGTGCTATAAGAATAGATATCAATTACAGGAAAAAATCCATAAGAAATACAAACACATGGAGGCTAAACCATACACTACTTAATAACCAAGAGACCACTGAAGAAATAAAAGAGGAAATCAAAAAATGCCTAGAAACAAATGACAATGAAAACACGACAACCCAAAGCCTATGGTATGCAGCAAAAGCAGTTCTAAGAGGGAAGTTTATAGCAATACAGTGCTACCTTAAGAAACAAGAAACATCTCAAAAAAACAACCTAACCATACACCTAAAGCAATTAGAGAAACAAGAACAAAACCCCCCCAAAGTTAGCAGAAGGGAAGAAATCATAAATATCAGATCAGAAATAAATGAAAAAGAAATGAAGGAAATGATAGCAAAGATCAATAAAACTAAAAGCTGGTTTGTTGAGAAGATAAACAAAATTGATAAACCATTAGTCAGACTCATCAAGAAAAAAAGGGAGAAGACTCAAATTAATAGAATTAGAAATGAAAAAGCTGAAGTAACAACTGACACTGCAGAAATACAAAGAATCATGAGAAATTACTGCAAGCAACTATTTGCCAATAAAATGGACAACCTGGAAGAAATGGACAAATTCTTAGAAAACACAACCTGCCAAGACTGAACCAGGAAGAAATAGAAAATATAAATGACCAAACACAATCACTGAAATTGAGACTGTGATTAAAATTCTTCCAACAAACAAAAGCCCAGGACCAGATGACTTCACAGGTGAATACTATCAAACATTTAGAGAAAAGCTAACACCTATCCTTCTCAAACTCTTCCAAAATATAGCATAGCGAGGAACACTCCCAAACTCATTCTACAAGGACACCATCACCCTGACACCAAAACCAAACTAATCTGTCACAAAGAAAGAAAACTATAGGCGAATATCACTGATGAACATTGATGCAAAAATCCTCAACAAAATACTAGCAAACAATCCAACAGCACATTAAATGAGTCATACACCATGATCAAGTGGGGCTTATTCCAGGAATGGAAGGATGCTTCAATATACACAAATCAATCAATGTGATACACCATATTAACAAATTGAAGAATAAAAACCATATGATCATCTCAATGGATGCAGAAAAAGCTTTCGACAAAATTCAAAACCCATTTATGATAAAAACCCTCCAGAAAGTAGGCATAGAGGGAACTTTCCTCAACATAATAAAGGCCATATATGACAAACCCACAGCCAACATCATCCTTAATGGTGAAAAAATGAAACCATTTCCACTAAGATCAGGAACAAGACAAGTTTGCCCAATTTCATCACTCTAATTCAACATAGTTTTGGAAGTTTTAGCCACAGCAATCAGAGAAGAAGAAGAAATAAAAGGAATTGAAATCAGAAAGGAAGAAGTAAAGCTGTCATTGTTTGCAGATGAGATGATACTATACAAAGAGAATCCTAAAGATGTTACCAGGAAACTACTAGAGCTAATCAATGAATTTGGTAAAGTAGCAGGATACAAAATTAATGCACAGAAATCTCTTGCATTTCTATACACTAATGATGAAAAATCTGAAAGTGAAATCAAGGAAACACTCCCATTTACCATTGCAACAAAAAGAATAAAATACCTAGGAATAAAGCTACCTAAGGAGACAAAAGACCTGTATGCAGAAAATTATAAGACACTGATGAAAGAAATTAAAGATGATACAAACAGATGGAGAGATATACCATGTTCTTGGATTGGAAGAATCAACATTGTGAAAATGACTATATTACCTAAAGGAATCTACATATTTAATGCAATCCCTATCAAACTACCACTGGCATTTTTCACAGAACTAGAACAAAAAATTTCAAAATTTGTTTGGAAACACAAAAGACCCCGAATAGCCAAAGCAATCTTGAGAAAGAAAAACGGAGCTGGAGGAATCAGACTCCCTGACTTCAGACTATACTATAAAGCTACAGTAATCAAGACAGTATGGTATTGGCACAAAAACAGAAATATAGATCAATGGAACAGTATAGAAAGCCCAGAGATATACTCATGTACATACGTTCACCTTATTTTTGATAAAGGATACAAGAATATACAATGGAGAAAAGACAGCCTCTTCCATATGTGGTGCTGGGAAAACTGGACAGCTACATGCAAAAGAATGAAATTCGAACACTCCCTAACATCATACACAAAAATAAACTCAAAATGGATTAAAGACCTAAATGTAAGGCCAGAAACTATCAAACTCTTAGAGGAAAACATAGGCAGAACACTCTATGACATAAATCACAGCAAGATCCTTTTTGACCCCCTCCTATAGAAATGGAAATAAAAACAAAAATAAACTAATGGGACCTAATGAAAGTTAAAGGCTTTTGCATAGCAAAGGAAACCATAAACAAGATGAAAAGACAACCCTCAGAATGGGAGAAAATATTTGCAAATGAAGCAACTGACAAAGGATTAATCTCCAAAATTCACAAGCAGCTCATGCTGCTTAATATCAGAAAAACAAACAACCCAATCCAAAAATGGGCAGAAGACCTAAATAGACATTTCTCCAAAGAAGATATACAGATTGCCAACAAACACATGAAAGAATGCTCAACATCATTAATCATTAGAGAAATGCAAATCAAAAGTACAATGAGATATCGTCCTCACACCAGTCAGAATGGCCATCATCCAGAAATCTACAAACAATAAATGCTGGAGAGGGTGTGGAGAAAAGGGAACACTCTTGCACTGTTGATGGGAATATAAATTGATACGTCCACAATGGAGAACAGTATGGAGGTTCCTTAAAATACTACAAATAGAACTACCATACAACCCAGCAATCCCACTTCTGGGCATATACCCTGAGAAAACCATAATTCAAAAAGAGTCATGTACCACAATGTTCATTGCAGCTCTATTTACAATAGCCAGGACATGGAAGCAACCTAAGTGTCCATCAACAGATGAATGGGTAAAGAAGATGTGGCATTTATATATATAATGGAATATTACTCAGCCATAAAAAGAAATGAAATTGAGTTATGTGTAGTGAGGTGGATGGGCCTAGAGTCTGTCATACAGAGTGAAGTAAGTCAGAAAGACCAAAACAAATACTGTATGTTAACACATATATATGGAATCTAAAAAAAACCCAAAAAGATTGTCATGAAGAACCTAGGGGCAGGACGGGAATAAAGACGGAGACCTGCTAGGGAGTGGACTTGAGGACAACATTTACTTTTCCTGTCTTTACAGTGCTCATCTTCTGCCAGGAAAACAAATTCAGTTCACACTTGCTTGTTCTCTTTTATTGATTCTTCCTCTCCTCGTCCTCTGAGTTCTGTATACAATCGTTTCCTTCTCTTTCGCTGTGCAATATCCTCTCCTAATATTATAAAAGTTCTTGTCTTCGATTATTGTCTAAAAGTAAAGGAATCAAAACTACCTTCAAAGCTGAAAAAATTTAATGCCACATTTGCAATCTGAGATGTAGCCCTCTCAGGTTCTTCTCAACTCCTTGTTTGTATCTCCAAGTCAGTTTCTCTTCACCATTTCTATCAATTTAGAATCTTTATGTCATTTGACTATTGAGTCTACCCTGGCACTACTCTTGCTACAAGTTTATCCTTTCCATTTGCATTTCCATCATTTTAATTTAGAGTCTTTTTCCATGTCTTTAGCTTTATTGTAAGAATCTCCTCCTTGGTCTGAGCTTCCATCTTTGCCACCATAATTCATTCAGCATCAACCACCACATTGTTCACCATAAGGCATATCTTTGTCTTTCTCTCTCAGAACTGTTCACTGCTTTCAGTACCTGTTAATTAAAGTTGAAGCTGCTTCAGTACTGTTTGAGACCCTTTATGATTTAATACCAACCAGGTCTTGGGATTAAATCACAGGTCCCAGACCAGAATCCCAGGTCTTGACTCTGATATAATTGCATGCCACTGCTGTTTCTTAAACATTTATTTCCCCATATCCGTGTATATACTCTTGTCTATGTGTTCTCCTTTCCAATTTTACTTTTGGAAATTCTAGTCCTTCCTCAGGTTCACCTCCTGAATAATTTTAGCACCCCATCCTTCTCTTACTGCCTATACCACACATTCTGTGTGAGATTCTTTTATTATACTAGGTGAACCATATGAAATTGTCATTTTTAGGCCAAAAATGTTTGAGTACAGGCAATTTTACATGGTGTAACCTAACATTTTCCTCTCTTAAATTAGAAGCTCCTTAAAGGTAGAATTGAGGTTTATCTGTTTTTGAAAATTTCCCAGCATATTTATATTTATGATCGCTCAGTTAATATTAACTTATTGAATCTATGAGTTGATAATGAATACCATATACATCATTTATAGTTGGATATATTGTGAATAATTAACTTAGTACTATTAGCCTACTTATATTTTTCTACCCTAATATTTTTTGACATTCTGTGCTTTGAAATATAACACACATACAGAAAGGTACATAATGCGTTTTTATAATTAGCTTTAGTATCCAGTTGTGTGAGTTGTCCCACTTTCTTCTTCTCAAAGAGCTGTAAAGTGCTATCCTTCTTTTGTATAAGAATGATGCCTGAGTAACCAGTAAATTTCACCACCAAGAAATCCCTGTTTCATATCCACACTACTTAAATTTTTATCATAATGCAAGTAAATGCATTTCACATATATTATGCCTCTCATAATTAATTCGTTAATTATTAGAGAGTGTGTACATGTATCTGAAATGGAGCAGGACTCTATGGTCCTTCCCTCCTGCCCACAATGTCCTCTGCCTGCCTTTTATCTGTAGAAAAACTTTAGTCAAAGTATAAGTTCAATCAGAGAAGTGAGAAAATGCAGAAGCAAAGGAAAACAGTCCAACATGACTAAATAATAGTTTAGTCAGTAAGCAAAATCAAGGACCTTTAGTTTTTTCTCAAGGGCTATAGGTAATATTCTAAGCCATATCCTTTGAGCTGTCTTGTAGATACTGAGCCCCTCACCAGGTGGAAGATGTTAACTACATGATGACCAGACTGTAACCATGACATAAGCTGCCACAATTCTGAAACCTGGCCTCAAAGAAATGGGAACAAACCAACCCTGGAACTAAAGACTAACTGTACTTAAAACAATCAAGATGATGCTGATCAGACCACCGCATGACTAATTTCAAGATGATTGTCAGAGATGACTGTGCTCTTTCCACATGTAGCCCCCTCCTTCCACCTATAACTGCTCTTGCCCACTGATTGTCAGTGGCGGGGAGTCGACTTTTGAACAGGAGTCTGCCCTCTCCTCTGGTTGCTGGCATCCAAAATAAAGCAAACTTTTCTTTCCACCAACCTTGCCTCTCAGTTGGCTTTTGAGCAGCGAGCAGCCAGACTCCACTTTGTGACATTTCTTTTTTGACTCATATGTTATTTAAAAGCGTATTGTTCAATCTCCATGTACCTGGGGATTTTCCAGCTATCTCTCTGTTATTGTTTGCTAGTTTAATTCCACTGTGTATGATTTATATTCTTTTACATTTGTTAAGGTGTCTTTTAAGGCCCAGAAAGTGATCTATCTTGGTGAATGTTCCATGTGAACTTGGAAAGAATGTGTATTCTGCTGTTTTTGGATGAAACAGTACATAGATGTCCATTATATCCTGTTGATTGATGGTGTTGAATTCAATCATGTCCTGAGTTTCTGCCTGCTGGATTTGTCTATTTCTGAAAAAGGAGTATTGAAGTCTCCAACTATTATATTGGATTCATCTATTTTTGCTTGCAATTCTATCAGTTTTTGCCTTCCATAGTTTGATGCTCTGTTATTAGGCATATACACATTGAGAATTGTTATGTCTTCTTGGAGAATTGACCCCTTTATCATTATGTAATTCCTCTTTTTATTCCTGATAACTTCTTGCCTTGAAGTCTGTTCTGTTTGAAACTAATATAGCTACTCCTACTTTTTTTAAATTAGTGCTAGTATGATATATGTCTCCATCCATTTATTTTAAATGTATATACGTTTTTATATTTAAAGCTGATTTCCTGTAGAGAACATATAGTTGGGTCTTGTCTGTTGATCCACTCTGACAATTTGTCTTTTATTTGGTATATTTAGGCTCATGTCAAATTCATATTGATTAGTGATACAGTTGGTTAATATCTACCATATTTCTTACTGTTTTTCCTTGTTGCCTTTATTCTTTGTTCATATTTTTTCCTTTTACTCTGAGTAGATCTGAATTTCTGTCCTATATCATTTTCCTTTTCTGTAATGAAATGCCTTTAACATTTCTTGCAGGCAAGTGTACTACCAACAAATTCCCTCAATTTTTGTCTGAGAGAGTCTTTATTTCTCCTTCACTTTAAAGGATTATTTCACAGGACACAGAATTCTAGGTTGGTGGATGTTTTTCTCACAACACTTTAAATATTTTACTCCATTTTCTTATTTTTTTCCTATTTATTGAAATATAATTGACTTACAACATTATGCTATTTTCAGGTATAAAACATAGTGATTTGATATTTATAAACATTATAAAAATTATTAATTAACATTATTACATTATTAATCATAATGGTGTTAAAAACCTTGGTCTGTTAATTCCAACATCCCTACTGTATCTGAGTTTAGTTCTGATGCTTGCTTTGTCTCTTCAAAATGTGTTTTCTGTCTCTTACTGTGCCTTTAATTTTTTTCTTGATAGCCTGACATGATGTACTGGATAGAAGGATCTGTGGTAAACAGACTTTAATTGATGTGGTTGTGAGGTGTGGGAAGAGGTGAAGCAATCTCTAGTCCTATGATAAGGTCTCAGTCTTGTATTGCACCTATGTCTTGGACTGTGAATTTCTCAAGTGCTTCTTAGTCACCTTCTTCACTCAGATGGGACAGGAAGTCTAGACTGGCCTGGGGTTGGGTATTTTTCTTCTCCCAAGTCAATTAGGTTCTTATAAAATCCCTGTAGACTAGGCTTTGGTTGAAAAGTTTCTCCTGAGGGAAGCCCTTGTTAAGAAAAACAGAGTGCTCTGGGGTATTTCACAATGGTTCCTTTTTCCTTCCCCCTGCCGGAAGCATAGGAGGAATTTTCTCAGATATTCACTTTAAAAAATAAAATAAAATAATTACTGAAATGTAGTTTATGTACAATATTATGTTAGTTTTAGCTGTACTATGTAGCAATTTGATATTTGCATACATTATGAAATGATCACCATGATGAGCATAGTAACCATTTGTCCCCTTAAAAGTTATTACAGTATTATTGACCATATCCTTTATGCTATATATTACATCCCTGTGGCTTATTTTAAAACTGGAAGTTTCCTGGTTGAGCTTCTGAATGTAAAACTCACAAAAGTGTGGGGGGTCCCCTAAGATTGGGTCCCCCTGTTGGACTCTCAGACTATCTCTACTGAGCCTCCAGCAACATATCAATTACAGTTCAGTTTCTTCTACCTGGCCACTGGTTTGCATGGAAGTTTCTGCTACAGAAAGTTGTGATTCTCTCTATTCACCTCTCTCTGTTTCCAATTTTGGAGGCAGCAGTTTGCTCTGTGACCTCACTTCTCTGATCTAAGATAAGTTGTTGATTTTTCAGTTTGTTTAGCTTTTTATTTGTTGTTAGGATTGAGTGGTGACTTCCAAACTCTTTACATGCCAGACCAGAAGTCTGAAGTCTGGATTGATTTATTGTAAAGAAAAACAAAAAAGAAATAAAGAAAAAGCAACATATGCACTATCTTTAATCTTGAAACACTTGTGATCTAAACTTTGGTTTCCCATCTTTATTCTCCAGTATCTGGAAATCTCTAGATTATTGACACCTATAGGAATTTTCACTTAAGTTACAGATGCCAAAGGCAGAAGCTTATGGAATGAAATAAGATTGTGCAAAGCTTAGTTTAGGGTTCCTTTAAGATTAGCATTTTAATTCCTATATTCATGTTTTTAAAAAATGTTAGTCCTAATGTCACATATCTTTCATAATATTAGTGATTTAAATATGAAAATATTTGCCCTTTGATTAATGTAAATTAGAAATATGAGAGAAAACATTTGAGAAAGATATTCTGAATCACAAAAACGTTATACTTTTCCATATAAATTATACCTGAATAACAGTACTTTCTTCAATTTCCTATTTCTCATTCAAGTGTAAGTCTTTACTGTAATGTATATCATGTATTTCTCATCTATTTTTCCCTCATCAACTAACACATTAATAAATATCTACACTATGAAGGAATCTGAAACATCGGGATGATAACCAGTGTAGAAACAGAAAATTTCACAGAATTTTCTCATTTATTTATTCTAGAATTGAATAAGTTATTATTAGTAATAAGTTTTGATATTACTTTCATTAATAATCTCATTTAACAAGAAAATTTTAGTATCAATAATACATGTTCACTTTACATGCATATGATATCAGATTGCTTAAAGATGATAAAAATACATATAAAAAAAGAAATGTATGTGTACCTGAAACTTACTTTTGACAATATTCATCCAACTGCCTTGTTACATAGATGCTAGAAATACCTTAATGTTAAAAGAAATTTTTAGAATAACTATTTCCGTAATTCTAACATATTGGACAAAAAAGAATATGTATCATTTTACTAAGTTCTAGAGATTGTTTTAATAAAGAACAAGATATAAAATATCAATAGCAATGCTATTAAATATATACAATTCCAAGTAGACCGATAGGTATTATATCTAATATTCCCTCCACTAATTACTATAGGCCACACATGTATTATAGAAATTTTCAGATAATCAAACAATTTTGAGACTTTGTTATGCTTACCCATCCATATAATTAACAGTTAATTAAAGACTGGAACAAACCCAGAAAGGAACATTGTCACTCTTTGGTAATGGGTTGTAGAGTTAAAAATTTCCACATCCTCTTAAAGGTACTTTACCTACACCATCAAACGAAGCTAAAAATGGAAAACAAATGAACAAACAAATGAAAAAAAACAAGCTATAATAATTTGTTTAAAGTTAGTTTCTTTCTTCATCTGCCCTACCCAAAATATAGTGGCATGGTGGAAATTCTTTCTTTTTTTCCTTCTTACAGATCAGTCTGTATACATACATAGCCTTAAACTAATTGATATGCCACCCTATAAAACTCCTACATTATGCATCCCTGGACCACTTCATTGCTAATTTGTGAGAATAAAGCTTGTTAAGTAGGCTATTCATCCTGGATAGAATTATAGAGATAATATTTAGCTTCTTCTTAAAACCACTATGTAGAACATACAAATTGAATCTCTCTGTAATGTGTTAATAGGGATTTCAATCAATTTATCAGCTACTCACAGAGAAGACTTAATCTGACATTTTAATCAGAATGTCCTTATAAGTGTAGATAAAGGGCTTTATTTAACTTTGCTTAGATTAAGAATGCTTTTTAAAACTTAAGTTATAAAAACTGCAAAGAACCGGTGAAACTGAGATACAAAAGACAAGTTATTTGTTTTCATGACTTTCTCTTTGTTTTCCATTGTCTAGCTGATTTCATTTCAGTTTTTTAAAAATAACTTTTATGATTCAAAGCACTTGCAAATGATAATTAACACTCATTTTGGAACTCTACTGTGTGTAAACAATCCTTGGAATTAATTTTATTCACTATGTCGTCAGAGTATTTCATATTTTCAAATCAACCATTTTACAAATAATTTTGAATGGTGAACAGCACAGTCACAATTCTGTTCTTTTCTGTTTACTTACATTAAAGTTTCATTTTGGGTAATCCGAGAATTTTGTATCAGCTATTTTTTACCTTAAAGGTTTGCTTCTGACATTTTAATAAATTATCCTGTAGTCTGTGCTGGAGGTAACTGAATTTTTTGCTCAACAGCCCTCTGTTGACACATGTTAATTTATTACCATTTCTTCCATCAGCTCACTCACTTGAGGCTAATTCTGATGAAGTATTTTCAAACAAGGACCATTGTTGGTTTACATTAATGAGGAAATGGTGGAAAGGCAGATTTCAAATAGAAGAAATTAGAAAAAGAAAAATTATGAACTTTGGGATCAATTTTTCTATGAGTCATAACATAATTAACTGTAAAATATGAAGCTGAAAAGTATTATTCTCTATACACCCTGATATTTTGCTTCATTTAGGAACTCTGTATTAAGAAGGAAAATGAGGGAGAAGGATTGAAAAGAAAGATAGACTTACACAATCATATTTAGGAAGAGAAATTGTGTAGAAAACCTTGAATTAGGAAGAAACATTTAATTACGTATGTGGAGTTGGATGATAAAAGTTCCTTTGACTTTTATGTTTGTACTGTAATTTTTCTACCATGTTATCACCTCTAGCAGCATTTCTTGTTATGAAAGGAGATATTTGGGGGAGATTATTGTACAGATAAGCATTCTTTAGTAACGTACCTTTCATTATAATGTAATCTTTAAACTTCCATATTGTAAACAAATGGAGGTGGTTAACTCACTCTGTGCCCTAACTCAGTTAATTTCACATGCCATCACAGATAAAAGATATATAAAATACTTAATTGTTAAGTTTTCCCATATTTATTGAATAAAATCATTTTTTAATCTATCTTGTTATAGACCTTCCAACTTAAAGTTTGGAAGATATATATTATATGTATAAATCTGGTCTTTATATAGACTAGGCGCAAGCTTCGGATCAACTTGCATTCGAACATATCTGGGACTCCAGCTCCTCTGAAGGGACTGTGGTGTATTTATTTTTCACAATTAAGCCTGTTTGTCAAGACTGGAGTCTTTGCATATTTTATGAAAATTTTGCTTTCAATGAATAAAAGTAATAAATTTTTTATTAAATTTACTAAATTAATTAATAAGCCTTTATTAAAAATAAAGGAAATTTTTACAAAAAATGTTACAAAATATAATGCTTGGAAGGGACTAATCCTTTTTCTATTACCTCAATATTATTCCTCTGCCAATATCCTAACCAAAATAGTATTTTGATTTGACCCAAACATATAATTGAAAAATATTTACAGATTTATTATTATTTTCAAAATTCACTTATCAAAAAATTACCCCCTCCTATTCTGGGATACCCTTAAAAAATAAAATATTAAATAAATAAATAAATAATTTAATGTTTTCCCTTAATCAGTATGATGTCTATGAATAAGGCATATTGAGGATGAAGAGGTTGTTAGATAATTCATTATATATAGGCTGGCATAGCATCAGGGTTAGTGGCTTAAAAAATCTCAACCACTAAGACTTATTTGAAATCTAAATTTCTAATTTAGATTAATTCAATGGCCATTCAAAAATTTATAAATTAAGATATCACCAATTTCCTTGGGCAAATCCTTACTCATTAGTAAAGACAATCTTATGCATTAGTATGAAATTAAAAGGTTATTGAGATGAGTAACAAATGTATCACTAAAATGCCAGAAGAGTTGTTAATATCTCATTTGAAATGTAGATTTTGTTTTGAATTTTGACTTAAACAGTTTGGTTTCATAGAGAGCTCTTCTTGGTATAAGGAATTATTCCAGGATAGATAATTCTTGGACTATTGTATGGGGATGGTATTTAGAGCCGTATTTATTAGCTTATCTTGTCCGTTAAACATTTATGAGCTGATTCTTTATCTTCCAAAATGGCAAGGGAGCAAGAAAGATGAGCTAGGAAAAACATTCTATGAGACCTTGTAGACACTAAAGAGATATGATCATGGGTGCAGATTCTGTCTCAGGATGTCTTAAATATGTCAGAGCACTTTCTCTTCAGACCTACTCAAAATCTTGGTGAAGAAATAGGGGGAAAATTAAAGTTATCCAATGAGGCAAAAACTTTAGTATGTGAGCAAAAATGGAAAGCTCATCTCAATCATCCATATCCTTAATTTCTCAAAATTGCTACTTCAGGAAATGAACATTTCTATTAGAAGAAAAAAGAGGCCCTAAAACATCACCATATTTCAATATTATGACAGTCATTAAAGGGAGTGGGTTTTCTGTGGTTTTCTGGTTTGTTCTTTGTCAGAGAAAATGAGATTTTCCTTGCAATTACTAATAAGACATAGCAGTCTGGATAATATTCTTAAATATGGGAAAGAAATTTTGCATGTTACTGAATCTATTCTTCTGCTCTGCAGATAGATTGTTCAGTCCCATAACTTTATATTCCATCTTGATGCCAATATATCTCACAGAGAGAGCTCTTGAGCTGCTGAGTCATGTAGCCAAATAGCAAACAAATAACGTGTTGGATGCCTAAAGTACATCTCAAAATCAACTTATCAATAAATGTGCTCTTGACAGCCCTTTTCCCAAACTGGCTCCTCTCCCAATATTCCCCATCTTGCAAATGTGCTTGAATCCATCAGCACTCATTTTTTAAATAAGGTAACAATCATCCTTTCAGAATTAGTACCATCCTGAGGCAGCAGGAAATTGAGATAGGGAGGACTTGAATTTCCAGTTGACACTTTTAATCACCATCTTTTGAAAGTCAAGAGCAACTGCTTGTTTCCCTTTAATGTTTTATCAAGTTCTTTTTCACTCCTGGCATCGCCAGGCAGAGAATAGGTAACTTGCACTCAGACAGTGGCAGGTAGAGATAGGGGCATTTTTTATGTCTGCTCCTATAATTTCTCCTTTACTATAGATGTTGATCTGATCTTTATTTTCTCTTGAAATATTAAACTGGTACTATCCTAATGAATTTTTTTTAATGCAGAAAAAATTGAATATAACATATTGCTTAGAAAAAGTGCTAGATATGAACCTGAAAAGCAAATCTCCAGTAAACTGGTAAGATGACCCCTGAAGGAAATTGTTCTCACTAGCCTCCCTCTGTTCTCAGGGGTTCTCCAGCAATCACAAATAAGCAGCCTCTGCCAGTCTTCTAAGAACAAAACCACAAAGCTGTCAGATCCCCAAGAAGGAACTTCGAAAGACTGGTCAATGCCATAATGGAGCCAGTGAGCTAGTTGTACTTGAATTTGGTTTTGTTTCTTAATGGCTCAGTATTTTCCCTCCAGTGACACCAGATGAGATGCAACGAGGTTAATAAATCTAATTAGAAGTGAAGATATATATATATATATATATATATATATATATATATATATACACACACACACGCACACAAGGTA
The DNA here is from genome assembly GCF_949752795.1 of Hyperoodon ampullatus. Lineage (NCBI taxonomy): Eukaryota > Metazoa > Chordata > Mammalia > Artiodactyla > Ziphiidae > Hyperoodon > Hyperoodon ampullatus. The sequence continues at coordinate 150,342,622 of NC_136914.1, read as the reverse complement.
TTAAATTTATTCCTCTTTTATAACCATCTGTTTAACAGTCAAATGTGCAAAGAATTACAGCCCTCCTTTTCATCATTAAAATTATAAGTTAAAGTTATTTTTCTTGGGTAGTGACAGTCTTAAGAACAGATTTCTGTTTTTCTTTAACACAGAAAAGATTTCATTAAAGATACTAGATGAAGTATACAAAGCCTGTGTGTTTTTCTAAACATAAGTTCATTTTAAAGTCTAAGTCATTGGTTGTTAATTGGAGTCTATTATCTTTGTCATTATAAATGACATCAAATGTCAGTGGATGGTATAAAATTACAACATGTTTCTTGTGGTCTAATAATACAATGATTCTAGAAGTAACTAGCTGAACCTGTTAATTAAAGAGAACAGAAGGAGAAGAAGGTAAAATGGAAGGGGGAAAGAAGGAAGAGGGGGGAGGGGAGAGAGGGGAAAGAGGGAGGAGAGAGAGAAAGAAGAAAAAAACAAAACAAGGAAAAAACCACAAAGACTATGGATCTAATATTGCAATATTTCTAATTGTTACATGGTTTTAAAATCAATTTAAAAAGACTAATCTTCAAAAGTCCGGAGGTTTGCTCATTTTGCAAAGACAGCCTAGGAAGAAAGGACAGCACATGCTGTTTGTCTCTTATATCACCATTTTCTTTGTGAGCAAAGGACTAAGAAGATTTATTCCTGTGCTTCCCTGAGATGAGGATCGTTTTTTAAAAAAGTTCTAGCAAACTTGTGGTGTGATTAAAACAAAACAAAACAAAAAACTATCCTCTCTCAAGGAAGGTTATCATTTTGATGGAATAGCTCAAATATTAAGAAATAAGAATACTAGGTTTGTCTCTCCATCTGAGTATCACATCACTCAGCATCCCTATAAATGAAGGATCCATAAAACCTGTAGCCCTGACCCTCTGTCCATCTCATTCTCTCCTTTTACTCTTATCCCTCCCTCTTTTTATTATTTGTTCTTTCCATACCCTTTTCTTTATATGCCTCCAGCTCATTAGCTCATTAGCTTCCTCACAGTGTGAAACACCCTTCTCCTTCAATGACACTTAAAACTCTATACATTCTGTTCAGCTCAAATATCACATCACCCTTGTAGGCGTGTGACAATCTCCCCTTGTCTGTATTTACATGCCTTTCATGACAGCACGCATCAAACCGTATCCAAATTTCTGCTGTATGTTTATTTCTCCCACCAGTCTGTGAGGACTGCACTCTTTGTTTTCTTATGTCTCTGGCACACTAATAATACCTAATAGGTGTTTACTGAATGAATCAAGGAGCCTACAGCTTTGAGGTGATCAAGGAATTTTGAACAATATAGATATAGATATGTATACATATCTGCAATTGCATAAATGTATGCAACCCTGGAAGTTGATGGAGTATAGTTATTGCTGTTAGAATCACTCTCCCTCAAAAAGATTCTTCCCAAGTTATATTATTATTTTGAACAGTAGTCTGACTTGGAGAGACAGTGTACTATACTGGTAAAAGAGTGGGGGGTTTTGGAACCCAGCCTCCTTAGTTTAAATTGCAGCTCTGCTGCTCTCTATCTGCATGATATTGGATTAATTAGCTAACTTCTCTGGATAGTTTCCTCATTCAGAAAATGGGGATAATAATAGCATTTTCATTATGTGGTTGTTGGGAGAATTAAATGAGTTAATACATGGAAAGCATATAGAATTTTAAATATAGGCAACATTGAATAAGTACTAGTTACTCTAAATAGAACAAAGAGCTCTATTACATTAAAAGAAATAGATATCAATACTTGAGAGAATATTGAACATTCCAGATTTATATTTGTGTTTCTTAAGATATGATTACTAGGTATCTTTTTCTAATATTAGGCAGAAATTAATCTAACCAGTTTGGTAAGGTAAAATGAAATATTACTTTAAGCCAAATTTGCATAAATATTATAAAACACTTCAGGTATATGGATTGTTTTCCATAAAAATTGTAAAATTCTCTGTGTACATCAAAACAAATAAACAATGATCAAGTATACAGAATTGTTTTCATTTGCACATTAACATTAAATCTTTAGCTAAATATCACTTCCAAAGCTCACAAAGATATCTACCCAGAAATAAGCAATGATTAGCCATCAAATGGTTTAGCAATTTCTATGCCACTCATATCCTCCCTGTACCCTCCACCTCAACATAAATGTTGCTGGACTCATGGAGCTAACGTGGAGTGGATCATTGGTGGTTTGAGGATGGGGAGTGAAACTGGGGAAGGGAAACAGATGGTGAACACATAAATCAATAGGAGAGTTCTAAAGAGTAGTGAATACCATGAAAAAATAAGACAGATAAGTGATAGAGAATGACTGTGAAAAGGACAGGCAGCCACTCTCTGAGGTAGTGACTTTTGACCTGAGACATAAAAAGCAGAAGAAATCAAGGCTAACAAATTCCTGGAAGCAGCTCACTCCAAGCAAAGTGATGGTAGCACAAAAGCCCTGAGGGGCAAACAATATTGGCATATTTGAAGGATTCTGTGGAAATAATCATGGCATGGTGAGAATGGAACTTGGTCAATGCAGATAAGCCAGCAGAGGGCCAGATCATAGATCACGGTTTGAATTTTATTCTGGGATTAAATGAGAAGTCTTTGGTGGGCTTTAAGAATGGCCATGACATGCTGTATTTTGAACTTAACAAGAGCATTCTGACTGCTCTTGGGGATAATGGATTCTATGTGGCCAGAATGATAGCAGTTCTCTGGGGGAGAGATGATGGAGCCATTGGAAGTAGAGTTGATGTACTTATTAATAGATTTATTCATTCAACAGATATATAATGGGACCTACTTCGAGAATAAACGTGTAAAAAGAATGTCTTCTGATGTCACTTGGGAGTTTGACTGCTCTCTAGAAAATCATTTCCAAAACCACAATAATTGAGCCAATGATTCCTTACATTGTAAGTCACTATCACTGCACTTCCTATAGATGGGTTTCTTTTCTAAAATCTAAACTACTAAAAATTCAAGAAGCATTATAAGCTATAGCATATTTTTTTAAGATGAATTCAGCAAAAGATGGAATAAGAGGTGATTCCAATTGGGGGCAATGTGATGTGTTTAAAGTTTCTTTTTTATATCTTTAAATAGCTCATTATTCCTAAAATCTCTGTGTTTATGATCATAACAACTCAGCCAATGTAGAAAACTCTGCCTCTATGTATGTGATTGCTTGAGCAAGTTGTTTAAGTGAACTACAGAATGGACTTCTGAAAAGAAATTGCAGGAGAATGGCAATTTTCAAGTCCCATCTTTTATTCACATTTGATTTGAATGTGTACTTGTGTGTGTAGAGAGTTTAAGTGGATATGATAACAGCTTCAAGAAGGAGCACATCCTTTCATGTGTTTGTTGGCAATCTGTATATCTTCTTTGGAGAAATGTCTATTTAGGTCTTCTGCCCATTTTTGGATTGGGTTGTTTGTTTTTTTGATATTGAGCTGCATGAGCTGCTTGTATATTTTGGAGATTAACCCTTTGTCAGTTGCTTCATTTGCAAATATTTTCTCCCATACTTAGAGTGGTCATTTCGTCTTGTTTATGGTTTCCTTTGCTGTGCAAAAGCTTTGAAGTTTCATTAGGTCCCATTTGTTTATTTTTGTTTTTATTTCCATTTCTCTAGGAGGTGGGTCAAAAAGGATCTTGCTGTGATTTATGTCATAGAGTGTTCTGCCTATGTTTTCCTCTAAGAGCTTGATAGTGTCTGGATTACATTTAGGTCTTTAATCCAATTTGAGTTTATTTTTGTGTATGGTGTTAGGGAGTGTTCTAATTTCATTCTTTTACATGTAGCTGTCCCGTTTTCCCAGCACCACTTATTGAAGAGGCTGTCTTTTCTCCATTGTATATTCTTGCCTCCTTATCAAAAATAAGGTGACCATATGTGTGTGGGTTTATCTCTGGGCTTTCTATCCCGTTCCATTGATCTATATTTATGTTTTTGTGCCAATACCATACTGTCTTGATTATTGTAACTTTGTAGTATAGTCTGAGGTCTGGAAGCCTGATTCCTCCAGCTTCATTTTTCTTTCTCAAGATTGCCTTGGCTATTTGGGGTCTTTTGTGTTTCCATACAAATTGTGAATTTTTTTGTTCTTTTGCAGCTCTATTTACAATAGCCAGAACATGGAAGCAACCTAAGTGTCCATTAACAGATGAATGGATAAAGAAGATGTGGCACATATATATACAATGGAATATTACTCAGCCATAAAAAGAAATGAAATTGAGTTATTTGTAGTGAGGTGGATGAACCTAGAGACTGTTATACAGAGTGAAATAAGTCAGAAAGAGAAAAGCAAATGCCATATGCTAACATATATATGTGGAATCTAAAAAACAAAAAGGTTCTGAAGAAGCTAGGGGCAGGACAGGAACAAAGATGCAGAGGTAGAAAATGGAACTGAGGACATGGGGAAGGGGAAGGGTAATCTGGGATGAAGTGAGAGAGTGGCATGGACATACATACACTACCAAATGTAAAACAGATAGCTAGTGGGAAGCAGCCGCATAGCACAGGGAGATCAGCTTGGTGTTTTGTGTCCACCTAGAGGGGTGAGATCGGGAGGGTTGGCAGGAGATGCAAGAGGGAGGAGATATGGGGATATATGTATATGTATAGCTGATTCACTTTGCCATAAAGCAGAAACTAACACACCATTGGAAAGCAATTATACTCCAATAAAGATGTTATAAAATAATAATAATACCTAGCTTATAAGTATTAAGGAAAAAAAAAAGAGCACAATTCTGCTACTTACACTTTATGTTTTGAATGACATTATTGGATACCTTAAATTGTGTTAAAAGTGACAACTATAAATCAGGGAAACACTTCATGCTCAAAATCTTACCTTTTACATTGTTTAAGCTAGTAATTTTTATACAGTGCTAAAGGAGGCCGGCAGTCACCATGAACTCTGTCCACAAAAACATGACCTTACTTTACCTGTAAATCTGTTGGCTCCCTCTCTAGTTGTAGTTAATGTTATCACAAAGAGGTAATTGAACACTGACTGTTCTGCTGGGTGTGAAGTTCAGTGGAGACAGATCTATAGGATCAAGGCTGGCCGACATGAAGAGTATCTTTCCCCTTGTGATACGTCATGAAAATCAGCCTAGAGTTTTCTATTTGGTTTGTGGGGTTGGGTTTTCTTATTTCTAGAAAGTTCAACTCATTCATCTAAATTATCTGTAATTATGTTTTATTTAGGAAGGTCTTCCATTTTTCATGTCAATAATTTTGTGTACTAAACACAGAGATTGCAATAATTCTACTCACTCCTCATTTGAGCACAACAGTCAGTGTTGACCAAAAAGTATTACAATGTATGGACCTAGTGTTTCCAGAAGATCTCACCATTAATACAAAACAAAAAATAAATAAAAGGCCTCAAAATCAGCAACACTAACCATAAAAACAAAAACCTTTGGCAAAAACATCTGAGGTACTTTGATAGACAACAAAATCAAATTAAAAAAGCAGTCTTGACCGACCAAGCAAGCACTGGGTTCAATGACTCAGTTTATTTCACTTAAATAAAGAATAATGGTAGAAATTTTATCATTTAAAAATAGCTCAGAAAGCACAATACGGTGACAACCAAGAATGTTTTCAGAAGCAAATCTTATAATGAAATAAATATCTTTGTATAGGAGACTGTCTTTATCACATGATTTATGTGTTCTAGCAGGGAGAAACAATCAAGCAAAATTCAAACTGTAAATAAAACCAGGGTTTATGGGTTGCTAACACACCTCAGATATCATTGAAAATAAAAGTGATATATACTTCTACTTTTTCAAATAAGAATTATGTCCAAATTATATACATTTTCTCTGAAAAATCAAAGCACTTGTTTTTCGCTACATCTCATACCATCTGTGTAAAACAGTAAGGGAACCAACATTATTTCCCCCATTTTATGGATAGAGAAATTCTGAGGCACAGAGCAATCATAGGACTTTTTCTTCAGTATTTAGCCAGCCAGGAAAAATAAAATAAAACAAGATTTTCTGAGTTTGGTTAGTAGACAATACAGTTACATTCCTGCTGCTCATCTGATTTTATGAAAAGAGGAAGAAATGGCTTCCCATTTTCCTTCTTTCTTCCATCCTTAACTCCTTTCTTCTCTTCTTTTTCTTCCTTTTCCTTTTATATTTCCCCTCTCCTTTGTTTCCTCTCCCCCCTTTTTCATTCCTTCCTTCTCCTTTCCTTTCCCTTTTCTTCTGATACAACGTTAACAACGCATGTGAAATGTTAAGAGGTAGACACATACAGTTCTGATGCTATAATTTTTATTTATTGCCTAATTGAACAACTACCTATTGAGCCAATACTATTTTCCAGGGGATGCATGTAGCCCAGGTGAGGGAGAAAACATTCACTAAACATAAAGACACCACTGTGGACAGTATTATGCATGTGGCTCTGTGTGAACATATAGCAGTGAGAGCTGCCTAAGCCCGTGAGGGGACCCAGGTGAGCAAAAGAAATTAGAGGTAAAATGTGAGGGAAAATAGTAAGGTTGAGTCAAGAGCAGTGGGAATAGAAAAGTACTATAGGCATAAGAAGGACTGTGTAGGAAGGCCTCGACCTGTCAGCTAGAATTACAAATAACCATTATTATTTGGGTCTATCACTCCCTTGTATAAATTCCTCCCTTTTCACAATAGAATAATAGCATTCAAACTGTCAACATGTCATACAAAACCTTTCATAATTTTATTTATCCACTCTTATGTTCATTTTGTACTCCTGTGAAATGCAAACATTTACAGTTCCCAAACTTGCCACTGTCATTTTACCCTCTGTAACATTCTACAGCTCTTCCCTCTCCTACTGCAAACTCCCATTCCCCATCTCCACCACGCTACCTCATTCGTCTGATGAGTCCCTAAAATGCTCAGTTCAAATATCAACTCCTCTGGACAGGATTCCGAAGCCTTCCTTGAAGGGGTTATACACACACATGAACATCCATACAATAGAACTACTTTATAGTGAACACATCAAGAAGATCTCTTGAAAAAAAAACAAATAAACAAAAATAAAGCGATTGAGATACAAATACAATTGATGGCATTCTAACAATTCATTATTAATTAAACAACAGATTCCCAATTATTTTTTGTCAACAATTTTTACATTTGAGACTTTACGAGCCTCAAAGAAAAATTTAGCAAATATCAACTCAAGCTAACTTGAGTGATAGACCCCTTTGGACATCTGTGGATAAGAGTGGATGGATGGAAATTATAAGACTTTTTCTTTTTAATTCCTCAATGGATACCAGCAAGTTTAATATTTATAAATACTCCTTATCATATCAGCATTAAGTTTTCCATTAAGCCACTGATGGAAAAACTAAGACAAAATAATTTGGGTTCTTAAAATACAAAAATATGAAAATATCAATATGTTTTAGAAAAGAACGCACATTTTTATTTTCACAATATCTTACTCTGAGGAGCAGTCAGAGGAAAATGAAGTAGGAAAAACCGAGATGAAATAAAGTGAAGTGATCCAAAGAGGCCTTTCTGCTTCAATGCACTTTAAAACTTAAAAATAAATAAATAAATGAGAAAGAGAGAAACAATATATATTGAATATATATCTAGGTGTTATATAATTTGTGGAAGAGAGAATAAAATCAACCATTTTCAACACTATGGTGGGTGAATACTCACAAACCAAAAAAAGCACACATATCGATATTAATTTTGTGGGCTCCCACAGAACCCCCTAATTTCTTACTATCTCATCAGCCACTAAATCATATAAAGACTAATACAGAAATGGTTTTGTTTTTTTAACAATCATGAATTCACTGATTTTCCTTCCAACCTATCCCTAATCCTCGAGAGCATTATGCACCTAATATTCATATACTGTAAGCCTCAAAACAGAGAGGAATAAAAGGTTTATCTATTGACTAACAACTACATAAACAGGAGGTTGTATTTTTTTCTGTTGAAAATTTATTTATGCTAAAGAGCTATTCCACTACCTTTCATAACATGCTTTGGGAAAACTAAATTATCCAGTTACACAAGATGAAATAGACTTCCCCAGTAAAATATTGCTGCTTTCATTTATTTTTCTAGGGACACAAAATTGAAAAAAACAACACAATTTTATGGATTTGTTCATGATCTAGAAGTATAGAGGAATGTAAATTGTATTCCATCAGGACCTGTAGTAACCACTGCTTTAGAAAAATGCATGTCTACACAATTATAGCAACCTTTCTCTCATTTAGCAAGAAGACAGAGTTCAGGTTTAGGAGACAAAATATTCTGTTCTTTTGTGGTGGTGCACTATATATTCTGAGCTATTAATTGCTAAGTAAATCCAACTGTGGAAAATCATACAAAACATGCACTACCCCCAAATCAGGAGAAAACAAAACTTTCTCCTCATTGTCTAAAACCTTATACTAACTCGGATCCTGATTTTCAGTGTGGACAGAAAAAAATATCATCTGTAGTGAGGCCACGGATCTTAGCTGACTCCATATTCTACAGTATCCCTGCTGAGAGTGTGAATCACTGCAGAAGTGGTGATTCATGTCCTTTTGTAAAGGTTAGTCTTGCAAATCTTTAAGAAAAGTAAAAAACAGAAAAAAAAATCACCCCAAAAAAAACCCCCAAACTCAAAAAACAGATACAGGGGAAAAAAAGAGGTGACTGTAGGTTTTTCAGTAAGTGGAAATATAATTTTCCACATTCTATATATTCTACAGGGGTTCATTCTTCTCACAGTTGGTGGCTGTTCTTCCAGGCTCTAATAACATTAATTGCTTCAAAGTCCCTGCACAGATAAGACGCACATTTCACTGTAGTAGAGCAGTTAGAAGTTAATTTATTATTGTTTTTCTAATAAACACTGCTGGAACATGTGTCAAAATCTCCCGTGACCCTGAGTTAGAAATACTAATATATTATTTTATAAAGAAGTATATTTTGATGGAATATATATTTGTTTTGTTCTACATGAAATATCTGATTGTTACAATCTTCTATAAAGTGCAGCATTTATAGGAAATCAAAATCAAAATCGTCAAAGAATATTTGGATGCTTTGAATATCAGTAGTCTGTAATTCTTTTTAATCTTCTCTAAAAAAGACTCGGGATGTTTCTTGCATTTTATTTTGCTGCACCACACATAAAATATGTTTCTGTGAATTATCTTACATATCTACTTCCATATTATTTAAGCATTGAAAAGAACTTAAAGTTTGGTTCAGGTTATTTCATGTTGATGCTTTCCTATGCCTTGCAGTTGCCTTTTCTCTAATCTGTCTGAAGAGCCAGCTCTAATCCATAATGTACTGACCTGCTATTAGATTCCATGATTTTGGAGATTGATATACATGACAAAGGAAAGCTCATTAACCAGCCTAGGTGTATGAAGTTTCAGGAGACAGCTCATGGGGAAGTATATCATTGCGGTTCCATTATACTCTACTGTCAATTTCAAGTACACTGCTGTTTCATGGACATATTTTTTGCTCACCTGAATTTGCAACTGGCCAATGAACGGACAAAGGTTAGTGAGTCTAGGCACTGCTCTGAACTTTGGACAATGTAGACTTCCTGGTTACAGTACTGCCATTTTAAAGCAGTCTAGAATCGGAGCATCTTTAGATATATATGTTAAGAAAACTTAGAAAATTCTATCTTCATACTGTTCTTTGTGTAGCACAAAATTAAAATGAGCTAGAAAAAAAATTAAATCCAGTAAGGCATATTCATTTCAAGCTTTTATAGTTACTGGTGATACCATCTGATAAGACTCCAGACTTCCTTACTATTGCCAGTTGCTGCATATTTTATAGGGTAGTGTCTCGACTTGAATGTTGGTGGGTTACCTGGTGTAAGCTGTTTCACCTCATACGTGATTAAATTATCTTTCTTCCTATCTGTACAAAGATTATATTGAAAATACAAGAAGAATTTGTCTCTAGGGAAATACATGTTAGTATTTGACAAGTGTGGAACAGTGCAGGCAAATATCAATATGTGATGAGGTCATGATAGAATCTAAAAAAAAAAATGAGGAAGGTACCTGAATGTTAAGTGGACAGATGCTTAGCTCTCTTTTTGAAATGTCATTCAAACAGCCCTAATATAATTTAATTTTCAATTTTTACATTCATTTAGTCAAAACAAGTTGGTATCTAAGGAAATCAAGAAACCCCATTTCTTGCAGTTTTCTAAATCAAAAAATCTAACATGCAACAGTATTAGGAGTTCATATGTGAGTCAAGATGTAAAAATATATCTCAATTTGCATTTTCTGCTGTATGATATATTAGAAATAATGACATATTTTAAAATGTGTCAAACTGTGAGAACAGGATAACAGCTAGAGTCAAAATTAAACTTAAAAAAACTATTGAAAATGCATAAAGAAAAAATATCAGAGATCTTTGAACACAGAAAGGATACAGGTCTATTCTAAAGGGGGAGGGGTGACACAAAATAATGTGAATTCCTAAATTGGAAGCTGGACAGGGAAAGAGGCTATGCTGGTCTTGGGGTGGTTCATGCCTTTTTGACTGCAGAGCAGAGTTGTGGAAGTTATAAACCAGAAAACAAAAATATGTGGAACTTTTCAAGGTTATTTAATCCAATCCCCTTCCTTTAGGTAGATGAACTCCCAAGGCAATAAGAAAGAACTATACAGTCACTGATTCTCTTTTAAAGTACTCTAGAGGGGGAAATTCCAGGATATTCCCCTCACATACTTTTTCCAGCTTTTATTAGACTCATAGGATGCTTGCATACAAATGAACCTAGAAACTACCAACCAGTTCAAAATGGTCTGCTAAATCTGGCACTAATATTTCTTTCAGTATATTGATGATAGAAAATTTTTTCTCTTCTACTTCCCTCAATACATCTACCACTGAATATCTTCCCATTTTTATCTCATTTTTTAGTTCTTATACATGTTGATAAGTTACCATTTCCCTTTTTCATCTGACCTTATAATCATAGACTAAAACTAAATACATAATGCTGGTCTGTAATATGTAAAATTAAACCTACTTCATATTTTTTATATTTTACAGTGAAAAAGATATACCCCACGTCTAACTGGATAAGAACAGAATCACAGTCTTAGCGTCAGATTAAAAGTAAAAGATTCCACATTCCTACAAAATTTCTGTTTAGACAACTTCAATGACAAGGAACTGAATAGGACATGATGCAGCCCATACAATTTTCTGGCAGATTTGCTCTATCTTTATATAATATTTATCCTTATATAATGCTGGCATTATAAACTATTTTGTTTGAAAGTAATTTTGGGGCTTTTCATTATTCCCTGCTAAATTTCATCTTGCTAGATTTTGTCTATCACTCCAATTTGCTAAGTATAACTGGGTATTAACATTATCATCTAGTGTAATTACCCTCACTGCCAGCTTTGTGTCATGCTATCTATATCTTTATTCATCCATTCATTAACATACTGAAAACCAAAAAGTTAAAGGACAAAATCCTATGGATCATTTACAAATCAGAGGAGAAAATCACCACGCAGGAGAGGTGTTATAGTATAGGATGTCTACAGTATTTCCATGATGTGAAAGTATAGATTATTATTGACAAAATGAAATAAAGTTAGATTGGCCTTAAATCTTTAGAGTTTATGCTAACACTATGATCACTTTTCCTACTTATAAGTCCTCACAGACATCAATTTTCCTAGGTAGAAGAGGTGGTCAGTCATCTTTCTCTATGATTTCATGGATGTTGAATGTTTTTTACTAAAATCATATTTCCCCAAGGAACTTTGATACCTAAATTAATACAATCATAGACCTCTCATTCGGGAATAGGCTCTGTTAGATTACAAATATTCTTTAGAGTTAGTATATTAATTAATTACTGTTGAAAACATACCTTCACATCAATTAATTTATAGATTTTTTTTTATTCAGCATGGTTTTGGTGAAAGAATAAGGAGATACTCTTTATTCTGACAAAGAATTAAGTGATGATTGGAGAAAAAGAATAGACCAGAGGAGAAGGCTGGGTATCAGTGTTATTTTTTGTTTTCTTCTTTCCTCATTCTCTTCCTGCAGACTCCATCTTTGCCAGCCTTGCTGGAACCATATAACTTAAAATAATAATTAATCAAGCCGCCTCAGTACTTCTTTGTTCCACATCGGTAAAGTGACTATTGATCATAGCCCATCATCTGTGATGCCTCTCTATTCACAATAGGACACACGTACAAAAAATTCCAAGCTTACATTATCTTTACTTCATTCATCACTTCCTCCCCTCTTTCTGTGTTCCCCTTTTCATTTCACTTACTTCCAGTCTGCTCCCACCTTATGCTCCTCATTAGGAATGATAGTTAATTTAATGTCTCAACTCAACTGGACCACAGGTTACTCAGATATTTGCTCAAACATTATTCTGGGTGTGTCTGTGAGTATGCTTTTGGATGAGATTAACAACAGAATTGATCAACTGAGTAAAGCAGATTGCCCTCCCTAATGTGGATGGGCCTCATCTAATCAGTTGAGGCCAAATTGAACAAAAAGTCTCACTCTCGTGAGTAAAAAGAACTCCTCCTGCCTGATTGCCTTTGAACAAGATTGTTGCTTTTTGGTTTTGTTTTTTTTTCCTGCCTTCGAACTTGAACTGAAACATTAGCTCTCCTGGTTCTCAAGCCATAGAACTTCTACTAGAACTACACTATCAGCTCTCTTGGGACTCTAGCTTGTTGACTATAGATTTTGAGACTTGTCAACCTCCATAAACACATAAGCAAATTCCTTGTAATAAATCTCTTCTCCCACTCATCCTCTTGGTTCTGTTTCTCTGGAGAACCCTGACTAATATATCTGGTAACTTCTGCATATGCAGCTCTAGAACTAAGCCCTGTTTTGATCTGGGTTCTGTCAGATGCTGCTTGCAGTCTGTCTCCATAGAGAGCTGAGTAGCATCTACCTAGATTGCCTATGGCTACGCTGTTCATGTTTTGAGCAACATTATTCCTTACTCCCATATCTTTGTGGATCCTTATTTGTCTGATCCAGGCTCGTATCACCATACATAGAATGTCCTATATTATCCACACTATTGACTATCTCTAGCATTGCTCTTTCTTCTATGTCTATCTGGGTCTCTCTCCTTTACTCATGGATCCTACTTTAAGATCACCAGCAATTCACAATGATAAAGTAACTGCAGTTTGTGATTGGACTCTAGGAGTCTCCTGAAAACTCCCCTCTTCCACCATTCTATTCCTCTGCAATTAAAATAAATCTGTGTGGTAGTGGTAAGTTTTTAAGTAAGGTAAGTTTTTACCTTACATTGGTAAGTTTTTAAAGCTAATTCACAACAAGTGCTAAAGATAGAAATGCCAAATAGTCTTTCATCTTATTTAAGGGACCAACTATTAGTCTCTGAATGATGTTTTATAAAGAGTACTGAATTCAAAATTTTTAAAAACAGTTATAAATCCATCTCTTTAACGACAAGTAGTCAGATGGGCACCCAGGTAGTAAATATCAGTAACAATCAGACCTGGGGAGCAAGAGGTTTTGGGGAGGCAATCATCAGTGTTCTGATGCTTATCTCTTCCCCTGAGTAGGTGACCAGAGCAGATTTGGGGTTGGGAGTGTAGCTCCAGAGTGAAAACGGTATGAAGATGTGACCCTTGCCTCTATGGAGATCAAATTCTCAATAAGTGAGAGAAGGGTTAAAGAGAAAGATTTCCCACATTTGCTTGCATTAACATACACATGCATACTTCAATTTCCAAAAAATATTTTTGTAACATTTTTGATTCTTTTAAGTCTCAATGAATTTGAATTATACACAAAAAAATGGAATATCCAAAAGGAATACTTTTGTGGAACGTTGTCCAGTTCAACAAGCTTGTTTTACAGGAGAGCAAGCAAGTTCTGAGAAATAGAGTTTCTTGATAAGGTCATAGAGCAACCAATTTGTTCCCCAGTTTAGTGGTACCCCAACACAACAGACCATTTTGTTTTGTTTTGTTTTTAATAGTTCTGGAGTTTGAGGAGGTTTGTTGATTATTCACACTCATGTGAAGCATTTTTGCCTCCCGCTTCCCTATCCCTCCAATCCAATTTAAAAGTTTTCATCTTTACACAAGGTAGGTTTTTATTTAATTTCTTCAGGAATTAAAAACACCATATATAAATTATCTAAATAATTTGTTTAAAACATACCTGGAGCTTTGCCACAGACAACTGGGCTATAGTTTTGTTTAAAGCATGAATCATTTTCCCTGAGTATGAAAATTTCTTATACTAAACAAGGTGGACATGGCATGAAACTCACTATTTCATATTTTTTATTGGTGCAGTGGGATGTAAAAAAGGACATGCCTCTTTAAGGCCTTAGAAATGGAATCTTTATGGGAAAAAACTGATAAAGCTGAAATAATCTCAACATTATCTAATGATAATATATTCCCACACTGCTATACTTTTCCATATATAACTGGAAATAAAATTGCAAAACTTTGAAAGATGAAAGGGCACAATTGAAAGGGACAAACTCTCTAGCTTTGATTCCAAATAAAATTAATGGAGATTTGAAAAACAGGCCTCAGATGACCCTAGTATACAAAGATAATGCATAGCTGTGTATTTTCAATGCAGTTTTGCATTGTGATCATTTTTAGGGACTGAAATGTATGTCTACTAATACCTTGAGCTAGAAGCAAATTCAACGTATAGACAAAATATGCACCACAATATTGTGAATGTTAATTTGTGGTTATAGAACTGTATATATGTCTTTACTACAATTCAACTATAGGAGACAATATTGAGATATCTTACATTAAACTGTTATATTCAACATATGAATCTTAACAAATCTGTGATTTTCTTGATTGACGATTATAAAGGGAATTGAATATTTGGAGATTTAGTCTAATTTCTCTCTAGTATTTACCAACTATTCTTGTGAGAAGGTTGACAATAGAAATAAAACGAAACACATATTTGAAAGTTCTGATGTTACGGTAAAAAGCATAAGTAGAATACGTACTGGGTTTAGAAGGATTGTGAGGAAAAGTTCACCTCCTCTGATACTTTTATCCAATTCTTGGGGGCCTCCTGGATACTCTTTGTAGAAAATAGTGTGTGTGAACAACCCACAGGTCTGTCGAGGGAGGACCTGAGGAAAAAGAAAAAGCAGCACATCGACACGACTTAATTAAAAGCTCCATCACTGTGTCATGACTTCAGAGTCTGCGAATTTCATTCCTATTGGAGTTCCTTAACTGATAAAGCCAAAATCTTAATGTAATCAAGAGTTGATGTTGGTGTAATTATGCACATATTAAGAGACTTGCTAAATAAAAGCTATAGGACAGCAGTCCCCAACCTTTCTGGCACTAGAGATGGGTTTCATGGAAGATAATTTTTCCACAGATTGGGGTGCGGGGTGTTCAGGCAGTAACACGAGCTATGGAGGGGATGGTTCAGGCGGTAATGCGAGTGATGGGGAGCCGCAGATGAAGCTTCACTTGCTCACCCACCACTCACCTCCTGCTGCACAGCCTGGTTCCTAACAGGCCGTGGACCGGTACCGGTTTGTGGCCCCGGGGTTGGGGACCCATGCTATAGAACATATAGGTTAAAGCATTTTCGTTCATGCCTATAAATCTCACCCATCATCTGAGTTATGTTAAAGAAATGGTAAAAAATAAAAGTCTTCTTAGGGTTGGTTTAATTCAAATATAGAGATTCTCCAGGGTTGCATTTTTCATGGTATTAGACCATTACTCTCCTTGTTTCTGAAATACAGTTTTACATGGTCCTCAGGTTCTGGGATTCAAAACAATGAGTTTTCATCACCCTTGCCACCTTTACTTTGTTTTGTTTTTCTACTCTGAATTAAAAATTTAATCACAGTAGTAGTCAGATCATCTAATGATTGCTTCCTGCATATTCTATGGTTAATTCTGTTGTACATCTGAATGTTCAGCAGAGAAAGCAAATAAGTAATTTTATTCTGAAACTTATTTTGAATAATAAACTATTTATAATCTAATGGAAAAATACATCCAATTACACAGAATAGCTATAATTTTATTTATTCTTTGCTTAATTTTCATAACGGTTTGTATTAAATTCAAGGTAAATGAATGTGTGTAGTATTGGCTTAAAGGAATGTTTTTATTTAATAATATACCAAATGGTCATGCTACTCAGTTAAGAAAACTGTTTTCACTTTGCTTTGCAATTATATCAGAGGAATACTTTTTATATCGCCTGGATTTCTATAGACACCATATACTATTATTTGCATTATCAATAGCTCCATTTAAATCCAAGGCTTCTCTAGGTCTTCTAGTACCAATTTACAATAAAATATTAAAGTTTTATGATTAAAGAATATTGAGTATTGGCTCTGGTTAACATATGTGCTATTACTTTTTCTTTGGTTTTAGATAATTATTAGATAGACAGACAGACAGGTAGATAATTCTAATAGCAATCTGAACAATGGACTGAAAAGATGTAAATATTTAAAGGAGGGAGAACAGTTTGTAAACCTTTCCTATGATCTTGGCAACTGATGCTGAGAACATGATCTAAGGCACTGGACGTGGGGATGGAAGTTTTAAAATGAACTATTTTATCTCAAAGTAAAAAATAGGATTTTTTTCATTCCAATGAATAATTATAAATTCCCATCTAATATTCATTTGATTTTATTCTCATTTATAGGAGCATATCATTCTTACATCAGATTATTATTTTTTCAATTAATATATCTGAAAAGAAAATATATACCTTTGTTTTCATAGTATGTAAGAAAAAGAACAATGAAAAATGCTATCTTAAGATTCTTGAGTGTCTGAAATCCAAAATAAACTGAGTAGATAAATTTAGCTTTCAGATGCTATTTGTTAGGTTCTGTCTGTTGATAGTGTAGTGACTTGAGAGGTGTTTAATAGACATGGAGAAACTCCCCAGAAGTATAAGGTCCCTAGACAAAACTTTAATCCAGAAACTGCAGTGGATGACCTATAGGAAACCCGTTTCCAATATTTTGAGCTTGCCTTGAATTTGCCAAAACTACCCCACAGCTTAAGAAGCAAGTCTATGGGTAAGCAATGTATTAATGTGTGACCACCATGGTAGACAAGGGATTTATGATACTCATGTAAAAGAGTTTTGAAGTTAGATTTTGTCTTCATTCCACATGTAGATACTAAGAACCTTCAATACACACAGCAGTATGTGCTCACCATGATGCTATCGTGAATGAAGCCCTTTCGGTACCGTGCAGGTTTCAAATGTGGATACTCTTCAGTGCTGGTGACCTGAATACCCCAGACCTTCTTCCAAGCTGCATACAGCTGAATATGAACTGGGTAGACCCCTGAGTGATGTGGTGCCACAGCATAGCCCATGTTGATAGGTATTCCATGTTCCTAAAAGAAAGCCAGAACAACATCATATGGAGTGTGGTCAATTGAATTCAACTAAAATTGTTTCCACAAACATGTATGCTAAGGATTAGAAATATAAGAACTAATAGGGTAGATTTTTATAATCTTATGATAGACATAGTAAATACTTTGGGCATGTGGTATGTAGCTAAGATTAACTCTGAATTTTGAATACAGAAGGTTTGGAGGGAAGAGAGGAAGAAGATATGGCCCTTTCTCAGACAGATACAAAAAAAAAATAAAAGGTGCCACTTGAGTAAGTACCCAAATATGGGAGACAGAATAGCCCAATGTGGGGTGTGTTTGTGTGTGTGTGTGTGTGTGTTTCTATGACATTGAAGACAACCAGAAAGGTAGGTATGAACCATAATGTGATAAGCTTTTACTGTTGACCTAAGGGATTGGGATTTATTCTATTTGAATAGTATAGACAGGAAGCTCTGTGAGCATGGAGGGCCATGATCTGCTCTATGTCTTAGGAAGAAGGATATAGTAACATGTTAAGATGAACTAGAAGTGGGGAAGAAATGAATCAAGGCCGTGCATTAGGAAGCTATTACAATGGCACATGAGTACCTAAACTAGATTGTTGGTGGTCGGATTAAATGCCTGGGGATAAATGCCATACAAGATTCAGTGATGTTTTGGATACAGATGGTAAAGGAAAAGTGAAGATTGTTTTTGGATCTTAGCAGCTCAATTTATTTTTATAAAGCCTACTGTTTACTATGAGATGCTTGCCTTGGGTAGACAGTCAACTCTAAAGGAAATGAGGTACAAATTTAAAACAAGAATATGAAAAAATTTGTCGAAGAATGGTATTATATTGTGAAGTACACGATACAGATCTGCAGTCTTCTAATTTCTGCTTCTATATATTTCTCCCTTTAAATGCTTATCTGCTTTATAAAGGTGCCTTATAGGATTGAATCTCATCAATTGAGGTTATAAATGACAATATACAGTAATACATGAAGGCTGATTGAATCAATAAACAGAACACAAAAGTATTGACAATTGCCATTTATATTTTCTATTACATGACACACAGCATAGGAAAATAATTCAGTTTGGCATAATAAGCAAGTAGTGAATGGGTCACATATCTACAATACCTAAGTCATGCGCCACATTCAGTTCAAATGATGGGCCATAAATATTTTGCAAGTTTCCTTCATTCTTCCTTTTATGGAATGACCCTCATTGTATAGCCAAATTCATCTCTCTTTCACTAGGAGTATGCGTTTTCTAACATCTATTACAATAAAAGACTGTAGAAAGACTGAATTATGAAATTAATGCTGTAAAATGATCTGGAGTCTTTGGCTAGGTACTGGGGAAAATTCATTTCTTTGTGTGTGCAGAGGAAAAATACTTCTTCCAGGAGCCTGTATTTTCAATATAAAGCAAAATTGGAAAAGTCCAGTAACAAAACTACTAGGAAAATACCAGAGGGAGCAGGCAACTACTGTTACCCTGACACTCACTGGGAAGCATGTACTGGAAAAAGCCTTAGATCCCTAGTTAGTTCCATGTTGCCCAGTGAACTGTCACAAAGTGTTCTGAGGATGAGTATCGCAGAGTAGCCAAGATGTGGATGCACTGGGTATGAGATACAGATGAACTTTCTCATGAGAGAAATCTAAGGTTAAGGGTGTTCAAACCTTTCTGTCTGGTAAATAGAATTTGTGTGACTGTTGCTTACAGAAGTAGTTCTGATTTACAAAAAGGGAGAAGACAATCTGTTATACTCTTACTACTCTTTCAAGTGATTCATACCGAGGTTTCATAACTGTCTTGTCCCATGACTAGGAGAATAACAAAATCATCAGTGTATGAATCCTAATAGTCTTCACCAATCATTTTGTTAGTGTCCATTTTTTTTCACTGTTTAATATTTTATTTCAAATTTTGGGCCCAGAACACTAGATAAGTGTGCAAATCTTCCAGAAGCAAAGAGATAAAAAATAAAACAATGAGAGAATTGAAATATTAAACAACTGTATCTCTTCAGAAAAAAAAGACATTTCACTTTTGACAGGTAGTAAAATGAATTTTAGAACTTTCATGAAAAAACCAGAAGGTAAAAAGCAATTGATTTGGGGAGTAGGAAGGAAGTAAAAGGATTTTATTATATTTATTGATTTCTGGGGGCTTAATGTTCTACTGTTTATAAGGTCATCTTACCACATTGACAACTGGAGCTCTATCAAAATAGTAAATCACACTAGGTAATTATGAGTTTATATTTTTTCAATCTAAATAATAACACAAAATGAAAAGTAATTCCCTAGTCAAACTCTTTCTGTTATCAAGGGGTTTTCTATAGCAACCTTCATTCTTTACTGTTCAGAGCTTAAAACACCCTTCACAGTGACTTGGTAAACTAAAAGGTGAGCTAAACATATATTTACACAAGATCACAAAAATTGCAAAATTTGAAGGACTTTCTGATGTGAATATAGGAAGCATTTGAGACTACATAATTAGACATGTAAACGACAGAGTAAGCTAATTCAAACATGGCTTTTATTATTTATTAAAACAATGTCTTTGAAAAGATCTAGGAGTTCTATAATATCATAATATGAGATGGCACCACAAATATTTATAGGAAGCTTAACTTGATCATTCCTATTTACATGAAATTCCCAGTTGATTGGAAAATGAGATAAAGTGGTAACTTACAGACTATATAAAAATAGGGTCATCATTTTTCAAAAACTAGAATAAAATATATTTAGCACCAAACATCTAACAATATGGACATGATCTCATTTAATTTTTCTTTAATCATTCCTACTGATCTTATCTTCTTGCAATTGCTTAGTACCTGATAGTTATGAAGTGTTTTTACATTCATGTCTAAAATTATCCTCATAATTACCCTGTGAGGTGGTCTGGATTATCAAATGTGGAAACTGAGGCTCAGAGAAAGTAAATGACTTACTCATGTTCACAAATGTCAGAGCTAGAATTATACTAAGTCCTCTAAATTCATTGCTTTTGCCTTTCTACTAGGTTGCTACTACTGTGACCCTCTCTCCCCACTCCAAGTTAATGACTAGAAGCACTTGACTGACAAAAGGGAATTGGTTTTAATATATATATTTCTGAATTGGAACTCCTACCACTCTATTTTTACTTGGGGGGGTTATAAAGCAAAATTATACATTTCCCAAACTCTGCCGCTATCATTTTTGATACAAACAAGTTTCAGCCAATTAGAAGTACGTAGGATGGATGTCAGAAGGAAGTAGGTGGGCAGATGCTAAAGTCTGGCAGCTCCTGGCTCCTGTTGCTGGTACATAAGATCTTTTCTGAACCAGTATTTGGTGGCCATTTGCAGGGCAGCAGTGAAAACTTATGGCTTCTGTCAGAGCTCCAGTGGCAGCTTTAAAAGTGGTGGCCCTGCTAGGGAACCAGTTCTGTCTGGCTCTGCAAAGTCCCAGAAGAGTACAGCCTAGAATCTGCTCCATCAGCCCTTCCAAAGTTTTTGGAAGCACTTAAATCACTGAATAAAAACTCCCTTTAAAAAAGTTCCAAATGGCTTCTGTGTCTATCATGGAAATCTGACTGATACAAGTGGTCTTTCCCCTTTCTAATAAGTATAAAAGGTTTAAGAGGTTCAGGTGAGATGTCAGTGGTTTGAAACTAGGAAAACTAGAAGAAGAGTTTGCTAAAGCACTGCCCAGTATTTCTCCAAGAAAACTCACTGATACATGTGAAACACCTATTTGTCTAGCTAGATACTATCATGTTATATATATGACTGTTAAATCCTATGTTGATCAGTCAATGACTAGTGTATAGAGAAAATAACTAGGAGACTAGTCTGTTTAAATAATAAATTTCACAGGTCAACCCCATGGTGAAACCATGTTATAACAAAAGAAAGGGAACAGATTGCATTGAAAGAACTTTGCTCTAATGGATTAATTCTGATGACTTACAAGCACCTTTGTGCCAGCACGTAAAGCAATATCCCTTCATAAGATAACCACGTCCTAATATACGAGCAAAAAGAACTGCAGGCATCATATGCAGAGGTGGAAAGAACAATCTGTGGTCAGTCATTAGTAGATACTCTTTAGAAGACCTGGCACACCATAGAGAACCAGAGAAGAAAAGGAGAAAACTAGGAGTTGGGAGGATTGGACTCATGGACATATAAGAGATATTTCCTACATCTACCACAAATAGCTGGACAGTACCCTGAATAATGGTTGGAGGTCCTGATACAGAGAAGAGAAAGAGCCAGACAAATGGCAGTTTTCCCTATTATTATGACCTTCTGTTTACATTCCAGGAGATATGGCTTGCGAAACAAGACCTAATATATTTAGGATGGTTTAATATTCCCAGTGTTAGCACCATGCCTGGCACATTTTTAGTGTTGAATAAATATTTTTTAAAGGAAATAGCAAATATTTTTTTTTATTAAATTCATCAGATATTTAATAAATGAATAGAAAAGAAAAATAAAGAAAATGATGATTGTATAAATGAATGTGCTTGTAGTAAAGAGATAGTTCATTGAACAGTAACTTTTTGAACTTAAAGTATTGATTTGTCTTCCTAAATATACAACTTCTAGGGAGTGACACTAGTGCTAAAGAAAACAGATCTCATTATCTAATTTTCCTTTTAATAAGGACAATGTGGAATCACTGGTCAACTTTGAGAATGATCCTAGGATCATTGATTTTGCACAGTGTTTTGGGAACTGAAATTATCTTCTGTTTTCATAAGTGATAAAAGCAATGACTGTGTGACCCTGGAAATTGGCTGGGTCAGTCCTTACACTTTTTGGACTGAAGCCTAGTAAATGGTGACAAATCTCTGGAGACCTCTGTGTTACAAATGGATTTTTCTTTTGAAAAAGAAATAGCACAGCAATAGTACTGCTTCTATAGTGTCAACTTTCCAATTCTAAGTAGAGCTATTTTGGACAACTGAGACACATCCCTTTAATATTCTTGACCCTGCTGAAGGTCTACTTAGCTGCTTGAAAAGAACTAACACAAAGACTAAGCAAGTCTTCATTCACACTGTATAAAATGTGGTTGATTAAGCATTTTCATTGTTAACTTTGGGTACCCAGAAGTCCCACTTCATTGACAGTCATTCAATATATATTTATTATGTATTATAATGTATTAGGAGCCATTTGTTGCACAGGATACAGCAGTGAACAAACAGACAGAAATCCCTGCCATAGGGAAGCTTGTATTTTAGTGGGGTGAGACCAAGATTACACAAAACAAGTAGGTAAATTGTATATTATATTAGAAGGGCTAAGAGCTATTGGGAAAAATAAATCAGAGAAAAGGAGAGGAATGAAGGGGTATGGGTTGCAATATTAAATAGATTATTCATGGAGAAGATAATATTTTGAATTAAGGTCTAAAGTTGTAAGAGATTAAGCCATACAGATAACTTGGAGAAGATCATTCCAGGCAGAAGGACAGTATATACATTGTTGTGAGTTGAAAGAACCTCAGGTATTTTTGAGGAAGAATAAGAATTCAATTGCTTTTGGAGCAGCATTAGCAAAGGGGGAGAGTAGCAAGAGATGATGTCAAGAGGTGGCACTGCTGCAAGTGGCCTTGTCAGTTATTTACTGAACAACTCCAGGGGGTACCATTCACATCGACTCTGCTTTTACAGAGGTAGTATGATGCAGTATCACTGACAAGAAGGAATGGGTGCAGAGCATTTAAGTCCTTAATGTGCCACAATAAGGATGTTGGTATTTACCTTGAATGAGATGAGAAGCTACTGGAAAATTTTGAGCAGATAGATGATCTAGACTATCATTAAAAAAAAAAAATTCTTCTGGCTGCTACGTTGACAGCTGACTGAAAGGAAGTAAGGAGGAAAGTAGGAGCCAGTTACTAGGTTTTGGTAACAATCTAAGTGAGAGATAATGATAGCTTGGACCAGGGTGGAGACAATGTAACTGGTGAAAAGTGATTTTATTCTGGATATATTGTGAAGGTGGAGCCACAGAATTTGATGATACATTGAATATGCAACATGAGACAACGTGCTCAACTAGAAGGATAGAATTTCCATCAAGTGAGTCTGGAAAGTTTAAAAATTAAACAGGTTTGGGGGAGAAAGGACATATGTTTGAGATTAGACATTCAATTGGATGTCTAATGTCTTCCCATTCAATTGTGAAGTCAAATAAATAAGTTTAGCATTTAGAGGAGCAAGTTCAGCTGGAGAGCTGAAAACATATCAATTTTATTTAAAGTTATAAAACTCATTAAGATCACCAACAGAATGAATGTGTAAACAGAGAGAAGAGGAAAGCTAAGTTTTGGGGACAGATTAACATCAGGAAGGCAGAGAGGAGAGAAGAAATCCAGAAAATGCACTCAGAAAGAGTATTACAAGTGAAATGGGAGGAATACCAGGAATTTCCAAGGAGAACTAAGAATTGCCCATTGGGTTTAACACTGGATGTCCTTTAATGAACTGGAAAAGTGAAGATCTAGTGGAGTGGTGAAGGGCAAGAAAATCAGAGTGGATTTAAGAGAGTCTAGAGGGAGCTGAAATAGTGAAAGTGAGTATAACAATGATTTTAAGAAGTTTTGCTAAAATGAAGAGTCAAGAAATGGTGCTGTAGTTGGAGAAACAACATAAGCACAGGACTATCTAAAGATGGGAGAAATAGCTATATGTTTATAGAAAAGGTAATGATTTAGAAGACAGGGGAGAACTAATGGAATTACAGTTTTTTATATATATAATTTAAATTATATATATATATATATATATATATATATATTTAAAAATTTTTTATTGGCCAAACCCAGCGTTAGTGTTTATTTCATCCTCAAGACCCTAGGAGGAAGGTAGTGGTAATCCCGTTGCAGAGGCTAGGGAAGCTTGCTGATGTCAGACAGCTGGCGAGAGTCTGGGCTCGGGCTGAGAGGCCAGAGCCTGCACTCCCGGCCACTAAGGTGCTGAGTAGGGTCGTGGGAGTTGGGAGTACCTGAAGCCCGGAGTCCCCAGGGTTTTGTGGGCGCTGAGCGGGTGGGCCCAGTGGCCTCAGTGCTTGGTGACCGGGTGTGATCATCCACCGGAAGGGGTAGTAGCGGTAGTCGGCCGTGACCTGTGTGTGGATGTTCTCCCGCCTGAAGCCCGCCTTCAG
Source organism: Hyperoodon ampullatus (assembly GCF_949752795.1). Classification (NCBI taxonomy): domain Eukaryota; kingdom Metazoa; phylum Chordata; class Mammalia; order Artiodactyla; family Ziphiidae; genus Hyperoodon; species Hyperoodon ampullatus. The sequence goes on along the minus strand of NC_136914.1, from coordinate 150,317,932 downwards.
AAGGGCGTACACCTGCTTCTCTTGGAACACGGTGGTGATGTCTAAGTAGTACTTGGACTTCATCAGCTCCCCCAGGAGGTGAGGTTGCAGTAGGTGAGGATGCTCCCTGGCTTCAGCAGGCAGAAGGGCATGGTCCCTAATGAGGTTGAACTGGTGTGTGTGCCAGGTCCCCTCAGACAGCGGGTACATGTCGTACAGGATCCCATCAAAGTGACTGTCTGTCAGGGTGGGCGCCACCTTCTCCCACAGGCCTTTCAAGGGAACCACCTTGCGGGGAGGCCGCTGGGCCCAGTCCTGGAGCCACTGGAAGACTTCATCATTGCATTCAAAGATCCAGTGCTCGTCGATGTGGGCCTCCTGCACCTTCGTAGCTGTCATGGCCGCGCCGAAGCCCACCTCCAGGACCTGGCCCTTTCTGGAGGTGGCAGCGGCCGCCAGTGCTTGAGGGTAGGGGTCTCCCAGCTCTCCATCGCCAGCTTGCCCAGGATCTGCAGGTGCGTATCCCGCCCTGCGCGAAGACGCGGGTCGCGGCACTGGTGCTGGTGCTGCGTGCCACGCAAGCTGTGGATGTGCAGGGCCAGGTCCCTGCCAGGCCTTCTGGGTGGGGGCCTGGAATGATATTCTCGAACAGTTGGGAAGGGACGTGATTGAGTGCAAAAGGACAGAATTTGGTCTTTGCATTTCTAGGTCTTTTATTCGTTGTTTCAAGACAGAAACCAGGATTGTGTGTTGCCCTCACAGCATGCCAAGCCACGACGTATATTTAGGTCACTGTTAACACAGTTTATGGTAATAAGGGGTACCTACATATTCAAAACGATTGTACTAAATAATTAGGACCACTTGAGTAACTAGCTATGAAGATTATTATAATTTTTATGTTTTTTTTTCTGTATAGACATGCTCACGTTTCAAATTAAAATCAAACCTATTATTATATTTACATTTTGTTATCACCACGTTGAAGTAGTAGTTGTAGTAATGGGGCCATGTGGAAGTCCTCTTTCAATTGCTTGACTTCTTTTTTTTTTTTTTCTTCAGTGAAATAAGAAACTCATCAGTTGAGAATGAAGATGGGGCAAGACATGTAGTAGTTTGCAGAAAGAGAAGGTATGAAACAGTGATCCAGGAGAGTAAGATTGTGAAAAAAATAAGGACTTGCTGTGTAACTTCTGGGCAGTATTGAGCTCCACTTGACCTCTGTGGTCATGGTTTTAAAGTGAGAACAGTTAAGTGTTGATCCTAGCCACATTAATTTTCAGGGGTACAGGAGTGGGCTAGGTAGAGATTTGGATTTAAAAGGAGTTGAGACTTTGCAAGGGAGTTTGATGAACCAAGAAATGTAAAGGAGTTCAGGGAGGATTCAAGGGAATGCTTATAATGATGGGTTCTTGAGAAAAGCTTAATAAAGAGGAAAGCAAAGACCTGTGAAGAGTTTGGGGCAGCAAAGATGTGATATCAGGCTATCTCAGGAAATACTAGATCTGCATTTTAGTACCTTTCTCTTCATTGTTGCCTCTGCTGCATGGAAAGATCTAGTTCTAGATGTAAGTTAGTGACAAGAGAAATGATACCAGATAGTAAATATTTAGAGCTTCTAACAATGCCTTTAACCTGGAAGGAATAACATTCAAGATTCTTTGCAAATGTGTTGAGATGGAAACAAAAATAGTATGATCCATTACATTATGATATCATTTCTATAGTTACTATAAGCAGAAACGTGTAAAAAGAAGGTACTCAAAATAATTTTGCTTAATACAAATCACAGCATTTTCACAATACATTCATTTGTAATTTTATCTCAAGTAAATAATGTAACTAATTTACCTTCCCATATATTTCCATTCTTAGTACCTCAAATATCTATACACAGCAAGTATTAAATAATTTTAAAAAATCTTCTACCTGATTGCCTGTGTTCATGAAATAAAGCACTGGTTTAGGTGAAATGGCTAGGACTGTGTGTGTGTCTCTGTGTGTGTGTGTGTGTGTGTGTGTGTGTGTGTGTGGTAGACAAGTAGAGGAGGAAAATTTGTCCTTTTTGAAACTAGCTGGAATGTCCTTCATTTTAAAATTTTGCTCACATTTCCTAACTTTTTGGATGCTTCCACAATTATATAGCTGATGGTTTAGAATCATTAATTTAAACGCATCACTTTGCAGAAATAGATTTGCATAAACTATTACTTACTCTGAGCAATGGAATATATTTCTAATATTATTTTTGAGTCAAGCTGAGATTTCCCTTAGGAGTCATTTTTCCCCTTAATGCCAGCTTAATGCATTTATGGAAAAATGCTTTAAACATTTGGTGTAGGAATGAGCCATCCCTCTGGTTGTAAATTTTCTCCCCCACCTCCAAAATACAAAGGGTTATTACATGTTGTCCTCTGTGACATCCTGTGCCTTCTCTAAGAGTTAAAATAATTCCCATCTGTGATTGTTTCCAATTTTGTGGAAACTTTACTACCATGTGAAATAAATTTCATCAGACAAAAGGCTTATGTTAATAAATGGTATGTATATAATAAAAAAACTTAAATAAATTATAATGACTTAAGTAACTGCCTATAAAGATGGTTAAATTACTATACTTTTCTGTAGACATGCCATACCAAATATTAGATTTCCATTTTTTTATCTTCATGTTAAAGTGGCATGATATTTGGAAATCAAAGTTTCAATAGAGTTTTCATCTCAAAACAACTCCAGTTCAAGCTCTTCAGTTCTCCTATATTATTAACCAGCTTTAACGCTCTCCACTGTCAACATGTTTGAAAACAATTTCTCATATTGCTCAGGTTACTGCAGAAGTGACTGCATGGAACTAAAGTGTTGACTCTGAAGAGGTAATCACAGAATGATGAAAATGTTCAGCCCCTACCGATAAAGCATAAAAGAAACTATCTAGGGCTTCCCTGGTGGCGCAGTGGTTGAGAGTCCACGCCTGCCGATGCAGGGGACACGGGTTCGTGCCCCGGTGCGGAAGGATCCCACATGCCGTGGAGCGGCTAGGCCCGTGAGCCATGGCCGCTGAGCCTGCGCGTCCGGAGCCTGTGCTCCGCAACGGGAGAGGCCACAACAGTGAGAGGCCTGTGTACCGCAAAAAGAAAAAAAAAAGAAAGAAACTATCTAGCTGAATTTTTCAAATTGAAAAACAAAAGAGAATAAAAGAAAAGAAAATGAAAAACATGTGATAACTGCTGCTTTTGATGGGTTATCCAATTTGAATAGGGTATACTCAGTAGAGCAGGAGTTAATTTTTTAAAAAAATCTTGCAAACCTTGGCTTTTGATTAGCTCACAATCATTTATTAATTAAAAACAAGTTTGATCATTGAAGCAATAAAATGAAAATCTGTCAGTGAAAGTTAATTATGCTATTATTAAGCATTTTAAGAATTCACTCACAAAACTGGTATCTAAAAATTGATTGATAATTAGGTGTAAATTTTTCACTATCAACACTTCTTAAAAAGTATTAGGCCATGTTTAGGGTATTCTATATAAATATTCCTTTGAAGGGTCTACAAATTTTAGACAATGGGGCAGTTTGGATATAGGCAAATTTCAAAAGAGCTTAAGAGAAAAAATGCAATGGAAAAACACTGGATAGGAAATGGTCAAACTTTGCATCAGAAAAACAAGAAACAGTGGATTGAGAAAAAGAAAGTGCTTATTTTTCTTGAGTAATTGGAAATCCAGAGATGAGTGGTTGGTTCAGAAGTTCAAGAATGCCAGAAGTGAGGTCTCTGATTCTCTTGGCCTTTCCTTCATGTTTTAGATGAATGTCTTTGTTCCAGCCAATAGGACTACATACTAGGCAAGAGAAAGGAACAAAGGCAAAGTGCAGAAGGGCAAACATCAGCCATCTCTAACCTGCTTTCCTGGAGATTTCCTGGAAGTTCCATACCATGACTTACTTTTATATCTAATTGGCCAGAACTATGTTAAATGCTCTCTACCTGAAATAAAAGCTGAAAAATCCATCCTCTAGCTAGACATTTTGGCTCCACAAGCAAACTTTGGCTTTATTCACTAGAAAGAGTGTGAAAATGGGTACTGAGTATGCATTTAGAAGTGATGACCAAGTATTAATCTGTACCCTACCCCACCAGAATGTAGAAATAAGAATTCTCATGCCTTGTTTCTAAGCAGCCCACTTCCTAATGTTATGTATAAAAGGCACATAAGAGTCCTGATCTAGGAGGTAAACAGGAGAGCAGTAGATTAGAATACATTAATTAGGGGAGGTGATATGAGAATCTGGAGAACTGGAATTTCAGAAGGTAGAGTTCTAAGCAAAAGTGATCAGAACAGTTGGATTTAGGGTCCCTGAGGCCCTAAAACCTAAGGGGGAAAGTTCCTTCATATTCTGGCTCCACATGAACACACGGGCTCATTTTCTCTTAATTCCCAACTCAAAGCCTCTTCTGACACCAAATCAATTTCTTCTTCTTTTCTTCAATATTTTATGATCCTTTGGAGATTCATAAGGGCAAGAATTATCAGAAATGTATTTTATGTTCCACAAATTTCATATTTCTAAGGACACAGAAAGTTACCAATAATCATTATGGATAGATGTACATTAATTAGGGATTCATGAAATACTGTCCATTATTATGATTCCAATTTGACATACCTTCCTCTGCATCTTTATAGGTCAAAGTGTGTAGGTCAAAGTTTGGAAGACTTTTTCTCTAAAGGGCTATGTAGGAAATATTTTAGGCTTTGCCAGCAACATAATGTCTCTGTCACATGTTTTTCTTTGTTTACTTGATTTTTACAACCGTTTACAAATGTAAAACCCACTCTTAGCAGACCAGCAATACCAAACAGGCAAATCCCACAGGCAATAGTTTCCTGACCCACAGATAGGTTGTCGCTGAAGCAATATATATTGATATATATTTTGTCAGAAGAGTGGAACACTTTGTTTGGGGCACTATCTTGTGCCCTTTCTCATACCGTTCCCTCTGCTTGGATGCCCTGTTCCTGCCTTCTGCCTCAAGCACACCTACTCATTTTTAACAAGTGTTGTTATCTCAATTGTCTGTCCTGTTTATTATTTTTCTTCCTCTTAGAACTAACCCGTGTCTCCTTTGTGGCTATGCTGGGCTCTGTACCTGTCTCTCAAAAACCCAAAATGTTGTTTTGTTAAACTGAAGTTAAATCCGAAGAATAAGCAGCATCTCATTCATTTTTGCATCCTTGGTGTCAAGTAAAGTGCTTAGTAGATAATACACTTTCATTAATTATCTGTTGAGGAGAGGAAGGAAGGAAAAGAGGGAGAAGAAAGGGAAGAAAGAAGAAAGAAATGAACAAACAGCTGAACAAATGAAAGATTGGAGTTACTTTTTCACACTGGAGGAAGTATCTGAAAATTTTTGGACATAATTGGAAAGCAATAATTTCAAAAATTCAAGAGTTCACATATACATGGATCAACTTTTAAAAAATATTTTGCTTATTTTCTTTAAAAACACAACTTTTATCATCAATGTTCCTTTTTCCTGGAATGTTTGGTAAGATATTGGTCTCTTTGAATCACTAAAAATTAGTGACCACATTCAGTACTGAATGATGGATAGATGGAGGACTGCAAAGCAAATTAGACTATCTTGTATCTGTTCCCAATTTGCATATTACATTACCTTGAAAAAGTCACTTGGTCGTTTTACAATCATCATCAACCTCTTATTTCAAAAGGAATGATCACATGCTTCCTGAAGAAATATGGTAAAAATGATTGTAGCCATGATGATGATGAGGAGGAGGAGGAGGAGGACAAATGCTTTTTGAAAGACTTACGTGCCAAGCACTTATCTAAGCATTAAACACATATGAACATGTACACACATCACCTAAACCTCGTAAAAACCTATGTGGTAGAAACAACTATCATCTCCAGTTTACACATTGATAATTAAAGCACTGGAATTTTAAGTCATTTGCTAAGGGCACCCATCTAGTAATTGGCAAAGAAGCAATTTGAACCAAGATACATCTGAAGCTAAACACATGAACTTACTACTCAGGGCAATTAGGCTGTGTCACACACAGGGTAAACTCACAACATAAAAGATTTTTATGTATAAAAATAGTTAAGATTTTGTTTTCTGCAGAGGAACATGAATTTTTCTTTTGTATTTTGTGCACAGTTTATTGCTCTGTATTATATAAATAAAATTTAATATTTAGAGGAAATATTTATTTACCTTAAAACAAGTAAATTAAATATTAACAACTACTTTAAGAAGTTATCAGCTTACCTCCTAAGGGGAAATCTATGTTGCAATTATTATATGTATCAGCTCTTGAAAAGAATTGGAGCTCCTCTAGTTAATCTTAAAATATTATTTAAATGCATAAAAACCATAAAACAGAAAGAATGACTTTCAAGACTTTATACTTAGTAAAAATAATGACAACAAGGTATCCAGAACAGACAGGTGCAAACCTTGGTATATTCATATCAATTCATCTGAGTAATATAAATAGTTCATTTCCTTCAATTATTGCTGACCAATATTAAAGTGCATTCTGTAGGTGGCATTTATTCCTTTGAGATTAAACGTGTTCAGGAAAAAAAAAGCTACTATACAGAATAAAGATGCTGCAGCTAAAATAGGGATTTGGGGGATGGGGGTGTCTGATGGTGCCCTCTGCTAAAAAAATCAAATAGATAAATATGTATTGTAGAAATTTTCTGTCTAAGGGAAATTCTTTTATATATCCATCAATACCAGACTGACAAGTCAAGGACTGACCATGATACAACACATGACAAGAAAGGCTATTTTTTTCTCTAAATCCATTACTAAGCAGCATGAATATTAATAGCTAATTAAAAACCAATTCTAATTTCCAGGCAAAAAGTTTATCCTATTCTTCATGTCCTAGGTTTGGTGAAAACAGAAATTGAGCACTTTAGTGACTGCTTGAATAAACTAACTAAGAACTTTATTAAACAATATCATCCTACTTGTAAAAAGGCCAAAAACCTATACCTATCTGCTGTCAATGGGTAGCTGAAAGGGAAATCAAAATATTTTCACTTGTTACACAATACATTGATAATTATGCCATTAATACATGAAATTTTCCATATTAATCTTTGAAATTTTATACAATAACATCTACTTCTCTCAATACAGAAGAAAGGTCTGGGTTCTTCAACTATTATTCAACTTTGCAGAAGTCACATATATTACCTTAATTACCTGGACTGTGGTTAACAAAATGCCATTAGAATAACAGGGCACACAAGTTGGTTCATTTTACCTAGGGAAGATACTGTCTGGTTTTCCCACAGATCATCAGCTCTTGCTTGAGGTGTTGTATGGTGCAATTGAAAGCACTGAATTAGGAACGACAAGGCAGAGTGTGGGTTCTCTGTGTGACCAAGTACAAGTCACTTATGATCTCAGTTTTTTTCATTTGTGAAATTGAAAGCTTTCATTATCACTTTAGAAACAAACATAGGAAGCCTACTCTACCTGATTTCCAAGCTCAGGGCAATTCAGATTCACATAATTTTACAGATATCAGGGGCTTCAGTGTTCATCTACTTTGACCACTTCATTTTACTGAAATGGGAATCTGGCTACTAGGCCCATATAACATGACAATGGCTAGAAGAGAAAGCTACCAACATTACAAACAATAGACTGGAAAACTAGAAAAAGTAGACACAAGAATTCAACAATTCTATGAACACAGTTTAGGAGCAAATAATCCACATAATCACAGCTGACTCTGAGAGCACAGCAGGAAAAAAGTAGAGTAAACTCATTTGTATTAACATGAAAACCTTTAGCTGTCATGAAAAATGTGTCATCATGCTTAGTACACATTTACCCTTTTAAAAGTGGTAAGTTATGTATTTTAAAAGGTTACTCTCTGAAATGCTTAAAACAATAAAGCACTCAAATGCTGAAGATTTTCAGTGACAAATACCTCACTTATTGTAACACAATATTTCATCTTGATATAACATATATTAAAGGTTGAATCTATAGGTGTGCAATTTTTTCACACAAAGTTTTATTCACTTTTATTGTAAATAAAACACAAGAATATTAACAGGAAGGTACAAAGGATTGTGATATTTCAATATTGTCACAGAAAAGGGATATGGTAATGGATGAATTGTGTCTGTGAACAATAGTTTCAAACAAGAGATGAAAAATATATGCATATATAATATAAAAAGAAAAAATTAACAGACATAATGATGAAGGGATATCTTTACTGACCACATGGATATATGGAAATACTTTTAAACTGTTGGAAAATGCCGTCTATAAATAAACATTCTATACTCAGTATCAAAATCATTTAAATGCTCATATAAATGAGCTTCAAGTTTGCTGGCTGGTATCCTATAATCATCCCACTGTGATTTTATTATTTTCTTCTTTCCAAACACCATTTTGCTCATCATAGGTTTCCAATAAGTAGAATTAAATACATTCAAGATCATACAAATATTCCATTTACTAAACATTTAGCAAATATTCACTGCTCTGTCTTCCAAGGAAATGCCATTAATATTTGATTTCATTATTTAATGCTTTTTCAAGGTTAAAAATATATTTTGCCTGTTTCAGGATTAAAAACTGATACAAAAAATTGTCTCCAAAAATATAGTGGGTTTTAATTTGAAAACCCAGTCTAGAAATTCTAGCTTATCAGGGGAAATTACCAGCAATTATAGCTGCATTTCTATCACAGGGCTTAAATCTAAAAGTAGGATGGCAACTTTGGTATGGAGAATTAGGATAGTGGATTACACAGATTGAAGTATATGAAAAATGAAGTAAAATATAAGTGGTCCCATCCTTAAGGGGCAAGGAAAAGGGAAAATGGAAGATAAGACTAGAACACAGGCAATTTACTTTTAGGGAGAAGAGACAAAGGCAGTACTTCTCTCTCTTCAACTTCTTTTCGGTGCTGGCAAGGATAACTTTTGAAATAACACAAGATGATGTCACTAAAATATTCTTTAACCCATGCCTTTCTGATTTGTTCTTAAGAGTGTGTACATGGTGTAGAGAATGGGAGGTAAGGAAATGCTCCTCCAAATTCAAGAACCCCAGAGCCTGGATGACATTATGTTAGCAGTGACTTGTAGGGAGAGTAGGAGAAACCTGGGGTCAAAACCAGAATCACCAAACTGGGAGAAGGAGCACAACACAAGTGTGATAACTGTGAAAAACAACAGTCATCATCAAGGACTGCATGACGGGAGGCTCACTGGAGACTTTCAAGTATTATTCATTAAAAAATGAGATGGGAGCATATAATACACAATATAAGAGGCCAGATGCTAGGGCCTTGTGGGCTATTATAAGGTAGTTTGAAGGGCTTTGAGACAAAATGTCACAGAAACTGAATTACATGTTAACAAGATCATTGTAGTTGCTTTGATAAGAATAGACTCAACAGGGCCAAGAGTGGAAATGGAGACCAGTGAAGAGGCTATTGAAACAAATTAGTCAAGAAATGATGATATTCTTCTTTCTCTAATTGCCTTAGGTGCAAGGTTAAGTGGTTTATTTGAGATGTTTCCTGTTTCTTAAGGTAGGATTGTATTGCTATAAACTTCCCTCTTAGAACTGCTTTTGCTACATCCCATAGGTTTGGGGTCATCATGTCTCCATTGTCATTTGTTTCTAGGTATTTTTTGATTTCCTCTTTGATTTCTTCAGTGCTCTCTTGGTCATTTGGTAATGTATTGTTTAGCCTCCATGTGTTTGTACTTTTTACAGATCTTTTCCTGTAATTGATATCTAGTCTCATAGCGTTGTGGTCGGAAAAGATACTTGATATGATTTCAATTTTCTTAAAATTACCAAGGCTTGATTTATGACCCAAGATATGATCTATCCTGGAGAATGTTCCATGAGAACTTGAGAAAACTGTGTACTCTGTTGTTTTTGGATAGAATGTCCTATAAATATCAATTAAGTCCATCTTGTTTAATGTATCAATTAAAGCTTGTGTTTCCTTATTTATTTTAATTTTGGATGATCTGTCCATTGGTGAAAGTGGGGTGTTAAAGTCCCCTACTATGATGGTGTTACTGTTGATTTCCCCTTTTATGGCTGTTAGCATTTGCCTTATTTATTGAAGTGCTGCTATGTTGGGTGCATAAATATTTACAATTGTTATATCTTCTTCTTGGATCGATCCCTTGATCATTATGTAGTGTCCTTCTTTGTCTCTTGTAATAGTCTTTATCTTAAAGTCTATTTTGTCTGATATGAGAACTGCTACTCCAGCTTTCTTCTGATTTCCATTTGCATGGAATATCTTTTTCCGCCCTCTCACTTTCAGTCTGTATGTGTCCCTAGGTCTGAAATGGGTCTCTTGTAGATAGCATATATACCAGTTTTGTTTCTGTATCCATTCAGCCAGTCTGTGTCTTTTGGTGGGAGCATTTAATCCACTTATATTTCAGGTAATTATCGATATGTATGCTCCTATTCCCATTTTCTTAACCCCAAAGTTAGCAGAAGGAAAGAAATCATAAAGATCAGATCAGAAATAAATGAAAAAGAAATGAAGGAAATGATAACAAAGATAATAAAACTAAAAGCTGGTTCTTTGAAAAGATAAAAATAATTTATAAACCATTAGCCAGGCTCATCAAGAAAAAAGGGAGAAGACTCAAATCAATAGAATTAGAAATGAAAAAGAAGTAACAACTGACACTGCAGAAATACAAAGGATCATGAGAGATTACTACAAGCAACTCTATGCCAATAAAATGGACAACCTGGAAGAAATGGACAAATTCTTAGAAATGCACAACCTGCTGAGACTAAACCAGGAAGAAATAGAAAATACGAACAGACAAATCACAAGCAATGAAATTTAAACTGTGATTAAAAATCTTCCAACAAACAAAAGCCCAGGACCAGAAAGCTTCACAGGTGAATTCTATCAAACACTCAGAGAAGAGCTAACACTTATCCTTCTCAAACTCTTCCAAAATATAGCAGAGGGAGGAAGACTCACAAACTCATTCTACGAAGCCACCATCACCCTGATACCAAAAGCAGACAAGGATGTCACGAAGAAAGAAAACTACAGGCCAATATCACTGATAAACATACATGAAAAAATCCTCAACAAAATACTAGCAAACGGAATCCAACAGTACATTAAAAGGATCATACACCATAATCAAGTGGGGTTTATTCCAGGAATGCAAGGATTCTCCAATAAATGCAAATCAAACAACGTGATACACCATATTAAAAAATTGAAGGAGAAAAACCATATGATTATCTCAATAGATGCAGAAAAAGCTTTCGACAAAATTTAACACCCATTTATGATAAAAGCCCTGCAGAAAGTAGGCATAGAGGGAACTTTCCTCAACAGAATAAAGGCCATATATGACAAACCCACAGCCAACATCGTCCTTAATGGTGAAAAATTGAAACCATTTCCACTAAGATCAGGAACAAGACAAGGTTGCCCACTCTCACCACTACTATGCAACATAGTTTTGGAAGTTTTAGCCACAGCAATCAGAGAAGAAAAGGAAAGAAAAATTGGAAAAGAAGAAGTAAAGCTGTCACTGTTTGCAGATGACATCATACTCTACATAGAGAATCCTAAAGATGCTACCAGAAAACTACTAGAGCTAATCAATGAATTTGATAAAGTAGCAGGATACAAAATTAAAGCACAGAAATCTCTGGCATTCTTATACACTAATGATGAAAAATCTGAAAGTGAAATTCAGAAAACACTCCCATTTACCATTGCAACAAAAATAATAAAATATGTAGAAATAAACCTACCTAAGGAAACAAAAGACCTGTATGCAGAAAATTACAAGACACTGATGAAAGAAATTAAAGATGATACAAATAGATGGAGAGATATACTGTGTTCTTGGATTGGAAGAATCAACATTGTGAAAATGACTCTACTACCCAAAGCAATCTACAGATTCAATGCAATCCCTATCAAACTACCACTGGCATTTTTCACAGAACTAGAACAAAAAATTTCACAATTTGTATGGAAACACAAAACACCCCGAGTAGCCAAAGCAATCTTGAGAACGAAAAACGGAGCTGGAGGAATCAGGCTCCCTGACTTCAGACTATACTACAAAGCTACAGTAATCAAGACAGTATGGTCTGGCACAAAAACAGAAATATAGATCAATGGAACAGGATAGAAAGCCCAGAGATAAACCCACACACATATGGTCACCTTATGTTCGATAAAGGAGGCAAGAATATACAGTGGAGAAAAGACAGCCTCTTCAATAAGTGGTGCTTGGAAAACTGGACAGGTACATGAAAAAGTATGAACTTAGAACACTCCCTAACACCATTCAGAAAAATAAACTCAAAATGGATTAAAGATCTAAATGTAAGGCCAGACACTATCAAACAGAGGAAAACATAGGCAGAACACTCTATGACATAAATCATAGCAAGTTCCTTTTTGACCCACCTCCTAGAGAAATGGAAATAAAAACAAAAATAAACGAATGGGACCTAATGAAACTTCAAATCTTCTGCACAGCAAAGAAAACCATAAATAAGACGAAAAGACAACCCTCAGAATGGGAGAAAATATTTGCAAATGAAGCAACTGACAAAGGATTAATCTCCAAAATTTACAAGCAGCTCATGCAGCTGAATAACAAAAAAACAAACAACCCAATCCAAAAATGGGCAGAGACTTAAATAGACATTTCTCCACAGAAGATATACAGATTGCCAACAAACTCATGAAAGGATGCTCAACATCATTAATCATTAGAGAAATGCAAATCAAAACTACAAGATATCATCTCACAGCAGTCAGAATGGCCATCATCAAAAACTCTAGACACAATAAATGCTGGAGAGGCTATGGAGAAAAGGGAACACTCTTGCACTGTTGGTGGGAATATAAATTGATGAGGCCACTATGGAGGTTCCTTAAAATACTAAAAATAGAATTACCATATGACCCAACAATCTCACTACTGGGCATATACCCTGAGAAAACCATAATTCAAAAAGAGTCATGTACCAAAATGTTCATTGTCAGCTCTATTTACAATAGCCAGGACATGGAAGCAACCTAAGTGTCCATCACCAGATGAATGGATAAAGAAGATGTGGCACATATATACAATGGAATATTAGCCATAAAAAGAAGCAAAATTGAGTTATTTTTCGTGAGGTGGATGGACCTAGAGTCTGTCATACATAGTGAAGTAATCTAGAAAGAGAAAAACAAATACCATATGCTAACACATATATATGGAATCTAAAGAAAAAAAAAACAACAACAAGGTCCTGAACTACCTAAGGGTAAGACGGGAGTAAAGACATAGACCTACTAGAGCATGGACTTGAGGATATCAGGAGGGGGAAGGGTAAGTTGTGACAAAGTGAGAGAGTAGCGTGGACATACACATACACTACCAAATGTAAAATAGATAGCTAGTGGGAAGCAGCCGCATAGCACAGGGAGATCAGCTAGGTGGTTTGTGACCACCTAGAGGGGTGGGATAGGGAGGGTGGGAGGGAGAGAGATGCAAGAGGGAAGAGACATGGGAACATATGTGTATGTATGACTGATTCAATTTTTTATAAAGCAGAAACTAACACACCATTGTAAAGAAATTATACTCCAATAAAGATGTTAAAAAAAAAGAAATTATGATAGATATCAGCCCTTTCATTTTTCAAAGTCAAGTGATAAATATATAATAGTAATGATGTCTTCTGTCTCAACAAAGTGTCCAGAACTATAGTTAAAGCTGAGTAATTTTTTATTAAATCAAAATATTTGGAAAGTCCTCCTTTATTCTCCAATTCAAAACATGGTTCATTTAGAGATATGCAGAGATGGGTAACAGCTCTTCTTGGGTATATATTTTGCAACTAGGCTTTTAACTTTTATTATATCAATAGGACAGTTATATGAAAATAGTTTAATAAGGACATACATTTGAAATATCTATAGTCTTTTAAGAGACTATCAGCAAGACACTGCATAAAAAAATATTCATGAGCCTTCATTTAAAATAGTCTATGTCCAGCTTAAAAAAAAAAAATCAGTGATGATAGAGTTCAGACATCTAGAATGGTGTTGTGAGGAGCTTAATTGTCTCTTTTCCAGCAAAACAACTATAAATGGTAGACATTATTTTTAAAAAATACCAAGCATTTTAAATCTCTGGAAAATGGACCAAGAGATACAGCAAAGAAATATTTATTCAAGAAACCTACTATGATTGGTAAGAACAGTGAAATTGTGTAGCATTTGAGACATGGCCCACCCCTTTCTCCACTTGCTCCAGTTTAAAGTGGCAAAATCCTTACCCACGTTGGGTGCAGCCAAGAACACAGGGGGTACCTCTCCTCCTCAAGGTAGCCACACTGATAGAGCAGAAGCTGTACCCCAGATGCAGACCAAGAATACTGGAACCATGATTTGTCCTGGCTCCAGCTCAACTATAGGGTGGTAGTTCTAAGCCAGGAGAGGCAAGCTGAGAGGACCAGAGGCTACTATCTTAACCCAGCACCCTGATTATAAATCTGGGTATCACTCTGTGAGAAGGGGGCCATTATCTCCACCCTCAGCTCTGGAGCATTGGTGCAGAGATTTTGCCCAGGGTAGGAGGCACATCATAAGAAGAGAGAGTTCCTAAGTTCTCTCAAAGGGAACTGACTTTTTTTGGGACAGAGAGTTAAGAAGTTCAAACCTAAGGTCACTCTTGAAAACAAATGATGATTTTGATAATAAGCAATTAAGAGGAGGTTGTTTTTATTTTAATTAAGATTAACAACAAGCTGATAATAGACCAGCCAAAAGTTTACTAGACAGAATCAGGGAAAGAGACAGCTCGGGTTACTCCTGGAGTCATAAAAAGCCTCATATACTGGCTTCAAAGACTACTGTGAAAAGAGCCACATTTTAGTGGTTCAGACTATGGCACAATTTGCATCCTAGGGTGTTGTCAAAAACAATAAAGCATATTGTTAGTAATTACTGTAGGTTCTTATCTGGTTACTTTTATACGTGGCTAGCTGTCTACTGCAGGCAGACAGCTTAATAGAGACATCAGGAAAAGATGCAAAAGCCACCTTACTAAAAATACTGTTATGACAGAGTGACTGTGCTGCCTCTGAGGAGTAGCGTTGAGGGTACACACTACAAGGGAAAGAGTCTTCACTTCAATTTCCCAGTCATATACTAAACAAGTAAACTGATGAGTAAATAACAATAACAACAACAAAACCCTGGAGATGGAGGGAGGGAATCAATATCAAGAGTGTTACAAACATTATTTAAAATGTTCAGTTTTAAGCAGAAAATTACAAGATATGCAAAGAAACTGGAAGGGTGACCTATAGACAGGACAATAAAGTAAGCAATGCAAACTGTCTTTAAAGGGCCCAGATGCCAGACTTAGTAGACAAAGGTTTCAAATGTATTCTAAGAACTGAAACAAACCATACTTCCAGACGTAAAGGAATATATGATAACAGTGACTCATCAAATAGATCATATTAAAAAAAAGACAGAAATTATTAAAAAAGAATCAAGTGGAAATCCTGCAATTGAAAAGTACAATTACTAAAATGAAGAATTTATTAGAGAGGTTCAACAGTACATTAGAGCTGGCAGAAGAAAGATCCCATGAACTTAAAGATAGAGCTATAGAGATTATGCAGTCTGAAGAACAGAGAGGAAAAAAATAAGAAAATTCAGTAGAATCTCAGAGAAATGTAGGACACTGTTGAACGCATCAGTATATTTGGTTATTACCTTAACACCACAACCAGTCAAAGATATCATAATAAAAGAAAACTACAGATGAATATCCTTATGAATATAGATGCAAAACCCTCAACAAAACACTAGCAGTTAAATTCAACAACATATGAAAAGCATTATACACCATGGTGAGTGGGATTTATCACACACACGTAAGGTTGGTTTAACATCTAAAAGTCAATTAATGTAATATACTATAACAATAAAAAAAGAAAAAAAAACAATCAACAGGATAGACATCAAAAAAAAAATCATGTGACAAATCCAACAGCCTTTTATGATAAAAATACTCAACTGAGTAGGAATAGACAGAAAATTCCACTTGATAATGAGTATCTATAAAAAGCCCACAATTAAGATCATGCTTAATGGTGAAGGACTGGATGCTTCCCTCCTAAGATCAGGAACAAGACAAGGATATTTGGTCTTACTATTTCTCTTCAACATTATATTCCATGTTCCAGTCAGGGAAATTAAACAATACAATGAAATAAACTGTATACAAACTGGAGAAGTACAACTATGTCTATTTACATATAACATAATCTTGCATATAGACTATCCTGAGGAATCCATTAAAAAAACCTCTAGAAATAATAAATGAGTACAGCAAACTTGAAGGTTACAAGGTCCATATACAAAAATCAATTGTACTTCTATGCATAAAAATGAACAATGTGAAAATGAAATTAATAAAAATTTCCATTTACAATAGCATTAAAAAGAATACAATACTTAGGATTATTTTTAATAAAAGCAGTGCAAAGCATATATCCTGAAAATTATAAAATATTGTTGGAAGAAATTAAAGACCACCTAAATAAATGAAAAAACAGCCCATGTTTATGTATCAGATGAGCTAATGTTGTTAAGATGACAATATTTCCCAAATTGATCTGTGGATTCAATACTATCCTTATCAAAATTCCAGCTGGCCACTGTGCAGAAATTGATAAGCTGATCCTACAATTCATATGGTAATTTCAGAGAACTTCAAAGAGCCAAAACAATCTGCATGTTGTGAGTTGCCCTCTAGAGTGGCCCACATGGTGAGGAACTGAGGGTGGACCCAGGCAACAATTGAGGAGAAACTCAGGTCCATAGTCTAACAATCCATGAGGAACTGAATCTTGTCAACAACCATGTGAGTGAGCTTCAGAGCTGGTCCACCCTCTAGTTGAGCCTTGAAATGACTGCTGCCCCAGCTGACACCTTGGTTGAAGTCTTTTAAGAGATCCTGAACTGCAGGATCCAGTTAAGTCATATTCAACTTTCTGACCTACACAAACTGTGAGATATCAGTGTGTGTTGTTTTAAGTTGTTAAGTCTTGGGCTAATTTGTTATGAAGCAATAGATGACAAATACACTCAATTACCAAAGTATTTTACATGGATATTTGTACCACAAGGGTGTGTATTCTGAAGGATACCTCAAGAACTCATGCAATTGCTGAAAATATTTTAAACTTTTCTTTGCCTGGATGATTTGCTTCTTTATATTTTATCTAAATCCATGTTCATGTAAATGTCCACTCTGCTGAGTGGACAGACTGCCTTATACATCATTGAACCTCCAAAATACACTATTTGCTCCATTGTAAACTTTCATCAAATCAATATTTGTTCACAGTTTTACTTTTGATTAAATATTATTACCTTCTCTACATTTCCTACCATTGAAATATGTTATTAGTTGTAATTATCAGGGTTTTTTGACATCTGATATTTGATGTACAGCATAAGGCTACATACTGCATCATTTAGTAAACATAGAGGCTTAGCAGCTATTGAAAGGCAGCTCTCCCTCTGTTTTATTTCATTGTGCCATTAATTCCACTATCATACTCCTTTATTTTTATTTTTATTTATTTATTTATTTTTGTGGTACGCGGGCCTCTCACTGTTGTGGCCTCTCCCGTTGTGGAGCACAGGCTCCGGACGTGCAGGCTCAGCAGCCTATGGCTCATGGGCCCAGCCACTCCGCGGCATGTGGGATCTTCCAGACCGGGGCACGAGCCCATGTCCCCTGCATTGGCAGGCGAACTCTCAACCACTGCACCACCAGGGAAGCCCTCCTTTATTTTTTAATTGAAATCGCTACATAGCTGATTTAGTGTGCAGGTCATTACGGCACAAAGATTGTTCATAGTTGCTCTTTGAACAGTTTGGGTTTTTATGAGAACAATTTAAATGTCAGAATTTTTTCATATCAGGGATATTGTGTTTATTATGGAAAAAAGTTATACAGAGTTCATAAATACGTGTAGTGTTTTAAAAGCAGTTTTAAAAACCTGTGCCTTTATTTCAAGAATCCTTTACTTATTTACTTATGAATAAGGTTTCCAAATGTTTGATAAAATGTCAAAAAAAAACCTCACAGCATTTTTGAAAAGTTACCACTGAAGACGGAAAGTGCTCTTTTTTCTGTTTGGGATATTTTTGGTCTGCTACTATTAGTGAACTGAAAAGCTCCAATCATTTGGAAATTTTAATGAATCTATATACAAAACTTATAACAACAAACCACCATTTCTTACTTTTCCCCCACAAATCTATTGTGAAATAAAAATAAATAATTCAGGTTTATGCTACAGGCATTCCCTCTGTGTTTGAGAAGGAGATGTGGGTTAAGCCAGGAATGATTTTCGGTAGCTTTTTCATCAAGCATTTTAATATTAGCCGATTATTCTTATTCTCCTTAGCCTTAATTTTTCTGTTGTCATTTTTTTTTTTTTGAGGTACACGGGCCTCTCACTGTTGTGGCGCACAGGCTCAGCGGCCATGGCTCACAGGCCCAGCCGCTCCAAGGCATGTGGGATCTTCCCAGACCGGGGCACGAACCTGCGTCCCCTGAATCAGCAGGCGGACTCTCAACCACTGCGCCACCAGGGAAGCCCTTTGTTGTCATCTTTGAAATGTTGTTTTTATTTAGTGACAATAAAAAGTCACTAAAATAAAACTAATCATACTAAAAGTATGATTTAGTAAAAAAAAAAAAAAAAGGATCAAAATTATTTCCCCCTACCCTACTGCCATACAAGTATAGTGTCTTGCAGTGACCATATCTGGGTTGCCTGTGCTAATCATTAGATTAACACCTTCTATAAAAACATACAAATGCATGCACACTCATGGCATATATGTTCATGAATTAAACATGCATACATATATATATATGCACACACACTGCATATACATGTGCTCATGGATTAAACACAGACATATATGTAACTGCTCATACATACACACAAACATTCACACTGCATGCATAAATGTGCATGGCTTAAGAAATAATGATGTTGTACAGTAATAATAGTTCTTCTGACATAATGAAATAGTAAAGAAACAGCCCTGCAATATGTTTTTCTCATGACTTTTAGACATATTACAACAGAAAATAAACTCTATCTAGAGAGAATTCAGAGAAATTCTACAAATGGAACCATTTCGTTTTTGAGCTCAATAACAGTAACAGTTTTTGAAACTGTTTTCAAAAACCATAACAGTTTTTGAAATATCAGTATGAAGCTACTAATATGTTATTTGAATCATTTTTGTAAATGTTGTGAGAACAACTGTGCCTTTCACTGATAGTCCCTCTGTCAGGCAAGGTCATACCAAGGAATAGGGAGGAACGTCAGGATGAAATAAAAAAGAAATTTAAACACTTTTGATTTTTTTCCAGTATAAATTGGTCATTTAGTTTGAAAATCTCTTCCCATAACTGCTTCGATCGCATCTAGATGAGTATTTCAAGATGTCCATTCCAAATTTGTGGACTGATGTCAATGATCAAAGAATTTTAGAATTGGAATTGATCAGTGGATTATCTGGCCCAGTGCTTTTGGTTGGCAGATGAGTTGATTTAAATTAATTATCTAAAAACTCTGTAGTTTAGAGAGTGAAAAAGGGAATCATTACCATCTCAGGGGAGGAAACCGAGGCATAAAGATATTAAATGAGCTGCCAGCTGTATTAGAAATTGTTACTAGCTGTCAGGGATAAAATTTAGCCTTCTAATATAGTGCTTTCCACTACCCTATCCCATCTTGATACTGTTGAGGGTTTTGAAGTGTCATCTGGGTATGGAAAGATAATAATTTAATAAGAAGGAAATACATTTCCTGGCTCTTTGAACAACACACATATTGCCATCCTAGGTTTACAGTTAAAGGTGGGGTTCTGAATGTCACCACTTGAAGAATCTTGAGCAGTTTTATTGAGCTCAACACCAGAAGGAAAAGGACAATGTCATTTCAGTATGTGTGTTTAATGGACTTCACTTTAGTTATCATATTTTGATTATGCAACATATAATAAGATATTTTTCTTACAAAGTATATTTATAGGCTTCAGTCTAGTTTCTAGCCACCGACTAAACAAATGTAATTGTTCTGAATGAACTCTAAATAGCTTTCAACGTTTCATTACAAAGCAATTACATCTGAGTCTTTCCCAGTTCTCTCAGCATGGCTTTAAAAAAAAATTACACAAACAGATGAAATCAACCATTATGAAATATAATCTACATGCCTAAAAAGCGAGGCTTCAGAGTGGGAATGAGGTTGGGGGGAGGTTTAAGCCAAAAGATAAATACAGTCTATTTTCAATGTAACTGCACTGAGAGAATTCAGCATGCTTACTCAAGGTAAGTTTATTTTTTTGAAAAAGGAATATTTACTTAATTTTCCAACGTTATGAAGCAGTACAAAATTTTTAGACATTCCCAAAAAGTAAGTGAGGATCAAACTTTTATAAATCCATATTTTGAAAAATATTTGGCTTTTGTAAAGTAAGACAACTGTATAATTGTCTGGATTTAGAAATATCATAATTGATTAATTAACACCCATTGAATGCTTATTGTATTCCAGGCACTGCTCTAAGCACATTATACATTTCCTCAAAACAGTCATATGAGGTAGTTGTCATGATTATTTTCATTTTTACAGATGGGGAAACTGAGACACAGGGTCTAAGTAATTTTTGTTCAAGATCAAGCAGCCATTGATGGAAGATCAGGATTCAAACACAGGAAATCTGGAGATTGAGTTAATGATCTTAACTGCTTTTTATACTCCCACACTTACTAGTAAGGATCCTATGTGCAGATTTGACACAGTTCTGGAGCTTTAGAGATGGAAAGAGGGGTGAGCCATTAACATAATAACTAGGCATAACATTATTAAATATCATTGTACTCATATGGCCTTGGGTCTATGGCTCCCAATTTGGCTTTTAAAAAATTAAACATATCAGCAATCATACAGTGCAAATGAACTGTTTATTTTAAATGAAAACTTGAAGACAGAGTTTTTAACTGGGGCCCAGGGTCTTTGGGGAATTCAAATACCCCTTGTGACCAACTGCGACACTGTGTGAAGATGTGAGAATATGCATCTGAGTATTTTTCTGGGGAAAATATTTCTTTCATTAGATTGTTAAAAGGATACATGATTTACTTGATATCCAGCACAGGGGTGGACAGACTTCCTCGGTAAAGGTACAGATAGTTAATATTTTAGGCTTTGTGGGACATATAATCTCTTTTGCAACTACCCAACTCTGCTGTTGCAGTGAAAAAACAGCTGCAGACAATGCATAAAGAGGAGAGTTGTGGTACTGTTCCAATAACGCTTTATTCATGGACTTTGAATTTTATATAATTTTTATGTCACAGAATATTACTGTCTTTGTTTTTCTTTTTAAGACGTAATTTAGAAAACCCCAAACAAAACTATCTTAGTTCAGGAACAATAAAAAGCAAGCAGCAGGCCAGATTTGACCCATAGGCCACAGTTTGCCAACTGCTAGTCCAGAACAGTGGTTCTCAAAGTGCAGTCCCAGCAGCAAGGGCATCCTCTGAGAATTTGTTGGAAATGCAAATTCTCAGGCCTCTTGGACAATCTACCAAACCAGAAACTCCAGGAGTGGGCCTAGCATCTGTGTCTTAAAAAGTCTTCTAGGTGAAAAAGTTACATGCTAAAGTTTGAGAAGCACTGATCTAGTCATTGTTCTAATGATTCAATTAATCCATCTATTTATTCACCCTTGCAACAAATACTTTTTAAGATGGCAATTACCATGTACTAGGAATACAATGGAGAAAGTACTATTTTCCCTCTTCATAGAATAACCCTTCCATAAATCAGGAGATGGTAACTCTTTGTCAACGACCAATTTTTCTGAAATACATTTTACAGCACATCACGACCCAATACATATACACACACCTGCCTGAAACAAAATAATACAAAGCAATGTGTACCCTTAATACTTGTGATGCATTCTGGTATCTTCTGTTCCATTCTATATATTTCTATTGGATTAAATCCAATAAATTGATTTAACAATATATCACAACTCATAGTTTGAAAAATTCTGCAATAAAATGTGCTCACCAGTGCAAATTCCTTGTTGAGAATCATCTGCTCCACTAAAGATGACTCATTGTGGAAGAGATGGGGCTGCATGTGGCTCCACATGTGAGGAAACCACCAGAACTCATCCACAGAATGAAGTAAAAGGTCATCTCCTTCATCCTCCTCTTCAGTCCCTGTACAACATATAAAATGGCTTAAGTTAAAATTCTATATTAGCTAAAGCTTACACTTGTCATATTTTTGTTATTCTTCTTGCTACTGATACATAAATCCGATTTTGTGTTGTTCTAATAAAAGAGAAATGACCATACCCTAAATTACATCAGAGGCAATGTGGATTGGGGGGGTAAGTGCAGATAGTTGTTTAGATTTAGAACGTAGGGGAATTTTATCACTGACATTGTTTAGAATAGCTAACATATGGTGGTAATAAAAAAAAAAAGACTGAGTTTTAGTCAATTTATTTTTGTTTTAAATTCATTAACTCTTAATTCTCTCCTTTGTTGCATACATAGGGGAAGTGTAGTCAAAGGTGATTATTCTTTTTACTCTTAAAAATATTTCTGCATATAAGTCTAATATTGAGCTGAAAAATCTTTAAATTTAATTGATGACGTATGTTGATTTTTTTGATTATAAAATAATATGTGCTTACTGAAGAAATGTGAGGATAGACAAGTGATACATAAAACTCAAAAACAAAAAACAAAACAAAACAAAAAAACATCTTCCAGAACTAACTCAGTGGAAATGTTTTGGTATCTTTAGTTAAATCCTTTTCTACTTATTTTTTTAAAAGCTGAGGTCTTACTGTATAAATACGTTTGTGTTCTTACATTTTAAACTTACCATTATGAACAAACATTTCTCATTTTGATATAAATATTTCATAAAATGTAAACAATAAATCTATTAACACAATAGTTACTTGACTTGAGAGTTTAAAACTAATATAATTTCTTATGCTCTATTAGGAAAATTTGCTAACAATGCCCAATGCATAGAAAAAAGTATTTGTCATGCCACAAGTGAAAAAAACTTAAGGAAAGGAAGGAAAAACAACATCAGCAGCTTAGTTCCAAGGAAATTCACTATGTTGCAGGCTATCCAAGAACATTTTCACTCTATGAATTCATAGTTTTTGTACAATTTTACAACATTCAGTCCAATTTAAAAAATATTCTGAATCAATAGTATAAGAATTGATGCCTATGTGCTCTCTAGATACTTAACTAAATAAGTAAAGTAACAAATCCTGGCTTACAGTGTGAGGTATATTTATTTGGACTATTTTTTTTAAATTGGAGTATGTTTTCTAGGTGATTTTATATCCTTTACTTAAATAAATATTAAGGAAAAACTTTAAAAGACTCTTCTTTAAATATTCCATTTGAGTGCCCTATAGTAAAGACTGCATGAATCATGAAGTAGTGCCATGAAATGGTTAAAGCATATATTTGTTAAAGCATATATTTGGCTATGTGATCTTGTATAAGTTAAATTCTTTGAGTCTTGGTTTCCTGGTTTAAAAATGGGGAAATGAATATCTATCTCATAGGCTCCTGTGAAGAGTCAAGGAGATCAATTTATTAAAGCACTTAACAGTGTGAATTGCAGATAGTTAGCATTCATAAATATTAGGATTACTTTCTTCTTAAAAATAGTATCTACTGGTTTATACCTGTGGTGTTCTAAATTTACATGTTTTCACACATTATGAAAAATATTGCCTGCCTATATTATTAAATTCTTGAAGTCAGAGACTGGATCCCTTTAATATGCATTGTATCATGCCACTTCCCCAGGAGAGTAAATAAGGGAATAATTTAATTCAGTCTTAATATATATAGTCAGTGAATTTTAGAGCCTTCATATGTCTGCTTAAGTGCATGTCAATTTCTGTGTGTATTTATGTATATGCCATATTCTTGGTATATATTCCATAATCCATAATTCTCAAAAGGTGCAAGGACCACCAAGTTTAGTTAGCATTTTGGCACTGTTACCGCTATAACAGTTGCTACTATATAAATATATAAAGGATAAAGAAATAGGACTTTTGAATGTGATAAAGTTCTATGAATTAGATAAGCAGACAAAAATTCTTAATTTTTGTTAACTTGAGCCAAAACTGTTAGTAATATAGACTTACAATTCATTGGCTTTTGTTAATATATGGAGAATTTCAAATATTGAAATCCAAATGAAGAGAAATTTGTCACTTCCTCAGATGGATTGTAAGTATGAAGTGTTTATGCCATAGACCAAGTGTCTCTCTTGGTCATAATTTAGCAGACTAAGGCATAGATTAGAAAGAGCTACTTTATGTCACATGAGATGAATGAATTGATCGTTCTCCCATAGTTCTGTTGTGTTTTGAATATAGAATGTTTGAGAAATGCTTACATTCACTTTAAACTCCACAGATTGTTATTGGAAGTGGCAGGAAGCACATAATGCATACTTAACCAAGAAAGAGGTCAATTACTCAATTTAAAGAAAATTTTGCCAACTATTGATATAAACAGATGTATAACTGATCCTAAAATCTTGGTGATTTTTATACCAGAGAGTGTGTTAATTTATAAGTCCTCCCCACAAGGTTAAGAGTGATATTTAAAACCTCTTTTTTTTACTCCTTGGATTAATTCCCCATCAGACTTTCTCTTATTTTATACAGGTCATATAATTCAAAGCCACATAAGCCTAGCTCATGACACTAGAAATTGCTTAACAAAAAATGTGATATCAAGTCATGCTGAGGGACCAAAGAAGAATTTCAAATATTTTCAAATCACCTAAATTAAAACATTAAATTTTTGGCTCCTTGTATACACTTATTTTTTATACCTAATTTATGATTAAATTACACTTGAGAATATAATTTACAGTTCATACATGACTATATTTAGCACAAGTTCTAGTACATTAAGGTGTCTATGTTCAAATTGAGCCTTTCACTTCTAACCTGATCTAGATTCAAATCTACATCATTGTTAATTAAAAATATGGTATTTTTTGTTCTCATTTAAATGTTATGTCATTTTGCTTTACTGATTCCCAGAGGATAAAAGTATTTTAATTCAGAAGTAAAATATTTATGCACTCATTTCTTTGTTTCCGCTCTTGGAGGATCTGTGTTATGAGATAATAGCGTGCTCCTTGAAGTTTTTAAGTCTGCCAAAATAAGAATAAATTTAGCAAGATTTGGGCTATAGGTTAGTTTCCATAAGGCACAGTTGTGACATTAAAATCAGATACATAAATGAATGCAATACATCGTATCAAGGAGAAAAACTCTATAACCATCCTGATAGATGCAGAAAAAGTACTGGAGAAATTCAAAAACTATGCACATATATTTTAAAGTTCCTCAGCAAATTAGGAGTTGATGGAACTTCCTCAACCCAATAAAAGGCATCTACAAAAAAAAAATCTACAGCTAATGTTATATTTAATGCCAAACTAAATGTTTTCCACCTAATGCTGGGAACAAGGCAAGGATGTGTGATCTCATCACTTTCAGTGTTGTAATGGAGATCCTTGCCAACTCAATAAAAAGATAATAAAAGGCCTACAAATGTGAAAGGAAAAAGTAAAACTTACTTTATTCGCAGATGACATGATTGTACATATTGAAAATCCTAAAGAATCTACAATAAAAACTATTATAATTAATAGGTGAATATAGGAAGACTATAAGATTAATATTTAAAAAACCATTTGCTATTCTGTATGCTAAGACAGTGAACAACAAAATAAGACTCAAAAACGCCATTCACAATAGTATCAAAAAACATAAAATACCCATAAACTTAAGAAAAATGTCTAAGACCTCTACAATAAAAACTACCTTACTATTACTGAGACAAATTTTTAAAGCCCTAAATAAATAGAGAGATATGAGTGTCCATGGATCAAAAGATTCAGTTTTGTGGCTAGATCAATTTTCCCTGAATTATCTGTGGATTCAGATTCTAAAATAAATCTATAGATTCAAAATCTTAGGAAGCTTTTTAAAAGAAATTGATAGATATTTAAAGAACTTATAGTGCTATAAAGCAAAGGACCTAGAATAGGTGCTGAAAACTAGAAATAGAAGCTAAAACTATAAAACTTCTACATGCATTATAGATCTCACAATACATCGTTATCATTTTTGTTTTAAACTGTATGTTAACTTTTGAAGAAATTTAAAAATGAAATAAACTTCTTTTGTATTTACTTGTAAAAAATCAGATATATACAATTCCTTTGTCTGCATTATCAATTTTGTACAAATGTTTGTCTTATATTTGCTATTATATATGAAATATTGTAATTCCTCAATTGCAAGAAGAGGTTTCTAATTTTCTTTTTACACTGTACCTGGCACAGTTCCATATAAGTGGGTATAGAATAAACTCATTTTAAATAGTATACTAAATGAAAAGAATCATTTGATGATGAAAATTGATTACAAGCTATCTGTATTTCCAAAACTGGAAAATAAAGCTTGGGGAATAATTCAATATTTTAAAATAATATTTGATTCTTAAAAATACTTTAAAAAGTAATAATAATAATAGACACTTACATAGCATGACATGCTGTGCACTGTTCTAGATAAGAGAGATATTATTATTCCCGTTTTGGAGATGTGGAAATTGAGGTACAGAAAGGTGATCTGTTTATGTTCACATAGCTAGCGAAATGTCAGGGACTAGATTTAAACAAAAGCAGGCCATTTCCAATATCTAGTCTTTGAGCCAATACATTATACAGAAAAGCAAAAGCAAACAAAAGAGAATAAATGTGACACTGTTTTTTACTTTCATGTTTAAAAGTTAATAGTTTTATATAAAGATCTGTTTTCTTTATATAAAGTGATTTCTTATAGAAAAGACCAGTATTTATCCAATTTGTAAATATTATACGAGGTAATTGTTTGATTCATATTCAATTCATTATGAGTTACAGAGAGTGGCAATGACTGCCACCAGAAATCATGTCTACAAAAAATATTTGTAGCCTTCCATCCCTACAAGCCATCTTAATCCTGTAATGTCTCCATTTTTCAACTGAGTTTTCATTGTGCAGTTCCAATCATGCTTTAAATATTTCCAGACTAAAATATTTTACTTTGAACTCCATGCTTTTATTTTTTTACTTTTAATCAACAGTATGTCCTTCTCCTTTCAATTTGGCACCCATGAGTGACTGACTTTTAGGGAAGGTTTAGTGATATGTCCTTTTTGGGTGAGATTGTTTTTAGCATGTGAAGGACAGAGAAACTGAAAAGGAAAGAATACATGGAAAATACAAATAAGTGAAGCCGTCTGAGAAGGCAGAATCTATCATTATTACAGTGGGCATATGTGATTAAATGTCTTCAAAACAATGAGGCTCATCAATCAGCATCTTCATGCATTGGGAAATCAGATCATCCCGGGAGAGATCTGAGACACTCATTATGACAAGGCCATCTTCTCATGGTTACACATCACAATCAAGTGCATAGGTGAGGAAAACACTTTTCTGATTTGTTAAGCTCGCAATAGTTAAACCTCCATATAGGAATGTGACTAGAAAGGGGAGAGGCATGCCCTCCCCATGGTGAATATCATCAATCTTTAACTCCACTCTGGAAGAAACCTTGATATCCCCAAGTGAATAAATAAGTACTTGATATATACGACTGCACCCTTGAAAAACATCATGGATGCATTTCAATGATTCTACACATAAAGTAGCAAATCAAATAAAGTTTCATATTTATGTGAAGGTAATTAAACTTCCAGGACTCACAAATTTATATATATATATATATATATATATATATATATATATATATATATTGCTTAGTCTCTAAAGTGAGTTATCCCACAGCATAACAGGATAGTGTTTCTTCCAGTATTTTTATTAGGTTAGTACTAACATAAAGAGTCAATAAGGTCCATTTAAGAGATATAATTATAATACCTTTTTTTGTTACTGTTGTTTGGTTCCTTCCTCCAACAACCGTCCCTGTGATATTTACTAGTGTGTTGTTCATTTTCTAGTGGATGTGTAGTGTGTACATGTTCGGGATTATAAAAGAGAAATGGGAAGTGTTATAACCTGTTATGAACATTAATGCTGCATATATCTGGCAGATTTAATAGGTCTAAATATGAAAAGTATATAAAAGCTGAGGTTGTTATCCAGATACATTTCAGCCAAAAAATGGCTTTACTTACCCTATACAGCTATTTAAGACAAAATAGTACTGTTTGTGTGTGAACTCCAACTAATCCCATATTTTTTTCCCCAGCATGAGTAGATACAGCCTTTAGAGCTACCTGCTTTATAACTTCCTAGTCGGTGATTCTTAGGTCTGAACTCATTTCCTGAGGGGGCTTTTGAAAAGGATTTACAACACCATGTCTATTTTCAAAATTGTAAGCTAGAATTGCTTTGCCTGTGCAGATGTGATGACCCAAATCTTTCTCTGCAAAATGTCCTTTTAAAATATGCAATGATTTGATTTATCAACTGGTCTAAATACAACTTTTCCTTCTATTACTTTAAACAGATTTACATGTTTCAGAGCAGGAGGAAAGAAGCATTAAAGAAAAGCCAATTAGACATTGCTACTTCAATATTCTAATAAACCATGCTGAGCTTCTTTGGGTAAACATTAAAAAGCCTCTTTGGGTAAATGAACTACATATATGATAATAAAAGATTACCTTTGCATGGGATATTTTTGATGAGTCACTAAACTGCATGCATTCATAGAGAATACTAAGAAATGTTTTCACTAAGATACTGTGAAGTAAGAACAATGCAGAGTCCTAAACGAAGCATTTAGCTTTCACCAGAGATGCAGAAATAGAAGCAGATAGTAGGTATTGCCCTAATACAGGCTGTAAGACACCATTTTGTGCCAGTTTTGTTATTACTATCCAACAATAACTTTTATGCACATAGTTTTCTCTATACTAGTGCCTGACATTGTAATGTTGCTATTCAGAAAATAAGAGTCAAATTCTGGAGGTAAAGATGGGTAAAGAGGTGAGAAATATCAGAACATGGAGTAGTGCATGAACACCGTTCACATTTTGAGAATCTGTTGAGAGGCTGAGACTGAACAGAAGTGGAACTGTGACTAGATAGACATGGAAAGAAATATAAACCTGATTGTGATGGTATTAATGCATGTTGGGCCAAATCACTAATATTTTTAAGGAAAATCCTACAAGGGAAGGTAAATTAAGCAAGATGACTCAAAATCTATTAAATTTCTTTGAGGCTATAAAATTCCTCTCTTATCACTAAATGTTTCCAAAAGGAAAATAATACATACAAAAATGTCACCTGGATTGTCCTACAATTTAAAAACACTGTCCATTATTATTATTATTGTTATGTCATTGTCATCATCATCATCATCGTCGTCACTATGCTTCCTACTTAGACTATGCTGACACAATATGCATAGACACACTTACAACAATGGTTATAGTTTCTTTTACTGAGTTGACAAAGTCAGTTCTCTTCCTCTTTTGCCCTTGATTCTAACAGTATTTGAAAAAGTAAACAAGTTCATTGATTTTGGATTTGGCTACGCATAATGCACCCAAGTTTTTCCCATAATCAGCCTGGATATTCTATTTCTCCTACTTATGAAACATTAAATATCCTCTCTCCTATTTATATGTAGCTGCCTGAGAACACAAAGCTCCTTCTTACCTGTGTGGTAAAACTTCCCTGAAAATCCAAGGTTGAAGGTAAAATTTGCAACCTGAGTGCGCAGTAAATTTTGAGTCTCTAGTAATGCCTGAAATAAATAAGAAATTAACATGATTTTAGAAAAATAAATATGAAGATTTGGGATGCCTCTTTTTCAAAAGTGTATGCATGAGTGAAACAAAATGTGGGCTTTGTTGCTTTTTGGGTTTTTGATGGCTACTGGTATGTGCTATTCATATTTCAGGTATTATAATCATTATTGTTATTATTTTTATTGAAGGTTACAAATTATGAAGCAGTTAAGTCCTAAGCATATTATAAGCAGCTGAGAGGCAATTCTCTAACCACACAGCACTGAAATCATTTTTCATTTCTGTGTGAGGCATTTCTAGAATTTCATATTATCACACTTCTTTTCCCTGGGGAAAAATTTTCAGAATTGTTGGATGCAGACAGGTCCTGTATTTGTTGGTAAAGGATAAGAAGTTAACTTTTGTTCGAGTAGCAACTGAGTATTTTACTTAACTGTGTAACCTCTCCTATCATTTTTAAGGCATAATTATTGAGTTGAAAGCTTGGATTTTTACTTTACAAACTAAACAGTAATTTTTAGACTTTATAGGATGATAATTACAAATGAACAAGGAAAAGACAGGTAGGAAATTGGTAATTCCATAAAGAAATATTCTCTAAACATTGCAAAAATTTTCCTAATTTCTCCTTTTGGAATTATTCTGTTAATTTCTTGTTTGTAGACAGGATAAGAACATACTGATAATAATCTTTGAGTAAGACTTAGTCCTCTAAATTTTCTGCCTATCCTTCCACTGCTATTATTCCTATGTCGACATATGTAGTTTAATTCATAACTCTCATATCCTTGGGCTTTTTAATTTGCTTATTGATTTGGACTGCTTTTTTCATTTTTTAAATGGATTTTTAAAGGGGGGCTTATTTTGTTCTGATGGAAATGCAAAACTCATTTCAAATTAGAGAGATTATTAAGACATTTTTGTTACTACTATCCATCTTCTTTTTTTTTTTTTTTTTTTTTTTTTGCAGTACGCGGGCCTCTCACTGTTGTGGCCTCTCCCGTTGCGGAGCACAGGCTCCGGATGCGCAGGCTCAGCGGCCATGGCTCACGGGCACAGCTGCTCCGTGACATGTGGGATCCTCCCGGACAGGGGCACGAACCCCTGTCCCCTGCATTGGCAGGCGGACTCTCAACCACTGTGCCACCAGGGAAGCCCCAGCCCCATCTTTTAAGATAAATAAAGAGCCAAAGGTTTAGACAATTTCTTTTGAGCATTAGTTATGGTGGTTAAGCATTTGCTTCAAAAATTTGTGAACCTAACTTTTTATTTCCCCAAAGTTAAGAGGGCTCTCCTGCAAATTTGTAAAGAAAAAAAAAAAAAAGAAAGAAAGAAATGACCAAATAATTAAAAGGTTGATAAGCTATATAGTTTCTGGTTATCCAAGATTACAGTTATACTGCATGTAATCCTGGCTAACTTATTTAAATAATATCAATCAAATAGAAAAAGGAAAAAATAGACCTACTAGTTTGACTCAGTTATATAAAATATTCAAAAAAGTTCTCATAAAAAAGATCAAACTAGATACTAAAAAGAGAGTAGAGTTAAAAATAAATAAATTTATTGAAGTTGAGCTTATTGGTAAAGACTGTAGAATATAGCTTTAAAATTAAAAAAATAAAACCATCATGCATCCTTTTTTCTTAGGGAGTTCCTTTTTCTGGCACTCTTGTGTTCAGTGCACAATCCCTGAGCTTTCATATATTGAAATAGTTTTTTTTTTTTTTTTTTAATTCTTCCTTTCCCTGTTTTCCTCACCGCTCCAACCACATCCACTCAATTTTCTTCCTCTGGGGTCTTGAAGTAATTCTTTATTCCACATTTATTTATCCACCATCCATTCTTAAATTCAGTAAATATTTCTTGTAGGTGGATACACTGTTGGGTTTGGCAAGCATAGTCTCTGTAACCTTGGGCTTTACTGAGAGGGAGAGAGATATTAAATAGAGGGTCCCACAAATGTGTAATTACAAATCATAATAAGTGCTACAAAACAAATCTAGAGCATGTTGTGATAGATGCAATAAGGGATTTAATTTAGACTGGGGAAGTGGGCCTACACTTGATGCTTTCTAAGGGGCCATTTTAAAAAGATCAAGCGATCTATTTTTTCCCAATCAGCTTGCTACCACTTTAGGCAGGCCTTCATGTCTTTTTCTTGGGCTTTAAAACACGGTAGACTGCTAACCGTATTCCCACCTTCCTCTACTCTATTTTACACTCCACAGTCATGCTAACATCCTAGAAGCAGTAAATTCACTTTACCCTTGAGGTCAGGCAAGCCATTCACTTAATGACTCAGCTTGGTCGGTCATTTCACTTCTCACATCTTTTCCCTTATCTGTGAAATGGGATCATGCTTAACACTTGTTTCACACTATTATTGTGAAGATTACATTGTATAGGGCATACAAAGTGCTTAGCTAAGTACCTGGTACATAGTAAGAGCTTGATAAATTCTGTTAATGATCACTTAATATGCCATTCTCTTCCCACCAGTTAGGTATAAATGGTGCCTTCATATTTCCATATTAAGATACCTGCATTGGTATTTCCCCAAATCACCCTGTTGTCTGCACTATTCCCCACCTCCTACATTTCTTCATGTTTTTCTCTGTTTTTTTTTTTTTTCTTTTCTTTTGGCGTGGAAAGTGTCCAGCTGTTCCCAATCACATTTTCCAGTCCCAACCCATTTTTAAAGATCTAGCCAAATGCTACTTTTTTGTATGAAGCCTTCCCTGATGCCTTAAAGCTTTGCCTTTTCTCATCTCCCAAAGTAAGTTCCTAAATTGTTTTTCTTAAGACTTGCATCATTTTCCACTTTACTATATAACTTTGTATTTTATTTCTCCTGTTAGTCTAAAAGTACCAGAAGTTTGATCAAACCTTACTCATTTTTACACATGCCATGTTGCTAAATATAGCTTCGTATATGTGGAAGGCATTTAAAATGTGATAGGAGCATATATTAATGCACAGCTGTCAATTGAATTAGTTTCATTTATTTTTATTACTAATATTTTTCTGATGGTAAAATGATAAAAATGGCTCATGGACCATACCATTAAATGATATAGATAGGATCTTGCATTTCATGAGCACATTCATAATATGGAAATTTTATAATCTTCTATTGTAAGTAGCCTAGTAAGACAAGCTCACAGAGGCAAGGGCATATGGATTTTCTTCCACTGGCGCTAATTAGCTATGTGAAGAATTTGACAGACCTTTCTATTATTAAAAGAAGTAGAGCTGTCTAGTCACAGTCTCCCAACATGTAATCTTGATTAATGTGGGAGTAAAATGACAATTTCTGTAAGTAAAAACAAAACAAATGGATAAAAAGAACAAATTCTAAAAGATTCAAGCTTTCCTACTTCATTGTAACTGAATGTTCTTTGAGTTTCAAAATTCAAGGAAAGAAATGTTCCATGTCTTTCAATGATAAGAAAAAGAAAGACACAAATAAATATGTATAAAATGGATATAATTTTTAAAAATAAAACAGAAATAAATGTAAAAGAAAAACATGTTAAACCATAAAAATTAATGAAGAAATATAGAAAAAAATAAAGAATTGAAATACAGGAAAAATGTAAAATGCCAGAGGAAATATCAGACAGGAAAAATACAAATATAAAATTATGAATAAATAAAATATAATAAAACCCAAAAAACCTTCTTTTGGAAAAATTTGTTAATGGACTAGAAATAATGTCTTAATTTGAGATAAAAATCAAATAGTAAAGCATAGGAAATAGTATACAGCTGTATATATACTATTTTTATCTGAATATTTTGTGGGGAAATTTGACTAACTTTTGAAAACATTTGTAAAATAAAATATATACAGTGTTTGGATAATAAACCTTAGTTATTTTCTTTAATAGTTTATAAGTCATAAAAATATATATAAACGGCTTTGAAGTTTTCCCTTGCATTATTTATGAAAGGCTCACTAAGTTATTTGATTGGGTATCAAAGAGAATAAATATATAACTTATTTAAGCAGAAGCAAAAAGTCATTATTTTAACAAACATTACTTGCATTCACTTAATGTTCTTATTATAAGTTCCTCAGTATTTAATAAAGCAAGTCCAACTCTGCCCTACTGAAAAATGTTAAAGAGAACAATGGTTTTCAAACTTTACCAGACATAATACTTTCTAGAGGAGGCTGCTAAAATTGTTAATTCTGGGAACCCACTTGAAGAGTTATTGATTTAATCTGTCTATGATGGGGCCCAAGTATGTGTATTTCATTATAGACCCCAGTTGGTTCTTAAGAAGTGTCAAGCAATTGTTTCCAGTTTAGTCATAAGAAATGAAATGAATCACCAGGATACTTTTCCCAGGCCCATTTTCTGGGTATTCTGAGTTACAGTATAAGATGGAGCCTAGGAATCTGTGTTTTTAACAGTGATTCTTATAGTTTCAAACTGGAGATTATAGCCATCAAGGAACTTCAGGAAATATTGTTAGTGCACTGTTCACATTTAAGTTCAAGGTATATTGCATATGTCTTAAGCCATTCTGATATTTAGATTGTTTATCATCAGGTTAACACTTTCTCTACATAATTAATAAGTCGTGACTGTATACATACTTTGGTATAGGGTTATGTTTTCAGAATTTCAAATCAAATACCAAAGTGTGATAGTTTTTGTTTGTCTGCCTTGGAAAGTTTTTTTTTAATTACATCCAATAACTCAATAAAAATGTTATCTTATTTACAAGATCTTACTTATCTTTTTATCTTACTTACAAGATCTTGATGTGGGATTCAGAAAAGGTTACATCTATACTTATTTTCCAGGTGGAAAAAAATTGCTTCATGGAAAGTTTAAATGGCCCACCCAGATAACACAACAAGAGGGCCAAAATTGAGCATGTTTGCCTTAACATTTGGTCCGACTTTAACCTCAGGTTTCTCTACAGTAAATCTGTGTGGCCACCCAGTTTGAAACAGACACGGAATTTCATGAACTTTTGTGCAGAGACTGTCAATGTACAGATGAAAATGAATAGGGCTGACCCAGGCTGAACGTATGAAGCTTTTGAAGTTTGCCTTTGATAGTTTCTGCCTCCCTTCTTGCTCATCTCTTTCCCCTTAGAAGAAATCTCCATTCCTTCAGAAATCTACTCTCTTCCTTTTTTTTTTTTTTATAAAATCTTACTGCTGCTCAAAGAGGAAACTGTTTGATATAATTTATAAATTGACAAAAGCTTATTATACCAACAAGCTGAGTCTTCTAAAGAATTTCACATGGAACAGTTTAGCTATGATTGTGGAATGGGTGAGTTAATTGAGAAAGAATGAATGTATACTTCTGATGTCTTTTGTGGGGAGAAAGGTTTGTGGCTTGGGGGGTCCTTCTGATGAAATCACATTCAATTCGAAGAACAACTTGCCTGGAAGAAAAACACCATAGTGTTTCAGAGCAATTATCCTCTCACTTTCTGCCCATCACCTAAGTGTTCCACTGCTGTCTATCTTCTCTCACTTAAGTCTCCAGGAAGCAAGGAATCTGGAACTCTCTGGGCTCTCTACCGCCTTGTGCTATTGTTCACTCATTTATCCATTCAAACAGTATTGACTGAACCCCTGCTTCTTGTTTTAGGCATTATTCTAGGTGCTAAGGACACAGGAGAGAATGGTAACAATAATATCTAACATAATTGTGTTAGGTACTGCTAGGTTCTATGAGAAGCACTCAACTTGAATTATCTTTTTAAATCCCTCCATGATCCCTTGGGCTTCCCTGGTGGAGCAATGGTTGAAAATCCACCTGACAATGCAGGGCACACGGGTTTGAGCCCTTGTCCGGGAAGATCCCACATGCTGGGGAGCAACTAAGCCTGTGCACCACAACTTCTGATCCTGTGCTCTAGAGCCCACGAGCCACAACTACTGAGCCCGCATGCTGCGACTACTGAAGCCCACGTGCCTAGACCCCGTGCTCTGCAACAAGAGAAGCCACCGCAATGAGAAGCCTGCACACCACAGCGAAGGGTAGCCCCCGCTCGCCGCAATGAGAGAAAGCCCATGTGCAGCAACGAAGACCCAACACAGCCAAAAATAAATAAATAAAATAAATAAATTTATTTTAAAAAATCTCTCCATGATCCCTTTATTAACCCTATTTTACAAGTGCGGAAAATAAATCTCAGAGAGTCTAAATAAGCTACCTAAGGTTATGGAGATAGAAAGTGTCTGCCAGACAAAACCACTATATTTGTTGTTTTCATGGAGCTTACATTCTTTTTAGACATGCATATAATACACATGACAAATCAATCAAATAATTATTTAGTTGAAATTATTATTAATGTAAAAATAATTATAGTATATGCTAATATTGAAACTAACACAGAGCACCTACATTTTAACAGGATAAGCAATGTGTTGTATGAAGGTCTTTCTGAAACCGTGGCAGTTCAGTTGAGAGCGAGATGAGAGGCCAGCTATGTCTAAAACAGGGACTCCAGAGCGTGTGCTCCAGGCAATGTGGCCAGTGAAAACAGGGCTCCATGTCAGGAAGGACCTTGGCACCTTTTTAATACACCACCCTCTACTTCACCTCACATAGGATATGATTTACATTTTAAATTGATTTCTCTGGCTACTTGCTGATAAGGAATTGTAGGAAAACTGGTAAGGAATGGGGGAAATGATTTAGGAGGATTTTGCAGTAGTTCCAGTAAGAGAAAATAAAGGCATGGCTCCTACTGGTGGTACTGGGAATGGAAAGAAGTAAATAGTGTAATTATTGATGGGCCGACGTGGGAAGTAAACCTGAGTGATTTCATTAATGATTCAGATTTCTGACGTTCGATGAAGTGAGGGAAGAGTTGAGATAGGCTTTGAGGGAAAATCAACACCTCCATGGCTACACTAAACATTTCTTCCCCACAGCAGGATGGCTATGTTGTTGAAACCTCTACATCACCCCAACAGGAAAAACAGAGTTTAAAGTCCCACATCGTCATTGTTTTCAAACATTGGTACATATGATTAGAGGTAACTGCACAAAGAGTGTATATATTAGTAAGGGGAGTGGTCTCATAGTACAAGGAGTGCTTTTTGGATACCGGAAGGTTAAACATTGATACTGATTAAAGATACAGGCAAAGAGAAGAAAAAAAATTGAAAATTAGTTTGACCTTGTAAAATAATATTAATTCATGTCACGTATGTGAAGAGTCTGCATTTTCTGCTTGATTATCAAAGAACACAATGAAGGTTATATAAATCATTAAACTTGTAGTGCATTTACAGTGTTGTAAATTTTGATTGTATCAGCAAAGCACTCCATGTGTCTTTGACTCCCTTCCCAGTGGCTATGGATTGATTTGTCTTGTGCCCTAAACTGTGTTAACGGGGGAATGTCATTGGCATCTCTGTGTCCACAGAATTCTAAGCCACTGACTTCAGTCCATTCTGAAAGCATGTGAGATGAATTTCTGCTTCTGCTTTCTGATTGGCACTCTGGTTCTCTCCCTGGGATCAGAAAAAATCCATAAACGTGGTGAATTATTGCCCAGTTCTTAAGAGTCCCAGTTTCTCTTCAACTATATTCTCAACTTCAGCCCATAGAGGTCACCTCAAACCGTGAGTATGCCCTTCTCTCTGTACCTCTGTTTCCATGTTTTTCATGTTCTACCTAATCGATTGGAATTTTGAATCAAATGAATAAATTTGAATCAAATATGACCCTTCAGATAGTACTACTTGAACCACTGGCTTTTTCCTTTATAAGTTAGTTCTAAGTCTCGTCTTCAATTGTATTATTTAATTTACTTTTTCTATAAGCTTTGCTCCCAAGTCTCCATCATGGCCTGCAAGAATTTTTGAGTTGCAAAAAGATAAATATAATGTAACTTTAGAATTCATGGTTCATGTAGCATGATTATGTCCTTAAAAGGATTTTATAAAGTAATGGCCAGAATAACTGTCTTATTTTCCCTAGGCCCAAATGTTTAAGTAAATGATAAAGTAATAGTGAGATAGAACTATCTTACATGAGGACTTCTTCAGGGATGTTGAATGAAACTGGTCATTGTAAGCCCAGTAACTGAAAGATGGCTTCAGGAATCATCAGGAATCAGAGAGCTGAGAGAAACATACACGTGCACAACAAAATAATAATGTCAGACCTTTATTAAGTAAGGACGGGAGCAAAGTCGTTTTAACTCAAAATATTTCCAGAGATTCTAAGTAAGGATCTGCACTGAACTGGGTCCAAATTCTCTCTGTGTTAGGTTGAAACTATAAAATGTAACCTGAGTCACCCAGCATAATCCTGACTTCTGTGTTGGAGAGCCTACTTGATAGAAATGCTTTGTCCTGCTGTGCAAGTACCAAAGCAGGCACAGAATCACCTTTGGAGCTAGCTTGGAGTCTCTGAAGTGTGGAAGCTTGGGCTGACTTCAATAATAAGTCATCATGGATGATTTTATTATGTAAGAGATAATAACTAGTGAAACAAGAGTTCCTGATTACAGATTTCCAAACGGTGATCCATGGGTCACTAGGTCTG
Source organism: Hyperoodon ampullatus (assembly GCF_949752795.1). Taxonomy (NCBI): domain Eukaryota; kingdom Metazoa; phylum Chordata; class Mammalia; order Artiodactyla; family Ziphiidae; genus Hyperoodon; species Hyperoodon ampullatus. Next base: position 150,279,383 of record NC_136914.1, on the reverse strand, counting down.
TAAAATTTAACAGTTCCATGAAAAAATAATTCCATGTTCAAAATGTTTGGGAAACACTCTGTAGTATATCCCTCTTGGGAGGTTCTCAATTCATATTTACATGCTAAAGTCTTTAGTAGAAAAAATTTTGTACTTGATTTCTCTCAGCTTTTTCCCCAAACTATTTGCCAGCAACACACACTCCTACCTGCCTACTTTTAAGATACAGACTTAGGAAAAAAACATTAAGTGGATGGCTAATACCTTGGAGGTACAGGTATTTCCTGGGGTCATGATATCCTTGAACAAATACAGTTTCCTATTTAGTATCAAATGCAAATTGCAAAATATAATAGCTGTAACTTTACATGAAATGTGGTTCTGCCTATGTATTCAGTTATATAATCACATTAACTCTCTGCATGTGATCTGTAGAAAAAGAGGACTTTTCCATTATTCCAGGATTTGTCATCCCACAAGAGCTTCAGATCAAAATCAGTTTCTTAGTATTATGAAATTGTGGAAATATACTTAGAAATAATTACCCTTTTGATAAACATGATGTTACTTCTTGGAGCATCTTATTCTTGTTGAAAACTTATTAAAAACAACTATTAAGTTGTTTTCATTACCTAAATTAAGTAAGGATACATCTAATTAAGTAAATTTAGACATATCTCTAAATTACGTTTTACTTCATGATCCAAAAAAAAATAATTCTCATTTTATTTTTTAGGCCTTAAAAAATGTAGGCCTCTCCAGCAGCTGTCTCCTTAATCAAGGTCAGGTACTGGCCTCCTTCCTTAGGAATTGTGCTCTGCCTCTGTTCACAATCTCCATGTCTCATTCTCCATCCTCTGATCACTCGGTACAAGTCTAGGGCCTCTTACAACAGTTCCTGGCACAACACAGATATTCAGTAGTTGTAGGTTGGTGTTGTAACTGACCTCCGTAATTTCATCTCTAGAAATATCCTCTGCTCAAATACAGTCAGAAATCTCTACAAAATGTTGAGGTATCAGCTTATTAGCTATCATCTTTCATTCTTTTGCTTATTAGCTATCATTCTTTCATTAAATATTGTGTTGTAATAATTCCAAAATATTTCTTGAGCACAGAAGGTGTACACTATATTCTCAGTTTTATACAACTCCCCATTCTTTCATGGATGCACCCGAGAAACACCTGAACTCTGTGACAGATTTTTAGGATATTGGAGACAGGCTTCAGACATTCCTGCCATAGCTTTGGCAGATATGTCTGTTCTATAATAATTCTCCTAAAAATGTCCTGGAACCTCAGAAAGGGAGTTCTGAGGATGGTAGGTATTCACCATTTTACTTTCAGTTTTATCTCTACAGCCATTTCATTAAAGATTAAAAAGAAAAAAAATTACTTTATTGACAATTTCCATCATTCCTGTCCCACAGGAGCAAGGGATACATTACTGAGAGGATCAAGGGATGTCTGCAGGTTTTTATCCACTTTTTCTTAGTAAGGTATAGTCTCTTCCTGTCTTCTCTGTGATTTCACTCACAGTTTCTCTCTACTCAAAGTATAAATAAATTTCAGGTTAAAATTCATATGATCTTTCCAGTGGCCAAACTCTTCCTTTCACTAGAGTTATTTCTTTAAGATTATACTTGAAAATTACAAATCATATGTTTTAACTTTATTACTATCTTTCTGTTATTAATTTTAAAGGAACCAAAGCTTTGTCTTATTTTATTTGCTACATTAATAGTGTCAATCTTATCAATCTGAAGTTACCACTGGGGCAGAGCAAGTTGATAATGGTGAAAATAGCTATGTGCAATAATGATTCAACTGATTGATATGCTGTAAGTGATTTGAACAAAGATAAATCATTGACTTTATTGGGTATTGAAAAATTGCATAATACGTGTAGGATAGGTGGCATGCTGATATCTATATAGCTATCTATCTATATCTATCTATCTATCTATCTATCTATCTATATATATATATGTGTGTGTGTGTGTGTGTGTGTGTTTTATGTCCCACAGTGAATATATTTGTCTTCTTTCTGAATAAGGATATCTATTTTTAAATACATAATTGGGCTAATAGATGAATAAACAGACTGCATCTATTAGCAAATTTATTATTTATCATCAGGGTGTACTCTATTAAGGTGGTACATGATAACTTAATTGTTTAGACTTTTAAAAAGGATCATTACTTCAGAATATAGACATATTTGGATAAAAGGATAGGAGTGTCAACTTTAAAAAATCAAGAACATTCCCTTGATGGCTTAGACAACAAACAAAAAAAGGTTATTACTGATAATAAAATTGAAACTGCAATGGTCATTAGAATTTTTCATTTGGTCATTGTAATAGCATAAATTCAGTATTTATTTTATTTAACAGGTGAAATGAGAAAAATTTATTTGTAAATAAACACATCTACCTGTAGTAACCAAATAGACTTTAAGTAAATACCAAAAACTTTATATCCATAAGGAACTGTACTCCAACAAGCATTTATCAAACCACTGGTATCTTCGAAGCTGTCACCTAGGTCTTGCTAATATACTGTGCCCCTTTAAAAATTATGTAAATAAGTAAATAGTCTCTGTGTAAATAAGTAAATAGTCTCTGTGTAGAAACATTTCTGTGTCTTATTTTCATGTTATTTTACCATTTTGAGTAAATCTGGGTTAGTTAAAATTTTCATAATCAATTCCATAAACTTCAGAAAATTTTTCGTAGGCTACATAGTTTAATATTTTGCAAATGCACATTCAGATACACATATTTTAAATGCATGTCACAAAAATCATTTCCAAAGGCTAAATATCAAATCATGCATCAAATTATATACATTGGAGGCATTAAATCTTTACTGTTTAAGTTCATATGTAGTAGAATCTTCTCATTATACTGCCAGCAAGGGAAAGATGCATCTATTTGTAGTTTTCAAAAAAATCAATATGAAACATACATGTCATTATCTATATAGATTTGGTTATAGAAACCATACTCAAAGTATATTACCATTCATAGTATAGATATTTCAAGGTGGATTTTTCCTGTATGTTGTAGACAAATTATCTTTCAGCAAGTCTCTCCCCTCCCTCTGACAAAATTTAAGACTTTTGAAAATAAAAAGCTCCTGTGAGGTGTTGTTATCGCCCCCTCAAGCTCAATTCTATTTAAAGCCTAATTACAATTCAGGCTCTTAACAAAACAGTCTTGACATTATCTGATAAACACCTACTAGTCTACCAACTCTGCTTTCTGGTAAATGAAGGGAAACTAGTGAGATATTCATAAAGGAAGCCGACAAAACCAGAAATATATTAATGGCAACACTTTCTGTACAGCTCTCATTTTCCAACACAAGAAGACAACATTCAAAATATTTTCTATGTAAAAGGTATCCTTTAGAGTTCTATGACTGACTTTATCCACCTTTCACAGTATATTTTTTATACAGAATTTGGCTATAATTTAATTTTAAGAAGGACTCTCAATAAGTGAAATATGTTATTGTATTTACTTATGCAGGAAATATTTGAGTAGCTAATATTCCAGCTGTTCTACATAGTAGAGATTCAGCTTTGAACAAAACAAAGTCCTTTCTTTAGGAGTTCATATTCCAGTGGATGAGACAGACAATAAAAAAATAAAGATATGGTGCAGTAAGATGACGGTACTAAGAAGCCATTGGGGAGTTTTGATCAAGCAGAGATATCATGTTCATCACACCTTGAAATCTGGTCATTGTATGAAGAATTACCTGGGTCAAGGAGGACATGTATGGAAGAGGGAAACATTTAGAAGAAAGAACTACCCTATTTGAGGAATGAATGTCTTGGAGTTGGTGGTAATGTAGGAGGAAAGTGGTCAGGTTTGGGATATCGCTTGTAGACATCTAGGCCTCTAAATATCACATGATGAATTGAATGCAGGTTGTGAGAGATCTGAATGGGGTGCATGATGACTACTGCATTTGTTCCCATATTTTGTGTATCAGATGAAAGTTGTTTGGAAGTTACCAGCCACATCTATTCTCAGGGAGTGAAGTATCTCTTCAGTATCCCCAGAGTATCATTTAGTGTGTTGGCTTCATCTACAAAAAGCAGGTGTTCCTAATCCATTAAATTTTTTGGCCAAACAATTTTCTTTTCCATCTGTGTTTTCATGAGAGCTCAAAAAGTGTGGAGTGAAAGCAAGCTTTTTCAAATATTTTGGAAAAAAAAAAAAAACGTTGGGATGAGTTATCAAGTTAAACTACTGCTCTAATGATTTTTTATTTAAGAATATTAGATACAGGGTAAATGCAGAGGAAATACATTGAGACATACTTAACAAACCTTATTTAAGGTATCTGAAACAATGTAAAATGAAAAGCATATCATTACCAATCATTTTATGTAGATATTGTGGTACAGACATCAGATATTAAGTAGGATTTACACTTTCATTCCATTCTCTGAACTATTGAAATAAAACTCAATAAAACTTAATTCTTATTTTACTAATTATGGCTCATTTAACATTATAAAAAAACTTAACTGTTAGAATTTGTTGAAATGAAAGTCTTTTACTTCTATAAATGAAGTGTAGTTAGTTCTTTTAAATAAGTTCTTAAGGAATCTCTTTCCTAGAATATATTTAATCAACTACAGGGACGTTTCATTTTATTAACTGACTCTTTAGTTTGACATTGCAAATATCTCTCACCTTGGGCCATGAATGAGATAAAGCCTCTTAAAAAATCTTACTCTCACATTCTGCATTATTTTACATTAATCTCCAGAATTACTTTTAGATTTTTGAGCCATCTGTATTCTTCCTAATTGCTGCATCTATTAAGCAAGACAGATATTTTTCTACAATATCCTTGTTAATTACTAACATATCCCACATTTACATAATACACTTTTTGGGGCAATTTCTGTGGTAACATTTCATGGCTAATAGGAAGCAACTTGCTTTCCTTTATTAAGTGCACTAAAACTTCATGCCCTAGACATCATTGACGGTAAACATTTGATTCAGCTCAAATTTAATGCACCGAGGCATTTTGCTGTGCCAATATTAGGTTTATTTATGTGCTGTGTTCTGCATTGTTAGCTGCTAATGAGACTTCAACTCTTATTGCTCTAAGGCCTGAACGCTAACCTCATTTTAATGAGTTCATTATTTGCTGTCTTCTGAAAGGAAGACAACAAATTTTCCTTTTAATTAAAGGTCAAAACACCTCTGGTGAAGGAAAGGGAAGAGGTTATCAAACCCTAGGAGAAGCTGAGAGATAGCTCTTTCAGATTTCTAAGCTACGCAGAGTTAGTATAGACTGGGGCAGGTGGTGGTTTCTCAAGAATATAGACAGTCAATCAATCTCCAGAGACCAAGGTGCATCTAAATTTAAGACAAATGAGAACCCTACAGTATGATAGCTAATGTGCCTAAGACTGTAAAAAATGAAAGTCAGCCAAAGTAATTAAAGAGGCTTTACTCCTAACCAAAAGGGCCCCCTGGATCAATAGGGCTGCAGGAGCATGATTTGTCTTTTGCATGAGGAATGAGTTATGGTGTTGAGAGAAAACATGCTATATTAATTGGGCCCAGAAAAACTAATCTCAAATATTTTATCACAGAATGTGAAGCAAAAGCAAGTCAATGTTTGGGGAATTATTTTTAATAATGTATAAGATATGTGGACCTAGCATGAGATATAAGAATATGTATATTCAGAGGAAACTTAGTTGCTAAACTGTGAAATTCCTGGGAATGCCAGTTCTTATTTGCATTTGCAGGCAATGAGTACCTCTAACCACAGGGGAAGGTGAATTTAAATAATATATAGTCCTGCCATAACAGATAGTATGAACAACTTGCTACTTATGTAAATTTTAATATGAATGAAGCCAAGAGATTCGAGCATAACAATTACATGAAGCCTTTGCACTTAACAAATAGCGTGGTTAGATTAAAGACCAAAACACTTTCATTTTGCTCTGACAGCATACACATTCACACACGGGTGATTTTAATCTTGTACACTGCTTTCTAATTAATACTTAAATATTTAATGATAATATATTTTTAATTTAAACATATGCCTTCAGTAACTTTATATTTATACATGAAATCTAGTACATACCATTTTATGTTTCTAAGCATTGTTCCTGGATTAGAGTACATGAACCATAAATATTTTACTTCAATAAACTTTTTATTGTAGAATTTTTTAGATTTACAGAAAAATTGCAACGACAGTACAGACAGTTCCTATATACCAACACCCACGGCATCTTATGTTAGTGTGGTACATTTATCACTATTAAAGAGCTAATACTGATATATTATTATTAACTAAGTCTATACTTTATTCATATTTTTCTCAGGTTTTCCTTAATATCGTGTTTCTGCTTCAGGATACCACATTACATTTAAGTATATGTCTCCTTAGGCTCCTCTTGGTTATGAGATTCACACTTTTTTTTAGAGCAGTTCTAGGTTTACAGAAAAAATAATCAAAAGTACAGAGTTCCCATATACTCCCTCTTCCCTGTATCCCCTCCCAGATTCCCCATTTGTTACAACTGATGAATTAACGTTATTATTAACTAAAGTCTATAGTTTACATTAGGGTTCCTTCCTTGTGTTGTAAATTCTATGGGTTTCGACAAACGTAGAATTTCATGTATCCACCATTAAAATTCCACGTAGAAAAGTTTCACTCCCCTAAAAATCACCTGCACTCCACTTATTCATCCCTTTCCTCTCCTTGTGGCAACCACTGATCTTTTTACTAACTCCCTAATTTTGCCCTTTCTAGGGTATCATTTAATTGAATGGTTATACAATTAAATTATACAATTATACAGCATGTAGCTTTTTCAGATTGGCTTCTCTCACTTTGCAATGTGCATTTAAGACTCCTCCATGTCTTTTTGTGGCTTCATAGCTCATTTGTTTTTATTGCTGTATTCCATTGTCTGGATATACATGTTTTGTTTATCCATTGATTTTTTGAAGGACATCCTGGTTACTTCCAAGTTTGGGCAATTATGAATAAAGTTGCTATAAACATTCAGGTGCAGGTTTTTGTGTGGACATAAGTTTCAACTCATTTGAGTAAATACCAAGGAGTGCAATTGCTGGATGGTAAGGTAAGTGTATGTTTAGTCTTGTAAGGAACTGCCAAACTGTCTTCCAAAGTGACTGTACCATTTTGCATTGTACCATTTTGTATTCATTTTGCAATGAATGAAAGTTCCTGCCACTCTACATCCTCCCCAGCATTTGGTGATGTCAGTACTTTGGCTTTGGCCATTCTGATAGGTGTGGTAGTGGTAACTCATTGTTTTAATTTGCAGTTCCCTAATGACATATGCTGTTGAGCATCTTTTCATATACTATTTGCCATCTGTTCATCTTCTCTGGTGAAGTATCTGTTCAGTTCTTTTGCCCACTTTTCATTTGGGTTGTCTGTTTTCTTATTATTGAGTTTTTAGAGTTCTTTATATACTTGGATGCAAGTCCTTTATCAGATATGTGTTTTACAAATATTTTCTCTGGCTTGTCTTTCCATTCTCTTAACAATGTCTTTTGTAGAGCAGAAGTTTTGAATTTTACTGAAGTCCCACTTATCAATTTTTACTTTTATGGATAATGCTTGAAATAAAATTTATTTGGTAAATGACTCAATACAAAAAGGCAGATTAGTTTTTATTGATCATGTTTTTGTATGTAGCACTGTGATATGGACTAGAGTAAAATGATGTGGGAAGGAGACAATACAGTAAACATCCCTTGTCTTTAAGGAGAATAAAATTCTGTATAGGTGTTGATCATAAAGAAATTACTGTATATATTTATTTAAACACCATTTTATGGTTTTGTCTAAATGTCTTTAAATGAAATCAAAGGTGGTCAATTGTGTGCACTTGGAAGTTATCCAATAAATAAAATATATATTAACAACAAAGCCCAAAATATCCAGTTATGAGAGACAATAAAATTGGCTCTCACTTTTCCCTTTGACAGTCTCTTGCTTTGGCTTTTTCCAGATATGCAGAGGGGAAAATTAAGATTTGGGAAAGAAGAGAATTTTACAAATGAGGACTTATTTCAAAAGTTTTTTTTTTTAAGTTGAGAAAACATTATACCATACTGCTATACTATGAATAATGTCTGTTGAGCATTTTAAATTTTTCAAAATATTGTCATATAGTACTTCACTTAATGTTCAGAATAATTCTGTGCATTGTTGTTATCTTTATTTCACAGCTGAGGTTAACAATTTATCTAAAAAGTGATGTGGCTCAACCAGGCTCTGAAATCTGAAACTTATGATTCCAAATCTCTTGTTCCTCACAGCTCCTATGGGACCTCTGGCTACTGTCCTATGTGTGCCATCATCTACTTACTGATGGTTAGCTGAACTGTAACTAGTTTAGCTGAGCTACGTATATTTTACTTAAAATAGCCACCTCAGTTTCAGAATTTCATGTCTCAAAGGAAGGACTTAAAACTCACATAAATGAAATAGTATTTAAATTATGTTATATAATTATAATTTAGTTTCATGCTGTGCTATATACAGTAAGTGCTTGGAATCTCAAATAAAGAAATGAGACTCAAATTACAAAGCATCTATATTGTTTCAAAAATTTAGTTGAGATGTTAAAAAATCTTTTTGCTCATTACTCTTATTTCCATGCTAAGAGGTGTTTTGGATATAGGAATTTCATCTGGGTCCACTGCTAAATTGGACCCAATCGGAAAGGTTTAGGACTCATTTATTTTGACAATAACCTGAATTAGTCATGCATTTCTTCATATTTTTCCTTATCTGATAAGAATAGGATAGGCTGCAGACTTATTAGGTGTTTTTTTTTTGCCCTCTAACCTTAAAGTTATTGTTTCTGTTTTAAAGAAGACTAGTTTTAGATGTGGTGGTGGCTGACAGGAAGAATGAGACATAGAAAGTAGCTCGGTCTCAGCATTAATTCCAAGTTGTTATGATGATGCCTTCCAGTGGATACCTATTCTGCTGACTTTTAGATCTGTTTTTGTTGGATATTTTATGTGTATTTTACATCCCTTTTGACAGACAAACAAATTTAAAATAATTTTTTAAATTACATTTAAGCTTCTGTTTTCAAAACCAAGTGATGGAGGCAACTGTCTATAGAGGTTTGTTATAAATCCTGGAAACCTGTGCACATATCAAGTCTATCTTCTGTCTAGGAGTTCTCTAGTTATTTAAAGTTAAAATCCTTGTCCTTAAAGTGAACTTCCATAAACACATTGTTCCTCTGGTTTTGGTTGTACCACCTCAATTCAAGATGTAAAAGCAGATTAGTAATTCTGTTTTTATTCATGATTCATAAATGGTGAACTACATTCCATATCTTTTTTTTTCTAGGGGTACTGTTTATTGGCAAATCTTAAGGAAATTGCTAAAAGTATTATACTGTATCTGTTTCATTTTGAAAGCCATATATGACCCTGGTATTTGGTTCAGAGAGTGATGCCAAATTGTTAAGATACATTTGTATAAGTCTCAAAAACAATATGCTGACTTTTTTTGATATAGTGTTGTATTTGTTAAAAAATCATATTCTTATTCCCATTCAATAAAACTTGTACAGATGGAGTACTTAGTATATACTTGAAACTGTTCCATGGTTTTAGCAGGAACCAAAATATATAAAGTAATTGTCCCTACATCTAAAAGGAGTAATTTTCTATTGAACAAACAAAACAAAATAAAGCTGTATAAAAGGCAGCATGAAAAGAATGGTATAGCAGAAGCAATTAGATGTAAAGGCTCAATGAATCCAAATTAAAGAAAAGAGTAAAGGAGTATAATGTTGATCAGAGGAGGTTTCATTAAGTTAGTGAGTTTAAAACAGATCTTTGACAGATTGCCAAAAAGTATATGAAAAGATGTTCAACATAAGTAATTATTAGAGAAATGCAAATCAAAACTACAACGAGGTATCACCACACACTGGTCAGAATGGCCATCATCAAAAAATCTACAAACAATAAATGCTGGAGAGGATGTGGAGTAAAGGGAACCCTCCTACACTGTTGGTGGGAATGTAAATTGGTACAACCCCTATGGAGAACAGTATGGAGGTTCCTTAACAAACTAAAAATAGAATTACCATATGACCCAGCAAACCCACTACTGGGCATATACCCAGAGAAAACCATAATTCAAAAAGATATATGCACCCCAGTGCTCATTGTAGCACTATAAAATAGCCAGAACATGGAAGCAACCTAAATGTCCATCACCAGAGGAATGGATAAAGAAGATGTGGTACATATATATAATGGAATATTACTCAGCCATAAAAAAGAACAAGATAATGCCATTTGCAGCAACATGGATGGACCTAGAGATTGTCATACTGAGTGAAGTACGTCAGATACAGAAAAACAAATATCATATGATATTGCTTACATGTGGAATCTAAAAAAAAAACGGGTACAAATGAACTTATATACAAAACAGAAATAGTCACAGATGTAGAAAATAAACTTATGGTTACCAGGGGATAAGGGAGGGATGGATAAATAGGGAGATTGGGATTGACATATACACACTATATATAAAATAGATAACTAATAAGAACCTGCTGTATAGCACAGGGATCTCTACTCAATACTCTGTAATGGCGTATATGGGAAAAGAATCTAAAAAACAAGACTGGATATATTTACATGTATAACTGATTCACTTTGCTTTATACCTGAAACTAACACAACATTGTAAATCAACTATACTCCAATAAAAATTAAGAAAAAAACCCCAGATCTTTGAGGAAATTGTAATATTTGACCTAGTGTACAAGAAGAAAAAAATCAGGGAAAGGTGAGAGAGAGCATGCAGAGGTGAATTATTTACTATCATATATTTTGGAAATTGCATTCCTCTTCTCCTCATTCTCTGATTTTGGAGAGAACTGGGTTATTTTAAATGATATCCCACAGTTTGAATATCTGGCTATGAGAGTATACTTTATTTCCACATTTCCCATAAAATGACATATTGTCAAATTTCCTGCACTTCTTTGTACATGTGTCTAAGTAGATTCCACATGTCCAATATTAGCTAATGTTTTCTCAAACACACTGATCAAGGACAAAGAGAATATTAGGGCCTATAAGATCCTGAAATATGTTAAAGTCCATTATAAATAACCAGGGAAATATTGCATTATTTTAGAGTACTTTTACTCATCAAATATTAACTTTGAGTACTTATCAGCATGCAAATATGCTAGAAGTTGGTAAGAATTTTTTTTATGTGTGAAACATGGTCTCTATCCTCAAGGGTAATCAGTGTGAAGGAAAACATGTACCTGAGTAATTATAATAAAAAGCAGAAAAAATGTCATAAGTATTTTATCAGCAAAGTGTTATGAAAGTTCAAAAGAGGCTTGACATTATTGTCTTGTACCAGGCAGCAGGCAAAATACAGAATGAGGAGGCCAAAGGGTGCAAGATAAGACAGGTGAGGCAGAGAGTTTTGTGAGCCAGGTGGGAGAACTTGTGTACTTCAGGATGGTTTTTTGAAGAGGATTGGAAATAAGCCCTCTTCAAAAAACTTTAATCTTTAAAATTAGAATAATCTGGCAAGTGTGGACAGATCAGTCATGGCTGTTAGATGGGATTTGGACATAACAGGGGAAACTAGTGAAAAAGAGGTTATTAAAGTAATACTTACTTGGGCTTTAAGAGCTTTGGTGGTGGTAGCCATGAACACAAAGGAAGAGACAAATGGAGTGCCATGCAGAGGAAGAAAACGCAGGACTTGCTAGTTTTGTTACATGACAAGAAATAGAGAGGAAATAGAGAACTTTGAGCCTGAGTGTCTGAGAAGATTGGGAGCCCACTCATAGAATGATATTGACGTTAAAGGAAAAATAACTGGTATGGATGATGACATCAATGAAGTGATAACATTAAATATTTTAATTGAGTTAAAATAACCTGAAGATGAATTAAACATACTATGTTCTTGCATAAATGCATGCCTATGTCCCAAATATAACCACTTATAAAATGATAGAAAAAACCCAGAGTTAGAACTAAGCTTGAAACAGTAAGATTCATTCAGACATCTAGAGACATTATTCAAAAGGTGTAAGTACGGACATTTAATTACTATTAATTTTTATGTTAATACAGAAGTAAATTAATGTTAATTTTATAATAAAAATTCATTTCCATTTGTAATGGTAATAGTTTTGATGATCTGGATCTGTGGCCTCACAACTATCAGTAAATATTTTGAGGTTATATCCTTAATACATGAATATTTATTTTTATAAATCATATACTTGTACTCCCATAATCATTTATGTACTTTATAAAATGTGCAAAATAGAAATGAGTAAATGAAATGAACACTAATTTTAAATGGTTTATTATATTTGTTAACAGCATAATAAATTTTTGGTGCTAACAAAAATTATAATGTCTTAACTGAAAGGAATGTGACTGAACAAGTCAGATCTGATTAGAGATCTTGTTTGAAACCTGTAATGTGACTTCACTGACAAAACATTCACTAAGGAAGTGGGAGTACTGTCAGCTCTGCCATTTTCTTGCTGTTCATTTCTGCTCGAGTTATTGGTATTATGTTTAATCAGTGGTCTCTTCCTAGGAAGAGTTTTCAAACTACTTGCTTCATCTGGGAGGGTTAACTTAAACTGGAGCATAAAAATCCGTAAGTGCCTTTATATGGTTTTATAAAGTACAATATGTAGTAATAGATTGGAATTGAAGAAAGCAGGGAGGTTACTGTTGTCAACCCTGCTCACTGTGTCAGTCCCTTTCTCCTCCAAGGATGTTGTGATGTGGTCTGAGAAAGGAGGCTGCCTGAGATTCAGCCTAGTGGGGCATCAGGGTTCATCCCTACACAATAATATTTTAGGTCAATACCTCTCTTTCTTTTAGATGAATATCCATCAGTGTCCTAACATTTTTTCCCAAACGCCAATGGATTGACTTGCATTTAACCCACACTGGAGTAGTGCTCATCAAGGTCACGTTGTGGTTAAGAGCTCAGAAGTCATATGCATGGGTTCAAAATGAGCTCTACCACTTATCTTACTTATGTCTTCTGTTTCTTAACTCCACCACCTGTAAAACGAGGGTGTTACATACTTTGTAGACATGTTGGGAGGAATAACTGAAGTAACATATAATGCTCCAACATGTGAACAACGTGTGGTAGGTAATAAGCCTTCAATAAACACAAATATTGTTGCTGTTGTTATATGACAACAAAGAATCCATCTGAGGTCATGCAGGATCTAGAATGTGTGAGATTATATTAGTTCCACGAAATCAAATGTACATATATACTGGAGTTATTTGCCATTACCTCAAACCTCCTTTCTTTTTGTCAGTCTTCAATATGATATCATCCAATATGTGTGGGGGGCCCATGTGTTAGCTGTAGCTTCATTCCCTTCTGCATATATTAGTAAATTCCTTCCTCTTCTAGAACATTTATTTTCAATATGTGATAGAAGATATTTTTATAAAATTAATCTGATGAAGTTATTATTTAAAAACAAAACATCTGTGACCCAATCTCTTTTTCTTGGAAGGGAACTCTTGATAAGAGATTCAGTATAATTTGCATTTCAAATGTAATGGGAGTTATGTTCCATCATTTCATGTAATTACTTATTTTGAATAGATCTTCCTTGGCTAACAATGATTTTCTTGGTTTCACACAGAACAGGGTTCTTGGTTTGTTGAAGTAGTACTGGCAGTTAATTCTGGGATTAATTCAAGATTTCCATCTAATCTACCCCTAAAGCAACCTTGACTGAGCGATTTAATAATGCAGCCTTGGGCTTCCCTGGTGGCACAGTGGTTGAGAGTCCGCCTGCCGATGCAGGGGACACGGGTTCCTGCCCCGGTCCGGGAAGATCCCACATGCCACGGAGCGGCTGGGCCCGTAAGCCATGGCCGCTGAGCCTGCGCATCCGGAGCCTGTGCTCCGCAACGGGAGAGGCCACAACAGTGAGAGGCCCGCGTACCGGAAGAAAAATAAATAAATAATGCAGCCTCCTCCAACCCTCACTCAGTACTCCTTATCCTGTTCTACATTTTCTTTATTTGCCATAGGACTTAACTCCTTCAATATGTCATATTACTTATTTATTACATATGTGAACTGTCACTCCCCTGCCCCCCTGCCACTCAAATAAGGGTAGGAGAGCTTTCTGTCTTTGTACCCTGATATATCCCATGGGGCTAAAACAGTACCTGGAACATAGAGTTCTCAATAAATATGCAGTGAATGAATGATAACAGTGTTTGGAACTGATGGAAATCAATTACTAGGAGGTAGGTGCTCACATTTCACAGCCCCACGGTGAAGACATTCCAGTGGAGCTATAATGACTGTCTATTGGCTGAGAGGAATAGAGAATCATGTTCACCGTGTTTTCTCTGTTACGGGCCCACTCTATGTAGCTGGGTATTTGAGCCTGTTGTGTTAGGTAATCAGATGATACTGTAAGAGTAAGACTGCAACTTGAAGAACACTTTGATCTTGTGAAAAATAAACCCTGAGTTACAAAAAAAATAATAAATAATGGCTTTCATTTTTCCTGTTAATTAAACAACAGGCTGGAAGTAAGTAGGTATTCATGATTAACTAACCAGAAAATGCCACGCTAAATGGAGAAAACCATAAAAATCTCAATAGACTTTTTGAGCAGCAGCAGAAAAATCTCTGAATAAATTATCTGCTTTTCTTGGACTAGGTCACTTCAAGAAGTCTCTGAAATTCTCTCTGATTTGTAACTATTACAGATCTCTGAAGTGGTACAAGAAGTATAAATTTAGAGACTGAAATGTGTGCAGAACTGTCTGCTCTAATTCACACAGTTCCTCTCTGAGAATCTCAAGCATTTCTCATTTTTTTCTAATTTCCCCTAAACTGGGCAGGAAGCTATACAGTTATGAACTGTTGGTTAATGATATAATCAGATGAATCCAGAGCTATTTCATCACTGTTAAGGGAATTGTGAACCTCAAATCAGTACATGAAACATTTACAATGATATGTTGACATATATTTTAATTTGAATTAAGATATTAGATTCATAATAATTTATATTACTGATTCATTTTCAATAAACTGATACCTCTGCTATTTTCACTTAGGAGTAATGAAAGATGAAAATATTTTGACATCTCTTTTATATAACTATTATCATTACACTGCTAAAATTCTGATCTTGAAATACAATGTTAATTTGAATAAGCATCTACATTAGACACATGTGTAGACATTATTTTGTGTGGTCTAATACATTTCTTCTGGCTACCATATATGATCAGAGACTAAATGATGTTAAATGATCCTGGCATTTCTTTGTAAATTTTATTTGAATTCTCCAAAATTGTCTTCCCAAACACTCATTTTAATTGAATGCCTTGGTTTTTATTTGTTTTGTATATTGTACATTTGATTTTTACAAATACCTTTTATAATTTCTCTATAAAAATAATCTTTTAAAAAAAATCTCTTTTGTTACTGTGAAAAAAACTTCTATTGTTTTTCTGATGCATTAAAATTATAATGCAGTAAAGATTTAAAGTAGAAACTTGTGTTGTCCACTGACTGAGTTTTCTGAACGTTAAAATGAGCGAGTTTTCCCATCTTTAAAATAGAAATAAAAAGGGAGTAGCGGGGAAGTTGGCGGAAGAGTAAGACGCGGAGATCACCTTCCTCCCCACAGATACACCAGAAATACAGCTACACGTGGAACAACTCCTACAGAACACGGGCAGAAGACCTCAGACCTCCCAAAAGGCAAGAAACTCCCCACGTACCTGGGTAGGGCAAAGCAGAGAGATTCCCGCACAGAGGATCGGTGCCGACCGGCACTCACAAGCCCGAGAGGCTTGTCTGCTCACCCGCCGGGGCGGGCGGCGCTGGAAGCTGAGGCTCGGGCTTCGATCAGAGTGCAGGGAGAGGACTGGGGCTGGCGACGAGAACTCAGCCTAACGGGGGCTGGTGCGCCACAGCTGGCCGGGAGGGAGTCCGGGAAAACTCTGGGGCTGCCGAAGAGGCAAGAGACTTTTTCTTCCCTCTTGGTTTCCTGGTGTGCGAGGAGAGGGGATTAAGAGCGCTGCTTAAAGGAGCTCCAGAGACGGGTGCGAGCCGCGACTGAAAGCGCGGAGCCGAGAGACGGGCGTGGGACGCTGGGGCTGCTGCTGCGGCCGCCAAGAGGCCTGTGTGTGAGCACAGGTTACTGTCCACGCAGCCCTTCCGGGAGCCTGTGCACCCGTCACTGCCGGGCTCCCGGGATCCAGGGACGGCTTCCCTGGGAGAACGCACGGCGCGCCTCAGGCTGGTGCAGCGTTGCGCTGGCCTCTGCCTCTGCAGTCTCACCCCGCACTCCGTGCCCCTCTCCCCCCCGGCCTGAATGAGCCAGAGTCCCCAAAGAGGCTGCTCCTTTAACCCTATCCTGTCTGAGCAAAGAACAGAAACCCTCCGGCGACCTACACGCAGAGGCGGGGCCAAATCCAAAGCTGAGACCCGGGAGCTGTGAGAACAAAGAAGAGAAAGGGAAATCTCTCCCAGCAGCCTCAGAAGCAGCAGATTAAACTCCACAATCAACTTGATGTACCCTGAATCTGTGGAATACATGAATAGACAACAAATCATCACAAATTGAGGAGACAGGAGTCAGTGCTGTGCCTCTGAGGTGGGAGAGCCAAGTTCGGGACACTGGTCCACAAGAGACCTCCTAGCTCCACATAATATCAAATGGCGAAAATCTTCCAGAGATCTCCATCTCAATAACAACACCCAGCTTCACTCAACGACCAGCAAACTACAGTGCTGGACAACCTATGCCAAACAACTAGCAAGACAAGAACACAACGCCACCCACTAGCAGAGAGGCTGCCAAAAATCATAAAATGTCCGCAGACAGCCCAAAACACACCACCAGACGTGGACCTGTCCACCAGAAAGACAAGATCCAGCCTCATCCACCAGAACACAGGCACTAGTCCCCCCCACCAGGAAGCCTACACAACCCACTAAACCAACCTTAGCCACTGGGGACAGACACCATATACAACGGGAACTACGAACCTGCAGCCAGCAAAAAGGAGACCCCAAACACAGTAAGATAAGCAAAATGAGAAGACCGAAAAACACACAGCAGGAGAAGGAGCAAGATAAAAACCGACCAGACCTAACAAATAAAGAGGTAATAGGCAGTCTACCTGAAAAAGAATTCAGAATAATGATAGCAAAGCTGATCCAAGATTCTATTTCCAAGATCCAAAATCTTGGAAATAGAATAGACAAAATGCAAGAAACAGTTAACAAGGACCTAGAAGAAATAAAGATGAATCAAGCATTGATTAAAAACACAATAAATGAAATGAAAAATACTCTAGATGGGATCAATAGCAGAATAACTGAGGCAGAAGAACGGATAAGTGAGGTGGAAGATAAAAGAGTGGAAATAACTGATGCAGAGAAAAATAAAGAAAAAAGAATGAAAAGAACAGAGGACAGTCTCAGAGACCTCTGGGACAACATTAAACGCACCAACATACGAATTATAGGGGTTCCAGAAGAAGAAGAGAAAAAGAAAGGGACTGAGAAAATATTTGAAGAGATTATAGTTGAAAACTTCCCTAATATGGGAAAGGAAATAGTTAATCAAGTCCAGGAGGCACAGAGAGTCCCATACAGAATAAATCCAAGGAGAAATACGCCAAGACACATATTAATCAAACTGTCAAAAATTAAACACAAAGAAATCATATTAAAAGCAGCAAGGGAAAAACAAAAAATAACATACAAGGGAATCCCCATCAGGTTAACAGCTGATCTCTCAGCAGAAACTCTACAAGCCAGAAGGGAGTGGCAGGACATAATTAAAGTGATGAAGGAGAAAAACCTGCAACCAAGATTACTCTACCCAGCAAGGATCTCATTCAGATTTGATGGAGAAATTAAAACGTTTACAGACAAGCAAAAGCTGAGAGAGTTCAGCACCACCAAACCAGCTTTACAACAAATGCTAAAGGAACTTCTCTAGGCAAGAAACACAACAGAAGGAAAAGACCTACAATAATGAACCCAAAACAATTAAGAAAATGGGAATAGGAACATACATATCGATAATTACCTGAAATGTAACTGGACTAAATGCTCCCACCAAAAAACACAGATTGGCTGAATGGATACAAAAACAAGACCCATATATATGCTGTCTACAAGAGACCCACTTCAGACCTAGAGACACATACAGACTGAAAGTAAGGGGATGGAAAATATATTTCATGCAAATGGAAACCAAAAGAAAGCTGGAGTAGCAATTCTCATATCAGACAAAATAGACTTTAAAATAAAGACTATTAGAAGAGACAAAGAAGGACACTACATAATGATAAAGGGATCGATCCAAGAAGAAGATATAACAATTGTAAATATTTATGCACCCAACATAGCAGCACTTCAATACATAAGGCAAATGCTAAGAGCCATAAAAGGGGAAATCGACAGTAACACAATTATAGTAGGGGACTTTAACACCTCACTTTCACCAATGGACAGATCATCCAAAATGAAAATAAATAAGGAAACACAAGCTTTAAATGATACATTAAACAAGATGGACTTAATTGATATTTATAGGACATTCCATCCAAAAACAAGAGAATACACATTTTTCTCAAGTGCTCATGGAACATTGTCCAAGATAGATCATATCTTGGGTCACAAAACAAGCCTTGGTAAATTTAAGAAAATTGAAATTGTATCAAGTATCTTTTCTGACCACAATGCTATGAGACTAGGTATCAATTACAGGAAAAGACCTGTAAAAAATACAAACACATGGAGGCTAAACAATACACTACTCAATAACGAAGTGATCACTGAAGAAACCAAAAAGGAAATTAAAAAATTACTAGAAACAAATTACAATGCAGACATGATGACACAAAATCTATGGGATGCAGTAAAAGCAGTTCTAAGAGGGAAGTTTATAGCAATACAATCCTACCTTAAGAAACAGGAAACATCTCGAATAAATAACCTAACCTTGCACCTAAAACAATTAGAGAAAGAAGAACAAAAACATCCCAAAGTTAGAAGAAGGAAAGAAATCATAAAAATCAGATCAGAAATAAATGAAAAGGAAATGAAGGAAACAATAACAAAGATCAATAAAACTAAAAGCTGGTTCTTTGAGAAGATAAACAAAATTGATAAACCATTAGACAGACTCATCACGAAAAAAAGGGAGAAGACTCAAATCAATAGAATTAGAAATGAAAAAGGAGAAGTAACAACTGACACTGCAGAAATACAAAAGATCATGAGAGATTACTACAAGCAACACTATGCCAATAAAATGGACAACCTGGAAGAAATGGACAAATTCTTAGAAATGCACAGCCTGCCAAGACTGAATCAGGAAGAAATAGAAAATATGAATAGACCAATCACAAGCACTGAAATTGAAACTGTGATAAAAAATCTTCCAACAAACAAAAGCGCAGGACCAGATGGCTTCACAGGCGAATTCTACCAAGCATTTAGAGGAGAGCTAACACCTATCCTTCTCAAATTCTTCCAAAATATAGCAGAGGGAGGAAGACTCCCAAACTCATTCTACAAGGCCACCATCACCTTGATACCAAAACCAGGCAAGGATGTCACAAAGAAAGACAACTACAGGCCAATATCACTGATGAACATAGATGCAAAAATCCTCAACCAAATACTAGCAAACAGAATCCAACAGCACATTAAAAGGATCATACACCATGATCAAGTGGGGTTTATTCCAGGAATGCAAGGATTCTTCAATATACGCAAATCAATCAACGTGATACACCATATTAACAAATTGAAGGAGAAAAACCATATGATCATCTCAATAGATGCAGAGAAAGCTTTCGACAAAATTCAATACCATTTATGATAAAAATCCTCCAGAAAGTAGGCATAGAGGGAACTTTCCTCAACAGAATAAAGGCCATATATGACAAACCCACAGCCAGCATCATCCTCAATGGTGAAAAACTGAAAGCATTTCCACTAAGATCAGGAACAAGACAAGGTTGCCCACTCTCACCACTCTTATTCAACATAGTTTTGGAAGTTTTAGCCACAGCAATCAGAGAAGAAAAAGAAATAAAAGGAATCCAAATCGGAAAAGAAGAAGTAAAGCTGTCACTGTTTGCAGATGACATGATACTATACATAGAGAATCCTAAAGATGCTACCAGAAAACTACTAGAGCTAATCAATGAATTTGGTAAAGTAGCAGGATACAAAATTAATGCACAGAAATCTCTGGCATTCCTGTACACTAATGATGAAAAATCTGAAAGTGAAATCAAGGAAACACTCCCATTTACCATTGCAACAAAAAGAATAAAATATCTAGGAATAAACCTACCTAAGGAGACAAAAGACCTGTATGCAGAAAATTATAAGACACTGATGAAAGAAATTAAAGCTGTTACAAATAGATGGAGAGATGTAACATGTTCTTGGATTGGAAGAATCAACATTGTGAAAACGACTCTACTACCTAAAGCAATCTACAGATTCAATGCAATCCCTATCAAACTACCACTGGCATTTTTCACAGAACTAGAACAAAAATTTTCACAATTTGTATGGAAACACAAAAGACCCCGAATTGCCAAAGCAATCTTGAGAATGAAAAATGGAGCTGGAGGAATCAGGTTCCCTGACTTCACACTATACTACAAAGGTACAGTAATCAAGATAGTATGTTACTGGCACAAAAACAGAAAGATAGATTAATGGAACAGGATAGAAAGCCCAGAGATAAACCCACGCACATATGGTCACCTTATCTTTGATAAAGGAGGCAGGAATGTACAGTGGAGAAAGGACAGTCTCTTCAATAAGTGGTGTTGGGAAAACTGGACAGGGACATGCAAAAGTATGAGATTAGATCACTCCCTAACACCATACACAAAAATAAACTCAAAATGGATTAAAGATCTAAATGTAAGGCCAGACACTCTCAAAGTCTTAGAGGAAAACATAGGCAGAACACTCTAGGACATAAATCACAGCAAGATCCTTTTTGACCCACCTCCTAGAAAATGGAAATAAAAACAAAAATAAACAAATGGGACTTAATGAAACTTAAAAGCTTTTGCACAGCAAAGGAAACCATTAACAAGACCAAAAGACAACCCTCAGAATGGGAGAAAATATTTGCAAATGAAGCAACTGACAAATGATTAATCTCCAAAATTTATAAGCAGCTCATGCAGCTCAATAACAAAAAAAACAAACAACCCAATCCAAAAATGGGCAGAAGATCTAAATAGACATTTCTCCACAGAAGATATACAGACTGCCAACAAACACATGAAAGAATGCTCAACATCTTTACTCATTAGAGAAATGCAAATCAAAACTACAATGAGATATCATCTCACACCAGTCAGAATGGCCATCATCAAAAAATCTAGAAACAGTAAATGCTGGAGAGGGTGTGGAAAAAAGGGAACCCTCTTGCACTGCTGTTTGGAATGTGAATTGGTACAACCACTATGGAGAACGGTATGGAGGTTCCTTAAAATACTACAAATAGAACTACCATATGACCCAGCAATCCCACTACTGGGCATATACCCTGAGAAAACCATAATTCAAAAAGAGTCATGTACCAAAATGTTCATAGCAGCCCTATTTACAATAGCCCGGAGATGGAAACAACCTAAGTGTCCATCATCGGATGAATGGATAAAGAAGATGTGGCACATATATACAATGGAATATTACTCAGCCATAAAAAGAAACGAAATTGAGCTATTTGTAATGAGGTGGATGGACCTAGAGTCTGTCATACAGAGTGAAGTAAGTCAGAAAGAGAAAGACAAATACTGTATGCTGACACATATATATGGAATTTAAGAAAAAAAATGTCATGAAGAACATAGGGGTAAGACAGGAATAAAGACACAGACCTACTAGAGAATGGACTTGAGGATATGTGGAGGGGGAAGGGTAAACTGTGACAAAGCGAAAGAGCGTCATGGACATATATACACTACCAAACATATGGTAGATAGCTAGTGGGAAGCAGCCGC
Organism: Hyperoodon ampullatus; assembly: GCF_949752795.1. Classification (NCBI taxonomy): domain Eukaryota; kingdom Metazoa; phylum Chordata; class Mammalia; order Artiodactyla; family Ziphiidae; genus Hyperoodon; species Hyperoodon ampullatus. The sequence continues at coordinate 150,257,253 of NC_136914.1, read as the reverse complement.
ATAGCACAGGGAGATCAGCTCGGTGCTTTGTGACCGCCTGGAGGGGTGGGATAGGGAGGGTGGGAGGGAGACGCAAAAGGGAGGGGATATGGGAACATATGTATATGTATAACTGATTAAATTTGTTATAAAGTAAAAAAAAAATGCAGCTTCTAATCCATTTTGACTGGTGTGGGTCTGAGTTTCTTTATTTCTAAAAAAAAAAAAAAAAAATAGAAATAAATAGACCTACCTTGAAGAATTAATGTGAGATATAAATGATACAAATCATGAAAAGCTGCCTTGCACATATACTTTTTATGTATGGAGAAGTAGAAAACCATGATAATAAGATTTCTTAAATTATTAGAGGAAGTTCATCTTAGAGTAGAGATTGGGATCCTTGCTTTCTGCTCCCTCATCTTTCTACTATGCTATGCTGTTATTCATGTATAACTCCAAATTGTTGTGTCAAAGAACACCTTTCACCATAAGGACACACTTAAATAACAGTAATATGTAAGAGGCATTCTCAGACAGCGCTGAGTCTTCATCTCTTACCTCTGTTTCCCAAGTTCCATCTCAGATCTGGAGGCATTTGCTTTCTGCAGCAAGCCTAGTCCCCTCCCTGTACCTGTCAGAAAGGTGATCAGCCTAGGATCAAATAAACATTCCTCATTTTTATTATGACAAACTCCTTAAGTTATTTAAACCAGGCCAATATTAAAAATCTAATTTTCATTCAGTCTGCAGCCCTCCACTGGCTTAAACTGAGAACTCAAATTACTTGCCAGTGTGAGTCTCTTCATTCAGGCTAAATTAGAAAATGACTCTGGAGAATTTCTTTCATGTGTTCATAGGTGGCCTCACAGACCAAAATGAAAAAAAAAGTCACATTAGGAGAAATAACTACCTGTTTTTACTTCATTACATTCTTTAAAATATCAGTGATGCTGCAAGATGTTCAACTGAGGCATGTAGGTTTCCATGAGGCAGCTACCTCAACTGTCCACGCTGTAGTTAGTTGAATGTAGGGACCCTGGAGGGAGTCATGTATACCTTTTACATTTCCACACAATTCTCTATTATCCAGGCTGATGATATTGATACCAATCAGGGTTCTTGACCTTTCCCAATCAATAGAAATTGACTACTGGCCAGACAAGAAATACAGACAAGGCTTTACTGGGGCCCCTGTGGCCACAGGAAAAAGTGAAATCAAGTAACACATTCCGTTGCCCAATCCCCAAGATGGGGTCAGCTGGTTCCTTATGTGGGCTTAGGGTAGGGGTGTGTCCAGGGGTCGGGCCTGAGGTATGGCTTAGAAATTTTGCCCACCCCTTAGGTAGTGTTGAGTGCAGGGGGTATGCACAGTACCCTGCTTTTGCTCTCGACACCCTGTTTCTGCTCCTGGGTCTTCAGAAGTGGCATTTGGGATTTTTTTGGTCTTTTTGTATCATTTGTGCAGAATTTGCCCCAACTGTGCACGTTATTTTTAGTCCAATATAGTTTCTTTGTATTTTGTTGCTGGAGGAGACATTTGTCCAGGTGTAATCACTGCAGAACTGCAGCAAAGGGTCCCAGGTCCCAGCCTGTCTCAATATCACTTGTTGCTTAGCAAATATGATTCGTTTTCCAACTTCTGAGCTTTTGTGTATTTGGGGTACTTTTCACTTCCACTGTAGCTCTATTTATTATAAAAATTACTCTTCTTCCAAATCCACTTATAAATCTAAAATTTCCATGATGCTTTTCCCAGTTCTTCATTAGGAGAGAATTTCCCTTTCCATCGTATTTTCATTCTACTTCTAGCATATTTAGTCATCCATATAGATGAAGGAGAGAGAACAAGGGAAAAAAATGGAGACAGGTTCTCCAAGTTCCTATAGGAAATATATATCTGTAAAATCCGTGATAATATTATCAAAAATTCATAAAATCAGCTCTTAAATGTGTGAAATATGTCACCATTCTAATTTTTCAGTGACCGATTTTTTCAGTACGCTAGAAAGTAATGTCCACCTCCATTTACAAGTAATCTGAATATACACGTAATATTATATCGGAAGAAAGCTATGTCAGTGATTCAGTCTTATAGTTTTTGTGGGTCTCTTCTTAACTTCCTACAGGATAGCAAGGGCTCAGAAAGAAGGAACTTAATCTTATTTATCTTCATATTTCTTATGTAAACAAACATGCTCAGTGCACTGTCCATAGTACAGACCCAGCAGCTACTGGATTGAATTGAACTGAATACACCATTAGATTTTGTAATATACCCAGAGAGAAATATGACTCATTTTGAAAGAATTATGTTAGTGATGTTCTTTTTTGCCCACTCCAACCATCAAAATCCTGATTTTAATAGAGGAGTACTATTTCCCTAGTTCTAGGGGTTTTAAACTTGCATCCTTTTGAAGAGGATTAAAGGATTTGTTGGAAATGACACCCTATATTGGAAATTATATGAAGTCTATGATACATAAGCATCTACAATGTGTTGTGATAGTCATCTCTGGTTTTCCTCCACTGATGATAAGTAGTGTGGCTAATGGAATCGTTCTGCCTTGGACTGTATTTCTGTACTTAGAGGGCCTGGGGATTAATAACTTCCACTAGAGGCTGTTATCCCCTGCCTGCTTTCCTGGCATGTCCTCTAGTCTCAGAATTCTTGCAACTGTCCACAAAACTTAGTGTTTGCTTTGCTAAATGCAAGAACGGCTGTTTCACACTGCAACTTTCTCCATCTATCCCCCAAGTGAGCATCTTATATCTATAGCCTCTTCTGGAGATACTTTTTCTGGCATACTGTGGGTATGAGAGAGGCTTTTTAAAACCTGTTTTAATGGAAAGAATCACTTCTAGCTTAGAATCCAAGTTGAAAATGGAGTCTCCAAAATGCAGAGAACTGAAGGTCATGGCTCGTATTGTACAACCCCATTAACTATTCCCTGGGTAGCGGATACTCTGGAGTAGCACATACCTCACCCCCTTGATGAAGGCCTTAGGGAAACATTGTTTCTAAAAGAAAGCAGGCTTTGGGCAAGGATTAAAAGCAGTCTCATAACATCAGTGCTAAAATTCAGGCTTTCAAGCCTCATTGCTCTCAGATATAGTGACACTGCTGATAGAGGAAATTTTGTGGTCTGACTATAGTTTTGCAATCAGACTTTTTTTTTTAACTTAACCCCAGACTTAATCAATATTTTGTGGTCTTGCCTCTGTTTGCTGAGGCTACTGCCTCATGATGTATATTTTGCCCTTTGGTTGAGGGTCTCCTACCGGCAAAGAGAGAGCTTTTAGGCCTTGAATTTAAATGGGGCTTGCTCTTCTCAGATGAGTCACTTCAACCACCAAGACTCATAACAAGGCGTGATTTGCTATCTGCTCCATTCTGGGCCTAAACTTTGGATCAAGTTGAGAATGTATCTTGCTTAATTCCTACTAACAACCATGAAAGACTGGGAGAATAAGCTTCATGAAAGCAGAGTCAATGTCTGTTTTGTTTATTGCTATATCACCAATGCCAAGCACAGTTTCTGGTTTGTACTATACTAACTACTTAAATGCATCTATGCAAATTAATGGATAGATTAACACATCAATGACAGTTTTATGTTTCATCAAGATATCTAATCACCTGCTCATTTTTGTAAATGTGTTTTTTAGATTGTACTTCCATAGAAGTTAATAGGTAATAAAAACTAACCTCTATTGAGCATTTATTAAGCACTGTTCTAAGCACTATATACTTATTAACTCATTTAATCTGTATCAGTTGGGTACATGTTACTACTACTTCATTTTACAGATGATGAAACTGTGGCTCAGAGAGGTAAGTATATTGCTTAGAGTCAAACAGCTGGTATGAGGCAGAGCCTGGATTTAATCATAGAAGGTCTTGCTTCAGAACCCTTGCAGGATCTCTGAATTTTGAAATCTGGTTTGCTAAGTACTAGTAGTGTGACCATTTGGAATTTCATTCACCTCTTACTTCCATCATCTGTAAAATGGGACTAATATTTGTATCCACCCAATAGTGTCTTATGATCAATAATAGAGATGCTACATAGAAAGTGCTTAGAATAGTTTCCTGGCAAACAGAAAGTGCTCAATAAAGATGAGTGATTAATATTATCATAATAAAACATTTACATAATTGTTATCTGGATGTGCATTCATTTAACTAAACTTGTACCTGACTTTGCCAAATGGAGAAGATTTAAAGCATAAGAAATATATGCAAAAGGTCATAGCATGTTCATGGAATGGTAAAACATTCTGAGTATCCTTTCTATTCTTTTCTTACTAATAAGTTGGAAGTTATTTTCTAGGTAACAAGTAATCACAGGGGTTTTCCAGATGATTATTCTGAAATATGGGCTGCAGTAGGGAAAGAATCATTATGGTAAGGACAGTTAGGAAGTGTATAATACCTCACAGTCCCAATAAGATATTTACTAAGCCCGTAATTGACATGTAGGGAAGGCCCTTGGTGGAGGTGACCAATTAAAAGACCTATACGGGGCTTCCCTGGTGTCGCAGTGGTTGAGAGTCCACCTGCCGATGCAGGGGACACGGGTTCGTGCCCCGGTCTGGAAAGATCCCACATGCCACGGAGCGGCTGGGGGCCGCTGAGCCTGCGTGTCCGGAGCCTGTGCTCCACAATGGGAGAGGCCACAACAGTGAGAGGCCCGCGTACCGCAAAAAAAAAAAAGTCCTCTATGGACAAATCCTCACTTTGTCAATCTTAGTTTAAGTGGCAACATTTTAATCTTTCTCAAATATATTCAAAATCCGTAATAAAGTATATACGTCTGACTTTTTTTGATCAACAGTCACTAACATCTGTCATTCTATGTTGTAATGCAGCAAAGTGGAATTCAAAATTATATTTCAAAATATTAAATTTTATACTTGTTTAAAAGCTATAGTTTATCAATCCAATTCACTTCTAAAATATCATGGCAACTAGATTACATTAAATGGGAATTGATTTGACTATAATGCCGGCTCAAAATCATGGTAAATTAAGGGTAAAGTTAATTGACATAAATTATAGGCAGTGTGGGAAAATCCAGTATCTTCATTTTAAAAGTTTACCTCATTTCCCAGGAATTTAATCTTTCTTATCTCTTATATATATGGCCTCATGGGAATATGTGCTCCTTAGAAGTCCTGCTAAGAAATCAAATATCTCCATTAATCAGCACATGATGATAAATCAAAGATACAAAGGATTTTAAGATGTTTTACCTCCTTTCCATATATGCAGTGAGAACTTTGTTTAAACATAGTTCCAAGTGGATTGCCAATCATTTTAAAAAGAAAGTAAAGTAAAACCAAACAACCCCCAAATTCCTTGATGCAGAAACTTAAAAACTCTGTCTTCATTGTCCAAAGTCTTGGTATGATACTAGTTTTTATGCAAAAATTATTTCCCTTCTGCAAGAGTTTTCTGCATCCAGCCGTTCAAATCCTATCTTTCAAGATCTACTTCTTTACTGAAGCCTTCATTGAAATCCTCCACCCATCATAATTTTCTCCTTAGAGTGGTAATTTTTATTTTCCTTGCCAATTATTTATTTCCCTCATACTAGCATCTTAATTTTCCTCCATTGCATGAGGTCTTAGTGGGTTTCTTAATGCCTGCCCTGCTTTATCTAAGGAGTGAGCATACACACAAACTAGGCTGACCAGACTCTCTCTTCCAGGATTTTAATTATTCAGTGGAGTGACCCAAAGACAGATGCTTAGAGTTGATTGACTTATTAAAGTAATGCTGTAGAGAGTATGGCCATTAATTTCCCCCACCTAGACTATCAGGGCTGTCCTTCTCTCTGTTTTGAAAACAATTTTTTTCCCCTCCAGCTTTCTAATACATATACCTTCCAACTGATTTTGCTTAAGATAACCACAGTCTGATCCCATTTGATTGCCAAAGAAAAACAACTCTGTATATTAGGTAACTTTTATGGGAGCCCTATGTTAGAATTTAGTTACATATTTATAAGTGTATTCACTAGGTATTTTTTCACTAATGTATTAGTCTTATATGGATATGATACTGTAAACTCCTTCAGGATTAGAATTATGTAGTATACCTTATTTTCACAGCAACCCTCAACTAAGCACTGGGCAGCGCTTAATAATAATTGTTAAAATGTGCCCCATTTTCAATAATCATTTACAGTTTTCAAGTTAGTTCATAAAATCAACTTATTTTTATATCCACTGTGTGAACTTTCCAAGACAGATATTATCATCATGCCTAAAGGCTGCATTGCCAATAGGAAAGAGCATGGGCAGAGAGAGGTTTGAAACCTACTCTGCCACTTAGGGACTCTTGTCTGCTGGGGCATGCTATGCAATGTCTCTGTAGTCTGTGTGTTCTTCTGTTAAAGAATTTGAAAAAGAATAGTTACATGTATATGCATAAATGAATCAGTTTGCTATACAACTGAAACTAACACAACATTGTTAATCAACTATACTCCAATATAAAATAAAAAGCTAAAAAAAAAGAGAGATCACACAAACTCTAAAAAAAAAAAAAAGAATAAATAGATAACTTCTACCTTAAATTGTGATGCTACTCTGATACTATATAATGATGTAAAGGAAGTATTACAAAATTGGTACTAGGATTTAATAAATGTTGATTATTTTATAATCATTTTATAAATAAAGAAAATGAAGCACACAATTTTTAAATGTGTTTTGCCTCTTCACATGGTCAGTAAGTGGATGAGTATCGAGGAGACTTGGTACTGTGTGTCCCTGACTACTGGGCAGCCCATTACGGCAAGAATCTGCTTTCTCATTACTTACTGATCTATGGCTGTCTTTACTTCTCAAAATGAAATGAATATCCTGCCCTTTGCCTACCTCTATGGATCTAATCTCCTAAGTTTTAATTTTTTTAAGTTAAGTAGCTAAAAATAAAATAATTTAAACTTAAAAATATAAACAGTTGAAAATCAGTCATTTGTACAAACATGATGCCATAGCCCATTAAAACAAACAAAAATAATTAGAGGTGTTTTATCATGATCACCCTTCAATATTAATAGATATTTTGGCTTTAAACCTGTATTACTCACTAATTATCAAAACAATAAATAAATGAGAATCTTCAGTGGAGATCTAAAAAAGGTATAGGCTTCCAAATAGTACAATTCAATTTTCATTCCTTTAGGAGGTAAAGGGATTTTGTTGATTGCTTTTGCAGCTGGCACTTTGTAATACTTTATTCCCGAATCCCTAAGCTTTGGGCACACTATGCAATGACTACAATAGGAGGCTTTCTGAGCTGTAGCAGACAAGCTGCATATCTGTCATTTTGTAAATTAAGCTGGCCTCGGTTGGTATAAGTGCATCTTCATCTTGTTTCTCATCACAGCAGCCACCCCTTCTCAGTCAACCCCAAATCACAGAACCATATGTACATATAATAGAAACTTATTCTACCATAACAGATGTATTAGTTTTGGGCTGTACATGACATGTATGGTATTTCCTCAGTACTTAATATTTCATCCTTTTCAGGGCTAATTGGGCAAAACGTTCCTAGGATTGTCTTTAAATTAGTGAGAGGAGAAAAAAGTGAAAAATAAATATTTTTCACTGGAAAGTTAAGCAAAACTTTTCACAGGAAAGTTAAGCTGTAACAAATTTGATTTGCAGATGATCAAACTGAAATAAAGTTGAATTTACAAGGTTGAGTATTTTTCAGTCTTACCATAGTGGGGGAAATTTCCCTCTAATTTTAACAAGGACTTGATTCTTTAATTTTAAATTGCTTACCTTTAATATAATTGTTAAAAATTAATAGTTTAAAGCTTTAATTCATTACTAATGCTATAAACATTCATTGAATACCTATTATGTGTCTGGTGCTATACTGTCTAAAAAGAACAATTCACTTATCTCTCTTTTTATTCATTTTTAAAATATTCATTGAGTACATTTAGAAACCTAGGGAATGACCTAGAGCTTAGTAGGTTTTTCTAAGGTTTCTGACCCAGAAGAGAATCTCTGGGTTGGCCTTAAGAATAGCCTCAGAGGGCTTCCCTGGTGGCGCAGTGGTTGAGAGTCCGCCTGCCGATGCAGGGGACACGGGTTCGTGCCCCGGTCCAGGAAGATCCCACATGCCGCGGAGCGGCTGGGCCTGTGAGCCATGGCCGCTGAACCTGCGCGTCCGGAGCCTGTGCTCCGCGACGGGAGAGGCCACAACAGTGAGAGGCTCGCGTACCGAGAAAAAAAGAAAAAGAAAAAAAAAGAATAGCCTCAGAGATATGATAAGTTCTGAAGGATGGACGAGATGGGGACATCTTAACTTTAGAATTTTCATCATACACACATCAAATGTAATATATTTCGAGAGGGCACAATAAAAACTATTATGTCATAAATATACCATTTGTCTTTTCCTTATTGCCGTATAGTTGTCAGACTTATATGAATAAGAATATAAGATGATTTTGTGGTTCTCCAATAAGTAAATTCATTGACTAAGTCTAGCTCCATGAATGTAATATTTTAGGAGATTTTTCCTTTACCTAGACTCATCTTATACTCAAGATTTCTCCCAGATTTCAACTAAAATTTTCGATGGTAATCTTAACTAGAAGTTTTTGCATTTGCCTCTACTTAATTTATGTTCTCCATTTATTTGGTAATAAATAGTAAGTGACAGTTACATTACGTGATTGTCTTTGAAAGACATAAGCACAACTTTATTGGGTTTACAAATAACTTACTTTGCAATATTGGACAAAAAAAAAGTCACACACATACTAGAGTTAACAGGGTGAATTGTCATTACTCTTGCCTCAAGCAATCACATACACTTGCACTCACACATATGGATGTCAGATGATATGCTGTGTTTTCTGAGGCTGATACAATTTGCCTGTTAGCCCTCCCATGAACGGCAGGGCTTCAAATGTTTTGAGATGAGGTCACAGCAATTTCCTTGATCTTTCAGTCTTTTACTAAATAATTTACTAGAGTAACCTTCCAGTAAGGATTCCTAGGGGAAAATTTCCTCATAAAACTCACTTAATTAACCACTTACTTGCTTCTAAAATATCTACTCTGGACAAATGAGTCACTGATATATAGGACAGTGTTGGTAATATACTATGCTCTCCTCAAAATCTTGAGAACTAATTCACTGAAAACAGATTATTAAACAAGAGAGAGAACTGAATTAAGGGAAGACTTGGAGCTGGACCGTCATCTCCAAAATCACTTATTAAAATATTTGTATGAAGACCAAACTAGTATTAACACTTCAAAATATAGTTCTATTGAACCTTCCTTTTATCTTTTTCCTTTCACCTGTCAGATTACTTACTCTTTTGTGTCACTACTAGGGCACATTATATTTTTTATCTAAAGTAATATTATTTGGTTATTTTTTTAACATCTTTATTGGAGTATAATTGCTTTACAATGGTGTGTTAGTTTCTGCTTTATAACAAAGTGAATCAGTTATACATATACATATGTTCCCATATCTCTTCCCTCTTGCATCTCCCTCCCTCCCACCCTCCGTATCCCACCCCTCTAGGTGGTCACAAAGCACCGAGCTGATCTCCCTGTGCTATGTGGCTGCTTCCCACTAGCTATCTATTTTACGTTTGGTAGTGTATATATGTTCATGCCACTCTCTCACTTTGTCACAGCTTACCCTTCCCCCTCCCCATATCCTCAAGTCCATACTCTAGTAGGTCTGTGTATTTATTCCCGTCTCACCCCTAGGTTCTTCATGACCTTTTTTTTTGTTTTGTTTTTCTTAGATTCCACATATATGTGTTAGCATACAGTATTTGTTTTTCTCTTTCTGGCTTACTTCACTCTGTATGACAGACTCTAGCTCCATCTACCTCACTACAAATAACTCAATTTCATTTCTTTTTTTTTTTGGCTGAGTAATATTCCATTGTATATATGTGCCACATCTTCTTTATCCATTCATCTGTTAATGGGCTTAAGTTGCTTCCATGTCCTGGCTTTTGTAAATAGAGCTGCAATGAACATTTTGGTACATGACTCTTTATGAATTATGGTTTTCTCAGGGTATATGCCCAGTAGTGGGATTGCTGGGTCATATGGTAGTTCTATTTGTAGTTTTTTAAGGAACCTCCATACTGTTCTCCATAGTGGCTGTATCAATTTACATTCCCACCAGCAGTGCAAGAGTGTTCCCCTTTCTCCACACCCTCTCCAGCATTTATTGTTTGTAGATTTTTTGATGATGGCCATTCTGACCGTTGTGGGATGATATCTCATTGTAGTTTTGATTTGCATTTCTCTAATGATTAATGATGTTGAGCATTCTTTCAGGTGTTTGTTGGCAGTCTGTATATCTTCTTTGGAGAAATGTCTATTTAGGTCTTCTGTCCATTCTTGGATTGAGTTGTTTGTTTTTTTGTTATTGAGCTGCATGAGCTGCTTGTAAATTTTGGAGATTAATCCTTTGTCAGTTGCTTCATTTGAAAATACTTTCTCCCATTCTAAGGGTTGTCTTTTGGTCTTGTTTATGGTTTCCTTTGCTGTGCAAAAGCTTTTAAGTTTCATTAGGTCCCATGTGTTTATTTTTGTTTTTATTTCCATTTCTCTAGGAGGTGGGTCAAAAAGGATCTTGCTGTGATTTATGTCCTAGAGTGTTCTGCCTATGTTTTCCTCTAAGACTTTGATAGTGTCTGGCCTTACATTTCGGTCTTTAATTCATTTTGAGTTTATTCTTGTGTATGGTGTTAGGGAGTGTTCTAATTTCATACTTTTACATGTACCTGTCCAGTTTTCCCAGCACCACTTATTGAAGAGGCTGTCTTTTCTCCATTGTATATTCTTGCCTCCTTTATCAAAGGTAAGTTGACCATATGTGTGTGGGTTTATCTCTGGGCTTTCTATCCTGTTCCATTGATCTATATTTCTGTTTTTGTGCCAGTACCATACTGTCTTGATTACTTTAGCTTTGTAGTATTGTCTGAAGTCAGGGAGCCTGATTACTCCAGCTCTGTTTTTCTTTCTCAAGATTGCTTTGGCTATTCGGGGTCTTTTGTGCTTCCATACAGATTGTGAAATTTTTTGTTCTAGTTCTGTGAAAAATGTCATTGGTAGTTTAATAGGGGTTGCATTGAATCTGTAGACTGCTTTGGGTAAGAGAGTCATTTTCACAATGTTGATTCTTCCCATCTAAGAACATGATATATCTCTCCATCTGTTTGTATCATCTTTAATTTCTTTCAACATTATTTATCTTGAAGTTTATTGTTTGCTAATAATTTACCAATAGATACACCATCTTCCTTTGCTTCATGCTTCCATGTCTCTAATTTTTCAACCGGTTGAGTTTTACCATTTATATTTAAAATGAGTTTCCTATAAATAACATAGAGGTTAGAGCTTGCATTTGTTCAATATTATAATCTATCTTTTAATTGGAGTCTTAGTTGTTTACATTTAAATAATTAGTGACATGGTTCTGTTTTACACCAACCATCTCAGTGTTTTGTTTCAATACGTTTCATATGGTTTACTTGTTCTTTATTCTTACTTTTATGCATTCTTTTGGGTAAATTGAACATTTTTTGTTCTATTAATTCCCCTCTATTGACTTTTTAGCTATAACCATTTTTAAACGAGTGCTTTAAATATTACAATATATATCTTTAAGGCATTACAGTCTATATTCATATAGTATACTACTTCACTGACAATGTAAGAGCCTTACAACACTGCAATTCTCTAATTCTTTTCTTTGTGCTCTTGTTGGCATATATTTTA